>NW_024370374.1:4100255-4719607 GCF_014805655.1 Passer montanus | reverse complement strand
TGTGAACACAGCACAGATCTGTGTGCCTGCAGCTGTGAACACAGCACAGATCTGTGTGACTGCAGCTGTGAACATAGCACAGATCTGTGTGCCTGCAGCTGTGAACACGGCACAGATCTGTGTGTCTGCAGCTGTGAACACAGCACAGATCTGTGTGACTGCAGCTGTGAACATAGCACAGATCTGTGTGCCTGCAGCTGTGAACACGGCACAGATCTGTGTGTCTGCAGCTGTGAACACAGCACAGATCTGTGTGCCTGCAACTGTGAACACAGCACAGATCTGTGTGCCTGCAGCTGTGAACACAGCACAGATCTGTGTGACTGCAGCTGTGAACATAGCACAGATCTGTGTGCCTGCAGCTGTGAGTGTGCCACAGCAAAGGCACATCAATGGACTGCTCTTCATGACTGGGACACTGCCCTTGGGGACAAGGGAGCTGAGCAGAGGTGGCAGATCTTTACATTCTTCCATGGAGTGTAGTTCCCAGGAGCAAGAAATGGGACAAATGAGGCAATAAACTGTGGTGGAGTAGGGAATGCTGGTCAGATTAAAGGGCAGGAAGCAAATGCACTAGCAGTGGAAACTAAGACAGGTGATCTGGGAGGAGAATGATTGTCTGGGGCGGGGGTGAGCCGTAGGGAAATGCTGGTCAGATTAAAGGGCAGGAAGCAAATGCACTAGCAGTGGAAACTAAGGTGATCTGGGAAGAGAATGATTGTCTGGGGCGGGGGTGAGCAGGGCCAAGGCAAAACTGGAACTGAACCTGCAAAGGATAACAGGAGGGGCTTCTGCAGAGAAGTTTATCAGGAAGGAATGGTCAAAGGAGATGAACCTCCTCTGATACACACAGGTTACAACGGGTGTGCAGAAGGCTGTGGTACTTCACAACTTCTTTACTTCGCTCTTCAAAGGCAGCCCCTCTTCCCACACCTTTGGGTGGATGGACAGCAGGATGGGGACTGGGAGAGCACAGTCCCTCCCACTGGAAGTGAAGATCAGGGTCATGGCCACCTGAGGAGCCTGAATGTGCACAGGTTTGTGGGAAACAGTGGGACGCATCCCAGGGTCCTGAAGGAATTGACTGATGTAGCTGCCAGGCCACTTTCCGTAATGTTTGAGAAGTTATGGTGGTCAGGGGCAGCCTTCACACAAAAATTTTTGGGGTTGATTCTGGTTTTAGATTGATTGTTTTTAGATTTTAGTTTACTTTTTCTGTGTGTGTTTTAACCATCCATAAGTAGTAGACCAAAACTTGCCAGCAAACTTTGTCATGCTTTCACTTTTGTGTTAAATCTGCTTTTGGTGAGATCTTTGGTGGTACTTTTTTAAGCAACCTTAAAACATTCATTTCCAACACAGCCTATGTCTGAATATCTTTGGGGGGGATTTTTTTTTTTTTTTACAATGCTTTTTTGACTACAGAACCCTAAGAATTTTAGGCAAAACGTGCAGGGAGGTGTTAAGAAATTTCACATGCAAACTAGTGTACATTTATTTTGTGTAGTGTACACTACAGACACCTCCTGCTTTGTCAGGTTTTGTGGTTTCCATAAAAATGACAAATGGCTGAATCATGGCAGGTGTATGGTGAGTGATGGTGGTTGGTGAGGAACAGAATTTGGCAGGTTTTGGGATTTCTCACCTGCCTGGATTTGAAGATGTGAGGGCACAGGCGACACCAATTGATCTTGAATTGCAACAGCTTTTTTCCTAAAAGGCCAGTGTTAGTGCAGCTGACAAAGTTGTCAGAAGAGCACTTCTGCACTCAAATGATAGCAATTGTTTCCCAGATCTGGGAAAACTGTTGCATTTTAGTGGCTGCCAAACGTACTGTGACAATTTACACCAGTTGTTTATATTGCCTTTCTGAATGTTTTTCTTAGCACAGCCTCAAACCATGCAGACTTGGTCATTCACTTCTGGTTGCATTGCACTTATTGTTGGTTGCTATCTGTTGCCTTTGAGCCACTAAAATAGGAACTCATGTGAACAGCCCGCCTGATGTGGTAGTTAACTGACAGGTTTTTCTTTATTTTTCACTCTTCTCAACCTCTGAGCTTTTCTTCATAACCTTTTTTTTTTCTGTTTGGATCCATGCTGCATTCTGTCTCTTCACTGTTTTGTTGTTTTTGTTATCGTCGGTTTTTTGGGGTTTTTTTGGTTTTTTTTTTTTTTTTAATTTTGTTTTTTGGTTTGTTTGTTTGTTTTTTTTAATGAACTAAATATAAGTTGTTACGAGAACTTCAGAATTAATACCAAGGAAATGCATGTATGTATTTTGGTGCACACTCTCCTTTGAGTGCACTGCTGGGAAGGAAAAGAGTTTCTATACTGTGTTTACAGCAGCAAAGAGAAACAAAGCAGGACTCATGGCCCAATTAGTGCCTGAAATGGCCCAAGGGTGTGTCTGGGCCACCTACCTGCCCAGGAAGATTCACAGGTAACCTTTTAAAAGAATGGCTTGGAGGTGCAGGCACAAGTCTCCATTTTTTTTTTTTTTTTTTTTTTTCTTTCTGAAGTGTTATCTTCCTTTACTTGTACCCAGTTAGAGAAGTGTGTTTTGAGCTACCTGTTTTGGGGTTTTGGTTTTTTTCCAGAAATATTAAAAATAAATCTTGTAAGCCCATTTCTGATTTCAGTGCCAGCAGCTTAGATCAGTTTGTGCCAGGTACAGGTGGTAGACTTGTTTCTTCTCTGACTTTTGTCAATTTTAGGGAAGAAATGACTACGCCAAATGTTTGTCCCATTTTCCCCTCTTACATGGGTGTAAGTCTAGAAGAGCTGTGCTGAGGGAAATGGGATTGTTTAAAAAGCTTGAGAAAAACTAAATGTTTCCTTGCAGGTGTGCTCTTTCTTTATAAACAGGTGATAGAAGGAGAGGCTGCTGTGGTATTTAAGCCAACGTGCTGTGTTTGACTGTTCAAAACCACCATGTGCACTGGCAAATTATCTCAATCTTTAAGCAAAGTAGAAAAAAAACCCCACAGTCTCTTATTAAGAAAACCATTAGTTGTACTCAACAGAATTTGATAATTTTGGAGATGTTTTATTATGTATCTAATTCTAACATATCGAGATGTAGCAACTTTCCTTGTGGATTTGTGGCTTTACAGGTTTGTTTCTTACAAGGTGTTTTATTCAAGGGATAATTTGGCACAAAATTGTAACACAGTTTTAAATGCACTTTCCTTCCTCATAACTTTTTGTTTCAAGGAGCTGACTTGAATTTCTTGTCTTTGGAGCCAGACTATTTGTAAGTACCAGGGACTCAGTAATAAACTACAAGCAGTTTCTATTTCTCTATTTGTTTATGTATTAGCAATTTGCAAAACCTCATGCCAGGCAATAAAATATCTCTTCTTTTTTTGAGCTGCCTGAGCTGAATGTCCTCTCATCACCTCAGCATTCACTGGCCTGTCCCAGGAAAAGGAGGAAAGACTCACTAACGTGTGCAGAGCCTGGATGCTCTTATGTTTATTCTTGAAGGAGTTCACATAATAGCAAATTCATGTCCAAGCTCTCAAGGGTGTATAAAGTGATATTTGTGCTGCTCTTTGTCACTGCAGCCTGTGCAGGGGAATGACTTGTTTGGGTTCCATCAGGACTTATATTGCTCTGGCTTCCTATGGACATTATCTTCCTTTTCCCAACAAAGATCAGCTGACCCAGCGTGGATGTTCTATGGGATGCTGGGGAGGACCATCAATTTAAGATGGGTTTTTTATTTACAATTCTGCCTTTTTCTTCTTTTTTTTTTTTCTTTTTTTTTGAGTGGTTTTCCACAAGAATGAAACCATGACTATGGAGAAACTTCTGAATCTGTTTGTGGGGGGAAACCAGGTGTTCAGTTTAAGAGAATGACTGAGAGGTGAATGTGATTGAATCAGGAATTTCATGGGTATCTATTTGAAGAACAGGATTATCCAAAAAAAAAAAAAGTAGAAAAGATTTGGAGAATGGGAAATAAAATACTTTTTTTAAAAGGGTGTGTTTATTTAGCCAGAATAATTGTTTAGAGTAGTAGTGACTGGACTGCAGTGTCAACATAATGTTTCTTTCCTCTCATGGATATCTTGAAATTTCTTCTGCTTTTTTTAATATTAGAACTCAACTTTAATGGGAGCTCAAAGTCTCCAAATTTCCTGGGTCGAGTGCAGTCTACAAAGTCAAAAGGCCTGCTATGAGTTGAAGCTACAAAGTAATTTATACTAATAAACTTAGGAATTTCTCAGTAAGCTTGGAAATATGATTATAAACCTCAATTTTTTTTTTCAAAACATTTACCTAAGCTTTGATGCTTGTTTTTTCTTCCTTTTTTTTTTTCCTCCTGCAATCGTCAGAGGTGCTTTGTTATTTTCTTCTTTAGCACTTGTGAGAAAATGCTTTGCATTTCTGTCATCATGGGAAAATGGTACCACTTTTGACAACTAGCAACAATGAAAGAGATGGGAAGAATGAGGTTTTTCCTTTGATATAATGGACCAAACATCTCTTTAGATAGAGGTATGTAACCTCAAGTGAGGCACAGAGGTAATCTGAGCCTTCCACCCTCTGTGTTTGCCTCCTGCTCAAAGTGAGAGCCCTGAGCAGCCTGGTGAGCATGTTAAAAAGTACACTTTTATAAATTATAAAAATGTCCACTTTCATAAATGTACACATTTGTATAAATTATTGGTTTAGTCAGCCTTACCTATACAGACAGAATGCAAACTTCAGCAGTGTGCAGCCATTCCAACTGGAGTCCTGGTTCTCTGCCAGCATGCAGCTGCTCCCAGGGGTTGTACAATCATGGGCCCAAGCCTCTCTGGTAATAAAGGGTCTCAATCCCTTGGATCCCTTATGCTTTGTGACAACAGAACCAACACCAACAGAGCAATCCATTTAAACAAAGGAAAACAGCCTGCAGTCCAAACCTATTCCTCCTTTTCCCAAACCATTTAGTCACACATAAATAAGCAGCTTATTCAATATTTCTGGATTTGTTACTCTTGGCAATGGGCTATACTTTGTGCCAGGTAATAGATCCATTTTAAATGGCATTGGTTTTTTTCCTATAAAACAGCTCTTTCTGCCAGAATAACTTCCCCCAGCCTCACAGGCAGTGATTTGATGGCCTTAGTACAGGCAAGTTTGTGTTATGATGCTTCATCCAGCTTCCACTCATTTTTAGAGCACTATCATAATTTTTGCCTGTGTTAATAATAACATGGCCTGCACCTTTAAAACGTGCCTGAGTCTGTTTACATCAGTGAAAAGCAGTGTTTCAAGGAGTTGTAAATGTGCTGTGCTGCATGGTCTCTCCACTCCACCCTCTCATGTGGGAGGAGGCTGCGTGGACCTCTTGGTGTGCTGGACCAAAGTCAGGATGCACAGCTTCACAGTGTGAAAGCCTTGGGGATGAACACCCTGGCTGTCCCAAAGAAAGCTTACCATAGCTGCTGAACTTGAATTCTGAATTTCGTGGCAGTTCCTGCCCATTGTTGCCCAGATGAGCAAATGAGCGTCTCAAAAATCACTTGTGGACGTGGACAGAGCTGAAACTGAATGTAAGTAAATTTAAAATATATACTGTGTGGAAAATTTGGAAAGTAAGTACAGTAACTGATGTAAGAACCTCATACTTGAATGGACAATAACTCTTGGAATAGGAAGTAATGCCTGGTGTATTCTTGATGCCACCTGTCCTATTTACAGCATTCAGACAATGTGGGATGTTCCACCTAAAGCATATTGCTATTGCCAGAGAGCCTATCTGCTTAAATATGGACACCTTAAAGCATTCACAGTTCAGCCAGCATCCCAGAAAGACAAGTGCCAACAAGGAACTGCAAAAATGCAGCTTTTCATTGTCCCCAAACTGTAACCCAGCTCATACCCTCAGGGTAACAACCTCTGCAGCACCTTTTCTGGATTTTTTCACTGTGCCATTTAGTGAGTCTTGCCCTGACAGGGAACAAAAACTCAGTAGATTTCCTTCCATTGCTCTTCAATCCATTCACTATTCCTCTCTTCACTATTCCCCCATTTGGAAACTTCACTGCTGTGTGTTTCTTGTGCTCCTCAGGTGCCATCTTTCTTACAAACACCTGTCCATGAGCATTTTATGTGCTTTTTAGGGCTCTAATACGAGGCGGGGATTTGTACTATTGTAAAGCTTGTTTTGGCTTTTGTCTTTGAAGAAGAGTGTGTTGGCTTTGGCTTACCTTGGTCAGACTTGCACTTGTATTTATTTCTGAAGTGCAGGGAGATGTGGTTTTGCCAGTAGGTGCTCTTTCCCCAAAAGCTAAGCAAATGCACATTTTAAACAAGCATCTCTTCCTGCAGTGTGTTTCTTCCCTCATTCAAACTGAAAAAAACCAAAATTACTTGGGTGAGATGAGTGATGAGTACAAATGTCATGAATCCACACAGCACACAATAACAAAACTTTTAAGGAAAAGTTAAGATCGGTGCCTAGAAACAGGCAATCACCAGCAGGTTCATCAGAGAGCAGAACGGCTGTCAGAAATAAGATGTTCCACATACTTGTTGTGTTCCCTTAAAAAATGTAGCTGTTATTAGATAAATAGGTAGAAGGAGCATTTACAGGGTGTAGTACTTCATGTTACTCAATAGGAAAAGGAAAAAAGTCTTTGCTGTGATATCGTGAACAACTGAATGATGATTTGGAAGTTTTCAGTTCACCTCCACATATATTGGATATTTTTTGGAATCAGAGGGTTGCAGAGAAGATCAATACTGATCATAAAAATAGATTCTAAGTTTTCTCACTAGATAGCTGGAAATCACACTGGGAAACCCAAGAGTCTTTGGACAGGCTGTTATTCATCCAGTGCTCTCTCAAAATGTTACCTGGCACTGCTGGGCTCACGTGAGCCAATGCACAAGGCAGAATGCTAACTTAATTATAGCAATATGTATTTTCTCAGAAGTCCCTACATTTCAGGGGTATTTGGGCTACTTGACATGTATTTGTAACACAGAAAATCTTTCAGTAGTTAATGGATCAGTTACTTTCTTACTAGACTGAAGTTCTAAAAAAATGGTGCCCAGTTTGTGAGGATTATGGGTATAAAAATATCAGATATTTTATGATGATTCATGACAAATGCTGAAGTAAACAGATCCCTCCTTTCTTTTATGCAAGTGGCTAAAATAGAGGAGCAGATGTGCTATTCTTTAGAATGCCACTTAAGTCTAAGGAAGCTTGAAACAATAACTTAGAAATGTTCTCGTGATGCGACTTTGCTAACGAGGGATATAATCAGAGAGTTATAAATGTTCTTACATGTATAATACTTTTAGAGCTATACTGAAATTGAGCCAACTAAGAGAATTTTATAGTATTTGAATCTACTGATAACTGCACAAAAATTTACGTGGCAAATTTCACAGCAAAGAAAGCTTTTCCTAGAGATTGAACCCAGCCAAGTGGCATTTCAGAGCCAACCGTGAAATGGATGTGCCTTGCTGCCAGGCTGCAGAAGTAAGACTGTTGGCCCCTGAAGTTTTCAAATGTTTGTCTTATTTTGTCATGGTGAAATTTAATTGATTTTTTTGCCCCCTGCTTTGGTATGTGACTGAGGTCCCACTCCAGGTAAGAGGTCACTGCAGTACAGGCCCAGCTGGTTTAGTGGCTGCTTGTCCAATATCACTGGTGTGGATTTCTTAGAGTCTGCTCATTTAATAGGTGGAACAAAGCATTGGAGAAAAGCTTCAATAAAATAGCACATACTGTTTATCTGATCTTCATCTCTGTCTCAGAGCTAAGGGCACCTGTACCAAAATGCCTGGGATAAGTGACTGCTCTTCTGCTCAGCTCCAGGTTTTCCTTTCCTGCATTTAAGTACAAGGGAGCCACCTCTTGAATTGCTGTTTATTTTGCATTGCCTGCAGAGCCTGTGACAGGGACTACAGTACAAAGGACACTCACCAAGTCTTGGACCTACCCCAGAGCTTTCACCCCATAATGTGTATTGATTGCTCTGTTCTGCTAACTCTGCCCCTTTTGGGTGTGATTTTCAGGTTAGCCTCAGGATTTGATGCGGTGTAATTCCATTTTCCTGGCAGATGCTCCGTGGTGTAGTGGGAGCTGGGTGGTTCACAGGGAGTGAGCTGAGGGCTGCACTGCTTGAGTGAATCTGTCAGAGAAATCTCTCATGTATCCTGAATTCTTCCCGCAGGAACAAGTGAGGTTTTCCCATCACCCACTGTACCCTTACCAAAGCGTGTGTTTGAGGACTGAAAACCCCCTTAATTTTACAGAGAGAGCCTGTCTGTTCTCCAGGGATATTTGGGTAGAATAACAGTGCTATGAAATTTTTTTCTCACTGTGTCAACCCTGCTTCACCAGATGGACCAGCCCTTAACCTATGGTCATTGAAATAATTTTTACAATCAAGACACATTTAGTAACAAAGATGCTTATCCCATTGTGTTGCAAACAGCAGGTGTGTTAGTAATTTGCTAAAGAAGAGTAAAATTCATTTCTAAAGCATCCTATATTCTTTTATAAAATGCAGCCTCTGGTGAGATGACCTTAAAGCAACAATACCAGAGACAAATAGTAGGGCAGTTTAGTCTTCAGCATTATTGTCATGTTTTTATTTTTATAATTTTTGTTTCTTTTGTTTTCATTAATTTTTTCTTCCACTGTTACCAAAAATTCTATGGTGATTATGTCACAATTATCCAGCCATCAGCAGAAGTCAGAAAGGACCATAAGAGCAGAAGTCAGCCCATAAGAGATTCAGAAAATAGTGCTGCCAGCACTTTATTTACATTCCCTGCCCACCCTGGGAAGCCAAAGTTCTGTTGGTGACTGGTGTGAATTTCAAAGACTTCAGGTTTCTCTAGCTGAAGTCCAATTGCATATTTAAATGTGTTGAGAGCAATAAGATTGTGCTGGAATTCAGTTTCACTTCCAAGACATCAGGAATTAAATCACTTATGGTTGGAGGAATATTTCTCCCTTGATCCAAGGTGCTTTATGAAAGCACATTAAGCTATGTGACAGATACATCTGAAAGACACTTTAAATAACCTGCTCAGTTGTTCTAACAGACTGGGTTTATCTCCTATCTTAGTTTATGCAAATTTTTTTTAGATAAGCAGAGAGACAGTTATGTGTATTTGCTAATATTGAATGTAGCACATGTCCCATGGTGTTGAATTAAAATGAATTAATTACTATACCCAGTCACTTCTTTAATGAACTCTGCTCCTCCTATGCCTGAGTGCTGGAAGATAATGCAATAATTACTCTAATTTTCTTTCATAAATTCTCAAGTGCTTAGATTTCAAAAGCAAAGGTTGTCACCTTTGAACTTACATGCATGCAACTAAAAATAGTGAATATCAAATAGTCCATCACTGTATTAATCTTTAATTTGTCATCCTTTGAAGGCAAGGGAATAGAATTATTAGATTTTAAAGGCAAAGAAGAAAAAAGTATGGAGCTATTTTGGGATTATGAGTTGTTTGGGACATTTTAATTATCAATTTTAAAAAGTGGATAAATGGAAACAAAATTAGATGGGTGTCGATGTTCAGACACAAAGCTGAACAAGGGAATTTTTATTACAAACAAAAACCCAAAACCAACTGGACTCTGTCTGAGAATGTGTCAGAGTAAGATGCTGTCCTTAGTGGTTTGAATGCCCCATAAACAGTATTAGATGGAAGGAAATTTGGGGTTGAATTTACACTAGTGCTTTGGATTGCCTGACAGCCACATTATTTCAGAGTGATCTTATGGCCATGCATTTCTTAATTAATGTTGTGTGGTAGGCCTGGAATTTGTTGTTTATGCTCAGCCTTTTATGCATTTCAATGGCATTTCCTAGGTTTAATTTGAAATAAGCAAGGGAATTTAGGCTGTGAATCACTCACCTGCTGTATTTATTCTGTGTGCTTACACCTACTGTTCATGCTGAGGTTCTTATAAACTCCATTTATAAGCATAAGGTGCATTTAATGTAGCTTTAGGTTTTATTTCTATTATTGCTATGATGTTTTATTTCTCTCCATGCCATAAGTGGAATAGTTTATTGTCTATTTTCTGATCCTGCTTTTCAATTTGCAAAGTATTTCTGGCTTTGAGGAATCATTTGTAGAATTCTTACAGCGAGACATAATGAAAGAAATTTACTTTTGTAACATCAGTGTTTGCATTTTAAAATTTTACAGGAAAGCCTATGTCTAGAATTCTTTAAACATATAAAAATAATTTTCTGATTATTAATGGTCATAATATTTGCTCTTGAAAGCCTTTTAAAATTTTCTTTTTCCATGATATAGCTTTAAGAGAGGTGCTCTGTGTCCATGAGAGAGGAAAAGGGAATATCAGAGTGTCAGTGTTTCCCTATTACAAAATAACTGGAATTATTTTTATGAGGCTTTATTTAAATGGTTAAAGCTTTTTTTTTGTTTGCTCCCTATCTTGTGGCAAAGCATATTTAAATATTAATGAGAGAAACACACAACTCAATGGTAAGAGGGAAATCTGTGAGCATGAATGGTCAGAACTGCTTTTAGTCAGAAAAACATCTGTATCATGCAGCTGGGAGATGCAGAAGCACATGTAAGAGATACATTCATGCATATCATACTGTTCAGAGTGCATAATAGTTTCAGACAGGAAGAAACAGGCTGTTGGATGTAATGGAGAGGAAGAGCTTTCTCCTTTCCTCACCTCACTTTGCATCTCCCGGAACTTGTCGTGGAAGTTAGCATTGCAACACCAACACTGTAGGAGTTTTACATGAGACAAATTGAGAAACTATTGTACAAACGGTCAAAAATTGTTGGTGAGCTATGGGTGGGGGTTGTAGGTGATGTGGTTGAGCACAAAAATGCAGCCACGCAAAAAGCACAGACAAAATGCAGCAGCTTTTGGACACCTGGAAACTCTCCAGGAGAAGAAATTGTCAGCTAAGCAGGCTCATGTCCTCCTTGATATCTTGAAAGATGGATGCTTGGTGTGTCTGCTGCAGTAGTCTGTGCATTGAAGGGATTTTGTTTCTTGCCCCCTCTTGCTGCCATTATTATTATTATTGTTATTATTACTACTACTACTACTACTAAAAATATATAATAATTATAGTAATGATAATAATCCTGTATTTAGATCACATGCCTACACTTAGTTCTCTTTACCAAACTAAAGAGTTATCTAATTCTTTTTCAAATAAGGAGTTCATGTTCTCCTTGATATCTTTAAAGACACTTGGTGTGTCTGGTGCAGTAGTCTGTGGATGGAAGGGATTTTGTTTCTTTCCCCCTCTTGCCATTATTATTATTATTATCATCATCTTCTTCTTCTTCTTCATCATCTGTGTTATCATTATTATTATCATTATTATTATTATACAAATTATAATAATGATAGTAATGGTAATAATCCTGTATTCAGGTCTCATGCCTATGCTTAGTTCTCTTTATCAAAACAGAGATATAGTATTTTCTGTTAATATGTTAATGTATGTATGTGTATATTTTTAATAAATATAAGCAAAATGAAATTCTAAAGTGCTAAATAAATGAATTCCAAATAAAATGTCTTGATTCTAAAAAGACCCCAATTTTCCAGATCTCCCTGGAAACAGTACTGGTTAGGATTTGTTTCCTTCTGAGTTCCCACAACATGCATTTCCCTTTCACCCTTCAGTTTCAGATTGATCATTACTGGGGTTAGCCAGTCACCACTGTCAACTTCATACTGGTTTCTTCCCAACAGGAATCCAGCCTGGTCTCTGGAGTGTGGGATTCCTTGGGTTGTGTTTCTGCAAGCAGAAGATGGTGACCATCCTAAAACCTGAGGTAATATTCTGCTTGCTACAAGATAAAAAACAGCAATATAAACTTTCTCTAGCTTCGGGTCTCATTCTAAATGTGCTGGAGAAAATACAAAAATATTCTTTGCATAGGATTCACAACGGTGGGTTGTGAATCAGTGTTAGGGTGGGTACCTGGACACAACTTTTTCCTCATCTGCACGTCATGTTGGACAGATGGCAAGCTGACATTTTGGAGGCACGTGTTTAGTGGAAAGGAACAAAAAGGAATAGGGCAAACTTGTATGATTAGTTCCAGTTATTTTAGGGTACTGTTTCATTTTAATCACAATAAGAAGGAACCTGCACTGTTTCCTTGGTGGCAGTGTGGAGTCTGTTGATCTTTGGGTGTATTCTGTTAGGATGAATTTCCACAGTTTCAAGAAGCCATGAATTGCACAGGGAAAGTTCTCTCCCATGATCATTTTATCAAGGTAGCTGAGCTTCCATTCATTCTGCTGGCAAAACCATGAGACAGTGTCTATTGAAACAGGATGCTAACTAAGGAAGGATCCTGAGCCATCTTAATTTTTTTTTTTTCCACATTAAAATTACTATTGATTCTGAGTCACAGGGATGTGACTCATCCTGGAAGTTAGATATGTCCCCAAGATGTTGCTGCATCAGAGGCTCACATTGAAATCAGTATTAGGGCTGCTTGATTTTCCAGGGGGGACAGAGGGCTGGGCTGGGGAGGTGATGGGGGCAAGGCTGGTTTTGCTTTTGCTTTTTTATGGTTTTTTGTTAAGAAACAGCGAGGGGGCAAATGAAAGACCATCATTTAGTAGAGAGCATTGTTTTTCTTCGGCTATTCGAACACTTAAACTGACACTTCAGTTAATGAAGGAGATGTTCTCTGGTGTGATGCTGTGGTTACTAATGCTCACTTCCTGGTGCCACACTAGAGACTTTCGGGTAATTCCTGCTGGGAATAATTACGAATGTTTCTCTGAAAAATTGGCCAAATATTCACCACTGGTAAAATATTCACCATTGGTAAAAAAAACAACTATAATATTAGTTATTATTAGCAAACGAATTTAAAGCATATCAGGAAATTAATTTATGATGCTGGATAAATCTGTTTGTAAGGTTGCATAATTTCATACATTTAAATTTTGAATAATTTGTGCAATTTTTCTTGATTAATTTTTTTTTAAGAACCTAATAGAACTAGAAAGTCCTTGAGAGATCAAAAGCATGGAATATCTTTCATATGGATTGTGATGTGAACTGGATTACTTTTTTGCAGCTAGGAAAAGAGGTAAGCGAAAAAATAGAAGATATACATATAAACAAACTGATACACTGTTCAAATTTTCAGCTTGTAAATAAATGTATAGTTCATGAAAGATCGATTTTTGCATGATTTATACTCGTAGAACCCACTACCACAGGGTGTTGTAGAGAAGAAATATATACTGGGGTTAGGCAAATTTATGGACTATGTTTTCTGAATTACCTCCTAAACCTGATGGTCCAGACACAACTTCCAGCTTCCTGTGAGCTTCTGGATTCTTAAAGCATAACACAAAGGCAGTTATTGTACGCATGCTGCCATCTTCAATGCATTAGGAAAGTGCATTGCACTAAGGCAGGCCCAGACTTAGTAAATTTGTTCATGTATTCTGACCAGAAGATGATACAATATTTCAAATATTTTGGGTTTATAGTATCTGGCAAAGTTAATATACTTCAGAGACTTCTATGCCTGGTTCAGAAAGACTGGAAAGAGATGGAGAAAAAAGATATTTTGGGACTTATCTATTTAAGTAAATATAATTTTAGTATTGGGATGTAACTATTTTATAAATAGTTAATGTTTCTTTACATTTTTTTCCTTTCCACTTTTTTTTTAAGAAGGTGTTACTTTGTATTTCTGAATGTTTGCAAGTATTTAGGAAAAACGCTCCATCAACACAAAGAGAATAAACAGTGTCAACGTCTCTATTCCCATTCACACTATTCATGTTTATTTTATTAGAGACATCTATGATTTGTTGATACCACTTGAACATTTCATTTCTTAAGGGAGGCATAGTTGCAGAGCTAGAAGCCTCTAGAGCCTGTAAGCAGGCGGCGGAAGTGAGTGGGCTCATGTTGAGAAAAGCACTGCTGATTGACATGATATATTGGTTTAGAGTATATTAACTTATCTCACACTTTAAAGAGTCAAAATTAACTCAGGAACATGTTTAGAATCCTAACACCTCAACAGATGGAAAGCTCCCTTCCTTCCTCCTCCTCTGAAATCACCTGGCAAAGAGTGAGCCAAGGCTAAAAAGGTGGCTCAGAGAATTTTAGTTCATTCTGCAAATTATTTTTTTACACTTCTCAGAATAGTGCGCAGCCTTCCACAAACCCGAATGAATCCTCCTAGCTTTTCTTGTTTGCTCACAGGAAGAAACGAGGACCAGGAGTAGAGTTTATTTTAATTGCAGTGCGTACAGTATGTCACGGTCTAGTGCGTCAAGCGCTGCTATTTTGTGTCTGTGCCTCATTCCAACTCGAGACGGACACAGATCAGAACTGTAAACACCTGCCTGGCGTCATTAAGGGTGGCAAAAATATCCCATTGTGGGAGGACCAGAAGCTGTGTTTGAGGCAGTTTGTGTGTGATCTCTGACAAGAACATGCCGTGCTGCATCTTCCTCGCTGCCTGTGCTCCCCTTGGGATGAGAAATACGCAATGCTGTCCCTGGCCCCGCCGCTCACATGCGTACGCGCACCGCGCTCGTAGTAATTCACAACAATTCCACAATAGCCACGCTTTTAATAGCAAACAAAAACTAAATTTAACAGGCAACCAGATTAGCTCCAGGCCTTAATATATGCAGAGAGTTTGGAGGTCATTCGCGATAATTCCGTCGCTGCCATATGTTTAAGGAAGATTAATTAAAGGAAATAAAGCTAGAATAGTTCTGCTTTCTGTTAAAAAAAAAAAATAAAGATGAGGTTAGTGTTTAAAAAAAGGATAGAAGTTTTCACAGAGGGATCCAAACATGAGTAAGTTGCAAGCACTCCTATCATCTGTCAAACCAACTACCACATCAGATTCATAAATAGCAGTGTGTAAAAGGGAAACCAGGAAAGCCAAACTCCACTTTGAAGCCACTGAGAAATAGCAGCTTTTTAATGAAAGCTGAGCAGTCCTAGTTGATATTATTGAAACTCTTTACATGCTTTGGGTTTTAAAATTTTTAAGTTAATTTCCAGAACAATTCCCTATGTACTGCAATCATTTGCAAACAGATAAACTCCTGAGTCCGTTTGGTTTTAGGAGAATGTGAGCACATGTCATACACTGTGATGCAGGAACTTAAGTACTGGTAGGGGTTGCTTCTCACCCATGCTTTTCTCTCCTTAAAACCCAAATAAATGTGCAATACTTGACTTTAGTGTCATTACAGTTAGTCCACCAGGGAAGAGCTCTCTGTGGAGGATTAATCCAAACACTCCTCTAATTACCAAACTGTTGAACTACTGAACTTTTTAAGTTTGAAAATAAATGAGAAAATTGACCCAATATGAAATCCATTATTTCAATTTTTGTGGTTTTCAGTTGCTTGCAGCACTGATGGGCACAAATCCAGCTTGTCCTTGAGCTCCTATTTGGAGTTGCTCATCAGCTTTTGTGTGATCTTGGTCAGGTAGGTCTTTGTTTCTAGCCCACTCCTTTTGCGACTCAGGACACCAGTCTTGCTGCTAGAAAAGTCACAGTCCCTACTGTTTTCCATAGAACAATGAAATAAAATTGAGATAAAATGTTGCTGAAAGAAGTGTATTGGCATGGCAGATGTGGTAATTGGGATTTGCAGACTCTCAGTATCTCTGTCTTCCACTTGCTCCTTTCTAGGTGGCAGCAGTAATTCTTGGGAAGGCTCACTTACAAAGTGATGGCTTCCCCACAAAACAGGGAATGCAGCAGTGGGTCATTTCATTCCCCAGGTTATCTGTCTCATGTCATCTAAATGTTACATGGCTTTGCAGTGTGGTCAGTGTCTTGCATTTACTGTGAATAGTATGGAAAATAATTTCAAATATAGTAATCTCTCTTTTTTAACCTGCTGTACCACTGTGTTAGCATGCAGCTCTTGGAATTTTGCCTTTGGTTATATTAACTCTAGCATTGAATATATATATATATATTTTTTTTTTGGCAGAGATTTCTTGGTATACACCCAAGAGAAAGATGGCTTTGGCTGGAGTGTAGAGTTTTTTGGGTTTATTTTGCTTTTAAGTCTTTCTGTGTATGTGTGCATGTATGTCTAGAAGTTCTATATAAATGTTTATATATATAATGAAACCAAGTTAAAGAACTTTCACCTGAAATGGAACCCTGGCAGCTGGAACATAAGAAAGCAGGAGCCATGAGATGCCTGATTCCACCACTGTGCAGGTGGGGTCATCTCTCTTGCTCCCACAAGATGCACAATGTCAGAAAGCTGATACCTGTCCTGCTGACCTGTGTGTCACTGATACTTTCACACACCCTGGTGGACGTGAGCTCCTTGCAGGTATTTCAGCTGTTCTGGGACATCTGAAGCAACTAGTATGTCTCCATAAAAACAGTATCTATTTTTCTTCAGAATTATCCCCTGGATATCAATGTTACCATCTCAAATTGCAATTACACCTACATCTAAACTGAAGGTGCTGCTCGATCCTCGCTGTGTTTATTGAGAGATGAACCAGCAGAGTGTGGTACATGAGCAAAAACTGAGACATGTCGCAAATGCACACACATTTCTGCTTTCCCTGGAAAAAAAAATGGAAGGCTTAATTGAAATCTGGAATGTGATAATCCTGGCAGTTAGATTTTGTTTTCATAAATAAAGTTCCATTAGAGAGGACAAAGGAGTTGGTCTCATATATATCTAGGAAGTGAACACAGACAATTGAGAGAATTTTGGTAAGAACATCTGCTAGCAATGACTGCTCTAGCTGTCTATCATGAGGTTGTACTTTTGTATCCTTAGAATTATGGTACTGGGATAGTGGTTTCATAGGTCAAATGTGAGACTTGATTGCCCTTAAATGATAATTCCTCCAGGGGAAGGAGGAACTCTGTGAAACATGGTAGGCCCTCTAAGTCTCAAAAACTAGAAAAGAAGTTCAAGTCTGATGGTCCGGTGGCCCACTGGACACAGACAGCAGTAATACTGGAGGATTTGACTTAGCTGGGAATTGAGTCAAGTGAATTTACATCAAGAAAAATCCCTGTACTTTCAAAAAGATCCTGAAGGTTTTCTGAGACCTTTCAAGTCTATTCATGAATGCCCAAAGGCTTTTTTTTGGCCATTACGTGTAAAGACGTCCAGAGGCTGACAAATAGCAGCAATTTGCAATATATGCTTAATGTTAAATAGTTTTGGTAGATCTGTCTTGTAGTGTATGTTTGGGTGTGTTTTTTTTAAACAAGACTGCTTTTGTGGAGAACTATTTTCTTGCCTTTTTTTTTTACTCTGTTTTACCTTTTTTATAGTGCTACTTTATTCTCTAGGCCCTAAAGACAGCTGAGGTGTTCTTCTAGGGCCTGAGCCCCCTCAGCTCTTGTTGAAGCTAACAAGAGATGAGAGCAGTTGCATTTTTACAGAACCTGGGTTTGCATCATGTTCTTTGCTCACCCCTATTCCCTTTATGTTGTGAGTCATACTCTTAAGAGTATTCTTATAACACCTTCAGTTCCCACCCCAGCTTAAGGCATCACCCCTTCCCAGGCTATCAGTTCAAAACTGAAAGACAAATTTTGATTTCACTGTCCAGCCAGTAAATCCATAAAGTCAAAAAAATAGGAAGGCAGTTCTAGGGAAATATTCTGTTTTTATGACATGTAATCTTCTTTTCTTCCTTGAGGACTAAAATCATGGAAGTCCTATCAAAATGTGTTTCCTTTCTTGCCTTTGTACACCGTTAAAAGTCTTCTTGGGGGCATAAAGACCTGAGAAATGGAGGTGTCTGTCATGTTTGATTCAGTTTGAGATTAGTGTCTTAGAGGAGGTGAGGAGTTACAGCAGTAGGGAACATGTTTCTCAATAGCTCATTTTATGTATTTATTTTTAAATATAGATATCTATCTTTAAAAAAAATAGGTTATAATATGTTTAAAAAAATGTATTCAATGTTTTTTAAAAACACATAGTCTAGACAGTGAATAGGGCCTGCAAGGAGAGCTGGTGGAAGCAGGAATGCTAATAGGCTCTTCTATTTGGTCTTGCTGAAATGCACACTTTGTAAGTTATGCTTCATAATGCTTTAGCCTGGCTTAGGACAAAATAAATCTACCAAGGGCAGAAGAATTTTAAAAAAATAATCACAGAAGAGAACTTAAAGAACCAGTTAAATTTTCAGCTCAGAGGCAGCATTTACTAAAGAGCAGAATTCAACTAAATTAGTTACCACTGGGGTTAGAAAAACAAGGGGAAAGCTGTGTGCCATATTTGCATTAATTGAGATTTATATTAGAGGTGAGATGATGAAGGAGACTCCTCCCAAAGATAGCACACATGAGCTGCTAATCTTGTGCTCAAGTGAGGTTCATGCTCACTTGTTGCCACATTTTTGTTTCTTTCTAATTTAATATCTAGACTTGGTAATTATTCTGTGTAAGCTGGCTACCTGTAAATCCTGAGATGTTAAGCAGACTAATAAAATACCAGCATTAAGATTCCTTTCTTAAGGCTATTAAAGTTGTGCTGCAAGTACATTGTTTTTCTATTGGATTATTTTATTTCTTGTACTACATAGCTTAGTATTTTAATACCATTTTATTGATCTAAAGTATATTGATTAAATGTTTATTTTCCAGTTCATAAAATGAAGTCAGCAATACAGAAATCCACTGTAAGAATATCATCTTGGTTCTGTTTTTTTTCTTTTTACATTATGGTAATTTTTTTCATCAAATAATAGTCACTTTTTTTCTTGTTTATTTTGTTTATTTTTTATTGTCATGTTAAAGTGCTCTCTTTATATTTATAGTCTGAAAACAAGCATTTAAGGTAGGAGGGCAAGCTTCAGCAAAGAGGTAAGAACAAGTTTATTCATATTTCATAATACTTATTATTACTAATATTGTTCTGTACTTAAAGATTTGAACACTTATGTGTATAAAAAATCTCACCAAAAAGGAACGTAGTAATCAAAAGCGTATTTTTCAATGCTAACAGGGAAGCTAAAGCAGGGTGGGAAATTTCACCAGACTGAGGCTGAAGGAAAGTGTCTTCAGCCATTATTGCACTTCAAATGAGGGGAAAATTCCCCTGTTCTGTCCAGTCACAGGCTGCTTAGAGAAACAATAAGAAAGATCTTTTTCAAAGAATTTACTCTTCATATATGCCAATGTAACTGAGAAGTGTCCCTTGCTTTGGGAAGTCTTTTATATTGGTCATAAGAGTTGGAAATGTTTTGTCAGTCATTCGGTTAAAGTGGTTTACCTTGGCTTTTGGTTGCAGTAAAACACGTTTGACCCATGGGGGTTAAACAGCATCTTTTAAGAGAAAATAAGAAATTAATTAAGCCTGACTCTGACTTCTGTCTTGTGGCTCACCTCTTTCCAGGTGCCAGCACCTGTGCTGCTCCCCAGGCCATACTTTTAGGGGGATTGGGAACCTTCAGGATGCACGGGGTCTGCACCCAGTAGAAGGGCACGCAGCGAGACAGAGCAATGATGCAGAGGATAAGAGTCAACAAAATGTGGGTTTTTTAAGGGTTAGGGTTAAGCAGCTCCTTCAATGCAGCAAGAAAAAAAGGCTACATGCTAAACACAAATAATTTTTTCTTGGTTCTGTCTTTCTAGTAGGGTTAGATGAGGCTTGGGGAATGTTCTGAGTTGCACAGTGCAGCAAACCTATCCTGATGACTCTGGAACAATCAAAATCTGCTGTGTGACAGTCACATGAAGCTTAATTTTAAGGGAATTTTTTAAATCTATTAGTAGTAGTAGTTTTTAAAACCCTACCTATAAGCAAACTTGTTTCTAGTAGATCATGTGGCCTAAAGAAATTGTTTTCGTAGAAGGGAGAAGGCAATGATGCCTTAAGTTTAACTTTCATGTTTTCCAGGTTCTGTACGTTTTAGTATGTGACTTTGAACTTCATATAAAGTGTCAGCAGCTCTCCTCACAGCTCAGCCACACAAAACAATCCTTTTCCAGTCCCAGAACCAAGGGCAGCATTGCAGCTTTGGGCCCAAAAAGTGCAAAGAGCAGGGAATGGAAGACAGCAATCTGGGAGGATGGGACTGCAGAACTTGGAGCTGGAATTGGACAGTGAACCCCAAAATGGATATGGACCAAAACTTATAAAAGTGTGAAAACTCGTGACTCTGAGTCCATTTTGGTTCATCTTGGGTGCAGCCCTGGCTGGGCTCTTGTGCTGCCCAAGGTGGATCCATGGAGGAGATCCTTTGAATAAATCCCTGCTTTATTCTGTACCTCTGTCCAGGCTCTGCTCTAGGGCAGCCTCTCAGGGGATCAGCAGAACTGTTTTCAGGGATATAATTGCATTAATTAATTAGTGAGATTGTGAGGTTAGGAGAAATGAAAATTCCTAACTCCAGTCCAGCTCCTAAAGCCGTGTGTTGTGGAATTGTCTTTTGCAGGAAAGCCATCAAATGAAGGCCAGGAGTGTGACTAGCTCAGTGTAATTCTGTTTTCCACATGGCCTCTGCTCAGGGGCTTGGGCCCTGTCTCTGAGAGCCCCAGCTCTGTGTTCAGTGGTGGTGTGCAGAGGGCTGGAAAGGGAGGCAGTGTCCAAATGGAACATTAGATTCCCGTCAACTCTCTGCTGCTGCTGAGCTACACCATCTTCTAGAAAAGTGGCCTGGGTTCTTTTCCCTCATGCCAAACCCACTGAATGCTGTGTTTGCAAAAGCACGTGGCTTCCTGTGTAGCTCCATGCCTGAGCACCTCTGGGTGTGGTTCCCAGAGGAAGAATTATTTATTGTTTTACATATTAATTAGGAACTATTACTATAATATATTGCATATTATTATATATTCATCTGTTTTCTATTGTTATATATTGTATATAATGTATTGTTATATATTATATTTAATATATTAACAATTATTAATTCATTACTATATTTATTATCATTTATTCCCAGAGGAATAGTTCTTCTGCCTATTCCTGTTTCAGTCCTCAGGCTGGCAGTGGTGAGAGCCCATTTCTGCTGCCCATCTCTGCTGTTTGCTGCTGTCCCCTGGCACATCAGAATCAAGGTTGGGAGGTTTTTTTATTATTGTTATTTTCCACTAGGAATGAATGTTTTTCCATTTATCAGGGAAGTGAATCTTGGCATAATTCCTTTTAAAATTAGTTTTAAATCTTAATATTCCAGGGGTGGTTTTTAATACTAAGCAGAGGGCATTATAGCAGCACCTTTTTTGCTCTTACATATAATTTGATTACTATTTACAGCAGATGAGAACTTTGTTTTTTAATGAAGTGAATGACATTTATTAACTACCCCATGACCAGTTCAAAATAAATCAGCAAATCTGAACAAAACAAAAGTAATTAATCTACAGAGATGCTTGCCTTCTGTGAGCCATCTAATGCCACCTATCTCAGATTGGTGTTTCAGGAACCATTAGTGAGGATTTTTCATTTTGTGACATGGCACAGGGAGGGCAGATAAGTCCAATTAGTCCTTTTCCCAGTGGACAAGGAATTTTAATTAGTTTTTAAGATATACAAAGAGGGTGTCTGGTAAAGTATCATGGGAAAGGACTCTTAAGTTTCTCCCTCTCCTATATACATGCCTTGCTACACTTACAAATATATAGTGAGCTTTCAGAAAACAATGGAGGAAAACATACAAGAGCCTGCTTAAATTTTATTCAGAGCATGAAAAATGTCTCTATTTTTTCTAATAGGAAAAATCTATATTAAAAGAAAAACATAAACTTTGTCTTTAAAAACCATTTCTTTTTTAGCAAAAGAATGTACAATGAGGAGATTTTTGAGGGGTATTTTATGGATCCTCTTTATGGTGCTTGACTTTATTTTGTATGAAAATTAATGTTTGTTGGATATTAATATTTATAGGGCGTAGCAATATTTACTGTTTTACTATTGATAACTTTTTTTGTTGTTTACTGTAATTGCTTTTCTTTGAAGACAAGAGTCTCCAAGAAGTTTGTGTTCTGAATGTAGTGCCACAGTGCAAGGGGTTTGACTGAAATTTGGGGTTTTTTTGTTTTATGTACTCCATCTATTAGCTACTTCTACTTGCATACACCCAATAATCTTCTACTTCCCCTCAACTTGTGACAGTGGTTTAGAAAACCATTCAGGTAACAAAGATCATTGATTAAATGATTTGGTTCAAAGAGATCTTCGAAGTGATTGCTTTGGCAAGGTCATTTTGAACCAAAATACATTCACTCCTTCAGCAGCTGTGTCAGCTGAGGAGATGAACCAGCAGCTCACTGTGGTGGCTTTGCTGCCAGAGTCCAGGTGGGTGTGACTTTGGGCATAAAAAGGTGTTTAAAATTCTCTTGGGGCTGTGGCATTGCTGCTGGGCTGCACATGCAGCTGTGTGTCAAAATAAGTCCAGAATCATGAACTGGCACTTACTGCTCCAATGCAGGCTGGTTAAGGGGCTGGCTTGGTGGAATCATCCCACTAAGAAGGAGCCTGAATGGTTTAGTTTTCCAAAGAAGGTGTTACACAGAACCTGTGTGCTCCTGCTGTCTCTCTGCCCCACCTTCTCTTTGCACCTGAGCTTTTACTCTCTCCCATCCCTCATTAGTTTGGGCTTGTTTTGCTGTTGATCAGCAGTTGATGAAACGTAGTTATATATATAATATATATTGATATAAAATATCAATATATATAAGTTTATAATTGGTATATAATTAGTATATAATATATAGTGATATAAAACCTATTTTCCCTAACATTTCCATGGTTTGCAGATGGTCATAACTTTTGCTGGAATTAAATAAGCTTTATTGGTCTCCAACAAAAGATGATATGATAGGCTGTGGTTCTATTATTTTCTTTTTTTGTACCTATTTAAATATTAGTTTGAATGTTAATCTATCAAGGCTAGCTGGGGGCTGTCAATATTCTGTCAGACTCTGAATTAATGCTTTGAGTTGCACCTGTGTTCTTATTTCCTGCAATGAGGGTCTGAACCCCAAAAAAGTGGCAGTAGCCAGAAGACAGAAAATCTGAGACAGGAGGAAGAAAAGGAAAGAGAGAAGAAAATAAAAAAAATCGAGAGGGGTGTGATGAAATCCAGGTATAGAGACTTCTCACCTTGGATTTCTAAGTGTCGGTTCAGGAAGAGATTTTGAAAGACTACTGCCTCACTTTTAGGAACAAAACAGTAATTTTTTTTTTCCCCCATTCAAACGGTGCCCAGCACAGCCCTGTAACTATTGCTAAGTATCCATTTCTCCCATAGCCAATATGTGAAGTACCAGCTTAATTGAGGTCTGGATATGACTACATTCTGAGACTCTGGTTGAAGCAAGAAGTTCTCCTGACATTTAGAAATATGATTACTTGGAAAGAAAAAAAGAGGAAAACAACCAAAAAATGCTCAGTTTTGTTCTTGTAGATGGTTGTTTATTCATACAAAAGAGTGAAAAAGGATTCACCACTGAATTATGCCAACAGCAGCATGTGGAGCAAAAGTCACACCAAGAGCACCGACATCCAGTGCTGAGTATTAAAGCTTTCCTTAAAATCAAGGAAAGGCTTTGGTTCTTCCCTCCCTCCAGTTGCAGGTGAGAAGTGTCCT
This sequence comes from Passer montanus, assembly GCF_014805655.1. Lineage (NCBI taxonomy): Eukaryota > Metazoa > Chordata > Aves > Passeriformes > Passeridae > Passer > Passer montanus. The sequence goes on along the minus strand of NW_024370374.1, from coordinate 4,696,013 downwards.
GGTCCATCCTTGCTGTCTTCCAGCTTGGGTGGTCATTGTGTGCCCATCAGTTATTCAAGGTTCAGACACTGTCCTGTGCTTTGATACTGTGCAGTCTCTAGCTGGCTGGAAGAGGTTTTTTTGCTTACTTTTTTCTCTTGTTTTCTTTTTCTTTTCCTTTCCCTCTTCCCATCCTACAGTACTTTTGCATTAACCCAAAAGTAGTATTTAGGAAATAGAATCAGAAAAATAGTCCTAAAATCAATAGATTTAATGTCAGTTTCTACTGATACAGTACCAATGTTCCATGGTGACAGACTAGTGATTTTTCATCTACGTGTTTCCTAGTTTGTTCACAAAACACAAAGCCATGAAATGTCTAGACTTTTCCTTGCAAATACATTTTTTACAGGCAATTTATGCTGCTGTCTGAAGCTCTGCTGCTTGAACAGGCAGGCTGCTTTTGAGTGGGAAAGTGAAGCATGTAGACAACACTTACCACACTGTGAATGCTAATGAATGATACAGGGAAATTAAGGTTAAAGTGAGAAATGCGTGGAGACCTCGTAGCAACTCTCCAGAGTCTGAAGGGATTCTGCAGGGAGCGCTGGGAGGGATCCTCTGTCACAAACTGCAGGGGCTGGGGAAGCAGTGAGGGGTGGAAATTAAAGGGGAAATCTAGGTTAGATATTGGGAAGAAATTCTTTACCTTGAGAAATTCTTTACTTCAAGAAATTCTGAGAGTGGTGAGCCATGGCAGCAGCTTGCCCAGGGGCTGTGGATGCTCTATTCCTCGAGGAGGAGTTCAGGACCATGCCGGACAAAGCCTGGACCAGCCAGGTCTGTCAGGAGGTGTCTGTCTGTGGCAGCAGGACTAGGTGATGGCTGAGGTCCCTTCCAACCCCCCCAGATCCTCACTCCCTGGTTCTGTGACTTAGGCTAGGAAGGATTTTACAGGAAATTGCGTTAAAGCCTTGGTTATACTGAGGCAAATAAAAGCCTTTGAATTGATTTGAATAAAATTCCACCTGCAAGTGAAATACTTCTGAACACGTAATGTGGTTCTGGCATGAACCCTGCTGAAGAGCTGGACTGAGTCAGGGTTGACACCTCAGAGTGAACACCCTGAGTGGCCTTCACCAAGACCTGGTAGACAAGCCTGGCCTAACCTTCATGGGGCCATGAATGGCTGCAGAGATTGTCCCCTCCCTGCTCATCAAGAGTGGTTGGAGATTGTCCCCTCCTTGCTCATGAAGAGTGGTTGGAGATTGTCCCCTCCCTGCTCATCAAGAGTGGTTGCAATGAAGCTCAAGCCTGGCCTAACCACTGCTCATCAAGGAATGGCTGCAGTGGAACATAAGCCTGGCCTAACCATCCTGATGTCACGAATGGCTGCTGAGATTGTCACCTCCCTGCTCATCGAGGAGTGGCTGCAATGGGAAGCCCTTAGGTGAGCAGTACTTATACTAGATATGCAATTTCCAAGTGCAGTGATTTTGTCAACAGATAGTTGTAGGTAGTGAATTAGAAGGGCAAAAATTGTATAAATAAGCACAGATGGTTTGGTAGCTTATTCTTGTTAGACAGTTGCACTGAAACTACAGGAAAACACTACAGGAAGGTAACATAGTTTTAGGAAAGTTTTGTAGTTTGCTGTTATTAGACAATTGCACAGAAAATACAGGGGACAAAAACTGACAGAATTTAAGAAATCACCCTCAGTCCTTGTGATGACTTAAACATTGAGGTGGATGTAGCTTGAGTGTAGTTAATTTGCTTTCTAGGAGCCTGTATGGTGCTGGGGCTCAGATTAGTGACACCAAAGCAGTGTTGGTGGCACAGCAGGGTTTGTTTATTGCTGGGCAATGACAGCAGGCAGCAATATTTCCAAGGCAGCCATCACCCAGGGACTAGCTGGTCATCAGCATGTGGTCAGGGATTTCCTTCATGTCACTCTGGATGGGTTGAGGTTTTTACTCCTTTTTCACTTATTAAAGGGTCAACAGACCCACAAGCTTTTCTTTGTTTTGCTCTTCCAATTTCTTTCCCTCTTCTAGTTGAGGGAGGTGAGCAGATGTGGGTCTAACTGCTGGCTGGAGCAAACCTCCTGTAATTGTGAAGTTTGCAACTATACTCTAATTTCAATCTTGCTGAGAGGAGAACTAAAAGTAGACCATTTAGAATAAGTTTACTTGAGACTATTGAAAGCTAGGGCAGAAAAAAATTTTCTATACTTGTACTTTGTATCAAAATCTGGTTTATTTCAAGGTAAAAAGTGAATAATTAATTCTTAAGAGACATCTGCATTCTTTATAAAACTTACTGAAGCTTTATGGTTTTGGTCTATTTAACAAAATCAAATCTCTAGAAGAGTGAATGCTGGCAGCTCCAACCAGAAAAAAAAAAACCATGATGCAGTCACTATGTCATTCTACCATCGTATTTTGGCTTCAAGACATTTTCTATGGTTTGTTCATTTTCAGATCTTGAAATTCCTCCCACACCTCAGAAACATTTTTAGGTGATGCTGCCTGCCCAGGATTCATTTCCAGCTTAAGAGAAATGTGCAAGCAAACGCTGAAGTTTTGGCAACAGATATGGAGAGACTTACTATGGTAGAAACTTCAGTCTGATGTCAATTTCTTAGAAATGGGGTAAATTCAATATGTTTAAATCACATTCTTTTTCCAGTAAGAGGGAAAGAGGCTATAATTGTTGCTGTAAAGCCTAGTAGTATGATTCAGAACTAGAAAAGGCAGCTCCAGCTCTATGTGATAATCTTATCATCACCAGCTCAATCAGCTCCATCAGAAGGAATGAGAAAGAACTCTAGGAGTCTCACTTTGTACTTGTTTTTGTGAGAAGGCTAGGAAAGGGGGAAGAGGAAACTCGCTGCAAAGAAAAACAACCTAAGCTTGAGATTTCTGCAGGGCTTTACAGAATTAAGGGAGCTTGGAAAAAGATAGCAGCCCACAAGGTACCTATCAGTTTTAAAGTACCCTTTTAAAATTTTTTTTATTAAATTTCCTATCTTATTTCCTATCTTACGAGCAGTGAAATCAGCAGAGGAATATTTGAAGCAATATAAGGTTTGGAGGACTGCGTTCTTCTCTTGGTTCATTCATCGCTATGAGCTGCAGTCTGATTCACACAGTCTCAGGATCTGACTCTGCCACTTCATTAAGGTCACTCGTTCTCCTGATACTCTGCACAGAAACAAAAGTAAAGGGAGAAGAATACTCTTCCCGAGTTCCTAGGACACCATAAGCCACAACATGCACCAGACAGTACCTGGGACAGTGGCTGACTCCTGTAGCTGCTTTGCTGCCCAGACCTGTTATACCTGTACTGAAAATTGGACCTGTTACATCTGTACTGAAAACTGGAGGCAGAAATATGCTAGAAAACAGCCAGGGAAGAGAGAAGACAGAGCAATTGTTTCAGGATTCTTCTCAACAAGCAGAATCTTTCTTACAGGGCAATCAGTTAAACCTTGGAGCCCCTCAGTAAGGCTGGGAGACATGATCAGAGAGCTGTGAGCTATTTTCCCCCCTCTCCTTTTGCTGCCCAGCTGCAGAGCAGGGGAATGTTGAGTCTTTCATGCCAGGTCTGTATCTGAAAGCTGCAGAGGTCTGAGTGCTGGGGGGCAAGCCTGTTGGTTTTGATCAATTCCACTTTCCCCTCCCTCATGTGTGAAGACAAGATTACAATGAAGATTCCCTGAAGTTAGAGGGCACTGTAGGCACCTCCCAAGAGGAACAGGAAAAGGAAATATGTTTTCATACCATACTTAAGTTGCTATTAATCTCATTTATTCAGAAGGTTCAACAGACAGCAGATGCATGTTACCTAAGCAGAGGACTTGAACAATCAGAAAGCTCAGTGTCTAGCTGCTGGTTTAAGCTCAGTGCACTATATTATATTATTTTGAAAGTACTCCTCAAACAACAGGAATCTGAAACTTATGCAAATCTATTTCAAGGCAGCACAAATTTGAAGCAATTAAGAATTTAACAATTAAACCTGGGACACTGTTCTCCAGTAAACAGTGAATCATTTACAGACAAACTGCAATGAAATTGACCTAGTTTATATCATGAATCACTATAAGTATATAATTTTTTATGAGAAATTTAGAAATTGAACAAAGTCCAAGGAAAAAATATGGAAATGGTCAAGTACAACAGAGGCTATTCAGAAAATTTGACTAGAATATGAACATTTCTCTTCTGATTTTCTTTGGCAGAAGGGAGAACTGCACTTCCCTCTTACATGCTCTTGACATTCAGGTTTGTTCTTAAATTTACTTAACAGATTCTTCCAAAGGAGCTACATATCAGGATTGTTTTTTCTCTGGAAGAAGTGTAGGATTATATGTCCTACCACAAAAGAGCAATTTTGGTGCAATCCATTTTGGGGATATTGTTGTAGTGATGATCAAGTGGCTTGAACCCCTTGGGTTTTACCAACCCACCAGAAATCTGATATTTCTTCCTCCTCCACTATTCATTATTCCTGCTGCCACTTCTCTTGATCCTCAAAACATTTCTTCATGTACATTTCCTAGATCTCAGTATAACATTGTTTCTCACAAAGGCATAAAATGGTCTTGTTCACTTCCTAAAATTGTGCAAAAAATAGCAATGTTTGAACTGTTGTCCTGGTGGCTAAATTAATGAATTTGGAGACCTAGTGTGTAATGCAAGTGTAGAAAATACAAAATTAGTCACCAAAATACAAACTAGTCACTATTTACTGCCTGGCCAGAGAAGCTAAAGGGTGAAGCTAACTTTCCACCATGAATATCACATGAGTTGCCAAAAGTTCTCATGCCAGAAAAGTTAAAATAAACTATTTCAACTGAACCAATATCACAGAATCACAGAACATTCTCAGTTGGAATGGACCACAAGGATCATCAAAGTCCAGTTCAGGACACCCCAAGAATCCCATTATGTGCCAGAGGGCATTGTCCAAACACCTGCTGAGCTGTGCCAGGCTGGTGCTGTGAGCACTGCCCTGGGGAGCTGTTCAGTGCCCAGCCCCCTCTGGGTGAGGAACCTTTTCCTGATATCCAGGCTGAACCTGCCCTGACCCAGCTCCAGGCCATTCCCCGAGTCCTGTCCCTGTCACACAGAGCAGAGATCAGTGTCTGCCTCTCCTCTTTCCTTCAGGAGGAATTCCTAGACTGTGTCGAGGTCTGACCTCAGTTTCCCCTTCTCCAGGCTGAGCAGATCAGCTGCTCCTCATATGGCTGCACTTCATTAGGTCCTTCATTACCCTCACAGCCCTCCTTTGGACACTCTCCAATAGTTTTACACCTTTTTTTATATGGTGGCACCCAGACCTGCCCCAGCACCTGAGGTGAGGCCACTCCAGCTCGGAGCAGAGCAGGACAATCCCTCCCTTGCCCAGCTGGCCGTGCTGTCCCTGGTGTCCCCAGGGCAGGGCTGGCCCTCCTGGCTGCAGGGCACTGCTGGCCCCAGCCAGCTTGCCATGGACCAGGGCCCCCAGGTCCCTTTCCAGGAGGCTGCACATCCAACCAGGGCTGCCCCCAGGTGCAGGATCCAGCACTTCCTCTTGCTGAATTCATACAATTGTGATTGTCCTCAGCTGCAGTATGCTGAGGCCTCTCTGCAGGGCTGCTCTGCCTCCAGGGCAATCACCAGCTCCTCCCAGTTTGGTACCATCTGCAAACCTCATCTCCCTTCTAGGGCTGCCTGTGAGGATGCAGAAGAGCACGATGGAGAGCTCCACCAGTGACAGCTCACCAGGCTGATGTCAGCCCAGCCTTTGTGCCCACCTGTGAGCCAGTGCTCAGCCATCTCATGGTGTGTTCATTCAGCTGAATCCACAACATCTTACCCAGAAAGAGATTGTGTAAGTACCAAACACCTTACTGAAATCCAGACTGATTATGTTAACACTGTGCAGGCCTGTTTCTTCTTGTAGACTTATGGTTTCCTTTCCACAGAATCACATGTTTTAATTCTGCAAAGGTTTCCGAAGGTATTTGATATGCACCAGAAAGCTGAGTTCAGTGTTGAGGTTTGGCTACCTTTTCTCAGAAATTCAGACAATAATACTATCATTGTTAAGAAGGACCACTTAGCCTAAATTGAGTTTCCTCATTGCTCTGGGATAATGCATGCATGATTTTTATTTTTTTTTTAACTTTCCTGCAGAGGGTTTTTGCTAGCAGGCAGCTGATTTATCCCAGTTGTGTAATTCTTCATCATTGTGTAGACCCTGTGCTATTGCTGATTGCTGAGATTTCCTAGCATGGCCCAGGGAGGCTCCTTGACCTTTCCCTGGAGTTCAGCTTGGACCTGAGGGAAAGCAGAGTTAAGTAAACCGAGCTGTGATTGCCTAGGTCAGAATCCACAGCCAAAAAAAGCATGTTCAGACAATTCAGGAGCGCTGGGAGTGGAGGGTTTGCCACCACCATGGGGTAATGGTGAAGAAGACAAGCAAAAGTTGTGTTTTCTAGTAAAAGAAAAATAACATTAAGTTAAAAGCGCAGTGGCGACATAATGAGAAAATTATGTGTGTAGATTCCAGATACTTTAAAACAAATGCACAAAATTCAGTGCTAGAAGGCAAATAATTAATTGGTGCTTTAAAATTACCTTCACAGTTTGTATATTTCATTAATCTTTCTTTTTGATGTTTGGACATCATTATTTACAAGATCATGAAAGTATTATATCAACTTTCATAGTAAAAGACTCTCTGGCAACTTTGTGTTTGCAATCTAAAGGTATTAAAAGTTAAAACAATGTTAGTTTCTATTAGAAATTACCCCTAAATTTGCTGCAACTGATAATTTCACAACAACATTTTCTGGTTGGCTTTAATTTTATCACTGTAATTTTCAGGAGAAAACTACATCTATTTTCCCCAAGAACCACTATCTAGATTATAGTTGGCTGGTTTGCTTTTCTTCAGTAGAGTTTTTGCTTTTGATCTTAGCTGGACTACAAATGCTTGTCTTTGCATACAAAACCACCTCCTTGTCACTCTCTACCAGAAAGAGAAGAGCATGCCTATTTTTTGGAGAGCCTCACTCTAATCTCACATGAAATCATGGTAAGTCTTTGTGATTGAATGAGCCTCTCCACTGTCATGCATAGAAAAAGAAAGTCCAAGGAGTGCCAAGACAGCCACCTGGCCAGCTGAATTGCTTTGTTTCACTCTTGACCCTATCCTTTTCTTCTGTTCCTTTGTTTCTTTTCAAAATTTCAATTTTTTTTTAAAGGGAAGGATCTCTCTTTCTTACTGTGTACAATATCCAGCAAATTATCTTCCTTTTCTGGCCTAGTACAGTGGCAGGAAGAATAGGAAATCATTGGTTAATAAGATTTTTAAAAATCCACACTATTAGTCATTGAATTCCTTGTAAGTTTGGTTAATGAAATCCAGGTCAAAGCAATCCCTAGTTTATTGTGTTAAAGGACAGTTTGGGTTTTTTCCTTCATAAGAAGGAAATAAGAAGTACATGCATAGAAGCAGCTGTGTGAAAAACATATTCTTTAAAATGATTGAACGTGAGCTCTGCAGAATAAGAAAATAAAATCAAGAAACACAAAATCACTTTTGCTGCTGCAAAGGTCTTTAGAAATATTGTGCACAGAGATTATTAAAGTGATGTGAATAGCAGGTAGAGCCTTGGGGGTCATTCTAATTGATCAAGAACAGCTTTCACATTAGAGGTTTCAAAACATGAAGTTGGTAAATGTTTGCCTTCAGACAGCATGGATGCTAATGTGGAAGCTCAGGGAGGATGGATGTTCTTGTCTTTGGTGACAGTCTAATGGGTTTATTTGTGTCAGTGCCCCAATAGGACAGCACACAGTCATGGTGTGGAGACTGGAACAGAGACCACATGTGACTGTTCGTTTCAGAATAAGAGTTATGACCCAATAATTTCAAATCCTAGGGGTTTTTTAGAGATTTGATTTAGATTCAGTCATTAGATTACTCTTGTGGGTTGTAGTAATCCTCTGCCTCTGTTCAGTTTGGGGTTGATACTCAACATGCTGTGGAGGTTCTTGAAGATAAGTTAAAGCTGCAGGAGAGTTCAGCATCCAACTACCATTTTGCTGCAGGATCAGGGTGAATTGTTTGGAACACAGTAAGAAATTTGTGCATGTTCTGCTGCCAGTCATGCTCAAAACACTGTGGAGATGGTAGCAGGGTTCTGTGCTGCTGTTGGGCTGGCAATTCACTGCTTTATTTCTTTCACCATAGTGAGAAACACTATTTATTCTCTTATTGAGAGCACCTGTAAGAAACCATCTATCTTCTAGAGGTGGATAGATGCTGAGGATTTCAGGCAGCTCACAGTCCTGTGCATCTGCAAAGGGGGGAACCCTGTCTCTCCAGACAGGCAGGGAGCTGACCCAAAGAGATTCCAACCTCAGCACATGCTTCATTTTGTCAGAATAAAAGGGGTGCAGAGGTGTGTGAGGGCACACCTTCACTTCCTTCTGCCTTGTCACTTAGTTTATGTGCTAAAGAAAAGCTCTGTGAAGTTGTTTGGATTTTGGCAGGCTGTGAGCCGTAGAAATTAGCTGTTGTCCAGTTCTATTGCTCCTGTGTGTGGAGAGGAGAGGTCACGTTTGCTCCTTGAAGTCTTTGGTGAAGAACAGCAGAATAGACTGGAGAGGCCAAAAAGAGCGGAAGAAGAATGGAGCATACCAGAACTATATTATTTCTGGTTTATAATGAGAACTAAATGAATCTGCCAGTGTGCAGTGGTGATATATGTTTCTAGAGGAAAAACACCACATGAAACCAGGCTTTTCCTCCCCACGGAAGAACATAAGCCTTTGCAGAATTAAAACATGTGAAAAGTGGAGACCAGAAGCTATTCAAAGAAGTTCACTTAGCCAAAATATCTCTAAATTCTATCTCTACCTTCTGTTTGCCACTGGGGACAGTGCTGCATTTCTTTTTACTCTTTTGTGATTCAGGCAGTCCAGCTGACTCACACAGAGAGCCTCTCCAAAGGAATGGGAGAGGAGAGGAGAGGAGAGGAGAGGAGAGGAGAGGTTCTCCTCGTGAGACTGGGGCTGGAACAACATGGCAGTGAAAAGATCAGCCTCAGCAGTTCAGCTGAGCAGGCACTGGGGGAATTCAGGTACAGCAGGCTGGTGTGTTAACACACAACATCCTGAAGTTGGGCTCCTGGTCCTGTCATGAGATCTCAGCCTCCCTGACACATGAAATGGTTAACATATTCAGTCGGATTTACTTGGGAAATTATGGAAGCTTGTCAATTCTGGCGTCTCTTCACAAGTTAAATTCTAAATAAACACATGCTGAATAAGTTAAGATGCAGCACTAAAGATATGATATGTTAATAGTAGGTTTTTTTAGTCAAAACTTATGGAATCTTAAAAAAATAAAACTCAACTGAATGACATGGCTAAAATATCATTGTATTTACTAGTATCTCCATTTTTTAAAACTCTGATAGAATCTTCTTTTTTAGAAACACTCTGGAGAAAAGTGAAAGAGCAAATCAGACTAAACAAAAGTTGAGAAAAGAGAACATATATAACATTGTGTAGTGGTAAAAATAACAGGAAAAAATAATAAGAATGTTCTGAATTGGAAACTAGCTTTGAGTCTCATTAAAACCTTAACTGCTTTAGGCTTTCCCTTCTCTCACCTGCCACCCACTGATGACCTATGAGTCACCAACTATTCCAGCTTCATCAGAAACCTTTATTAAATTATTTTAAACCTTAAAGCCCCGTGTGATAAGAAAAAAACAACACATCATCTTTTATACTTTTGAATTATAAGATTATCTGTAGATAACAGAAATCTCATTTTCCATTTATGCATCTATATGTATATACATGGTAACTACTACAATGTGCATAATTGCGTAGTTCCAAAGCTCATTAGTACAGTAAATGGTGAAAACTGATGATATTTTAGCTCATTGCAGTTCACTGTTCATAAATCAACTCTTTCAGAAAATAACTAGAGGACTTTCAGATATACTCGGGGCATCAGCCTCTGGGCAGCAAACCACGCTCATCAGGAAATAAGATTCTTTTCTTTTATGCTGGTTAGTACAACTCAAAAGGGATATTGATTTTTTTTTTTTAATTCAATATCAATGAATAATAGTGAAGGCACTGTTTCATCACTGTTTTTCTCTGCTAACAAGAGCTTGGCTGTAGTTACTGCCCAGATTTAAATTTCAATCTCAGCAATCACACGTGCAGGTAAGCACCTGCTGTTTGTCCCATGGAGACCCAGCAGGTGAAAGATTGCAAAGCCACTGGAACTCCAGGTCTCTCACTGACCCAGCTGCTCAGGAGGGCAGCTTTAACACCTGAGGGTGTCACACGGGGGCTGTGGCTCCCAAACACTGCTCTGCCCCAGGGGAGCTGCACTGCCAGGCTGCTGGGGCTGGGCTCCTGCAGGGGTGGGCTCTGCAGTGGGAAGGGATCACTGTCAGCCACAGCTCAGCTGGGGTCACTCCAACCCTCCCCACGTGCACTTAACAGGATTCTTCTGCTGGATCACTTAGATGCCTCCTCGTTTGTCCTTTCAGGTGTTATTTATTTTGCCTCCAGGGTACTGTTCAGCCAACCCTTCTTTGCTGCCCTCCTCCAGAGCATGGGCCCAAAGGAGTGCAAATAAAAATCATTCCCCTAAATTCACAGGACAAAGGAGCACGGCCAGCAGAGGACCTGATGGGTCACATCCAGCATTCAAAATATCAGTAGCAAAGTGGCTGGTGCTCTGCAGTGAGCACAAATAGCTGAGGTGAGGGTGAGAAATGCATAAAAAGGGGTTCAGGCTTCTCTGTGGTGAAGCACTTGTTCAGCTTCAAGAATGTGAAATTCAGAAATTACTGCATGTGCTTTAAATTACATTTAAGCATGTGAATATCTGATGTCCTAACCAGGACATGAACCCTGTCTGAACATCCTCATCAGTAGGTAAGAGGATCTTTAAGATGTGGTCATTTTTTAAGATGTTTCTAGAACTTTGAAAAAATATATCTATGTCACTGATACAACTCAAATGGTGCAAAGAGCCGTTGAGGAGTCAGTGTCAGTACCAAAACATAACCTTTTTGCTGTGTGAACCAGACACACTGATATACTGGCACAACTCCTTCCTCTTGCTTGCTCTGAATTCTGCCGTGGTATGCACTTGTAAATTTTTCTTTTATCTTCTTCTTTTTTGCTTTCTTTTTCCTTTCCTTTTTTTTTTTTAATATACATGTACATAATTAAGTGGAAACAAAAGTGATTCTGTTCTGCCTTTAAGATGAGCTTTACTTGTGATAAATCTCCCCTCTGGTCAGCTGTAAGACTGATTTCAGTTTATTGATTAAGAGGCAATCAAGTCCACCCACTGTGACATTTTTTCTCTTTTGTTTTTCTTTTCTAACTTATTTTCCTCTCTTCACAAAATTATGTACTTTCTCCTTATTTCTTAGTTCTTTTTGTTATAGCTTCCATTTATACTTTATCCTGGATTTATTTCCTATAAATGTATATAGACATTTTGCAATTTCTCTTTTTTTCTCTCACCATTTGACTGGTCTTCTCCTTGCTTTTTGGAGAAGTTTAATTGTGTCTCCTCCAGATCTAGAAACCCTCAAAGATTTCATGTTCATTTCTGGGTTTGTTGCAGAGTCTCTGCTCCAAACTTACTTTGCATCATGTCTGCCTGTTATGCTAAAAGAGAAAAAGCCCAAAATGTGTCTATCATCATAACATTCTCCAGTCTTAGAACTGGCTGGTTGGCAAAAAATCTTGATTTTAAAAAAAATATCCTAGAATTGCCTGATGTTTAAAACTGCAGACATTTGTACAAAAAAAGAAGACACAGATTGCTGGTAGGTGAGAGGCTGCACCTGAGCTGGCCACGGGCACTGCCAGCCCAGAACTAGCAGGGCTGGCACGGGTGACCCAGGGTGGCCAAAGGGATTTCCATCCATGGGAGGTCACATCCAATATGGAAAGTGGGGAACTGGCCAGGAGTCCCAGCTGCCTGCCTGGGGATGGGCTGGCATGGCTGCTGGGCAATGGAGTCCCTGGGCAGCCTTTTTTTCTCTTGGGCTTTATTCTCTCTCTCATGTCCTTGTTTCTTTTCCCGTTACAATCATTGGTATTATTAAATTAAATTCTGTTTCAGTTCTTAAACTGTCCTTATCTCAGCCCCCCAGTTTTAGGTTTTATTCCCAGGCCTCCTCCCCATCCCAGTGTGGGGCTGGGCAGGGGCCAGAGGTGAGGATGGAGATCAAGAAGCTGCATGGTGTTTAGTTGCCACCTGGAGTTAAACCATGGCAATGATCACAAATGAAGAATTCTATTTTCCTGCCTTTCTCTGCTCCTGGAGGTAAGTGACCTGCCACTCCTCTCTTTTCACTGTACCCTTGTTTATGTTTGTTTGTTTGCTTGTTTTTAACAGAGTGTCTTTTTTGTCTCTGTGGATGAAAAAGTTGATGGTCTTTAATTTTGTCTCTGCTATTCTTGTGGTCTAGTGCTCCCCAATATCAGAGTAAACTTTATGTTTCTTAGTTCAAAATCCAGCTCAGTTGCCTAAGAGTGACCTTTTGGCTTCTACTGTACTCTGTAACAAATTTAAATCTCATTTTGTAAAGCTCTTTCATATAGGCTGACCTTATTCCAATTAAAATAACTTGGGTCTTAATAAACAGAACTGGAGATGGGAGGAAGTTCTGGATTAATTTTGGCCTACTATAACATGCTTTGTAAATGACACATTATCCATGTTGGAATTATCTCCACCACTACTTAGGTACAAAAATAACAAAGCAAATGGGTCTATAGTGGTAAATCTGTCTTGTGCTGTCAAAGTAGCTGTGCTTGTCTGTCTTCCAAGAAAAAAAAAGAAAAAAGAAAAAAACCTTCAAAAGCAACACGTCTTTTAAAATAACAAGGAGAAAACAGTACAGTAGTTACATCCATGCCATCTATGTGAATGCCAAGTGATACAATATTTCCTTAACTGTAGTAAAACTAAGCTAGAAACAGCCCACAGACATGGGCAGTTGGTGAGTGGGTAGCAGTACAGTCATGCCTGAGGAGTAATTGCATTGTAATTGGTATTTTTTGCTTTTGCTCTCACTCTAGGCAGCTTCCAGCAAGTGGGTTCTCTTCTGCCCCCACACACTCCTCTTATCTGCATGGACTGGGGGAGTGCAGACAACTGAGAGAATTTCTAAAAGGCTCCAAAGAAAATCAAACTTTTCCCTCGTTATGTTTAGCTATAAGCCATATCTGTTGTGTTGTCGTAGAGCTGAGCTGTCTCAGTGGGAAGCCTTCAGGAACTTTCCAAAAACACACAGGGCTACACCAGTTGTCTCCTCCTTCAGAGCACTTTTATCCCCCAGTAACTGCCTCCTTATCTCCCAGCAGCTTTGTGCCCAAGGACAGTGAAAATAGAGGAAACGGATGGAAATAGAAAATGGGTGCAAATGGAAACAGAGGGATAAGGAAGTAGATGGCCTTGCACTGTGAGCTAGCAAAGAGCCTCGTGTCCTTCCCATCTGTTTATTGGGAGATATTGGCTCCAAAACAGATTACATTTTCTTCTGAACCATCCTACTCCCCAGCCTCAAGGTCATGTTCACAGCCCCACTGACTGTCACACAGCTGGTGAGAGGAATCCTGTGGAACACTCTTGACCTTTATGTGGAAAAGCTTGTCACAGTGGCTGGGGAACACTGCAAAATCTATAGGTTTGACTCTCTTCTGAAGTCATCAGCTCCCCAGAAAAGTAATTCCTTCACCCACAGATTTCTCTGTTCTATTCTCACATCAGGGGATCTGACTGGCAGATATTTTGCAGGGGAAGATTCTGGGGGAAGCTGTGTGTTCTTCTGGGTTTATTGTTAAACTGGGTATTCTTCTGGCTGCTCTCCAAGGCTCTGAGAATAGAACTGAGATCAAATTAGTTACCCTGAAGTTGAGGAAGTCGCTGTTCTAAACTTGATTGGATTCAGTTCTGCTCACCTCTCCAAAGGTAACACTGAATCCATGTGCAAGACCAGCTAACTTTGAAATAAGTCTGATATGGCTCTTTGTAGCACAGCCAACTGTGCTTACTTCTAGGTGCAGAACTTGAGTTTACCAACATTTAGCTATTCACCTGTGCCTTCTGTTAGGAAGGGCACTTTGCCTGCCCCTTTGCAGGAAATGGGGGTGGCAGCCAGGGCTGTGCTGGGCACTGCTGTTCCACGGGAGCAGAGCCTGCAAGGCACACGTTAATTAAAGCTCTGCAGGAAAGTCAATGCTACCAACTGGCACTGGTCAGGGCAAATGTCACCCTCTTACTGGATGAAACAATGCAGTTAGGCTTCAGAGGTGCTGCAAGCAGAGGGAAACACAGAGCCTGCTGCAGAGAAGTGCAGCCAGCCTTGCCGTGGTGCAGCAGCAAGCATTAGAGGAGTCAGGAGTGCTGCTGTCCCCAAGGCACACACCAGGTACTGCTGGGGCTTTTAGAGAAAGCTGGCCACAGTGGGAAGAGTTTTACAGAGAGCAGACAGAAGTGTATGCTTGGTTTTGTCTGTGCAAAATGGAATCCTAGTGAAATATGCTTGGGACAACTAGAAATTTGGGGAAAAATACATGCTATTTATGTTTATATGTATATATTATTTATATTTCTATTATCTGCATGTATATTTCTCCAATTAAGCTGGCCACACAAACCTAAAACTGCAGCAAAAGTGATATAAAGTTGCATCTTGAATCTTTCTCTAAACCAGGATGACAATGATTGAAGAAATGGAAAAGACAAACCCATGGGAAAAAATGCAAATAGAGTGAAGACCTTATCAAATGTGTTGTATTTTATAAATGTCAGTTAATTTTTCTAGGAAATACCTTGGTAACAAAAATGTCCACAATCATTGTGATACAATACGTGAACACAACTTTTCCTAGCAACTGAGATGTTCCTGCTCTAGATAGTGGTTAAAAGTCCAGTGTCTACATATTTTTGAAGAAGATAAAAACCCAAATATATTCTTCCCTTCCAACTTGTCAAAAGATAAATACGGAGCTGCTGGAAAACTTAGGACACAAAGACACAAAATAAATCAGGTTTTCTAAGTGGTTTTATTTGACATCAGATAATGTTTGATGCTGGGAATATTCTTTGACAAATAATAGAAGAAAGACTGTAGGAGAAATTGATATATCTTGAAAACTGATATATTTAAAAGCTAATATTTTTTTAATATATTTCTATTTAAAACTGAGATATTTAAAAGTCATCCTTTCTTTAATTAAGAAATAGAAGTAGAAGAATATTTGTGTGAAGTAGAGAAGTAAAAATATTCACAGTGTGAACAAAAACCATTATATCTGTTCCAGGCTGGGCATGATCACCAGATTATTTGATTTCTATTTGATGATTTCAGTTATATTTCTCTGAAGCTTTCGGTGCTGCCAAACCCCGATCTTCTTAGCTTCAGGAATCCAGGGAGGCCAGTGCTGTGCTTTTTAGAAATGTACTCCTACAAATTTTATCTGTGCAAGTTTGTCGTGTTGTTAGGAGAAATCAGTGACAGCAGAAGAGTTCATAGCCATATCCTGTTACCCTGATAGCCATATCCTATCATAGTCTGTAAATATTTCTCATGAAACTCACTGCTGCTACCAACAAAAAGCCTCCATGTGTGCTATTGTGATTTGCTCTTCTTACTTCCATCCAAATCTGAAATACTTACCCTGAATCTAATTTGGTTACATAAACTGAATTTAATAGTTTTGTTGAAGCTCTGTGTTTATTTTTTCATAATTTTGAATTCATAGCAATTATTTGCAAAATTTTGAATATGTTGATTATGGTTTCAAAGAACCAGTCATACCATGATACTCTCTGGTATACATCCAAAATGTTAAATGGCAAAGCTTTAAATGCTAATTTTTAAAATAATTGCCATCTCCTGTTACCTTGTGTGACAATAAATGAGTGTGTCTATGCCCTGTATGCCAGTTCATCCTTTCATGTCAAAGTGCTGAGCTTCTGCTGTGCTGCAATAAGCCTTCAAAGCTGCAGCAGACACAACCAGGGCTCCAGGTAAATAGCTCAGGTCTTTCAGGCTGGGAACTGAAGAAAAGGAAGAATTTTGGCTCATTGTGCAAGTAGAGGACTTAGAGAGATCAGCCTGATTGTTCCTGACAGTTTTAACAAATGGGTGATGCCTTGTGTTTCAAACAGTACTTCAGATATCCCCAAGCTTTCTGTGGATTAACTTCAGCAAAATATGTCCTGAGCAATTACAAATTATTATTCTACACGCTCATATGTTGACTAATTCTTTAGTTAATTTGTCAACTGTCTGTTCTTTAAACAGCTACCACTGTCATAGTCACTAGCTGTCACCAGGCAAGAAGGGGATTCCTTCTATAGTGCTAGACAGAAATCTGAAGGAAATGTTCACAAATGGACAGATTTTCTGGTTTGTGGAAAGAAATGAAAGGTACCATAATTAAACATTTTCCAAGCACTGCTGATAAGGAAAGCAGCTGGCTGCTATGAAGAAAGTATGTTATGTATAAATATTCTGATTTTCATTTTAATGTAATAATTTCCTGTTCTATTTAGTGGCTGAGGATCTAACTCTTGCAAGACCACAGGTCCATATTAATAGCATGCTCTGAAATAGGGATTTCTCATTTTTATTTTTAGGTTGTTGCTCAAAAAGTTAGGAAATTAGCAAGTAGAGTAAAGAGTCTGAACACACTGAGACCACTAGCACAGTGAAGGATGTCTTGTACCAATCACTGAAATGGGCCACTGAGACAGGAACCAGAAACAGCAGCTGGGAATGGTTTTGGAAAGTATTTCATTTACAGGCAACAGTTACACAGAAAAGGGAGAAGAAAACATAGAATTCTATTTGAATAACTTAGAAAATGGTTCATGGTGATAGGGTATGGTGGCTAGGACTCAGATTTAAGCAAGATGTCTTGAAAAAAAAAACCAGTAACTTTGCATGTCCGAGGTCTTAAAAATAGCTGTCATTAAGATCACTAAATAAATCATTGATCTGCTACTTCTTAAATCAGCAAAACATTATCAAATTTTTAAAAAATAAGCAAATAATTCCTGATAAATTTTCAGGTATTTCTAGCAAAAATGGCAACAACAAATGAGCAGTAAAGATGAAAAAGCACAACTACAAGTATATGGAGACGTTCAGAGACAAAAATCTAGACTAAAATAAAGGTCTCAACTTTCACTGAGAGCTGAGACCACCAGCTGTTCACAGGGATGGTGCTATACAATATTCAATATTTGAAATAAAAGATAGTCATGTTGCAGTGGTTACCTGATGCACTGAACATGTCAGTTTTTCTGAGAATGCATTCCTCTCCTTCGCTCTGGGCAGTGCGGTCAGGAGAAAAAATCAGGTTTATAGGCAGCTGCTGTGGGGGAGGAGCTGAGAGCCCTCCACATGGACATCCTGGGAGCGGGCAGCAGCTGCCTTTTGGTGGCTGCTCCACAGCCAGGGGACTCAGTTCCGTGGGAAGCCCTAAATTCACACACTTCAGAACCTGAGCTTGTTCAGTGAAGCAGTAGTTCTTGTGCTGTTCTCTTCTCTGCCCTCCCTTCTCTAGGGCTGGGAAACCTTCCTGGGTGGAAGGCAGAAGGGAAACAAAGAGCATCTCACAATCCAGGTAATGATTTCAAGGACTGGTGGCAGAAGGGGGTGCACAGGCAGCTAGGGAGTTAAAATACCCTGCAGCAGCTCCCCTATTTCATGCACAGCCACCTGCTTCTGAGAAAGAGAATCCATGAGGGAGCTTTGACTGCTCTCAAAGCTGGCTCTGCAATTTAAAGGTCAGTGGCATGCCCCTCCTCTAGCAGAAATGGAAGCTGCTTGTCCCACCTAACCTCCTGTATGGCCAAGCCCTGCTGAGTGGGTTCCCAAAACCCCAGAGCAGTGGAAGCAGGGTTCCCCAGGGTGCTAACTCTGGGCATCTCCACACCCCAGCCTGGGGAATGAAGCACCCAGCAGTGCTTATATAATTGTGCACTATTATAATAGGTGCTGTGATTTGAGAATAACCAGGGGGAAATGGGTGTGTGGAAGGCATTGCTTCAGCTGCCTGCAGCAATTATTATCAGTGCCCTCATCAGGAGGGGGGAGCACCAGCTCTGAGGCTGGATATGTGGGATAGTCTCATGTCTGTCTTTGGGCAGGAAATGCAATCATTTACAGAGGAATACCACAACCTCCAGCTCCCCAGAGCTGACACCACTCTGTCAGGTCTCATCATCACTCAAGTGTGGAACAGCTGCCCATCTCCCTCCACCTCAGGTTTTCAGCCAGAAGAATTGCTGGAATACATCTTTTAAGCTTACAAGACTTTTTAAAACATGCATGAGGTCTAAACAAGGAATGTTACTCAGTGATTTTTGTAGGCACCTTCGCAGCCAAGTTCTGCTCTGATGAGACATATCAAACACCTTCTTTTAGAAAGCAGCTCAGGTCTTTGTACAGTCTTAACAATGGACTTTATTGCAGCTCTTATTTGTTAGTATGCATGTTTTACCATACAGCCATCACTGATCTCATTTCTCTTAGCTGTATTTTGTTCTTAAAAATGAAGCTTAACAAACAAATGCTTTACATTTGCATATATAAAACAGTTTAGCAGGAAGGTAAATTGCTAGTCTTAGTTGCTTGAAAGCGGTGAAAAGGAAAAAAAATTAATTTTGTCCAAAATAGATGGTAAAAATTGAGGGTAGAGTTTCTCAGTGGAGTAAGTAAGAGTTATTACTTAATAAAATTAGTTTCTTGAGTAGAACAGTAGGTGCTGATGATCCAGAGTTGATGGTGTACGCCTTTGAGGGTGGTGAATATGCTCCAGATGAGCTCTGTGCTGGTTTTATAGGCAGAACACCACTAGAAGCTGTGGTTTAGTGGTTTAGTTCTTTTAGTTTAGCTCTAATCTGCACACCCTAACGTTGCTCTCATAGGTGAACCACATTGGTTACATGGGCACAGTAGAAATTATTCACGTCACAGGCTTCAAAGCTCCCAGGCTGCATCTGCATCAGTGTTTCAGTTTGATGTGTGATTCTGGGTGCAATGGAAGCAGTTGATTGCGTTGGAACTGCTCTGGGACAAGGTTCTTGAAATCCCCTGGGTGTAATCTTTTGTGATGAAATTCAGAAGGTAGAGGAGAAGTCCCAGCTTTGAAAGTGTTGCCACCAGGAGAGAGAACATCTTTTGTTTTACTTTGTAGGTACTGTTTTTGTGGAACAGAAATATTCCCCATCAGCTGTGTATTTGTTTGGTTTTGTTTCCTTGTTTGTTGCCTCAATAAAATCTGCACCTGTTTGTTTTGGCACCAGGAACATCCAGTTATCTGGCCTGTGTAAACATTTCCCACCTGCCTTGCTTATCTCTCCTCCAGTGACAAATACTCACTGCTCTAATTGTGGGTAATTAGCAGACCAGTTAATCCAGGAGAGGCAAATCCTTTAGGGCATCTGCAAACACTTTATTTTTAACATGTGCTTTTGTATTAGAAATCACGAGAGGGGATTTTTATTTATTGAAGATACATGGGGAGGCAGAAGATGCCTTTCTGGATGGTGTGCTGTCCTGATGAGCAGCATTAATAATTGACACTGTGCTGAGGCAGAGGCAGTGCACGCTCTGAGGGAGGTGATGATATCATGGTAACCATGAGAGCAAAGCCCGAGTGCTGTGAGATGACGGCAGATGCGTGCATGGCTTTACACGAGCTGTTCCTCTGCTGGCCGCTTGGCATATGATGGAAACCCCTTCATAAAACTCACACGGAAAATATCCACTCCTGGAAGCTTGCAGGGGACAGGGTGGGTCAGCTCAGTGGCACAACCACAGGGAAAAGGAGCAGCTCCTGACGAGCATCACCCCAGAAATGGAAATGGAGCAGAATTTCTGTCCTTGTGTCACAGGGGAAGGGCTGTGCTGCAAGGGAGGAACTTGCAGATGGCTGAGCCTGTTTTCCAGAGATTTTCATCCTGTGTGCCCAGGGTGCAGCCTGCTTTATGAGACGGCTCCTATGAATTGCTGTAGTTGTGATTTCCTTCGGTAATCTCAGTCCTGTCAGTAACCACAGAGGAGATGCATCTCCTCTGTGGTTACTGGCATGTATCTCCTTGGATTTGTGTCACTGAAAAAGAGTATGATCATACAGAGAGCTGCCTGTATTCCTCTCACACTCACAAACCAGTGTACTGTAACTCCTGAGAAAAAGATTGTTTTCTCAGATTTTTTTTTTTAGTCAATAATTAATACAGTTATCAAAATACAAATAGATATTCTTTTCACTCTGCTCACTTAGCAAGTCAGTTAACATGGTGATAACCACCTCCAAGGGCAGCATTTTGACTCAGCTTTTCTGGAGGGTGAAAATGGGCATCTTTGGAGCTGAGTCTGGCATAGGACAGAGGACCTCCAACCCACGTTTTGCTGAGGTGTCAGTGCCTCAGTTTGCTGTTGCCTTTTCACGAGGGAAGGATGCATGCAGGGCATCACACAAAGCTGCTGCTTGTCTCACCGTGTCTCACTGAGGCCTTTTTGTGCTTTCCCAGTTTGCACTGATGTTCAGGTGTTCTGCTCAGCTGCAGGAGCTGGTAAAGAAACTGACTTTTGGCATTGGAGAATCAGCCTGGTGTGTGAATTTTGTCATTGGAAGGGGGTCTCTGCCCCCACAGGAGCAGTGTGACGCAGGACCAGCCATCACTGGGGGCTGTGGTTATCAATGTGTGTGCCTGGGTAGCATGATGCTGCAGAGCACTTGACATAAAAGGTGTTCCTGGGCTCTGCTCTGGTGTGCAGCCCTGCTGTATAAAGCTCTTTTGGGTACTGCCTGTTTGGCAGTAGTATTGCTTCAGGCTAACTAGGAGCAGGGTTGTCATACCTTGTTTGTCTTACCCTTTACATAAAGGATGGCAAAATCCTGCCTTCTAAGGCATGGACTGGGCTCTCAAGTGCTGCCATTAATTGAATATTTTTGCTTATTTCTTCTTCTGCCTGAATACACTTAGGCAGTTTTAAAATTCTTTTTCTTAGCTGTAGCTTAGTTTTTTGGAAATGCATTCACATAACTTTGGAATGCATAAATCTGTAAACTCAAGTAAGTATGTACTTATATGTTTGGAGAAAAAGGAGTGTTGGTGGGCAAAAAGAAAATCTCTTCAACATTGGAGTTTGTTATCACTGCAACGTAAGGTATGAATAATGGGAAATCTAGGTAGTTCTTTGAGTTAAGACATGATCAGCTTAGTATATGAGCAAATCTTTGATAGAATGGAAGTGGAAATAATGTGTTCTTTATAATTCCTCACTGTCCAGGGGGATGGGTAAGGATTGCTGCCCAAGTTTCTCAGTTCTTCCCCATCCAATATCTGCAGCCTAGTTCTCTGGACTCCCTCTTAGGATTTTCCTGTTATCATCTGTTTTCATATTACTGCTGCACAAGTTAAAGTATTTGACGTTCTTCCCCATCCAATATCTGCAGCCTAGTTCTCTGGACTCCCTCTTAGGATTTTCCTGTTACCATCTGTTTTCATATTACTTCTGCACAAGTTAAAGTATTTGATAAAAAAATTATTTAAAATGGATAAGAAAACCTAAATCTAACAGAAATGTACCTCATTTATTTTTCTCCCCCTTCCCCTGATACTCAGATGTTCTGTGTGAAGACGAAATATTTGAGTCACCTGGAGGAGACAGGAAGACAGGTTCAGTGACAGCACATTTAGAACTCCATCTTTATGACTGACAGACCCTTTTCAGGTAAGTACAAACTTTTCTGGTGTCTGTCCAGAGAACCCGTGGAGCTTATTGATCTTCTTCACTTGCACTTACTCCTCAGACATTCATTGCCACAAGGTAGGTTAAAAGACAAGTTTCTACAGAGTTTGAAAATCGACCTTCAAAGTTGAATAATTTGCATTGTATTTTCACCCTGGTTTTTCCCCCGGGTCAGAGAGCTATTATGTGTGGGATTTACCTACCAAAATTAACATGTTTTATTTCTATTAACGTTCAGATTTAGCTCAGAAGAAAGTATTCATCCATTTCAACTTTCTGGTTTGTGCCAACACAGCTTATTACAGGCTAGAAAGGGCAGAGTCAAATACAAAAATTGGCATTCATTTTCCCATTTAAAAAAAGCAGGAAACATACAATATTGGCACAAACCCTGTATTTCCTCTTTTAGAACACAAGGTGTAAGTAAACACCACGTTTTTAGTCCAATCAGAGATCTCTTCCAAGAAAACTAAATAAAATGGCTCTTTCTGTTTGCTTTGTGTAGAACCCGTTTGTTGAGAACTGAACCCTTGTAAAATCACCATCAACAATTATTTGCTCATTTATGACAACATTATTACATCTGTTCCTCTCAGCAGGAGTGTCAGGTCAGGCTGTTCTTGCCATGATGTCAGCAGTTCATTCCTGTCCTGTGGAGTTATTTTCCAAGGCTCGTTTTCAGGCCAAATTGATGGAGCTGACATGATTTCATAAGCAGCAGCTTGAGGGTAATGTGGTGGGTAACAAGTGAAGAGCAGAAAGCTGGAAAAGGTGGTGCTGAACTGGGAGGAGCGTCCGTGGAACCAAGATTCCAAAGCTGTCCTTGCTAGGACGGGATTTCCTCTCCCCAGCCCAGCCTGAACACATGGCCAATTCCAGAGCTTTGTCTGGGACTCTGCCTCACACGGGCTCTGGGCTCTCTGTGTGACTGCTCCCTTCTGCTTTCTCATCCCACCTGCTTTCCCAAGAGCTCTTAAGATTTCCTTCTCACATTTAGATAGTTGCACCGCTTTGTTTTGCTTTACATGAAAATTCTTAGACTGTGCTTTAATCCATTTCTGTGTATTGGGGTTTTTTTGTCTGATGTTTCAGGCACATCAAGAAACTTGTTTAAGTTTCCCAAAAAAGTTAGTTTGGTTTCAAGAATACCACCTAAATATTTTCTTTTAATTTCAATACTACATTGTGACCAATTATGTATTTTTCCAAGCTGCTTGAAATAGTAATGATATACTTTTATATATGGATACTGTGGTTGTTCAAAAAGAGTTTACCCTCCAAAACCAGATATGAACACATTTTATTTTTCTGTTTCACTTTGAAGGTTAAATTAAAATCATAGAGGCACAGAACATCCTGAGTTGGAAGGGACCCCCAAGGATCATTGGTGTCCAGCTCCCGGCCCTGCACAGGACTACTCCAAGAATCACACCAGGTACATGAAAGCAGTGTGCAAAATTATTCCACTAACATTTGGGAATTATTTATGGGTAGCAGATTTACATATTTAATACTAAAAATTAAATTTTAAATGAGAATTATGAAATGAGGCTATGAATCTCTTTTTTCTATCGAGCAGGCAATATAGCAGAATTCTTAATGTGAAATATTTTCACAAATGGCACTGTAGTAGCTGAAGATGGAGTAGAAATTTGACTGATGTTGATGGACATCTCTGCATTGGTACTGAGCAGGAATGCACACCAGCTAATTATAGCATGGGATAAATCTCCCTCACTTCTCAGAGCAGTCAGTGGAGAGAGAGCAACTTTTCCAAGGGGCAGTTTAGAGCAAAAGCTTAGCACAGCTGCTCTTGTTTGTGCCCTGAAGGGTCAGGTGGTAGAGTCCTGTCAGCCTCTAATTATCTGTATAACCTCAGGTTTGTATAAGAGCCCATGTTACAGCAGCTTACCCTGCCACATGTTAATTATATAAGTATTATGATAGAAAATTACAATATTCATTTTAACTTTACATGGAGTAGAAAGTTGCAATGTTGGTAGGTTTTATAAAAATGTCTGTTACAAAATTATACAGAAGCACGTTACCATTTTCAATAAACATACACAAAGACAAAAAGATGAGCAGCTGAACATTTTAAACTTCCTTTCAGGTGGATTCCTTAAAGACAAATAAGGGGTCAGGAAAGGAAGAATGTGTCCCATTATTCAGTAGTTAATAGGTACCATGACTTGCTATCCCTGATTAGTGAAGCTGTACATCTTGGTTCGGGCATGCACACCACACACACGTCTCATTTTCTAGAATAGTCTGGAAGATTTATTGCATCTTGCCTTTGAGTTTTAAGGGAAAAGGTTAAAAAAATGTAGGAACTGTGAGTTATTTCATGTTGTAAAACACGTGAAGTCTCATGAAAGTATCACAAGTCCCAGCACCATCAGGGAGAAGAGTTCTTACAGGTTTCTTCTTAAATCCCTGCAAATGTCAGTTTCCTTCAGTCAAATCATAGCACTGTGTATTCTTGTTAGGACTTTTTTTTTTCCTAAGGATTATTTATTTCATTTTTCTTGGCTCATCTTACTGCATCCTGAGGCGTTCCCAGCTTTGTTCTCGGTGCAGTTATCAGTTCCATATGTCATCAAAGGAATACCCAGGCTTTGGGTGCCTGTTTAATGCGCTCCTTTTAGTTTCGCTTTCTCAATTTACCCAACAGCTGCACAGAAAAAAAAAACCTGAAAGCAACCCAGATGTGTTTCAAACATGCAGTCCTACGAATAATGTGCCTGTTTAAACATTCATATCTAAACTGTTAGTTTAAGTAAGGCAAATATAATCCTATGGCACACACCTTAACATTGTAAAAATGACAAGGTTCATTGCTGTCCACGACCTAAAAATCGTGTCAAAAGATCTGTACTGGAGTGAAGCTATCTGCTAAAAAATAAGCAAAGTAAGCTGCAGCACTGTGGTATTGTCTAACATTTAACCAACACTCAGGAGGCCTGAGGCTGATCTGGGCTGTACATATGTTTCAGGAGCAGTGTGGTTTAATTAGGCTGCATTAGGCTCCACCTCCAGCTGCTAATTCCTCTCATTCCCTTTCAGTGTGCTCAGGCAGCTAGCTGTGCAGCTGAGGAGTTCAGCCAGCTCAATCCTATTACTTTCTCTGCTGGACACATGTCAGTGAGATCAGTTCCCCACTTTGGTTCACAGTGTGGATGAGTAAACACTTTATGCCAGGTCAAGGTGCTTTAACTGGTCGAAGGCTGTTGGAAGTTTTACAGACAGTAGAGAAACCTTTTACACCTTCCTATGTCAGTGAGGTTCAAGTAATTCATACTTTTCCTTACATGTACATCAAGAACTCTTTAATATGTACATATTTATAAAAGATTGTGAAGGAGTGGACTAAAAAAACAGTCTGTCATGGTTTAGGAGTGGTATTCTCCCTGCCTCTGTGGAATTGCCGCAGCATTTATTTTTTTCAAATATTCTGCCACTTTATCAGGGTCCTGTACTTGTTTAGGAGTGAACTTCCAAACCACTGGAGCACAACAATCCTTCAGAAGATGACCCATTTTCTCCCACACTCCATGCCAGTCATGCCTACCCACTCTTGAGGCACATCTCCCTAGAAATCTCTTTCATTACTCTAAAAGTGGTATGGGCCCCACTGAGGAGACCTGGAAGACATAGGAACAAGAATATGCTTTCCTCACCATCCAAAGGGAATTCAAGTCTCAAAAGTTGTTATAACAGGCCTGAAGGAGGAAAAGGAGGTAAAAGATTGGGAAAAATCACCCTCCCCTGGATCCACACGATGGATATGATTATTAATGGACTCCCAAAAGTAGTGCCTGAGGTAAGGGCAGGAGAGCAGCACTGCACCCACATCCCAAAACACCTTCATTGCCCCTGGTGTCACCATGCCATAAACTGATACTGCACAGCACAGCCATCCTGAGCCCTCTCCCTGCCTGGACAAGGAGCACTGAGGTGGGCACAGGGTCAGGGGCCACGGCCACACCACCAGACCCAACACAGCAAATGCTGAGATCTAACTTGTTTCCAGCCTGCTCTGGGCAGGTCTGCTGGCATCTCAACTCTGTGTGACCCACACTGTGCACCAAACATGGCTGCTGGATTTTGGAATGGCACTCCAGAATTCGGTGTTCCCACTGGAACCACCCCAAAACACGCGATGCTTGTTCCACTCCCTGCCTCGCTCCACTCCTTGCGGGGCACTGTGTAGGAAGCACAGAAGGCAAAGACCATGGGTTGAGGTAAGAACAATTTACAGGAAATGGCAATGGGATAGGAAAATAAAAAGTAACCAACAAATTAACAGCCAAAGTGCACAAGGGAGGCAAGGGATTCCCACGGGAATTCTCACCATGGTACTGCAGGATAAGGGACAATACCTGACTGCCCCCACACTGCCCTGCCCTGGAAAGGACCCTCTCCCCATGCCCAGAAAATGACATGAGGTGGTGTAAAATACCCTCTGGGTTCTGGCCATGGCCCCTCCTGGCCACTGCAAAAATTAACCCTCTCCTGGCCAGAATGAGGCATAGCAGACACAGGCATAGCAAACAACAAATCATCCTTTCTGAAGAGCTGACTTAACTTTGTCAGTGTAAATTCAGCCCACAAATTCTTTTACCTACCATGCACATACATCGAGAGGTTTTTTCATTACATAGTGCATCATTTTTTCCATAAATATGTTGCAGATGTCCTTTCTCACAAAAGAAGGGGACAAGGTGAAGAAGTCTAGTATCTTTGTTCTCCGAGTGACATTCAAGGCAAATAAAGGGTAAGGATCCAAGGCCATTCTTTCTCTTGTTTATCCAGTTCTGTGCATAAGAATGGGATTTTAAGAGCCACACTAGATATTCACTGCTAACATTATAAAGGAAGCTTTTTTTTTCTTTTATTCATGAGTATTTCTGTAACATGCCAGAGATTCTTTTTTTATATCAGTTGAGTGAGTTATGCTGGCCCACTTACAGATTGTATTAGAGTATGAGTATCATGGTGCTTTTTCAACATCTCTGTTTAATTCATCCTTCCTACCTGCAAGCTCTGGTAGGATTCTTTCTTCTTTTAAGCCAGAAACCCAATTTTAGAGGCTTTTGTTTCTAGGCAGTTGTTCCTGACCCCATGCCACAGTTTTGGTTGTGCCAACTCCTGCATATGGAGTTGCCTGGGTTAGGAAAAAAGCTTCAGGCTTTTCCAGTTTGTTATTTAAACTGAAAAGTTTAACTGAGTGCACTACAGCATATTTCCATAAATGCTTTGAATTGCCACAACTCAGGTGACAATAAACTTTATCAGAAGGGCAGGAAAGTTGGTAAGGGGGAAGAGTGATGTATGAAAAGCAGGAGAGTATCTTGTGAGATAGTTTGTGATTGAAGAGGATATTTCTAATAAAGTTAAGGCATTTTTGAAGTTATGAAAATTTAGAACCATGTTACAAAAGTCAGGAAAAAATTTTTTAGTTATGGCTCCTCTTTTTCAGCACCAAACCTTTAGGACATATTCTTAGTAATTTTATTCCCGCTATTTCTGTCATGTGCAGAAGTGGAACACCTGTCCAGGTTCACTTCTTCCCTCTATCCATTTTAAAAAATCTTTTAATAGTGTTTGTTATCTGGGAAAGTTTGTTTTTCTGCTCTTAATGGCCTGGGTCATAATTTCTATTGCACTGTTTGATGCTTGTACAGAGTGTGAATTTGGTAGCAGTGATACTAGAAATAACAAACCCCCAGCAGATAAGAAATATAAAACTGAGGATTTAATAGTCCCATCACCAAAACACTTTTTTCATATGAATAACATGTGCCTGAAACAGCTCCCTTAAATGAAATTAAATTAACCAATATTCAAATCCTCCAAGTCTTCCATACTTGTGGAATTTGGATTTGGTCCTTTGCTCTTGCTCAGTTTGGGGCTGGGCCGTTATGAGACACCTTTTTTTTTCTTCTTGTGGATCTGCTCCTTGTTGAATTGTCTGGGCAGTAGAGCTGCACAGCTTGAGCTGTCAGATAACTGCATTTTCCACTCCCCTCTCTGCTGCTCAGGGGAGGGAGGGGGATGGACCTTCTAGGGGCAGTCACTTCATCTCCACCAATCCCTCCTCCTCTCCAGAAAGGCACTACATTTTTTCTGATTCCTTTGGCTTTCTATGAGATTGCTACTTGTACAACCTTGAAGGCAACAGCTCTTTACACTTTGAAACCAGGACAAGCTGGTTTTAATCTTTATTGCTGAAGCCACAAAAGAGCTTGCTTTAATATTTCTAGTGGTGTTTTCCCAAAATTTATTTTCACGCCAGTACACTCTCTTCACACCCTCAATAATTCCACTGCCTATTCTCCAATACTTAAAATAAATAGTTATTTCTTTAGCTTCCAGCTCTACTTTTGGGAAAAGTAGCAGATTTTCCTGTCATTAATTTACCTTCCATTATTTAATCTGAGCCACTTTTATTTTCAGTTACATGTCTTATTAATATGCTCATGTGATAGCTTTCCTAGTCATCACTGACCATTTTTATTTCAGAGTTTGACATTTTCTCTTTAATGTCTCTTATTTTTAATTTAGCATAAACTAATTTTAAAAAATAGTAATCAGTTTTCCAGTAACCTATTTTGCTATTTTTCAACTTTTCCTACATAATGAAATTCAACTAATTTTATGGTTTATCTGTTCATTTTTCAACTATGAACTGTAAAGACTATGGACAGGTTTTATGAGGTATGTAATATAGAATCAGGTCTTTGGTTGTGAAAATAGACAGGAATTTAAAAACACATCAGAATTAAATGAAGTGGAAACCTAAATGCATATGCTAGGCAAAGACCCTCATTCGTTTTGCCATACACAACACAGGTTTTTCTTTAAACAGCCCTTCACCAAGAAAAATAGATATGCTGACCTCTTACCCTTAGTTCTATCAGAGGATGTGGAGAAATGTCTCACACTCCATGGTGTGTGACCATACATACTTAAAGCCAATATTATATAGAACTAGTATTTTTATATATATATATATATATATATATAGTACTATATATATATGTAGTATATTATATAGCATATAATACTACATATGGTATTGCATATACACTAGTATTATATGTATATAATTGTTGTGTTTGGTGCCCCATGTGTGGGGACATGAGTTCTGACTCCATGTTTCAGAAGACTGGTTTATTATCTTATGATATACATTATATTAAAATACTACATTAAAACTGTACTAAAAGAACAGAGAGAAAAGATTTATCAGAAGGCTTGAAAGAACAGGAATAGAATGCATAACAAAATCCTGTGACTGCTCACAGCCTCGGCACAGTGGCTGTGATTGGTCATCAATTGAAAACAATCCACAGGGACCAATGGAAGATGCACCTGTGGCATTCCACAGCAGCACAGAGTTATTGTTTACATTCCTTTCCTGGGGCTTCTCAGATTCCCAGGAGGGAGAAATCCTAGCAAACGATTTTTTATAAAATATTATTACTACATATAATCTCATATTATATATGCTTATATTATATATATTATATAATATATTATAAAGCTATAATTATATATAACTGTCTCTTCCTGCTTACAGTACATGTAACTGTTTCTTCCCTGCTTGGTTATATGGCATGGTTACTACCTTCTCCAGCTTGTATCTGTCTGCACAAATCAGCAGGCATGATGTTCTGCTTCAGATATGAGAACGTTCTTGAGAAACTGATGCTTTATTCCAGCACTTATTAGTTTAGAAACAGATAATTTTCAATATAAGGTTTTAATTCTGGTCTCATTTGTTGCAGTTCTATTATTGTAAAATGGACAAATCTCTTGGATATCAAATATTCTTATTGGAAGCATGACTTCACACATGTTAAATACTACACATTTAATTTTACTGATAAAGTCTGACATTCATGTCATCTCACAACCTTTCATCTTCTTCCAATTAAAAAATATTCTCCTTCTATGTCTGCCCCTTTCCACACTGCTAGAAATGACCAAATCAGGCTTCTGAGATTCGCTTTTTCTCTTATTTTTCAAGTGAAATGCAAAGGTTGAAAACTCACTGGAGAAAACATGAGGCCTATATTATTTTCATGAGTAAGAATTCTACAGATGGAGCCTGACAAGGGTGATTCAGTGGTGTGGGTTAAGGAGAAATTTCTCCAAACCTTTTTACACAACTAGGAATATCTCATCTAGTGTTTTTTCTGAGACTCGGAAAGAAAAATATCCCCTTTTTTCCTTCTATATTGTATTTTGAGTAATTATGCATTCCAGGTATTTTCTTTATGTGCGGACTTAGTGCAACAGACTTTTCATTGAGCAGTGAGGTAGGTTGGCAAAATCTAATTTGTAGTCTTTGCTTCAAAGACAGGACGACTACAGGGACTTGGCTGTAATTCCCCCACTTTAAATCTGCAAGTGCACATCCCTGTGACTTTGAGAGGTGCGTTCTGCAGCACACCAGGCGCGCCTGCAGAAAGCCGTGTATCCGCACGGTGTGCTCTGCAGTGGGGCTCCTTTCCTCCCCAGGGGCTGCTCTGGGCTCCTGCTGAGCACGGCAGGGCGCAGACACGGCCGGGCCGGGTGCCCCGAGGGCTGCAGAGGGAAGGGGGCAGAGCAGGATGGGCTGGCGGCACCGCGTTCCAGGGACATGGACTGGCCCCGGGCCGGGCCCTGCTCTCCCGGGGCCGGCTGCCCCACGGGAAGGCATTCCCCGTGCCCGGCTGCCGTGCCCAGCTCCCGCCTCGGCTGCCGAGCTCTCTCCCTCCAGCCGGGTCTGTGCCTTTCTCCCTTCCCCTCCTGTGCCGGCCCCGCTGCTGAGGGCGAGCAGCGGCCGAGCCCGGCCGTGCCCCGGGGAACGCCAGGGGCTCTGCTCCGGCCCCTGCTCCGCACGCCCGGAGATTCCTCCTCACCAGGGCGCGCGGGTTGTGTTTTATTCCGTTTTACACCGCGCTCGCCCGGAGGGGCAGCGGGCACGGCTGCAGGCCGCCGCCTCCACCTTCCCTTCCTGGCCCCTCCCCGCGGCCCCGCTCTGCTGACGCCACGGCGCTCAGCCAATGAGGAGGCGAGGAGCGCGGCCGGCCCGCTGTTTGAATTCCGCGGCCGGTGGCTGGCAGTGGGTGCGGCGGAGACCGGGAGCGGTGAGGGCACGGCCGGGGTAAGAGAAACAGCGGAACACTGAGGGCACGGCCGGGGTAAGAGAAACAGCGGAACACTGAGGGCACGGCCGGGGGTGACACCGGGAACGGGCCCGGCCCGCAGGGTCGGCGGGCAGGCGTCTCTGCGGCCGGCACGGGGCGATTCTGCGGCCGCAGGGCCGAGGCTGGCGGCGTGCCCCGAGCAAGAGCCGGCCGCGCTGGGTGAGGAGCGGCCGGGAACGCCGGGCTGGGCTGGGCGAGGCGAGCTGGCCCCGGAGCGGCGGCGGCGGCGCTGCGAGCCTCGGCCGTGTCCGCTGCTGGGGCGAGCCCGGCGGCGCTGCTCGCGGCAGAAACGGGCTGTTCCAAGGGAATGGCGCTGGGTGCCGCTTGCTGCAGCCCCGGCCAGGCCCCTTAACGCCAATCCCGCTCCGACTCTCTCAATCCGGGGAGGGCAGCACGGGCAGCGCCTCTTGGTGCTGAAGAGCAAAACCCGCTTGCTCTGGTGCGCAGCAATGCGGTGTGCCGCCTGAAAGCTCGGTCTGGTGTGGAGGAAAGGCTGTAGAGGCCAGTTAGCAGTTTAAACAGTGAAATAAACTCGGGAATTCCCCGGGGCAGTGCTGGCTGGCTCTCTGGAAGCTGGGCTCAGTCGCCTTTTGAGGCCATCTCGGAGTTTGCCCAAGTCTCCTTGGGCAGCCCTTGACACGCCATGGGTGGGCCCAGCACAGGGGCCTGAGCAAGCTGTGACTGCTTGGAAGGGTGAAAGGCTCATTGCAAATAAAACCTCTCCTGTCAACTGCAGAAAGGATTCAGCCCCCGCATTGAAAAGACCTGGAAGCAGGAGGGATGACTCCTGCCCAGGAAAATGTTTGCAGCCATGTCAAAGTGGTGGTCCGTGTGCGCCCTGAGAACGACAAAGAAAGGCAGGGCAACTTCAGGAGAGTGGTTCGTGTCATCGACCAGCACATGCTGGTCTTTGACCCAGAGGAGGAGGAAGTCGGCTTCTTCAGCAGAAGGAGAGTGACCCAGAGGGATGTTAACAGAAGGCAAAGGAAAGATCTGAAGTTCATGTTTGATACTGTTTTTGATGGCAGCTCATCCCAGCTGGAAGTTTTTGAGCACACTACTAAAAATGTCATTGAAGGCTTCTTAAATGGGTATAACTGTACAGGTAACTTTGTTATTTATCTTTTTTAATTAAAAAACTTTAGGGAACTTCTCTCAGTTTCTACTGTTCTGTTCAGCAGCTGTAGAGGCATTAAAAAAGCCTGAGATAGAAATAAAGCATTGTGGTTTAATTCATGGATATGAAAGGCTGACTTTTTAGCATGTGGAAGTTAGGATATCCCTACTCTGTTTTAAAAATAAGTTTGTGTTAAGGTTATAATAGACTTGTCTTCCCATCTTATTGCAAAGGTTTCATACCTTCCCGGTGATTTCTCATGGGCAGCTGCTCACAGCACTGACTCCTTCTTCTCAGCACAACCAACAAACTCCATCTAACTTCTTGGTTAGCCAACCTACTCTTTTTCAATACCCACCCTAACTGGATCTAGCTGTGGCCTATTAAGGGCAGGCTTTGATAATTAGCACAGCTGTAACCCTTTAGGGCTGGGATTACCTTCTTCACTATCTCCATTTTCCCACATTCCACCCATCCACAGACTAGGGAATTTTATCTGATATATATGTGCTAATGATAATCCTCCAGAGTTATTCAAGCAGAAGCATTGTGTCACTGAGTGTGTGACTGCTTTATGAACTCTTTAAGACCTTGAGGTTTCTTAATTGGCTGCTGGAATGTGGTGAGGAAATAAAATGCCTATCAGCAGTAAGTTGTTGGCTTAAGGTTATGAGAGTAAGTAAATAATATTTTCGTGAGATGTATCAGTGAACAAATTTTGAACTGAAAATTCAAAAATGTTATTTAGAAACATCTCTCTCTAATTATACATCTGAAAGATAAAGCCTAAGAATCTTTATCCATTTATGAAACAGTTGTGCAGCATGACAGAGGTCTGTGAATGTTCATTTGCCTTTGGTGTTCTGGATTGGCTTACAAATAAACTACATGTTTTTGCTTTGTTGTTTTTTGGGAAAAATTCAGTGCTTGCATATGGTGCAACAGGAGCTGGAAAGACTCATACAATGTTAGGTTCTCCTGAAGACCCTGGAGTCATGTATTTAACTATGGTGACACTTTATAAACGCATGGATCAAATCAAAGATGATAAAATATGTGACGTCGCTGTCTCTTATTTAGAGGTGAGTTCCTGCATTTGGTATGTTGCTTTTAATAAGTCCTATTTTATAAATAGAAGCAAGCTGGTTTTGCTTTCCTCTAGTCCCTTCTGGGGCTTGATAGAATGTGTCCTTACAGGAGTGGAACTGTGTTCTGCTCTGCAGACTTGGTGTTCCTGGGCATCTGTCACTGATTTCCAGAAGGCTGCCCAAAAACAACCACCACTGTAGTAATGATGTTTTAGGAAAAATCCTTTGCTAGGATTTTTCCCTCCTGGGAAGTTAAAGAGCCTCAGGAGAGAAATGTAAACCATAACTCTGTGCTGCTGTGGAATGCAACAGGTTCATCTTCCATTGGTCCCTGTGGATTGTTTTCAATTGATGACCAATCACAGCTAGCTGTGCCGAGGCCGTGAGCAGTCACAGGATTTTGTTATGCATTCTATTCCTGTTCTTTCAAGCCTTCTGATAAATCTTTTCTCTCTGTTCTTTTAGTACAGTTTTTAATGTAGTATTTTAATATAATGTATATCATAAGATAATAAACCAGTCTTCTGAAAACATAGAGTCTAGGCTTGTGTCTCCACACATGGGGCATCAATCACAACACACCACTTCTAATATAGTTACTGATTGTTCATGATTTGTGTCTTGCTGATCAACTACGTGCCTCTGAGCACCTGTTGATGTGTACAAGAAAATGTCATTTCAGGGTAGTATTTTGGGACTTCACAGTAACATCCCGCAATGCTGTGAAAAAGCACAACGAAATGATGTTCTGTTTTTTACAAGTGAATGTTTTGGCACCTCTGCTGTATGGTACTAGTAAAATGGTTATCTTTTTAGCTCCCTAAAAGTCTTCATGGACTCTAGTTGGTATTTGGGAAGGGTAGAAGGAGATGAGAAAATTTGCCTTGCCATATGCTTTCACAGACTAAGAAATAAGAGATTTAAAACTTCTAACAGAAGTAGTGAACTAAGAAATGTTGCTGAGGTATGGATTGTGATGTACAATGGAGAGAAATAACTGCTTTGCATTCATGTTTGTTGCAAAACTGGTTTTTGTAAAAACAATAGGTTTTTTTTCAGTAAAGATTGAAGATTATTTACTAAAAAGAATTTCTTCTAAATTCTAAAAAGAAATCATCTGAATTGAATATTTTAAGCTTGGTATAGGAAAAGTGTTTAAAAAATTATAGCATTAATTTCCTACTTTGTCTTAAAGGAGTATGAAAAAAGACTACTGATTTCTGCTGGTTTAATTCTGTCAGCTGTGGGAGGATGTTTTAACAAAATCGTGTCAATTCCCTTTCAAAGGTTTACAATGAACAGATTCGTGATCTGCTGGTCAACTCTGGACCTCTGGCTGTTCGTGAGGATGGCCAGCAAGGGGTGGTAGTTCAAGGTCTGACATTGCATCAGGTATGTAAATAGCTCTAGAAACTTAAAATGAGCTTGAGATATTTGAGAAACATTCCCATTGTTCTGTGGGAGAGTTGTATTGAATTTGGTAATTTCCTAGTGGGTTTTTTCCTGGCCATAAGCACAAGTAACTTGAAAATCTAATTAATTAGTTAAAAGCACGTTGTGGAAAAATCTGCTAGTCTCATTGAATGCAAATGTAGAAGCATTCAGTCCTTGTTATGAAAAGGGTGCAATTGGCTTGCTGCTTATCCAGCAAATTTTGGAAGATTTCTTTTTGGGCTAAAATATCTTGGCATTGCCTTCATTACCAGCTCTACACAGCTGTGAAATCTTAAGGTTGTTTTTGTTTGTAAATAACCATGTTTGAAGATTTCCATGGTAAATTACTTTTGCAGCACAGCAATTTGTTGTAAGGTCAGTGATAGAACTTAGTTTTCCAATGTGAATATCAATTCCTGTGGACCTATGTTCTTGCAGCTTTCTTGTATATGTTACATGCTGTGACAGGAAACAATATTCTAAGTTTAGCTAGCTCTGTGAACATCCTTCTTCCCAAACCTTGAGTCCTGTGAGGAAAAAACTTATCTTGTACTTATGCATTGAATAGTGATATACTAATTTAAGTCCAGACATTCTTAAAAGAGGCTGATTCTAACTATGGGCAATCTTTTAGATTTGTTTGAATTTTAAACTAAAAATATTTTCTGATTTAAGATGCTGCACTTAAGTGCTTGCTCCACATACCTTACTGCTTTTTAGCTGAGAATATTTGTTTGATGTGCCTTAGTTCCAAAACAGGAAATTTCTCTTACTTCTAGCTAGGTAAAATTTTAAGCTTTTTTTTTTTTTTTTTGAAAGTTAATGTTAAAGTAAATGTATTTTAGAATCAGTGTATTCATATAGTTGATGGCAAAGAAAGGAAACCTGTGTTTGTCATGTGCTCTACTCTTAAAGCCTAAATCAGCAGAGGAAATCCTTCAGATGTTGGATCATGGAAACAGAAATAGGACCCAGCATCCCACAGATCTGAACGCCTCCTCTTCCCGGTCCCATGCTGTCTTTCAGGTAAGGTGATAGAGCCCATAAACAGTGGTCATTACGGGCAGCTGCAGCTTTTGGTTCAAGATGGATACAGTGGAAGCTTTTACTTTTAAACTCTGTTGAACCTCAGTTTGGGGAAGAGGGGATTGAAGGTTTTCAGTTTACTCTTGTTGTTACTCCTCATTCCTTGGAAGGATGTAATGGTTCTTAGTGTTGATGTTGGAAAAAAGGAATTCAGTGAAAATATCTCTAATTCCAGTTTGAACTTATATACATAAAATATGTACTTATACCTTCTTAACTTCTATTCCTTTGAAGAAATAACTTAGGTTAAATGGTAATTTAAAGTTTTAATAGACTTCCATATTGTAATCTTATAAGCTGAAAGTTACTGGTGTTTTTTTTAATGCTTTCTGCTATCATGATGTTGTTTAGGATTTCTTTGGGAAAAATCATTTACAGAATGGAGTTAAGTCTGACTGTAAACTTAAGAATCTCAATAAGTACTTTCTTGTTTTACTTTCTTGGTTAATGTTAATTTTTACAATAAAGTGATTTCCTAATATCCTGCTATGGATCAAGTTTTCAAAAACTGAAATGATGATTCTTAGTTTTCAGAAATCAGTTTTGAATGAGTTGTACAAATATGCTAAAACTTAAGACTCCTCCAGAGTTTTTTGGCATTGGCTACACTGCCTTATTCTTCTGACTTCTTTTTAAATACAACCTGTGATATTTAAAAACAATTATATTTGTCAACAATGTTTTGGTTTTTTGGTTTTTTTTCTGTTTGCTGTTACATACTGCAAAGCAGTATCTTGAATGATTATTTGTTCCACACGCCAAAATATTGCAATACATTTGATTCTGGTCCTTGCATGGGAGCACTAAACTGTTGGGAAGTTTTTAACAGTATCTACAGACTTAGACAATGCTAAATAACTATAACAAAGTTTAAAAAACAGCTTCTAAGTATGGAACAGAGCAAAAGCCATTGCCATTCTAAAAGCTTCTGTTTTCCTATATACCTTAAACTTATGTTTGCAATTGCCCTTCCTGTTTTGAATTCCCCTGAGGCCTGCCCTTGTTGTGCATTGTACAGGGTTGCACAAAGAGTTCTTTTGAAGTGGTTTGGGTTGAGAGCTGCATTGTCATGGCTGTGTGCTGCCTTCAGAAAGGCTCCAGGTACAGCACTGCAGACTGAGCAGAGGGAACTGCTGCTCTCTGTTTACTTGCTGCTGGCATCTCTTATTTCCCTCACCTGCTCTTAGGACAAACCTCTGCATTTTATTATCTGGAAGGTTTTTTCTCAGTGCATTTCTACAAGTGGCAGGCAATTAAATAAAACACTTGAGTTTCTCAAGTATTTTCACAAATCTGTGACATTCTGCATAACGGAATTGTGTCTTTGTTTCCAGAGATGTAAGCGATGAGAAATCCCTGGTGCTGTTGTGACTGCTCTTTATTTTTAATGTTTCTATTATTTTAAGAGTTGCTTTTTTGTAGAGATAGGTTATTTTTGGCTTTTCTTGTTAACTTTATGAGATCAGGATATTGTGTCAATCTGACTCAGAAAGTGGCAAGCCTTGGCCCAGGACA
Organism: Passer montanus; assembly: GCF_014805655.1. Taxonomy (NCBI): domain Eukaryota; kingdom Metazoa; phylum Chordata; class Aves; order Passeriformes; family Passeridae; genus Passer; species Passer montanus. The sequence continues at coordinate 4,658,759 of NW_024370374.1, read as the reverse complement.
TTCTGAGCTGATTTTAGAGATGCAAGTTTTGCTTTACTGTACCACATGTCTTATGTTTGAAATATCTATCTGGGTCAGGCAATTACTGCATCTGAGAGGAAAATCTGAATTGCTACACTGTTCTATTGAGAGTGTTCTGCTTTGGGGCATTTCCTGTATCTTTTGAATTTTTACAAAAGCTTGAGTCATACAACACAGTTTGGCTGTCACTCTGCCTTTTCCCTCCTTCATTAATGATAGCTACTGTGTTGTTCTGGTAACATGTTCCCAGCCCGAGGTTCTTTTTTTTGTCTGTTATACTGGAAACAGTACAACTGAACTTAGTTGTATTGTTTGATAGAAACATATCTGTTTGAAATAGATTTACATTTTGTGGCAAGTCATAGGAATTTTATTTTATTCTTTCACAATACTTGTTAATCTGTTTTCTGTTACAAGGTGAAGACCTCATTTCTCATGCACAAAGCTTAAAGCTACAGAAGTAGTGAGATACTGTCTTTACTGGTCAGTCACCTTGTGTTCATGGCAGCCCTTTGCTAATTCACTATCCAGAAGAGCATTCATGAATATGTCACTAACCATTAGCCATGTTAACAAATGGCAGGGCACTCAACACAAAATAAGTATAAAGCCATCAAAGGATAACTTTGCTTCTTCTTTCTGACTGTATGTTTGTGCTTTGCCTGCTTCCTTATAAACCTGAAGAAAGAATACTTTCACCAGCAGAAGGAAGCAGAAGCGTTTAGTTCTTTGTACATCTTTGTATTGTGAAAATTTCAGGAAAGATGGGATGAATTGGAACAAGTGGCTTCAGGAGGCATCACATTTGAAATTATCCTGGAGTGTATTTTCACAGCAGTAAATGAGTATTGTTTCCTATTAATAGATACAATTAAATCTAAATCACTGAAAGGTCAGCCTTTTCCTGGTTTATCCCTATAGATCTCTTTAAGGTGTACTTCTAAACATGTATTTGAAAAAGGAACACTTCTTTCAATTTTAAGTTCAGGAGTGTGATGTGCATTTTTGGTGCAGAAGAAACAAGAGCTGTGAAATTCATTTCTCCTGTAAAAAAAAACTCACTTCTCTTTGCTGCTTTGTGAGCCTGGGCCAGTTGCTTGCTCAATCCTCTGCAAGGAGAGAGAATCAGAAGCAAGAGAAGGAGGTACCTTGTGGTTCACTTAAGTGAAGGCCAAGTGGCAGGACCAATACAAATGTCTTAAAACAATTGTTACACTATGAAATTGATTTACTGCTTAGATTGGTTAGTGGTTACTTTTTCATTGTTTTCTTTTTTTTTTGTTTTTTAATTGTAGATTTACCTACGGCAGCAAGATAAAACAGCTAGTATTAATCAAAATGTTCGTATTGCCAAAATGTCTCTGATTGACCTGGCAGGGTCTGAACGTGCCAAAGCAACCAGTGCCAGGGGGGCTCGCTTTGTGGAAGGAACAAATATTAACAGGTCCCTGCTTGCTCTTGGAAATGTCATTAATGCCCTGGCAGATCCTAAGGTATGTGCTGCTTTGCCATGCAGTCTTTGCCTCCTGGTGTTCTGAAAACATTTTAAAAAGTGCTCAGCTGACTGAATAATGTGGTTTACATTGTTGATGCTACTCACATCATCATTCTCATATAAGATTGTCTTAAGGGTTTCCACCATCTTATCTGTGATAGCTGAAAGACAGTCCCAGTGAGGGAAAATGCTCTAAAATCTTGTACAGCTGCCTAAGGATAGTGTCAAAAATGAATGGTGCCTGCTTTTCTTATCTAGCTTCTTCAAAATCAAGCATATACCGAGAAGCTCGCACGAGTACATGAATAACCTTACAATTAACCTTTAATCTCAGAGGGGAGCAGCTTTTATAGGATAAAACAGCATCTCTTCCAAGTTGTTCTTTTGGGATCTCACATACATCCATACACACACACATCCCTGCTCAAAGCAGTGAGTCAGTCTCCTGACCTGGCTCACCAGCTCCAGGCAAGGAATAGGTACAATTGTGTAGGAGAAAGGCAGAGGTTCAGGAGGTTTTATCAAAGTGAAGTCCATTGTCTGCCATAACACTCTTTTTGTCCTTCTGCTCAACTAGCTAATTCCTCCTTCAAATATGCCAGGAGAAAATCAGATTTAATTTCCCTTCCTGATGTTGTATGTCCCCATCACCATCTTGTTGGAGAGGAAGGTGGAGTTTAACATCTGTGCCACAGACATATGGAAGAATCACATTGATTTACTTGATATGGGATTGGGTTCCTACCCAATCATTATACCAAACTTGGTATAATGAGACGAAAATTCTGTAGCTTCACAAAGCTTCACAGAGTTTGTGTTGCCTGGAAAGGTGTGAAATCTCCATCCTTGGAGGTAATCAAAACCCTGCTGGGCATAGTCGTTGCCATCTTACTCTAGCTGACCCTGCTTTGAGCAGAGGGATTGAACTAGAGGGATTTTAGAGGTCCTTCCCAATCTGGATGATTTTGTAAACTGAATGTAATTTATTGTAGTTTACTTTTTCTGTTAGTTGCCCCATCACAGAAATAGGAGTTACATATCCAGACATCAGAAAGTAACTTAGTTATACGTGTGTTGGAAGGGTGTTGGACAGTTCCAAGAGACTTAAACTGTTTAAGATGTACAGGTACTTCAAAGAAAAATTACTTTTGTCAAAGAAAAGTTTAATGGCTGTTTGTCATGGTTTGTTGTTACTGTTGAAATTCTAAGCGGACTTTTGTTTAAAGTACAGTTACCTAAACCATGCAAATGTCTATCACTCTTGTTAGAGCAAGGTGCACATTCCTTATCGGAACAGCAAGCTTACTCGTTTATTGAAGGATTCTCTTGGAGGAAATTGCAGAACAATAATGATAGCTGCTATTAGCCCATCTTCCATGTTCTATGATGATACCTATAACACTCTGAAGTATGCAAACCGAGCAAAGGATATCAAGTCTTCTGTGAGTATATTGCCCTTACTGATCTCTTGTCAAAGTACAATAATCTAGTATTAAAAGAAAAATTACTTATTTTGGGCTATTATGTTTTGCTTCACTTCTGACTCAAAAATTTGTTCCATTACATCTTCTTTCTTTATTGTCAACTCTTCCTTATGTGACTGATAGGTGTAGTAGATACTAAGTAGATCCCCAATCTGGCCTAAAAGCAGCATAGCTTTGTTAATGAGATGATGCTGCCAGTTTGAAACAGTTTGTTTCGTGGGCATGAGATTTAAATAATCCTCAGCTGGTAGAATTCACATCCTTTTTTACTATTTTGCTATTGCTTTCTCAGAGAACTGTAAAGCATATTAAAGAAATTTCTGACCAGTTCTACCAGAGTCAGTCCAGATGTGTACAGGTAGAATTCAGCTGGAGTCAAGAAGCTCAGCGAGATTGTCCTGATAAATGAAAAGCTGGAATGTCGTTTTCTGCTCTCTGTTGTTTAGTTTTGTTTTTCATTACTGTTTTTATTGCAGCTCCTATTTCTCTTCATGTATTGCAGAGTTCACTGTAGTTTCCATTTGTTGTATACTTAAAGGTAGCTTTTATAATAGAATGCACACGACAGACATTTAAATAGTAAAACTAATCCAAATAAATGCAAAATGTGCTTGCATATGTAAATGTAATTATTCTTGGTTTGTTGAGGGAAATGTCACGAGTGTGCAACAGATGACAGCAAAAGCTGACAGTCATATTCTCATTGTGCAAGTCAGAATTTTATTAATGTCTTTCCTCACAGTATAGTGTATGTGTAACTGTGTAGTACATACACACAGTGTGCTGATTGTGCATGAAAACATGAAGGAGCTGCCTTTAAATTCTAACTAGTTTCTTTACAGTTGAAGAGCAACGTTGTTAGTTTGAGCAGTCACGTAAGCCACTATGCTGAAATTTGCAAGGAACAACAGAAAGAGGTATGTAAAAAAACCATTCAACCTCTTGACAACAGATAACTGTTAACTTTGAATATAAAAAAATAGTTAATGGGATTAAATCTGTAAGGTAATATGGGTCTAATGTATTTTGGAGTAAGAAATTTTTTTTCTTCTGAGAGGAATATCACCTGCTGCCATTTGTAAAGCTGTTCAATATCAGCCCAGAATGATAATTTTGGGAAATAAACAAAAAACGTATTTCAATTAAAGGGTGCTTCTTTTGGTTTAGATCCTAATGTTGAAGGAGAAACTGAGAGAATATGAAGAAAAGCAAGCAAGCATTCCTGAAATTCGTAATACAGCAGAACTTTCAAAGAACCAGCAAGTGGAAATAGAAAGGTAAATGAATCACATTTGCTTCCAAGCTGAAGTTTGTCTAACTTGTAACAGCATTTGTAAAACAAACCTACTCTTTCCAGTATTGGTTTTCTCATTTTAACATTGCTTTACTTAGATCTAGGTATGGCTTTGCCTAACATGTTGTTTCTTTTTAGAACAACTTGATGGTGGTTTTAAAACGAAAGTGGAGGACGTAGGAAATTACATGTGACAGGAAGGAGCATCTGAGTGCTGGCTTCCAGCAAAGCTCCTGAACAGGTTGTGTTTGTGGGTAGGCAGAATGTCGTTTGCATAAATGACAGCAGCTCTGCCACTCTTGGCAGGCACTAGCTCAAGTGGGATCTTTCCTGCAAGGCTTGAGAGAGACAAAACCTGGAAGTTTTTCTACAAAGGGTTCACTTTATGTTTGTTGATTCGTTATTTTCTATTGCTTTAATACTTCTTGGCCTCTTTCTCTCCTTGGTAGTGTTCCTGTCTATCTTTTCTCATATGATAGTTTCATGAGAGAACACTCTAACAAACCAAAATGTGAAGTATCAGTTTGTTGCAGAAGCCATTTTATTCCATGAAGAGGGTAGGTTTTGGGGAGAGAGACTTTCTGGATGTGTCTCTGCGTATCTCATCTCGTCTTTCTGACAATTACTCGCCTAAGTTGATTCAGCTAACTTTTTTTTTTTATTTGGCCCTTTGAATGTGCTTTTTTTTAACCTGGAAAACTTTAAGGTATAGTAAGAAACCATGCAAAGCAAGATATTCTCTAACTGCTTTATTTTAGTGGCATTCCAGACATTTCAATAAACGCTTTCATTCAGGTTATTTAAATTAAATTTTCAAAAGAAGTGTGGGCTTCTAAGTCATGTTGATAGTTCTGACAGTATTCCTGCATATTTTTGCACTGTATGTCTTGAAGATTGATTTTATTTCCTGTGATTTGCCCTTTATTTCATTTTTTGTGTGTGGGAAGAGTCAGTCAAGGGCAAGGTCTCTAAAATATCTTTCAAAAGGCTGGACATATTTTATGCCAAGGTTTGCTGGTCAGAGAATGTTTGTTATGGAAAATCCAAAGGACCACATGTAACCTATCCCAGTCCCTCTGGATGTCAGAAATGATGTATATGTCTCATTCTCTTCTTTCTCCTGAGTATCCTACCAGGTTCAGATTACTGATGTGGTGTGGGTGATGAGTGGATTTCTCCCATTCATTTACAGGTTTTGAAGATATTGTGCTGTTCCCTTTTAGTTTGGACAGGGAGGAGAGCCTTGTCCATGATCTTGTATTTCAGTCCAACCACCCATGGTTTTTGCATCACTGAAGAAGCATCACTTGCTTCTTCAAGCATTAAAATCATCCTCCTTCTGCTGAAACTTTGAGATGGGTTGTGTGCCACCCCTTCAAGTCTTGAGCCTGTTAGGGTAGACAGTGGGCACTGGCTCCAGAAATACAACCAGCAGGTCCTCGAGCTCTTGGACACCAGGTCGTGTAGGGGGTTCATACCCTGGGTGTGCCTACAGGGTAACTTTGTAGTTTTGACAGTGCAGACCAGAGGCTCAAGGTAACTCCATGGGAACAGAAATGTGCTAATTGAAAGGCTGAATCCACAAAGGCTTCTGTAGCTGATGCTGTATTTGGAACACTGGTGAATATAAAAGGTTGCTTTACCAGCAATGGCTCCTCATAAGGAGGGTACAAAGAATCAGAATCTCCACCTTCACCTGAATTATGCCCAGCTTTTTACTGTGATGGAAACTGGGAGAATTCACTTTGATTCCTTGATGCTGTTTCCCAAGCAGCTGGGAGGAACCATGTTTCTGTGGATGCTAAGGAGGACAAAAATCTTCCAAGCAGTGCAATCAGTAGTATAGTTGTATAGATAGGAACAGTGTGGGGTAAGAGCTCTGTTACTCTGCTGCTGACTGTTGCATTATTATAGAATCTTTAGGGTTGGAAAAGACCTCCAAGAGCATAGACTCCAACCATTAACCTATTAGTGTTCCTTAAAGAAATAACTCTTATGAATTCTGTGAGTGTTTTAGTACGCTTTTTTACCTAGATACAATAGCATCCTCTAGACAGTGAAAAGCTCTTGTATTACTAAATCTGCAGAGAAGAATTATTTTCTTAATTCTGTTTCTTTTTAAAAGGCGAGTGATAAAACACTCAGAATAGAATAAAAGACTCAGTTATTTAGATTGTGAAATAGAATTGCTACTTTTGAAACACTGGCAAGAAGTCAATTACATGATAAGAATGTCTCTTCAACTTGTTTTGGAGTTGATCCTGGGGTTTTTTAGCATTTTTACAGTTTTTAATTGTGTGGGCTTTTTTGATACTAAAAACTGTATAACCTCAAATTTTGCATGTCTTTAGAACACTTGAATGTTAAACTTTTATTTTTATGTCAAGTTCTAACAATGTAGGATGTAATTAAATACTTTGTGTATGAGGTTGGCTTTTATTGAGATATACAGTGTCTTTTTGGCCATTCTGTACTGTACGTTTTCAGTATTCGGGAGTGGAGTGAAGAAGTACCAACAGTGAAAGTTATATTGCAGTATGGCAATGCTTCCAGGTCTTGTCCTTGTTAATTCTGACTTGTGTTGCAGACTAGGGGTACCCAGATAACTGGTTACTCAATACCTCCTCGAGTACCACCTACCACAGTTTGGTTTTCCCCCCATTAGCCTAGTATGTGTTAAAACATGGTGAATGTTCTGATTTTTGTCCTCCATGAGTGATGGAAATTGTACAGCTCCTTCAGGGAAAGTGAGCATCCAAAGACCTTTGTGCTTCTCCTTTTTTTTTGAGGATAGCTAGCAGAGTTTTGAGCACCTTGTGTGTCTATGGCAACAGTAGTCTGATGTGCTTAATAAATAGATATAAGAAGTGGAGAACGTAGGTATTTAGTATCTTCTGGAATTCGAGAAAGTCATCTGAAGCTTCTGCACATAAACCTTTTAAATCCCAGTGTTGTCTTCATAATTATAACAAGGTTTATTTTTAGTGACTCCTTCAAAATTTCCATGCCATTTTCAGTTCAAATACATAAAATTCTTGCTGATGTACTGACATTTTATTTAGTACCTATGTATATTAGGCTTTACTCATTTCCTTTTCATTTCTTTATTTTATTTATTTGGATTTGAAAATTCCCCTACCAAAGAGATGGTTATAAAAAGTCTTCAGTAAATAATTATTATCCTTTGGTTTTAGGTACAAGGAAATACTTAAAAATATTTTTGCAAAACGTGTGGAAATCAGAAAAGAGTACCTCAAAGTGGAAAAGAAACTGAAAGAAAATACACTAAAGAAATATTATCAGAATCAATGTCATGAACAAATTCAACTGATATGCTGCTCTGAAGAAAAAGTAGTAAAGGTGAGTTTTATGTAATGTAGTGCCAGGGTATCATCTCTTCATTTTGGTGTAATTGTGTTAATTTTTCTTACGTAATTGTGTAATGAATTAATACATAAATATTTCATTAAAATGGGACACACAGATTATCACTCCTCTGTGGCTATTGATGTAGTGATCTAATTTTTGAGATCAAGGGCAGAGTATGGCTGTCCTCTAAATAGAAAAGGATACCCTCTGCCTTGTTAGGACACTACCTTGCTTATATCCAACTTGCTGTTGCTGGGTTTGTGCCTTCTGGTTGTCATATTTCAGAAACAGTACAAACATCAGTAGAGTTAGATGTTTGAAGATTGAGTAAAAATGAAAATCCTCTATGCTTTATCCTTTAGCACGCTTTTTGTAGCACATACTTGAGTTACTAGGAATTATTTGGTTATGTTATATAAAAGTAAGGAAAAAATCTTAATATATGAAGAGAATTTGGTGAACATAATTTGAAAGTTTCCACCTCAAATGCTGATTATTTGGGGGGGGGATTCTTTTTTCAGGCCACTTGCAAACGGGATCTAAGGCTGTCAGAACTTAACTGCCACTATGTACGCATGCAAAAGAAAAGAGAAGAGCAGAGCAAACTTTTTGAGGAAAACACCAAGTGGCTGCACCGTGTTGAAAATGAAATGCGCCTCCTGGGTCCAGATGGGTGCATCCCAAAAGTAAAACACCTTTCACTTGGTCATGGCTGGGGATGGGGGAGAAGTGGAAAAAGGGAAAAACCTCTGAGTTAGGAACAGCTTAATAATTGAAATAAAGTGAAATATATGGAGGGAGTATACAGAAAGAGGCAAAGATGTTTGGACATGCAGAGATAAGCATCCATGTGTGTCTGCTTGCATCATCCATCTGCTGATTGCAGCACACGTACTATTGGTCAAAGGAATCTACAAAATTATATTTATGCATGTAAATAAAAATAAAATAATTCATACTTTTCTACTGTAAAACTTGATTATAATAATATAGCTCCCCTATATCTTTACTTTTCAATATAGGCTGATCTAATAATATTATTAGTTGAAGTTTTAGTTTCTTCCTACTGGTTTGATGTACAGCTGTTTTATTTTTATTCCTAATTTCCTAAAGGAACTTTGTCAAGATCTGCAATATTACCATTTAAACCTGGAAGCTGAGGCACTTAAAGCCCAGATTGGACACATGCTGACCCTGGTGTCCCTTCAAGATCGGTATAATAAGCAAACAGAAAAGTAAGTATGGTTTCATGGCAGGTGGGATAAGACTTACATTCTGACACTTGTAACTTGAGAAGACCTATTTAGAGAATTTATTTTTAATTGAAACAGAAGCAAGGTTCTTCTCAAACTTCTTGTTTTCTGGGTTAAGATTGTGTTTTCTTAAGGGAACTTGTCTGCCTCTTGCTGTTTTACAGAGTACTAAATACTGCACTTCCAGTGCTTCACAAGCAACACCTGATGTTAAAAGAAGCTGGGTTGACAAATGACTTAAGTGAGACTGAATATGTAGAGGTTGAGCAGCTGATTCAAAGACAAAAATCAGTAGCTTGGGCTGACCAGATTGAAGAAAAGAATCAAAATCAAAACCGTGAAGTAGAAATGTCAGCTATCTTTACATTCTCACAGCTTGTGAGCAGACCGAATACCCCATGCAGTAAGTATATCATTAATTTTTTCTCTCTTGGAAATAGTTTTAAATATCTCCTGCAACAGTCAGATATCATCCATAAACACAGATGTGCACTTCTGCAGACACTGAAGCCAAATGTGAAATTGATTCTCAGACCCACTTTCTATAAAGTGCTATTCCTAATTGGATATGGGAAAGAAATTTACTTTTTCAATGGCTAGACACACACTGCAACAGATTAATTCATCCTCCTCTTGTTATAATGTAGCCCATGTATCAATGTTCATAGATCCTGAGTGCTATTAAAAATTGCATTTGAATCTTTCATGTGACATTGATGGGAAGGGAATCGTAGTGTTGGTTGGTTATAATTCTGTTAAAGTGACTTGAAACATTAAGCAGGTATAGTTTTGTGTAGTTTCTAATAGCCTCGAGGGAGATGAGATTTACTATTAATTACAGGTTCACTTGGAATCAATTTACTACAATATTTCAGGAGTTTGTTTCCAAGAATCAAAGGATTCGCCGTATCTACATGGAACTGACTTTTGCTATATCCTGATGGTTCAATTTTTTTCCCCATAATTCTGTGTAGCTGGCTTTCCTTCTTAGCTGTGAAGGGAGTTGCCCTGGAGCATAGTCTGGGTAAAAACGGATTGAGGAATCCTCATAGACAGTGCTGTTCTGATGGATTTGCCAGATTTCATCCTGATAGTGCAACTGCTGTGGGGCCCTGCTTGTGTTTTGTGCTGTGGACAGGGAGCACTCAACACCCTGAGGCTTTCTCATTACTGTCAATGATCCATAACTGACAGACATCCGTAGGTAACAAGGGAAAAAGACATAAATACTGCTTCAAAAATACTTCAACTTCTCCAAAGCTGGTAGTTCCAAGAAGACCATTGACCCCTGGTGAAGTGTGAAATGTGTTCCCTCCTTTTGACAGCTTTTTTCTTCTCTACAGCTTGAGAATTGTTGTATCAAAACCACATATTGCCCCTCTTCTAAAGAGTACCTGTGATTTTTGGCATGTGTTTGTGTTGCTGTTGATGGTACCAAATAGTTGATACACAGTGTTTCACTCACTGTCTGCAGCATAAAGTTCAGACTGTGCTGGCAGTGGGCTGGAGTTGTTTGGCTTGGTTTGTGTGTTTTGGTTAGTTTGAGGGGTTTTTTCATGAGTAGCATTGGTTTGATTTTAGTTTGGGATGGTTTTTCTTTTTAATGTGTGTTTGCTTTTGTTTCTGCAGAGAGGAGGAAAAGAAAGTCAGCAGATTTGCATGCTTACACTTCTTAATCTGCCCATGTCAGTCAGGGATTCATTCAGCAAGGCTGAAAGCTGGTATTTGTTTTAAGTCGTAGGCACGTGGTTTTAGATACTGTGGTTTTTGGGTAGAGGTACTCTCTTTTTCTGACAGAATAGATAGGGATACTAATCCAGAAGCTCTGTAATATCCTTTGTAACAAAATATTGATTTTAATGATTCTGTCTTATCATATGTAGGTTATCGTAGTTGTGAAATTTAGTTTCTGATGCTAGTAAGTTTTGTTGGAGTTCTTGATTAATCTACTTTTCTACCTTTCTTGAAGTGTTGTGTTGGAAGAGGCCTCATTGGTTCTTAGTGAAAATGATACTGAAACAAGTATTATTTAAATTGCACATGAACTATTAAAACCTAAGCATTTCATTTTATTAAAACCATTAGACATTATTTAGGGGGTTTTCTTATTGGAAAACCTTATGTGTAGGTTTTCCAATTATTCTGTTATCCTGAAGTTCTTGAAATTTAAGTTCAAGTAGGTAAATGATTTTCAGTTTTCAGCTAAGACTCTTTTCAGTTGTAAATGGTGGCTTTGGATAAAGATTAGCACAAAAATCTTTTGTGGTATTTTTATGATTTTTATTTGCTTTGTGCTCTTTGGAAGAGAAAATAGGAGGCGTTACTGTCGCTCCTCTTCTCCTCTCATTAGATGTAGGATACAACATGGCAGGAACAACTGTGCTCCAAATTTTGCAACCTTGATGTCAGAACCCAGGACGTCCCTCTGGATGCTCTGGATGGCTCACGATCCTGGCAGGGGCTCAGAGACCCTGGCAGGAAGCCAAAGACACTCGGGAATTCCATCCTAACCTATGGAGCAAATGACCAATGTTATATGAAGAATTACAAGTCACACAAGTTTAGATAGCATAACAGTAGTTGTCACAGGGTGAAGGGTGAAATTTTGAAGAATTTTACTATGGGGGTCTAGGGGGACAAGGTGGAGGAATTTGGGCGTTGTCCTGTCCTTCTTCCTAGCCTCCATCTTCTTGGTGATGGTGGCATTTTGGGATTGGTTTAAAGTAGACATTCACAGTCTAACACAGGTGACAGGTATTGGAACATAACTGTAAATATCAAATATGTAGTTTGTAGTACAAAAGACAACACCAGCCCCGCGGGCAGGCAGTGTGCCTCGGACCGACCTGCAGAACAGACTTTGGCAGGCCAGACAGAGAATGTTTTAGATAAGAAATAATAAACAACCTTGAGAATAACAGCCAAAGACTTCTGATCTCTTCTTGGACAGCTGGGTTGAGGAATGAGGAAAAGAGACTTTTTAACACTCCTCGGGATCATCTCAACAAGAGGGACCCCGAGACCTTTAGGGAAATGTTACCTAATACAAGTGGGGAGGAAAAAAGTAATCCACTTACTAGTGCTTGAATTATTTTTTTCTGCTCAGCACAAACACAACTAAATAGCTCCTCTTCAATTGTTTGTTTGATGGCAATGGAATTATTCCTTTCTATGAAATAAAAGTCTGGAGCATTTAGATTGAGGAAGAGAGTGTACTAGGTTTGCTAGTAACAAATCTCAGGTATTGCTTTGAACCTGTGTTGGCACATTTGAAAGACAATTTTTGAGGTAATATCCCTCTGCAAAGATGAGATAGCACTCATGTATAAAACACAAAGCATTATGAGAAAAATGTTCATTTCTCTTTAGTGTAGGCTTACAAAATAAATACTTGTATGTCTTTTGTTGAACTCAGAACTATCTAGGGATGTGTGCAGTATGCATCCCTTATGCAATTGGGAAGTTTCAATCATGAACAAACTACAGGTCCCTCTTTAGTTACTGTGTGTTGAAGGTGGGAGGGATGCAGGAAACCATCTGTATTTAAAGACACTGCTGAATTCTGTGTGTTGCAGAACATGAGGCAGTAATCATTGCAGAAACTTTTTTAATGCCACCTGCAGTTCTTTGAGAGAACCGTGACAATGTTCAAATGCAAATTAATTGTTATTGGGTGTTTTCACATAAAAATTAAGGTCTTTTACGTCAAATAAAATGGTTGTAATGAGAAAAGTTGAGTCTCCAAAGGGTCAAAGCAGCTACGTAATTTCTGCAGAATAGGTAAAACTATGAAAGCAGGACCTTAAGGTCTTGTGTGTTTCTTTGGAATTGACTACATTTGTTTAACTGGTCCTGAAGAACAAAGTGAAACTAGTAATTGATGTGGGAAAAAAATCTGAAAATTGCAAAGAGAAGGATGGCAAAGGTGACAGGGTAGGGGGATTTATTCTGGTTTTGTTGAAAGTCTTCTACAGAAATAAGTTCTTGGGATATAATTCCAAATATTTTTACTTTATTATATTAATTGATTTTGACATGGTCTTGTTGTAAGGTCCTTCTTCCAATCAGGAGTTTCAAAATAGCAAAGAATTTCAGCTGATTTGCAGTTAATGCGTAAGTCTTTTGTTTGTAATGAAGATTGCTTCCTTGGAAAGGGTCTCTCATATATTAAATAGTATTAAAGTCATAGTATGGGAGGAAAACATAAAGATGTTTTCTGGCCATTCATTCAATGTCAGTTTCTATGGTCAAATTATCAAGGTGGTCAATTCTTGTGAATCAGCTCTTGATTTCTAGTGACAGCTAATTAAAGTTCATGTGCTTTGCCAGAGCACATGGAGGGCTTCACCACAGGAGCTGACCTCCTTCTATCTTCTTTTTCCTTTAGCCTTTGAAATCTTTAAACACCTTTTGTAAAATTCTGGCCTTAATTAGAAGTTAAATTTGTTGCTTTTTACAGAAAATGCTGGCTTTCCAAGATCTTCTCCTTTTTTTGACACATACATTAAAAATTTAGATGAAGCTTGCGTATGCTTAATGTAATCATAAACGTGCAATGTCATGAACAATTTAACTGCTTGTCTCAAACAAAGCACAAGCTGTGGAAGCAAGTTCATTTAAGAATCTATTTGGGCACCCATTCTTAAGTGTTCATTAATGGGGAGCCATAGAGTATTCAGAGTTCAGACTGATGGGTGGAGAGCTCTGACTGGTACTTGCAAGTATTTCTTTGAATGGGGAAGTTCTTGGCATTGTTTCAAGCATCCCATTTCCAGAAGCCTTACTGTACATTACCACTGAGAGGATGGAATTGATTTATAGGGAAGAAAAAAAAAAGAAAGGAATCCGTTGCCTCCGCTTGTCACAAACATTCTGATCTGAAAAGTCAATTTTTTATTCTGTATGGCAGGAAACATTGAGCTATAGTTACACGTCTTTTATAGTAAAAGATGTGATTAAAAGTAGAAAAAGCATGTGCCTTGAATAGGAAAGATTTGTCTTATTGAGTAGCTCTTCCATACTGTCTTGGGTGACTTCTAAGTGTTTTTTCTCATGCTGTGTAAAGCAGTACACCTGATCACTGGGACTTGCAAGAATGCAGCCTGGATTTGAGCCTTTTTCAGTTCACAGCTGTTGTTTGTGAACCTGTTGTGAAACTTGCCACCACAGTGATGATGCCTTTGGGTCACAGGAATATTAAATCATTGAAATGCATTGACTAGACCTCATTTGCAGTTTGGAATTCCATGAGTCAGTTGTTAAAGGAATGAAAACGTATGATTAGAATTGTAATTTGATCAATCAGTGGTAGCCCAGAAATGTTTATTGAAATGAATACATTAATACTTAATTTCACTTCAGCAGAGCAACCTGCTAGACTTAATTTAGCACAGTTTCCAGAAATAATCCCTTTATGCATGTATTAGCATGAGTTCCAGAAGTAGACAAGTCTTGGGCATTATTTTGTCCCCAATGTCAATTAGAATTAACTCAATTCATCAGAGTTGTTTTGCTATGAGCTCTGCTCACTTTTCCTGTGACTCATGTTTCACACATAGTGCATTCTGCTTCTGGTATTAGTGCACAGGGCTGTAAATATCTGCTATTGCTCTGTCTCTTGTCAGATAAATCAGTACTTCTGAGTAGTCTTTTGGGACAAATGATACAGCAGACTTAGGACCAAAACCACCTCATGTCACTGGTTGGGGTGGTTGATCAGGGGGTGATGGCTTTTATGTTTAGTTTCTGAGTGAATCTCTTAAATAGTATCTTAAAGAATTTTGACAATTGTCCTTTACAAACATCAGCTTGAAATTGAGCATCAGCAAATAGGTGATCTCTTCTCTAAAATATATTTGGAATAATGTTTATTTTTAAAGAGATGCATTTCAGCTGTGAAAGTACTAGTTAAGGAAATAAAACTTCCAAATTTTTCTTTTAAGCTACTTCATCAAGTTAACTGTGGCTGTTCTGTAAAGCATATAAGTGATTCATTTCTGTACATGAAATTAAAAAAATAACTGAATTATGATGATGACAATATTGATGCAAAAGATTGAAGTAGCTGTAAAACATTAAGCAAATACAGACTATAAACATAATATCCCTACTTTATTATGGAGCACATTTGAATTTTTTTTTTTAATAGTTGCAGCATGTTGTTTATCTTTCAATAGGAAAATAATGGCAATACTTACTGATTACCATTAGCCATCCATTCAGGAACTAGTTGGATTTGTTCTTTAAGGAAATTGCATGGTTCTCCACTGTATCATCTTCAGTACCATGTATTTAGAAATGTATGGAAGTAGTAGAGTTTCTGTAGCAACTTCTGTTGTCTGAGTCCCTTTTACATAAACTTCTCAATATTAAAAGCACTTGCAAGAAAGTTAGCAATTAGCTTCAGTATCTTGCTTCCTTAGTAAGGTGGAAATAGCAACACTGGCAATTCTTTATTTTGTGGGTCCTAATGTTTTTTCTTGCTCCATGTTTACTTACCTGAGGTCATAACTGTTTGGAGCTATATACAGTAGAACAGGAAGCTGAAGTGGAATTAGGATTTTGGGGTTGTTTTTGTCACATTGTGTTTGGTTTGTTATTTAGAAGCCAAGTATTGCTGGTTTGTTTACCTGTTTACTGTGTTAGGAGCAACCTAATATTCTCACAAAAAGCTATGGGAAGGGGCACTTACTTAAGTATCTTGTATTATTTCCAACGCTTTAATGACAAGAAAAGCTTGCTGTGTTTTAACTTAGTTTTACAGTGAGTTTTATTCCAGAAATAAATGCATTTTAAAAATAGGTCTTTGTTTTTATTAACAGCTTATATTTGCCTTATATAGAATTCCTGCAACTGTTGTTATTGGTTTACTTGTATTACCGTACAAAATGCTCTCCAGTATGATGGAATTCATCAAATTATTTATGTTGGCAGTACTTTTGTGTTCTTTACGTATTTAGTTAATGATTCAAATGCTGGTATTTACAGTTAATTTTAAAATGCTTCCAATATTGAGGCCTGTAGAAGCTTCTAAAACTTGGCACTCCCACCAAAATGTTTCTCCATCAGACTTCCTTCTAGTAACTTTAGGACATTAGCAAAACCTCAGTGTCTTACAGTAAGCAAACTTTGTGAAACTGAAACCTCCCTGTCCTAATGTAACAATGGACTAATAGAATTGTAACCATTATTTTTCCTGAAACAGACATTCAGATGCATATAAATAGGAATAAAAACTAATAAATTAATATTTTAAATGTGTCCTGAGTCATTTAATGGACAGTTATTTCAAACACTAGATTATATAAACCTTATTCTTGTATTTAAGAATATAAGATATCAAAAGTCTTTGAAAAAAGGTTTGCATTCAATTTTTGGTCATGATGACTAGAATTTTTTTAAAATATTTAAAAATTACACTGAGGTATATATTGTACTTATTAAAACAAAATTAAAGAGCAAGTGCATAATGAAGCATAGCATTGTTGATAGTGATAGAGAGTAGATGTTTTAAATTGTTCATAAATAAGTTCCTTGTTGATTACTAAATCCAACCAGGTCTTGGAGGATGTCTTTATGACAGTAGGTCTTTTTTATTTTGGGTGAAGGTAAAGATTATTTGGGGAGCACTCATGCCCTGTTTTACTGCTGTTTCCATTCCACTGCTCATGGGGAATATCCTGAATGAGCTTAATGTTTAGATTACAATCAGCATCTCAGCAACTGCTGGTGAAAGCTGGCTGTGGATTAGATGTGGTACAAGATAATATATTTTGTATTTTAACAAAGAAAAGGTCCTTTACATACATCAAGTGAGCTGTGCACACACAGACTAATGCACAATTCAGTTACTTCATGCTAGGTAGTCCTCTCAGGCCCAAGTTTTCCATGTATGTGTTTCTTCAAAGCTCCAAGCAATGTAATGGAATTGGAATTGTCCACACTGCTTTTCCCATTAGCAGTTTAAACTTTGTTCCTTCTGCCACTGAGCCCCTGAGTGAGGAATTAATGTTTGCTTTGTTTTTTCAATGGTTTCATTATTGAATTGTGGCAACATAGAATAGACTTGTGGCCTGTATCTAATTTCCTTGTTACTTGTACACACTTTGGTACTACCTGTTGTATCCTCCTGGAACAGATCTAGGTCTCGCTGTGGTCATTAAATCCTTGGCTGTCCCTTACAGCTCTGTTTTCTATCTCCTAACTGGGCACCATCCCATCTAGCTGGGTATCCCATCAAGTGGCATGTCAAGTACCAAGGTGTGTACCAAAAACAGTGCTGGGATTGACCCTCCTTGGCTTTCCTTCATGAGGACCTTACTTGGGTCTTTTCCCAAGATATCAGATTTCTGAGGGTACTTGGGGAATCAGCTTTTTTAAAGCCTCTTGGCAAATTTGGATGCAACTGGGCAATGAGGTCAACATTAAATGGGGCCTGGAAATGGTAAGCAGAGAAAAAGCTACAGCTATTTATGTCTTGCTTTCTGTAAGAAATCAAGATTGTGGAGGTGAAATAATACAATGCATACATGTTCTTAATCAATCTTTGTCGTGTTCAAAGAATGTTTTTGGAACAGTTAAAATGCCCTAAAAGTGTTAACACATGAGAGAGAACTATAGAAGCATTCAGGCTGAGGAGTTCAGACTAGCTTTCTTACTTTGAGGCAAAAATAGAATGAAATTTAGAAGAAATAAATATTTATCAACACTGTTTTAGGAATACCGTAGCTAATTCCCGAGTAACTTGCATCAATTTAAAAAGCAGGAGTTCTTTTTGCAGTTGTGCTGCTCATAGGCATGAAGTGGGCAATGCAGAAAGAAAAAGTACGAATCTGTGGCTGCCAGCTGAAGGGGATCCAATCCATAGGCATTTTAAGGATACTAGGCTTCATTTCTTATATTTGCACTGGAAGTTAAATATAGAAGCACTTGGGGTTTTGACAGCCCTCTCCTGCTCTTGATTTGTTTAAAAAAGATTCTGTAGCTTTTTGGTATTATAACTGTGTAAGTCACCATTTGAACAGTGAGCTGTGTCTTAAAATGATCCTCCTTCACTGAGAGCTTGAGTAAGAGAAAGGACTTTTCTCTCTTACTTTGGTCATTGCCTTTACTAAATCCAGCCAGGTCTTGCTTGAAAATAAAAATGTTATGACACTTCAAGAAAAATAGTTTCAATCAGGATGAATGAGAATGGCCAATTGCATTGTATTGTTTGCTTTATTTTTGGGGGTGGGGGAAGTTGTTAGTCAAGAGCTTTGCTCCCCACAGTTGATGTAGTAGGGTGACAGGATCCTAGTAACTTTAACTTCTTTGTTTGCCCCTTTGCAAAACACTGCTTTCTCATTTGCAGTGTCAGAAAATTTTCTCCTTCTGGGTGGTTCTGTGTCATTCCTTTTTCAGCAGTCTCTCATTATTCTGCATGGTACTTGCTGGGGAAAAAACGGCTGTGATCAGGAGTCAGCTCTAGGTTTCTGTGATTGTACCACCTTAAAGTATGAGTTTTGTCATGGTGGTACAATAGTCTTTTTTCTTACTCTTCCATTCCCTCTTGTCACATGTCAGATCTTAGTTGTGATTATTTCTATAACCTCTGGGGTAAACTATGCCAACCTATGCGCATTTATAGTACTTTGAGTGTCACAGCAAATGCCATCTTAGACAATGCTGCAATAGAAATAATTTCACTTACATGATCAAGTTGATATGCATATGAAATAAGGAGTATTTTAATAATTTCTGCTCATGTCTCACTAGGGAAGAGGAGGGAAAAAGCCAGTTGTGAGCAGTACGTGCAGTTGGATGTGCTAACCATCATTACTTATGTTTGCCAGGCACCCCTTTGGGTACACCATCACAAGAAATGAATAACAATCCCCAGCAGGTGTTAGAACACACAGAACCACCGCAGAAGAGAACGAGGAGGAAGCTGATGGACTCTCCCCCACTAGCCCCAAGTCCACCTGCCTCCAGCCACTGCAGCCTACAGCACCTGGAGGATTCTCTGGCCAAGGAGGTGTACCCTCTAGCTGATACTCCAGACTCCTGCAGAAAGCCAGCGCACAGCTTGTGTGCTCAGCCCGTGGTGAAGGAGGCTTTGCACCTGGCAGGCCTGCGGGTACTCAGTGCCTGCAGGGCAGACGTGCCAGGCAGGAAGGGCAGCATCATGGACACCACGTGTGACGTGATCCCAGAGAGCCACGAAGCTCTCATGAACTCCACTGTCATTCTCTATGAAGGTGCAGAGGAAACAGCTGAAATGTCTGCTTACTCATCTGTGAAGGAGTCACAGCCATGCACCAGCAGCATTGTGCAAAGGTATTTTCCTTTTATGTGGGTGAGAAACATTACCAAGTCATTTAATCCTGTCTGTCTTTACAGCTAGGTTTTTCCATTTCTATCCATTTTATACAATAAACCCAACATTTTGAAAATCAAACCCTCAATTTTGATCAACATCAAATTCAATTCTGCCATTATTTGAAAACAGTAGTATGTTAGTGACAAGAAATGAAGTTGAAAGTTTATCTTGTTTTAGAAGATATGTACCAAAAAGAAAATAGAGCCTTTTTTAAATTGATTGTGATGCCTCAGGCAAGTTACTTTCTCTAAGTTCTCTGTCTTTAAAATGGGTACTGTACTTCTCCACAATGTGAAATGCCATGCTTAAAGCTGCCGTGCATGTCAGAAGTCTGCAAAGCTGCCTCAAATAACATTAATGAAATTAATTTCCAGTTTTGGTTTTCAACTTAACATATATTTGTTTACAGTTAAGAACAAATTTACTTGACTTCTTCCAATAATATGTTTTACAAAAATACAATTCTTTTATTTCAAACTTGATCTTTCTTCCTTAAGAAACAAAAATTCTGCTCCCGTACTTGAGAAGCCTTCATATATGGCAATGACTTCCGCTGCTCAGAGAAAAAGAAAGATACTTAGGTAAGATTAAACTAACCCTTCTATACAAAATAAATTTCCATTTCTTGTGTTCTTACTTCAGTTCTGTTCTAATATGTCAAATCTGAAAACATCCTATAGAATTCATTTGGACCTGCATATGACATGTTCTGATTCAAATATGCTTGAATTCAATTTAATTTTTTGTTGTTTTTCTGGGTAACTTCAGTAGATTTTTTTTCTTTAGTCTTGGTTTAAGGACTTCTGTTTTGGTAATTACAAACTAATATCATGTCTTGTGTAGCTGCTGTCTACTCAAAATTGAAAGATAGCACATAATTCTGAAAAGAGAAATTTTGTCATCAGTTAAAAAAATCTTAAGTTTTTTGAGAATGTTCTGCCTTTGCTGGAGCACATTAGAAACTACCAAAACAGAAAGCAAGGAAAAAAATGTACAGGACAATAGTTAGGTGATCAACTTTGATTTTCTGATAATTCATTTTCAGTCTCATATATTGTGACTTAATTTTTGCCATCTGCTTTAGGAAGAACTTTTATATCATCACTTCTGGTTTATGATCCTAAAAGAGGTTTATTAGCAGGAGCAGCAGAAGAGCTGAACCTGAATAGACATTAAGTTGAATTGTAATTTTCTTGTGTATGTATTTCTTTGGTTGGTTTGGGGTTTGTTTTTTTTACTGTATTTAAACCTGATTAGCTATGAAACAGCTGGTCTTTCATTTATTTTTTCCTATTTCCAAAAGCAGAAATTGATACAACCATTTTAAAAATCATGTTACAAATGACCTGTTGCTAGACATGAGTGGAGCTACCACCACACAGGTCTTATGCAGAATATCTGAAGACTGTTGGGACAAGGCTATAGACAGATCACAGGACATGGAAGAAATTTAAGTGCCTTTTTGTTTATTAGCATCTTTAAAATAGAGAATTATCCTCGAAGATCAGAGTCATCCAGTCTAGTTTCATGTTACTGTTCTGATTGTTATCAGTTACTGTTCTAAACTGTCTTGCTAGGAGGAGGAATAAACTCTTTTACTCTAGGATGAGAAAAGAGGCACTGCTCACATTTTCAAATAGCTGATTATGAATTTAGCAAAGTAAATTAGCTGTTCTCTGAAACCAAGCTAGTTTTTCCTACATTCTCTCTAAGGAGAGGTATGGGAGGTATTTGAAACCTGCTTTATCTTGTCTTAAGGTGAAAGTTCTCAGACAGTCTTGTGAAGTACTTTTTTTTTGTAATAACTGTGTAATAATTTTAAATCATATATATATATATGCTTATTTCTTCCCAAAAGACTAGATGTTTCTGTTCACCTTGTTTCTTTTGTGTCTCAAACATATTTCCCAGTACACAACAGAAAAATCTCACAACTTCTGTTCCTTTTATAGAGATCATTGTGCTTCTGTGACTCATCTGTAGACTGAAATTCTTTATGGTTTTGTCTAGCAGTTGATTATGAAGAGAAGGAATGAAAACACATTTCTGAAGGAGAAAAGCAATATGCTCTTGCTTTTCAGTGCCTTCATTCCATTCTCTTCTTTACTTTTTCCCTCTTTTCTCTCCCATGCTTTCCCTGATTCAAGTGGCTCACTCCAGTCATTCATCTCCTAATGCTAGAATAAAAACGTAAATTTCAGTCATATGGTCCACATTAGAAGTATAATTTGAAACACTTGTATTTTCAGGATAAGGCATTAGAGGCAAGTCAGTCATAAGAGATATTTTACCAAATGATGGTATATTCTTGTTGGCATAAGTTCTCTTGCAAGAGGCATGCATGAGTAGATTTTTAGGACTGGCACAAGGAAAGTCTTAGTCTTTGCTGCTTGTTATATAATTTCATTTAGGCAGAAAATTATTATTAAGAAAGTGTGAGTTAGGGAACTATAAAGTGGAAATAATACAATATTTATTACAGGAATAGGAAAAGCCTAGGAACTCAGGACATAAATACAATTAGCTTGTTTACGAGGCTGTCTTGCAGAGGGGAACCGAGGAAGTTTGTGAGGCAATTGCAGAAGGGTGAGATCAGATAGGTTCATAATTTTTGCTGTAGACCTTAAGTCCATCACATAAAGTGCTGTGGATAAAATATAGAGGTTTTGGTTTAATGAATTTGAAACTGTAACAGTTTTCTTGCAGCTTAGTTAAAAAGTATTGTCTGCTATGAAGCCACCCCCTCCAACTGTGTTGCAGGCTGTAGAAAAGTTATTGTAGCAATAAAAAAATGTGATTTGTTCAATAAACACAGATTGGTCATTTCAAGGATTTTGTAACATGCCTTAAGATTATATCTTAGTATAATTTGTATGTGATGTCCATCAAACTGGCTTCTATGGTTTCAGACAAAACTGTGACATATTGTCCTGCCTTTGAATACAAGTGCCAACATTAGTTCTTATCTTCACAGTTGAAGCATTCTTGTAAATTTTTTAAAAGGAGAAAGGGGACTAGTATCCATAGATATACATAATAAATTACTTTATTCCTTGCATTCTGTTAGGACTCTATGAACACTGGATAATATTTGAAGTATCTCTACATTGCAAGGCCAGAGCCACCGTTAGTAGTGACTGTACTGAAAGCAAACTCCTTTGTGGCCCTTTTGCAGCTCCACCTCGAACACGGTGCAGGGCAGCCTGCAGGCCCCGGACGCTGCCAAGCGCTCCCGGCAGGACGTGCTGCTGAGCCACGCCGCCCTGAGAGTGCCCCAGGGGGCTGGTGAGTGCCAGGGCTTGCCTGGGGGACACTGCCTTTGCTGCCTCAGGGTTTAGCTTTGCTGTCTTTCTGTTCTGTGCTGCTTTAGTGTGCACTTCTGAGCTCTGTGTTAGGGGATGGTGAGTTCTCTGCACAGAGCAGGGAGACAAAACAATTCCTGCTCCAGCTGGGCACCAAGGACAAATGATCCCAATCTCAGCCCAGGAGCACAAACCCCGTGGGCTGCAGAGAGAAAAACAAGCAGGATGGGACTGCAGGGGCTGCAGCTGGAACTGGACACTGAACTGCAATGTGCACATGGAGCAGAGCTGAGCCCAGGGAGAGACCCCGGCAGCGCTCGTGCATTTTGGGACCATTTGGGTTCATCTTGGGTGCAGCCCTGGCTGGGCTCTGGTGCTGCCCAAGGTGCATCCATGGAGGAGATCCTTGGAATGAATCCCTGCTTTATTCTGTAGCTGTGTCCAGCCTCTGCTCTAGGACAGCCTGCACAACATTTCGGTTTCTGATGACCACAAAGGAACAGAAGGCATCACCTTGGTCACAGCAAGTGCAAAATTAAGATGCCTCTCAATTCATTTTGTCACTTTAATAGCACGTATTGCTGTTACAGTGTACTAAGCCATTGGTTTGAATAGCATATCCCTTTTTAAGAAAAAGACTCAGAATATCAGTTATACAGATAGTATCTAATCAAAGTTCAATCCAATATTATTACAATGTTGTTGGGAAACCCTTTTTCCCAAGAGCCAAGATCTTCCACCTAAAATAGTTTATGTACTTGTGAAATTTCAACTTTTTACCAATTTTGTCTTTGCCCAAGTGTGACTTATCAAGAAATAAAATTCTCTAATAATTTCCGTACCAGTTTTTAATTCTTCACTTTATTTTACAACACTAAACTGGTTTGCTTTAACAGATAAAAGGTATTTTCAGAGATTTATTGGTCTTAAAATTTGGGGCTATTTTGGACAAAAACAATAACTGAGGCAAAATCATTTTGTTTTTAACATACTGCTGATAATATTAACAAATTCTGCTGTGTGAAAGTTTGCCTCAATTATACGGCTTCTCTCTGAGGTGCATACGTCTTTTCTGTGATAAAATCAGTTACAAATATTTTTTTCAGCCAATGTTCACAAATGTCTTCACAACTTTATAAAAACCTCTGCCTTTTCTAGTGCATGGCACTAAGTTGCTTGGCACCTGAAGCAGATTTTAATATGGTGAATCTGTACCATTTTCCTTCATCTCTGCCTCCTTTTCCTCACTCTCTTCAAAGATATATACTTAACGATCTTCTTGGGCTGTCTAGAGGAGATCCAATATTAGTTTTGCAATTTTAGTCTGCTTTTCTTATGAAATAGAAAAGTAATGTGAAAAAACATTTCCGTTGTGTGGCTTTTTCCAGTGGGATGGGCAATACACTGGTTTTACAGCACATACATGTTTTTAAGAAAAAATTGCTGTGAGGGAAAGGGTCTTATTCTGTATTCATTGAAAGTGTTGAGGCTGTGTTACAAGAAGCTTTCTGGAAACTGAATATCTGAGTCTAAGCTCTGTCTAACCAAGTTACTTGTTAGGCAGATTTCACACAGGGTTATATCAGTATTAATGTCTGCTCCAACAGGCCAGGTTAGGAAGGTACCACTCTTCAATCCCAACTCTGGAATTAAGGAACTATGTGATGCAGAAGCACGTTTTGAAATGAGAATAAAATTTTGATTATTCAGTGTTGAACTGAATATGAAATAGACTTTATTTTCAAGAGCATGCATTATAAGAGCAGAATAAACCTGAACCAAATAACTAAGAGGAGTTGTTTTCAGCTTAAAAAGACAAAACTATCTGTAATGACATAGTGTTCATTTTTCAATGCTATTCTATAATAAGAAGGATTAATAACATTTTTTCATATTTCTACATCTTTTTATAGACCACTGTGCTTTTTTAATAGCATCTCCTGTCAGTTGAGGGTCTAATCATGGGACTTTGTAGACAATTAAAACGCTGGATTTACTGAGCTAAGAGTGATTACATTTTTGCATATTAAAATGAGGCTTTCAGTAAAGGAAAGAAATGTGTAAAAATTCTTAGACATATTCTGAAAAGGAGGTCCATGTCAGCTACAGTCTACTTATGTTTATTGAATGCATGTCTCTCTATTTCTAATGGCATTTCTTTCTTCACTAGGAGTCAGAATGATGACCAGGAAGCAAGACCAGAATATGCCAAGGAACTTCATTAGAAACCTTTCTCAAGGAAATGTCCCACCAGATGTTAAATCAAGGACATCAAAA
Source organism: Passer montanus (assembly GCF_014805655.1). Lineage (NCBI taxonomy): Eukaryota > Metazoa > Chordata > Aves > Passeriformes > Passeridae > Passer > Passer montanus. The sequence goes on along the minus strand of NW_024370374.1, from coordinate 4,633,907 downwards.
AATCTTTGTGTTTCCAAGGGAAAAAAATAAGGTTTAGTTTTGAGTTCATCCCTATTTCAAGCAGGATTGACGGATAGCAAATGTGAATAGTGTGAATTGTGATTTCCTCTTGTAAGTAGTTTTGAGAGTTTCAGGACGGAAATATTACAAAAGTTGTTTTGACCCCCTAAATTATTTTCATTGGAGTAGCTTCCTTGTGTTTAAGTAGATTTTCATTCAGAAGCAAGTTAGGCAGATGCTAATATTAGAACATATTCATGCTTAGCATTACAATGCCTTAGATGTTCTTAGATTGTTAGCATCTCTGGATGACGTGCGGAGTTCCAAGAGACAGAAAAATATTTCCAAAAGTGGGGTTTTTTCCTTTTTGTTTTTGTCTGATTTTCAGTCTGTTACTTGGTTGTAAATGTTCCTGTTCTGTTTTTTCAATTTAATTCAAATACATTTTTTATTAATTACTTCCAATAAAGTTTGATATTTTTACAAGCAATATCATGTGAATTTTATTTCTAGCAAAAAATGTTCATTATCTTAGGAAAAATTGATTTTGACAAATACTGTTATAAATACATGCTATTTATAATGACTTCTAGCAAATTATTAATGTTCAGAGACAGGAGTTCATGTATAGCTGTGCTGTAACCTTGACAGCCTGCCCAGCCTCCAGAATGCCATTCTGCTGTGTTTGGCCTGTGCAAATGGAGTGAATTTCTCCAGTCTGGTGAGAGCCAGAGGAATAAATGCTGTAAGTAGTTTGTGGTGTCAGAATCTGAAGCAAGGAGCTTCCCACCTGATCAGTTCAGTAATATGCTGCAGAATGTGCAATGCTTGACACATTGGAGGAGCATTTTTCACAAGCCTCTGAAGAAGGAAGTGGGAGCTGCCTGCAGAAGTTTTCAAGAGCACTTGTGGGAGGAGCAGACCATGGTGCACAGCCAGTCTTCACTGGGAGAGTTGAAAGAGGAAGAAATAATTTCTTAGAGAAATAGCCATTGCTAGTTAAAAATACTAGGAGAGAGAAATTGAAACCTCCTAGTTGCTTTCTAAAAGGATTGTAGGTGATATAGTTGTGGTGAGCCTGGAATCTTGTAGTGTAATGAGAACTGGGAAAAGGCTTGGCTTGTGTGAAGCCTAAAAACTGGGACATGGGACGTGTCCACATAGCAAGGTGATGTAATTTCAGTAGAATGAAGAGGGAGGGTCACTTTAATATTTCATCATTTTTCATCGTATTTTAATATGATGAAAAGCACGATTTTGGAATTAATTTTAATTTATTATTTTGATGCAGCTGAAGTTGTAAAGACTATTCTTGCCTTATGGGATTTTTTTTCAGAGTCTCAGTGTTTAGTGTAAAATGTACACGGGGAGCTTCTTTTGTTGGTATCGTGTACAAGAGGCGTGTTGTGTTGGCTTTTGCTAAATGTAGTTGTTACTTTCACTGCTCTCATGACATGTAAGACTTACACACAAATGTCCATAGCAGTCTTGAAAAGCTCTTAGACAAGCTTGTGCGTGCACCATTTTGATAGTCAAAACATAAAACTGATGAGTCTCCTGTTTTCTTAATGTCTTTGGCGTGCACTTGAGCGGCATCACTTGGTCCAATTGCAGCACTTGCAGGGTCAAAAAAAATTATTGAGAAAATTAAAACTTGACATGAGGTGTGATTCTATCAGAAGATGATCATAGATTTGTTAGCTAGGTACGTATTTACCATTTATAACTAGCATAAATTGTTTCAGAGATACAGCAGACTGAAGTGAGATTTTTGTATTTCATATCACTATTGAGTAATGTTCTGCACTGTTAATTGTACATGCATTTGTTTTATTAGGTACTGTGAACATACCTAGACTTCATAAGCAGAAAGTGCTTCCCAGCACATTCCACACACATTACTGGCACAAAACTTCTCATAACTTTTCATTGCCTAAGAAGTTTTTCTGTCAGATTGCCAGTTAGGTAGAAAGCAAAGTGTGTTTGGGAAGCAGTGGAGGTATGTTATAGCCCCTTTCATTTCCTTGCCAATCTACCTTGCTACCTGCTGGCTTGTCTTTACAAACTAATTAAGGAATAGCATTTATCTAAAGTGCACATGTTGCTGATTTCACTGTTGTACCACACACGGTTAAATTGAGTCAGTGTTGCAAGTGTGAAAAGGATGTTAAAGATCTGGTCCCACTGGGAAATTCTTACAAAAACATTCCAGGGCTGCAGGGTATGGTTTGTACTATTATTCATTTACTTGCTTATTATAACAACATTCAATCAGCATAAAATGCTTCTCAGACCATTAACTTGGCCCATTCAACTTAGCAAACTTTAAGCCCATTTGATTTTTAGTCACTCAAGAAATTCTGAAAAGAGGTAATTAGAAGCAGAAGATTGAAAAGCTATCACTACCCCCTTCTGGGTTCCAGCAGTGTGCAGGTAGAAGCTCCAAGACGAAGGAAGGGTCAAGATGAAAGCTTCACATCATGTTTGGCCTTAGGTTGCCCTGTGCCTTTCCCCCAGGTGGGGCTTGTGGGCCTTTGGTCGCTCAGGAGCTGGGTAAGGGCAGAGTGGAGCATTGTGCCTGTGTTTGGTGCCCCTGCCATGCTGGGACAGGGGCTCCAGGGGCAGTTCAGAGGCTTTAATATAGCCACAAATTATTTCAAAGAGGGATTCTAAGGTAAACTGACAAAAATTATTGAAATTTAGTTAATCAGTTAGCTAAAACCAAAGCTAACTATCAAGGTAGACTGACCAAAATTATTGGAATTGAATTATTCAGTTACCTGAGACAAAAGTTAACTATGACGAGGTGGAGAAGCATGTTAGTTGCTGAAGGACTGGGCAATAAAATAACAAATGAAACACAGCGTCAATGAATGCATAATGATGCACAAGGAGGAAAACAGCCCAAACTTGTACCTAATGTGGCAATGGGTTCTCAAATAGATGCTATTACTCAGGAAAGAGACCTTGGAGTTATTGTAAAAATGCCATGAATACATCCTTCTCCGTGGTCAAAATAGCACAAAAACGGATGGGGAACAAACCATTGTGCAAATTGCTTGCCTGCATCCTGGTGGTGTCCTATACATTTCAAATAAATGGGGTTGAATTACAAAGGGTATAAAAATGCATGAGGAGCAATTAAAGCAGTGAACAGCGTGAATACAAATAATGTAGTTTAGGAGCACTTCACCCTGGAAGTGAGGAGTTCTGTTCAAAGTACATGAAATAACGAGTCATGGAAAAAGGGACTAGGCAACAATTATTCACTGCTTCTTGCTGTATGAGACCTAAATGGCAAGTTCAGAACACATGGCATTTCTTCCCTGAATAGCATATGTGATGACGAAGTCTGGAGTTTAAAATGTGATGGATGTCAAAAGAGTTGAGTTCAAAACTGATTACTCAGATCTGTGGAATACTTTATTCTTTAACTCTTGTCTAGCCTCTGTTCTAGGCCAGCCTTCACGAGACATCAGCAGTGCCCAGCAGCAGTTGCTGATGGAAGCCTGAAGGAAGGCGAAGGAGAGAATGGTTATTTTCTACCTTGTGGTAACAACAGTAATGGAAGGACTTCCTTGCAGGGGAAAGTTGGGGGTTGTGTTTGTGTAATATCATTTGTGGGCACTCAGTTTGTGGTGATTGGGAGTGGGGCTGGTCCCTAATTGATCCCTAATGGGCTGCAGCTGTGCAGCACAGGTGAATGCTATTGAAGGTGAGGAGCCATGGAGTGCCCAGGGGTGCTGCCCAACCCCGCAGGGAGCAGAGGGCACACAGGGGCACTGCACCAACAGCAGGGCACTAAAGGGGGGCTGAAGACACTTGCACCCTCCTGAAGAGGTGTGGTGTTACTCTGGGCTGAAGCTTTCTGAAGTTGTGTAGTGACACTCTGGGGATCAGGACTGGGACGTGTGCTGGGACACAAGAGGGTCCTCCTGGCAGCCTGTGCAGGCAACAGAGAGCTCAAGGGTGGAAGAGGCTCTTCCAGAAGGCAGCTCAGAAAAGGGGAAGCTGGCTTGGGTTCTTTTGGCAATGCACTCACCAAGCAGGTAAGTCTTGTTCCTAGAGGACCTTAAAGTCTGGTGTCTGGAAATCTCCTCCCAAATGAGTATTATGTTTGCTCTCCGTATTCTGTGTTGGTTATTATTTTTCTATATGTGTGGGTTTATAATAATTCTGTACGTATGAGTTTATAATAATTCTGTATGTGTGGATTTATAATAATTCCATATATGTGGATTTATAATAATTCTATGTGTATGAATTTATAATCATACACCCTGATGAGGAATAAATCAAAGTTTCTGACCTTTTGGGGCATCTTTCTGAGACTGGGAGCTGTAGATGAGAGTCTGCCCTTGTGGAGATGGAGAGGCCCAGGAACCATAATGGGCACCAAGTGCTGTTTCTGATCTCAGCAGGGGAATGGCTTTGTGGAAATTGGGAATTCCCATTTTCGAGAGTGTAGTGGTTTTGGTGTGTTAATTGGAGAATTTTTAAGTTTTGAGATGGACAGATTGTTAGTTATGTTGAGGTTTTTGTATTACATCTGTAGATGCCTCCCTTGTAAAACTACCACAGAGAGTGACAGAAAAAAGCTGCAACAACCTAAAACAAGCCAAAAAAACCCAAAAAAAAACCCCACCCAAAACAAAACACCAGAATCCACAAATATTCCAATATAGCTATAAAAGAGGGAAATAGTGATTTTCATCTTTTCATCTTGCATCATGATCTTAGTGCATAGTCTGGCTTTGCTTTTTCATCTGGCTCCCAGTCTGGCTTCTCTCCAGCTGACCTTTAAATCATGCATTTCCCAGGCTGCCTATTCTGTGACACTTTCCTGTTCTACTTCACGTAGAAGAGAAAATATACCTTGGACATCGATACAGGGGGGTTAATTTTGTGATTGCTTTAGGATATTTCATTTCAGACTCATTGTCACGTTAAAAGATAAAGACATTTGTAAGCACTGAAGAAATTTTAAAGCACTGGAAAGCTCTGAAAGCTGGATTGCCTTCACAGAATTCATGCATCCAGAGTTTAAAGGTGCTTTGAAGCTCACAGGAATATATACTGAGTATGATAAAATATATTGAAATTATAGAATATTTTCCTAGTGAATCAATTCCCATTCCTCAGTCCCTGGTCTGAGACTTTTCACAGATGCTCAGAATGCTCACACATGACAATTTGTATCTCTCTAAGTCTTCTCCTTTGCACACAGCCATATGTTTTGGTTCCAAGTGATTCTGGGAGAAATACTTTTAAAGGGGTTTTCTTTAGAAAGCAAATTTGAGCAGCATTTTTCTAATTGGTTTGGGAAAATAATTTTTTTTTGAAAAAAAATGTTTATTTAATAGGTAAAGCATTTACTAGCACAAAAAAGATCAATATTGAGCAATGAAACTTCTTGTTGCTTTAAAAGACAGGATAAACTCAGAGGTTGTTTCTGGACTGTACCTTGGTTTGCTCAGTTTGTTATTGATTTTTTTGGCATTGAAAGTGTTGTGGTTTGGGTTTGGTTTGGTGGGTTATAGGTGTGAGATTTTGGTGGGTTTTTTGTGTGTTTTAGTTTCGAGTAGGTTTAAATAGGTTTAAAAGAAAGGAAAAAACCCACAGTTTAGGGAACTTTTCTGCTTTACTTAGCTAAAATTAACTAAAATAAAGGAGAGCTCTGGTTTGTTGTTTGTGTTGCATTGTTACAGACAGCATTATTCTGCAGTAGGAATGTGTAGGAGTGAGATAGTGCAGTTTTCTTGAAAACAAACTCTGGGAATTTGTTGGGTTTTTTTGATTTTAGAACTAATCTTAAAGGTGTCAAACTTTTTTTCGAGTTACACAGATGAATGGGGGTACAAGTATTACAGAATTACTTTAGGATATTTTACTTTCTATTTTTATATTGTTAGTTTATTACCAAAACTCATATATATTCTAACTTTATGAACACATATATTATACATAGGTAAATACAGTACACAGTTATATATACAAATGGCAGTAACATTTAACAAGCAGTGATATTTACCCATAGTTCTTACTTAATAATTAGATTTTTTTGAGGTATACATTGTGGCTTTTTTTTTATTATTATTTACAATGTGTAACTTGGTAAAAACAACTTTATGAATGGATTTGTGTTTGAGGTAGAATTAATTTAAATTGTCATTTTTAATGAACTTTTGACATGCATTATTGGGACTTTGGTTTTGCTTATTGTATGCAAGGGTTTAGGTTGGGTAGGGTTTGTTTGGTTATTGGAACTTTGGGTGTTAATTAATTAGGTGGCTTTTGTTAGATGTTGTTCTTACTCTTTAAAAGATCCCCCAGCCCGTGTTTTAAGGTGGTTTTTAACAGTCTATTCTACTTTTTTACTTTGTTTGTAGTTGGTGTATGGTATATACTTATTTACATACTTATTTAACGTTAAGACTTTTAGTTTAGGTGTTGATAAGGTTGGTTTTGAAATGAGATCTGTTGCTTGATTTAATTTTTTAGGGTACTATTCTTTTAAAGCATATGTTTTTTAAGGTTTAGAATGGTGTTATGGGCTGTAGTGTGAGGTGTAAGGTAAGTTTTTAGTCACTTTGTGGTGGTTTTACTGTTGTGAGCACATAGTGCTTGTTTTGGTGTGTTTGGGGTAGTGTAATGTCATTAATTTACTGGGGGTTTTTATATTTAGATTATTGCTTATTAGTTATATGGGTTGTGGTTGTTTGGTTTGATTGATGCTAGCATATGTTTTACAGTTATGTACAACTTGAGAAATACTGTTTATGGTTAGCTTTACTCTTTGGTTTTGACTTTTCTTATAGGTGGTATTTTTATTTAGTTAGGAATAACTTTTTGTGTTGTTAATTTAAATTTGCTTTTGCTACTTTTATTTTTGTAGCTTGATTTACTTGTTTGTTGTTGTGGTGGGTTTTATTACTATTATTATTAATAATTATTATTTTATTAATTTTATTTTATTAACATTATTGATTTATTATTATTATTGGGAATATGGGTATTTATACAATGCACTTATACAGGAAGTTTTTTTACTTTGGTAGTGATACTTTTTTAACTTATTAGTAGCTTAAATTGGTTTTTTTATGTTGTTAATTAGTTTCTTATTTTTTAGTTACTTTTATAGAGTGCTGGTTATTATTTATGAATTAGTGTAGAGGTAGAGTTTTGGTTATTTTTTTAGTAATGTTTAGAGCAGTTGAATAACTTTGAGTTTAATAAGTTGGTTTAACTTACTTTTTTTTTAGTAGTTTTGTGATTTGTTGTGTGGGGTTTTATATGATTGGGAGTTTTTTGGTTGATTTCCACAATGGGATAGGAATTATTAGTGAAAAGAGTGTAACATGGTTTTTTTTGTTGGTAATTGGTTACGTAGTGCAAGTTTTTTAGTATGTGTTACTTTTGGGAGTTTTTGTAAGTGAGAGTAAAGTTTTTACTTTTAGGTTAATTTGTAATTATTTTTAAAATCTTAGGGTGATTTAGTGTTTTAGTATGGGTGTGTTGTGTGATGAGGGTGATCTGCTTTATGTGGAGTTGGTGCTGTGTGGGGTTTTATATGATTGGGAGTTTTTTGGTTGATTTCCACAATGGGATAGGAATTATTAGTGAAAAGAGTGTAACATGGTTTTTTTTGTTGGTAATTGGTTACGTAGTGCAAGTTTTTTAGTATGTGTTACTTTTGGGAGTTTTTGTAAGTGAGAGTAAAGTTTTTACTTTTAGGTTAATTTGTAATTATTTTTAAAATCTTAGGGTGATTTAGTGTTTTAGTATGGGTGTGTTGTGTGATGAGGGTGATCTGCTTTACGTGGAGTTGGTGCTATGGTGGATGGGGGAATCTTTGCTTTGAATATTTAGTTTTGGTAGTTGGGGAGTCAGGAGGAGTTGTGGTTTAGTGTTGATTACTTGTGAGGCAGTTTGGATTTTTTATGAGCTACTTTGGTTTTTTTGGTTTTGTTTTGTTTTTTTTTTTTTGAAGTGCACTTGGTTTTTAGTAGTCTTTTAGTAGCCTTTTCAGTTTTGACTTTAAAATCTTCGTGGTTGGCTTTGAGTTTTATTAGGTAGTTTTTGCTAAAGGTTTTAAGACAGATTATGGTTCTCGCTTGTAGAATACATTTTTTATATTTGGTTTTGTTGGGACTGTTAAGAGTTATTGTAGGAGTGATTTTTTGTTTAATTGGGGTCAAGGCTTGTTGTTTAGGGTTTTATTGGAAAGTGCTCTTTTTGTGGGTGATTAGGTAAAGAGGGTTTATCATTTCGTTGTATTTAGGAATGTGCATTTTTTAAAAGCTTATAGTGCTTAGGAAGGTTTGGGGGGGTTTTGTTGGTTGGTGGAGATACTGTTGTGATTTTGTTGATGACATTGGTGGGAATTTGATGCCGTTTATTTTGTTATTTTATTTTTAGGAACTCAGTTTTTTTGAGTAGGTTTTTTTATTTTGTTTTTTCTGATGGTGAAATTGGTTATAGGAGAATTTGGATGATTTGTTTTTTAAACATTTTTGTTGCTCTGATTTTTTACTCAGTGATGTAATTAATGTATTGAAGATGTTTTGGAGCTTTACTCTTTTTCAGGGCAGTTTGGATGAATTTATGGTAGATTGTGGGGTTGTGTTTTTATTTTTGGGGTGGTTGGTTTTAGGTGTATTGTATGTTTTTTAGGTGAAAGCAAACTGAGGTTTCTATTTGGTTGTCAGAGGAAAGGAGAAAAATGTATTGGTAATGTTAATAGTGATGTGTTATTTTGTTGGTTTGGATTTTAGTTTGTATTGGAGTTTTAATAAGTTTGGTACAGCAGTGTTCAGTGGTGGAGTTATTTAAGCTATGGTGGTTTGTAGTTAATTTTTATTTGGCTTAGATTTGTGTATAGGCTAAATGGGCTTGTTAAAGGGTGAATGGGTTTTGTTGGTTACTTTTTGGTGTTTTAGTTTATGGAGTATTTTTTGGATGGGGGTTAGAGTATTTTGAGCTGTTTGGTGTTGCTGGAGGTGTATTGCTAGGATGGTAATGGGCATTTGTTGGGGGTTTTTAAGAAGTTTTATTGTAGATGAGTTTTTTGACAGTTCAGGTAAGGTGTTTAATTGTTTGATGCCTTTTGTTTATACAGTTGTTATTTTAAATGTTTACCTGAGTTTCTTCAGGTTTTTGAAAAACTGACTTTGGAGGAAGTGTGTGCATAAAATGGATGGGGATTGGGGGCCGGTTACAATAGAGTGGCTGTTTTCACTTCCTTTTAGTTAGGCTTACTTTAGTTTTAACTAAAGTAAAATCCTGTGATCTTTTTGTTATGCTGGTAAGAGAACCAGATTTTGTCTTTGTATGTTTTGGTGGGGTTAATGTGTATTGTGTACTAGCGTTGACTAAGGTTTTCTATTTTTGTGGTTTTGATGTGCTAGGTTAATGAATTTTTACAGTTTAAAATACTGTTTTTATAGCCTTTCCTTGGTGAGAGGCAGGGCCCCTCTAAGCTTGTTTTTTTTTTTTTCTTTGGGCATACTTTTTTGGAGGTTTTTTTAAGGGTATTGGATATACTGTTGTTATTATTATATTTGGTAGTTTGGTTACAGGTTGCTGTAGCTGGTTTTTTTTGGTGGCATTTTTTCTTTGAGTCTTGTTGTTTTTCAATTTAAGCCCTTGTGTTAGAGTAATAGATTTTTTTATCTTCTTTCTTTATGGTTTTTTTACCATCACATAGTAGGGGTACCTTCTCTCCCTGTTTGGGGGACATTGACGTTTGGTATTAGAACTTTTGATTGGTATTGCTGAGATTTGGAGAAGGTATTTTTTTATTTTTTCTTTTTTTGTGATTTTTTTTTTTGTAGATGTGTTTTTGCAGTTGTGATTTTTGTATGTGTTGGGTTATGTACAGTATTTGTGTGTGTTTGGAGCACTTTTGGTATATTAAGTACAGTTTCATCTTTATAATTTTTTTCATTGTTAAAGTGCAAGTGTATTTTTGTGATCTAAGTTGTACAAGTTTTTGCTGTATTATGGATCTACATGGTACTAAATCTGGATTTATAGTCTTTAGGCTATTTGAGAATACAATTTCTGTTATTGCTAATTTTTTAAGCATTGAATTTTTTGTTTTATGGCCTTTTATTGGGTTTGTTTTATATAGAGATGGTTTGTATATAGATAATTTTGTGCTACACCTCTTAGGACCCGTGCCCAGAGATGGTGAGAGTTAGCTCCCCTTATTATTCTTTGGTTGATAATTGGATTATGTGATAGGGATTTTAAATGTTTTGCATTAGTATTATTTAGAATTGTAGTTTTAAAGAGGGATTAACTAACTATGATTTTTTTTTCTCCTTAGAGTCATTATGGTACCTTTTTTAAGTTATTTCTCTACTTTAGTTGGGTTTTGAATTTGTTTACGTGGAAAGTTTTAGGTTAGAAAATTGTTTTAGGCTTTGGCTTATATCTTTTTATTTTTTGTGCTATTCAGGATTTTTTACTCTTGGGTTTACTATTGGGTTAGGGGGTTTATTAGTTGTTCTGGATATTTTAGGTTTTATTTTGGAGAGGTTGTAGGCTGTATAGAGGAATCTTACTAGATTAAGTACTAGGAAAGTGGTGTCTCTAACAATTAGGGGAAACTGGACCCTTTTAAAAAGTGACACAATAGATTTAAAGGAGAAGGAAAGGAAAGGCTGAAAAGCTTCATTTTTTGCTTTTTCTTTCAACAAATTTGGTACAACTATTAAAAAACCCTTAAAACATGTTATTGGAATTGGGAGGCAGGGCAGGACAAGCGATAAGCAGACAGGTACTTCTGTAAACTCTATAAATGATTGTCACTGAGCTTAGTACAATGGCTATTTTAATCTCTGCTTTTCTACTGTAAAAACTACATGTTAGGGATAATATTGGAGTTATTTTTGGATAAGAAAATAATTTTAGTGACTAGAAAGCTATTAAAACTTGAAAAAAACTTAGGGGCTAGAAACACAGGAAGGTTTTTACTCTGAGAGACATTAGCAGTTTAATTAATGTGGTTACTGACGGCTTTAACTCATTACAGAATAAACAAAACTAAAATGCAATCAGTACAGGTTTTTGCTGCTTTCTCAAGCTATGCATTGGGTGCCAAAAATTATATTTCTTCTGGTTTAGGGTAATTTTGGGAGGAAAACTTTTAAAGGGATTTCTTTTAGAAAGCAAATTTAAGCAGCTCTTCCCTTAACTGCTTCAGAAAAAAAAATTTCTTTGGAGAAAAGTGGAAAAAATTGTTTATTTAACAGGCAAAGCATTCACTAGCACAAAAAAAATGAATAATATTAAACAATAGCACTTCTTGTTTCTCTCAAAGAGATGACAAACTCAGAAAGGTTTTGTTTGTGGGCTGCAGCTTGGTTTGCTCAGTTTGCTGTTAATTTCTTTGGTGCTGGAAATGTGGCTTAGGCTTGGCTTGGTGGGTTACAGGTGTTTTATATAGATTTAAATAGGTTTAAGGACAAAAACCCTACAGTTCAGGGAACTTGTCTTCTTTACTTAGCTAAAACTGACCAAAATAAAGGAGAGCTCTGGTTTGCTGTTTGTGTTTTGGGCTACATCGTTTTGCAGCAGGAATGTGTAGGAATGACAGAGCACAGTTTTTTTCTGAAAACCAGCTCTTCTTCCCCCTCTTTGCTCTCAGAACCAATCTTAAAGGTGCAAAACTTATTTCTGAGCCACACAGAGGAATGGTGATCAAGGTGATCGAGTCACTCTAGGACAGCATCTTACCCAGTCTCCAGTTTAAACAGATGAGAAGGATTTTTTTTTTTTTCTTCAATATCTAGCTCTTTTGGTGGAATCAGAACTCTATCCAAAATCCCATTTCTTGCTTAAGATGGAAGAAATCTTGGGAAATACTCAAAGGAAGGGGAAAACAAATGCTGTTTTGTTTTTTGGCCAGGGTGATGGTTCCTTTCATGAAATGGGTTCGCCATCCACAGCAAACTCTGTCAAGCTCCTCTGCTTTGAGTGCTTGTTTTGAGACAGCTGAAGCTTGGTATCAAATAATGTTGAACATGTGGAACATTTTGTGTTCCCAGCAGCAACTGGTGGAATCAGGCTCTTTCCTCTGAGCACATAAAGAGCCTTAAAAAAAACCCTTAGCTCTTGGAAAACTCAGAGCCTCAGACTTCCAAAATTGGCAAACAAAATTAGCTGACACTCTGAACATTTTGGCTTTTATCTTAAATATTCCATTCCCCTTGCGTAAAATAGTGATAAAAATATCCTCTAACTTCAAAAGGATGTTGAGAGGATCTGTTCATTAATGTTTTCAAAGAATTCAGATGCTGTAGTGAAATCACCCTACAAAATCCCATAAGGAAATTAATAATTCTGTATTCATTGTAGGCTTTGGGTTATGGTAAGTCAATAACACGCAGGATTAGATACTGCATGAGAGGGGTGTCAATAGAATCCTTTTTTTGGGAAGTGCTCTTCCCTTCTCTAAGTGCTGCCCACTCAAGACACTCTGTGTGCCAGGAGCAGCACAGGAAGCAATGTTGAGGCTGTGGGGAAAGGCATCTGTACTGCAGGAATGGACACCCAGACACATATATATTGCACCCTTAAAAATGTGATTTTGATTGGACAGTCAAACACTCTTTCAGCATAAAATTTAGAAATTTCGCGAGTGCTGTTAATATGTGTTCAAGTAAATGAGATGTATTTGTTTAATCATCCGCTGAGAGAATCCTGCAAATGTGGTTTAAAAGCAGCCCTACACCTTGTGAAGCTCGCACCTCATATTTCAGGCACCTGCCAGAGAGCTTTACACAGCACACAGAGACTGCAGGGAATGAGGATTTCTAGAAACAGCTCAGGAAGTGCATTATGATTGCTGTCATGAACCTGAGAATCCCATTATGTCAGATAATCTGGGCATTTACAGACTGGGCAGCACCAAACTTCTTTGTTTCGTGGAGTCAAAATAAATAAATAAGCCACTCAGAATTGTTCAAACTATTCAGAGCTGCAAACATTTCAGCAGAAACTCCAGTTAACAGCTGTGCAGGGTCCAGTCCAGCTGCTCTAACAGAAGATGCAATCAGAAGGGAAATCCCAAAGTGGATGGAACATGACTTTATTCAGCATCTCCTTTAAATGTGTACATATGAAGAGTGGAAAATGGCAGAAAACATTAGAATTAGTGGGAACTGGTGGGTGTAATTAACCCATGTGGTCAGCACGTGGAGAGCTGTTAAGAAGGCATGTTTAGCAGTGGAAGTCAGGTGATTAAATACTGCAATAACTGGCCCATATGGGGACGTTCTGGGCTATGCCTAGGTTAAGGCAACACAGTAACTGAAAATCAATCTGGAAAAAAAACAGCCAAACAAATGAAATCAACAAATAAGGAGAAAAATAAACAAAAACACCACAAAGCACAGACTAATTTGGCAATTATATAAAGATGTCAATCCAGCCATTGATACAGAAATTTAGATTAATTTCTTGAACCATTGCACTAGGCAATTTAGCCAATTAGGTGCTCAAAACTGACTTGAGAATTCAAGGAATAGGTATTTACTGGACCAATAGTGGGAGGTTCATGCTCTGCTGTGTGGTGGGCACTGCCAGCTGTCAGGAGGAGGAAGAGGCTGCTTTGTGGCAGAACAAGTGCCTTTTTCATCTGTAAGGCAGATGCTAAGGATTGTAAAGCATTGTGTTTGCCCCTGCCAACTTTCAGTAATAGAGATGTCAAAAATACAAGGGGGGGAAGGAAAAGGACAAATCTGAAACCAAGAGGTTTTTTGCAAAATTTATTTCTCAATGATTCCGGGTTTTTTTCTCTTGAAGACAAAACGTTTGTTCCTTTAAACTTTCCACTCAATAAGAATAATAGCTGTATAATGCATCTGAATCCAGGACTGAAAGAGTAAAATTGGGAGCCCAAGTGCCCTAATTTAATTTTCGCTTTGGGGACTTAAATTTTTGTTTAAGTTTTACTAAATTATGTTATAAAAAGATTAGCCCAGAAAAGCTCAACTCTTTCAGCTCCTGAGGGGAACTGAGCAGAAAAGGGAACATGCTTTCTAGGCCCTGTTCACTTTTAGGAAGAGAATTAGATCACGTAAGACACTGCCCCTACAGATTCATGCACAATTAGTCTTTTTGCTCTCAGCATCCTCATTGTTATTTTCTAAAAGTGTTTTAGTGTTTGTTTTTGCACACTAGGCCACCTCAGTTACCCAGAAAATATTTTTAGATGGCCTTTCCTTGGCTTGTTTAAAGTGTCTTACCCATTAACTAATAAGCACCAAAATATATCACCTAGTAAATTAAGTTTTAAAAGTTAACTAAATTGGAAGTAAAAGTTAACAAAGGGAGAATTAATTTGTGTTCTTTAATATGTGCAATAAATTGGTGGCTATCCACAGCAAGGCATTTCTGGAAGTGTGTAGGTATGACTTTAAGAGTAGACTTGGAACAATGACAGTTTGCTTCTAAAATTGGTAGGCGAAAAAAGTAAATTTGTCATTACTCGATTCAATTATGTCCAGAAGGTAATGAAGCAAGAGATTTAAAAAAGGCTGCCAGACTGTCCCAGGATTTTGTTTTGACCACACAGTTTGGAAGAAGCCTGTGTGGTAAAACAAGGAACTAACACAAAGTGTTGGGCTGGCTGCTGGGGACAGTGAAGGTGACAAAATGCACAACTGCTCCTACACTGTGCACACTGCCACTGTCACACGCTCACTGTGCACACTGCCACTGTCAGTGTCCCTGCTGCTGGCAGATACTGCTCTGAGGAGCTGCTAATCCTCTCAGATGCTGAGCTATGAACCCATATTTCTTCATCTTTACCCTTCAGAAATCCATAGGAAACTGAAGTGTTATGGCAATGAAATCTGCTTTCTTCTGTAATTGAGTTTAATTTTTTCTCCTTTGAAAACAAATCACTTGTTACCAGGTGAAAACCCCTTAAATCCCTGCTCTGGCTGAGTGCAAGGGTATGTGGAGACAGACTGCCAGGCCTTCCCTTGGTTTTTGGGAGGAGTGGGGAGTCCCCAGCTGCTCTGCTGCTGTTTCTGTGCAGGAGCAGCTGCCAGGGTGAGCTCAGGGCACTGCTCAGCTCTGCTCGTGGCCCTGGCTGTGTGCTGCACCAGGAGCACTCTGTACTCTGATCTCTGCCACGTCTAGACAGATATTCATAATGAAATAGATGTCTGGAGAACGAAGCAGGCTTCCGCAGCCCTAATGGGATTGATGCCCACAGAGGCTGGAAAAAGAGCAACTTGCCGTGCACCCTCCCGGGCTGGGGTGTCACAGGTAAGATGAGCACGGGCAGGCAGGGTGCCTTGGCTTTGCCCTCCCCTTCTCCCCACGTGCTCAGCCTCACCTGGGCTCTGGGGAGGGCTGCACGCGTTCGCTGAAACAAGCAGGAGAGCTTCACACAGCGCTTCATCTCATCCAGCCTTCTGCAGAATACTCCAAGGGTCTTTTTCCAGAATCAAATTCCAGTTTTTAAATACTGTGTGCAAACATGATCTTCTAATGAATGATGGAGCATATGTTTACTTGCATATTTTTATGCTTCTTGGCATGTGGAAATCCTTCCCAACTAAAGCAAGAGTGACTGCAGCTCCCTAAGGCTGCCCTTTTATGCTGCAAGAGCTCCTTGAAGCAGTAGGTCAGGCTGGAAGATGTTTATAGGAGTGCTAGCAGTGGCAAGAGGCAGGGGAGAGAGTGCAGGCAATGGCTTTTTGTTCCTAACAGAGCTGAACAGCAAAAGAGAGCATATCCCTGATGTCAGGAGCAAGCTACGAGGTGTTCTCATCAACAGGGCACAAAAGAATTGCTGTGGAACAGAATTACAGCACAAGTCCTGGGCTTTTCATCCTCCTTCCATTCTCATCTGTATGCAGAATGGCTCCTTGGTTCTTTCTATATTAAGCAAACCTGAAAAATTTAGGAGTTGGGAAATTTTTGGAGCAGTTATGGAAATCTTTGGGTGTTTCTCTAGTGGTCATTTTAGGAGGTAGCATTAGAGCACTTTGGGGTCATTTCCTTTGGCTCTTGTTGAGGGGAACCCAGATGCCCACTGGACCTCACCCTGCCTGTGCTGCATGAGAGCTCCCAGTAGCTCCCCAAAATTAAACAAGTTCAGCTGGTGTTCCCAGCTCCCTGCTTGCTTTGCCAGAGCAGACACAGAGAACTGCTGCAGAGAACTGGCAGCTGTGTTCAGCAGGCATGCATTATGCAGCTTCACTTGCAGCTGATGACCTTTCATAACATACCTGTGTGTTGGGCATTCATCAGCTGAAATGTGATACAGAACTCATGTAAGTATATCTCTGCAGAAGTCCTTAAATAATACATGGACCTATTGAAGAAAGAATAACAAAAGGAGGGGGGTATAGATTAATAGCCTCCATTTCCATTTTTTTTCTGTGAAGGTAAAATTGTCCATATTTCAAATTTAAAATTTTTGAAATTCTTTTTAAATCAAAATAATTTTAAAATTAATTTGCCAAAAAGTACATTTTCAATATGCCAAAGTCTATAAACGTATTTTGTAATATTCATAAACACGTGTAGATTTAAAAGGTTTAAAACCAAGGCAACAGCAGAAGAGAATGTGAAAATTTCAGATCCTTTGTATTGAAATAGTTTTTCAGAAATTTTTTTTTGGGGGGGGTGGGTTTTGGTCAGCCCTTAGTGTACATGTGTGAAAGAAAATGCACTGTGCATTTCCCACAGCATTTCCCATAATCGTGTCCTTCCAGGCAAAACCTTTTTAAAGCTGCAGCTATACTGACAGCATTCAGTCAATAGAACTGTTTACACTGAATGAAATGTTCCCCATGATTAACAGGGCATCCATTGACATGAATTTGCTGATAAAATACATCACTAAAAAGCGTGTGAAACAATAGTTACATTTTTGGAGTACTTTTAGAAGTAGTAAAATGTTTCATCTTGGGCAGGAAGGCATGAATAAAATGCATTCAGCTTTAGGAAAGAATGCTGCAGTAAAACTTGGGTGTTAATACTAACAGTCTTTTAATCCTTTACTGTGAGTTTTTCTGCTCTTTGTTGTACCAAATTCTGTATATAGAAGAGTTATTATGGATGGACATTTATGGTCTGATTTTTTTCTGAAATCTACATGCATTATCACAGTATGCTTGCATAATGAACTGAATTCTATGGTTTTGGGCTCTAGCAATGTGTAAATCATTTGAAGATGCCACACTCTTGAAAAGTTAAATACTGACATCAGTGGCAGAATTCTAATCCATTAACACTTATTAAAAGGACTACACTCAGTTCATTTTGGGGGAACCTTGAGGGAAATCTGTCATTTAAAACTTGTAATTCTTTAAACTTCTCTGGCCTTTTTGTCTCATTGTTTTAACTGGGGAAAATAGTACCCAGGCTGAGCTGGGGCAGTGATCTTGATTGTGTGGAATAACTGCAGTGAGCAGAATTAAAGCAGACACAGGAAAAGTTGCACAAGTGCAACAAGTGTATGGTCCCCTCTTGGGTTTGTTCACCTGGTTTTCTCACAAAGAAAGTATTTTTCATTGCCATTAACAAAGCCATCATAAAGCAGGTCTCTCATGTCTGTCATCACAAAAATAAACCTTTCTTTCAAAATCTTCTTAAATGTCAAAATTAATTTTTTGTTAGTACTGCAATCTCTTTATTTGGATATAATGAAAAAATACTTTAAAAACAGCTAAATTGTTACTAAGTTTTGATGTAATTAAATCTTTTTAATGAGGACTGCTTAACTTCTGTCTTGTCTTCCTATCTCATACTGGGAGGTATTTCACAGCATGCTCCAATTTTCTAATCTGCATTCCCTATACAAACACAGTTTGCCTGGAATTTTACCATCTTATTATGCTGTATTTTTTGGTTGCCTCTTAGAAGAGGAAAAGGGGCTGATTTCTTGTCTTGGCTGCTGGTCTGGGACCTTGGTATGCTTTTAAGTGGCCAATAGTGTTAAAGAATGATGTTTCTGTGTGGGCTAATAGCGTTCTTTGTCTTCTTTAATCAGGATAATCATCAATAACTTCTTGCAAATGTGTCAATAAGACTGACACCCCCCCTTTATCAGTAGTGTAATAAATATTCTTATAGATAATATTTATCTATTTTATATTTTTATTTTATATAGATACATATTAATAATAACATATATTATTTATATATCATTAATATTTATCTATTTAAGATATAGTATTTATATTTAATAATATTTTATATATATATTCAATAATATTTAAATAATATGAATCTATTTAATTTTATCTATTAAGAGGAGGAGAGCATTGGCTGCCTGTTTCTGAGGCTGTTATATTCCTCACCCCAAAGGATATTCTGTTCCATAAACTTCTTACTAAAATGAAGGAAGTTTTTTCTTGTCATTTTCATGGAGATCTTATTGATGGGAGTGAAGTTGGATACGTGTGTGGTTTCTGGAGGTGAAACTTGCTTGGCCAAGGCAGCAGAAGGCCACAGAAGAGCAGACCTTTAATGCATCCACAATGCATTTCCCTCATCTGTTGTGAGTACCAGGCCTTGTCTCCCAGGATGTTACGTTGAAAACACTAAACCCTGTTTCTAATATATGTCACCCTTCTCACTCTTTTCTGGTGCTTTGACGTGGAAAATGAAAATGTGATCCTTGAAGGTGGGGGTTGTTTGAACAGGCTTGCTAGAACTAATGGATAGTGTGTGTATATATATATTTATATATATATATGTATGGGAGTTCATATCTCTCAAAAGTCACCCAAGATCTTGCCTTACTTTGCAAGCATGCTTATTTTATAAAACCATTATGATAAGAGCAAATGTTGATATCTAAATGCTGTTTAGAGTGTTCAGAATTTACTTTTTGTTAATTAGCATTGAAAAATAATTGATCAGATTTAGGTCAATGGATTTGGTTTCACTCTTATCAAATACAAAGTATTGCTGGTAAGTCAGGAGAGCTTAGCATCTGACATTCTTAACATGGCTGAGGAGACATTACCTCCCTTCTTTTAGGGTTAGTGCTCAACAGCAAATTTAATTCTAATTTAAATGCAGACAAGATGAAGGTGTGCTAACCAGCAAGGCACTGAAAGTCATAAAGGAATCTTTAGGATGTAATGGGCAAAATAACGCTGAAGTAATGTTAGTGTGCAGGTTTTGTGCATTTCCCCTGTCCCATGAGCAGTGAGTGACACTTTGCCCACCACAGACACCCCTTCCTGTGTGGCCAGCTCCTCTGTGCCAGCAGCTGGGCTCTGCTGGTGCCAGGGCAGTGCTGCCTCCTGGGCTGGCCTCAGGAAAATGATCTTCCTCTTGGCCTAAAGGAAGGTCTCTAGTCCTAATTCTCATCAAGTGCAAGGGTTTCTGCCCAAGTTATCCTTCTTCTCCTGAAGGAACAGCTGTGGCATAGGCTGGGTTTAGTGTGTGTGGGCAAGGGAGGAGCAGGAGCTTCTGTGCATCTCAAAGCATGCACGGGGTCTGTGACAGCTCAGGGAGAAACACCAGGGAGCTTCAGCCCCTGGCACCAATAACTGCTGTGCAAGGATGTGCTTTAAAGTCGTGTTTGTTGTCCTGATGACAGATCTCACTCTGTGGCGAGGATTTTGCTTTCAGCACTGATCTGTAACATCAGAGCATCACCACATAGGGGTCTGATGGCAGGGCAGAAATATCCCTCAGCATTAGACTCTGGTTTGTAGGAGGGATTCAGTCCATGGAATACTTTCAGGTGACCTATAGCCTTGTCCATCTGCTTCACACTTCCTCTCCTGAGCTCAGATGGGTCCGCAGTGGGAGCTGGAGTCATAAGGACATGAGTGTTCCTGGGCTGTGCTGGCCCTGGCAGAGGAGAAAAGCTCCCTGTGTGGCTGTGCAAGAGTTCTGCTCCCTGATTTCAGATGTCAGCCTTGCCCAGGATGAGCAAAGGGAGCCCAGCTGCCCTGGCTGGGAGGGGGCTGGCTGTCCCTGGCTGTCCCTGCAATGGCAGGCACGCCTGCTCCTGGCTGTCCTGTTCCACAGCAGCAAAGGCTTTCTGTGCTCTCAGACACAGCACAGCCTGGGGACAGGAGTGCTCCAAATGCTCCTGTGATCCTTTCCCTTTGAGCACACCATGAGACAAGGAATCCAGGGGACGGGAGGGATGTGTTTGCACTGCACCTGCTGCTCCCCTTGCTGGGCTGATCCTGGGCCAGCATTCCGCTGCACGGTCCTGCTGAGTGTGGCATTCCCCGTGCTGGGAAGAAAAGTGTGTCATGGGCTGCAGTCCTGCTGCCTCTGGACCATTTGCCATGGTTTACTGAAATGTGGAACATCAAAGGAGCAGTGAAATGTTATCTGCCAGCATCTCTGCCTGCTGGAGATCGCTGTGGGTCAGCCTGAAGGACACTGAGGCAGCCTCAGATGAGGTGCTGCCTCATACTCTTTCAGGTTCAGGCCTCAAATTCCTCAAATTTTATGTTGGGGTTGTTTTCCCTTGTAGATTGAGCCTTTGTAAATAATGAAAGTGAGAGAAACCTGATCTGGTAAGGTAATAATTGAACACTTTAGGTAATATAACATGAAAGCAGCAGTACAATACAAGATTCCTTGCACAGCTCGATCATTAGGTGATTCTCTAGGGCAAATTTTGCAGACACAAATGTGTTTCAAATTTGGGGTTTGCTGTCAAAAGTGTTATAATAGACAATTTCACTGGCCTGGGCCATGATTTGACATGTGCTCAGTGGCATGGACTGAATTGTTTGCAAAATATTTTATCCTCTGACACGTCCTTAAACCCATCACATGGGCAATGAGGGAATGTGACTTCACTAACATTTAGGGGAGTGAAGGGAAGTCTAAGGAAGGGAGTGTAGGGAAGTGGAGTGTCTCCAAGTCTCATGTGCGTGGAAGAAAAGGTCTCTGTGCCTTTGGAAGGAAAGAGAACGTGACAGGAGAAACAGCTGTGGTCAAACACCTCCAACAGTGCCAACACAGCACAAGATCTCTGGGAAGGGCGATGAGGGATGTGGTTTGGTTGAAATGGCTTGCTCTTACTCCCACCAGGTAGAGGTGCAGTGCTGTGGACTGGATGGGAACACAATTCCATATAAATGTAGGGCTTGAGTACCTGCCTGTGTGCACTTGTACCTGCATACAGGGAAAGAGAGGAATGTGAGTAAAAGACATGAGGGACTGAAATGACTGCTAGCCTTTATTTCTATTTCTGATCAGTTGCTGAAGGCTGTGTTACACAGAGTATTCATGTCAAGAAATGCTTGTGCTTCATGGCAGTTGTAGACACAAGAGTTGTAGATATGCAATGTTTTGTCTGTTATTCTATGGTTTATGAGTTTGATAGAAGAGATTACAATATTTTATTTGGAAAAGACCAAAAATGCTCCTCTAGTGCAACTAGATGTTCCCATGAACATCTAGATCCCTCTGGAAGGGGTCTATATGATATCCCTTCATGAGAAATTTCTCTCTTATTTCCTCGCAAGGGATTTTTTTTTTTTTTCTGAGTTATAGGGTAGTGCAGCAACATCTTGTCTGCCTTTGTGGAAATATGAAATTGTCAGGAGCTGTGGTCTTCCTCTGGCTTTCTGCCCAAGGTGCCTGGTGGAGCCTGAAGCCACCCAGGGCAGAATTGTGTTTTTTCTGCTGGATGGCTGGCAGGCCCTGGCACACTCTGTGCTTGTTTGCAGGGATCCTCTCTCTGCACCCCTGAGGTGTCAGCATCCTCTCCAGCTCAGGCTTTCAGCACTGCCACAAGCTCACACACTTCATTCTTCTGTCACCTTGCCTGCAAGTCCAGGCTCCAACACTCCAATCTTATGGCCAAAGCCTTCCCAGAACACTCTGTGACACGGGCACTAATGAGTAGGAGAAGTGATTTAGTGCAGGCAGGTGTGAGCAGTGACAATTCCACTCCATGCAGAGAGCAGGGGCTGTGCTTCCCTCACCTCACCCCTAGCACAGCATGCTCAGTGTCCTGGTTGCCACCAAGGACAGTGCTCATTTCTGGCAGTGGCCAAGGGGTGTGTCCAGACCCTGATGTGGTTTGATAACACCCCACACCCTTCCTTGCTGGGGACAAGGGACTCTCTTGCTACTGATAAGAAGGGCAGGGCTTCCAGGGGACAAAGAGTGGAAGGGGAAGCCATCTGCCATTTGTTCACTGTGTTCTCAGTGAGCAGTTTTTCATGTGAATTACTCTCTCTTCTGCATACTTTTGTTATCAGTATTGTTGCTGTTCTTATCTCATTGCTGTTTCCAGTAAATTGTTCTCATCTCAACCCATGATCCCTGCTTTCTGTGCCTCCCACTGGAGAGTGCTGGGGAGGAGAGACGTTGACTGATCTTTTTGCTAGGAGCACTAAATTGGGGAATGCCATTCCTGAACCATGGCTCTGCTTTACCTGAGCCTGGGGAGGATGCAATAACACCTCCATGAATACTCTGCACGTCTATTCAAAGGTTACACCACACGTTTTTAACAGGTGCTTCATTTTTCTGCTCAGTAACTTGAGCAAATTACTTGGCACAGCATTCTACACCTCTCTCCTTTCAAATTTAATTTGTCCTAACTAGATTAAGTAAAGCTTCATCACAATATCATCATCACAGCATTGCTCGAGTTCCAATTTGGCAGCAGAAGAGAGAAGCTCAACAAGAAGTTCCATCCTTGGAGAAATTACACTCTGAGGTAAATGTGTTTCCAGGGGAAATGGTTTTCAGCCTTAGACCCTGAATCTTAACTAACTCTGTAATCCCAGAGTTCAAACATCTCAGAATTAAGAAGAATGTTTAAAACCTAAATGTGAGTTAAGAAGTTAAAGATGAACCTGACTGCTCAGTCTTAAGAACTTTGGAACTTCAGCTTCTGCTGTTTGTAGCTCTGTTGTATGGTTTGATTTGATTTTTTGGTTTTGTTAATGGACACTCAACGCAGTGGAGTTGATTTTATAAGCCTCAGAGTGTCAAAAAAGGGGTAAGGTGTAAAAGCAATATAAGGTGATTTTCATCTCTGGGAAAGATAAGTAAATTTAAGAACAGCAGAGTTTGCTGCAATTAAAACTTTCAATGTTTTGGTGCCCACTAGCTTTGTTCTCATCACAAAAACAGGTGTTTCTTTATCAGTGTAAAAGATTTTTTTTTTGTATTTTTTTTTCATATTAATGATTATGAAAAATTCCCTGAGGAAAAAGAATCCGATGCAATCAGACTTCAAGCTTTAAAGGATAAGCACTAACTATGCATTTAGATAATAATTTAACATCAAAAATCGCATTATGGATTTGTACCCACTATTATGATTTTTCAAGTCCTATATTTATGCGTTTTGGAAAACCAGGATTTGCTCAACAGGAACAGCAGCTGTGCAGAGTTTGGCTCTGTTTCAGGTACATGCCTTTCTCAGGGAGACCCAGCACATTCTGCCTGGCCTTGCACCCTGGATGGATGGGTGTTCCTAGACAGAAAACAGAAGGCATAAAACTAATAACTTCTGCTACTACCTGTTCTTAATAAGCACCAAGAACTTTGTGCTCTTACAGTCTGCAAGGATTTGAAAAGTTTTACAAGCATTTCAGCAGAAAGTTTCTCATGCCCACTCTGGGTTGGGGTGGAGGCAGAGGTTTAGTGCATTGTGCACTGGTCTCCAGGAAAGGATAGAACACTGCCCATTATCACATTTCTGCATCCCTTTGTGTTCTGAAATTCCCTGGTTACCTCATGAATAACTGTTGTTATTACCTATGTTTTTCTGTGTTTGGGGGTGTAAACATGGAGCCAGACCCAAAACCCAGTGTAAGACACAGCAGAGAGAAAGCCCTGCCTGGAAATGGCTGAGAGGTGAGGTGGCAGGGGACAGGAGAGCCCTGCAGGTCTCCTCCAGCCTCAGGAGCTCTGTGGTTTTGTACCCCAGGGAAGCAGGCAGCGCAGCTGGGGCTGCACACAGCAGCAGCCCACACCCTGGTCCTGTAGGCATCAGGACAAGGAGGGTCCCTGCTGCTGAGTGGCAGCAGATATTCTCCAGAGGATGGGGGATTGGAGGCAAACCAGGCATCCCTAGCAGCTGGCCACTTGGGTGTGATGCTGGAGGGAAGAGCAGTGTCCAGCAGGAGCAGGCAGAGGAGAAGCAGCACGGGCAGATGAGTCAGAAGAGCTCTGGTGGTGGAACATTCAAGGTGGGATCAGTGGGGCAAGGCTGAATTTGTCAAGGTGGGAGGTTGGAGTATTTGAGATAAAGAAAAGTGTTTGGATAAAAGCTCAGTGTGTTTGAATAAACTCTCTTTCAGGGGCCTTGTACAGAAAAAAACAAGAGAGGTATCATTACATTAACCGAACATCAAAGTTGGAATGAGTCTGCCTTTCCTTTGTCAGGAGAGCCCACTAACCTCTATTTTTAAATTTAAAAAAGAATATTTATGAGTTAGTTTATTTTGTTTTTTTGCCTCAGGATGAAAAAGCACAATTCCACTGTATTATCATATTGGTTTGGGTTAATCTTGTTGGTTTGACAAGAGTCAGTTTTATGGCAAAACTCAGAACATTGCTGTCTAAACTTCCAAATGACGTGCCAGAAACACAAAACTTCATATGAATATCAGCAATAATTTTTTTTAGAAGTTCTGGCACTGGGGATTTCACTAAAAGCTCAAAAACACTGCTAAACTGTGCAACAAATTAGAAGTGGGCACTTATTCCTTGATGAAACTCCTGAGTTTTTAAGTGACTTGTGTGACTTTTGTCATGCGTGTAGAGGTTACTGAGTACTTGAGGCTAGCATTGTTTCTCATTGTACATCTGTCTATATAACCCTGTTATTTGCCAACTGACCTTGTTGCAATGCCAGTTTCATTTTTGCACAAGTGCAGTGGTTTTGGTTTGATAATTTGAAATTTTATTCATTTTGAGATTTTTTTGGTTAGCGTATTAATGAGTGTGATGAGTTTAGTGTTGGTTAATTATTAGTGTATTAATTTTTTTATTGTGAGATAGGATTAGGAGAATAGGTCAGGGTATAAATATCAGTGCTTTCCAGCCAAGCATGCCAGTATGACTTTGATACTGTTGTTTTGGAGATACAAACTCCTAAAAGAATGTTTGGCAGCTTCACACTGTGCTATACAGCTACAGATGCTTTCACAGAATCTCAGGATATGCCGAGTTGGAAGGGACTGATCAGGATCATTAAGTCCAGCTCCTGGCCCAGTTCAGGACACCCCAAAGATCCCATCATGTGCCAGAGGGCATTTTGCAATCACTTGATGAGCTGTGCCAGGCTGGTGCAGTGAGCACTGCCCTGGGCAGCTGTTCAGTGCCCAGCCACTCTGGGTGAGGAACTTTTTCCTGACACCCACCCTTCTGTCTCTGCACTTAGCCAGTGTAGGCTGCTTCCCCAGATATTCCTGGTACTTTACCCCCGAAGAAATGGCTTTACTAGCATTTAGTAGATTGGGGCACCTTAATCTCTAATGAACCATTAAGCTGTAAATTACTTGAGGATCTCATTAATCTGCTTATTAATTCTATTCTGAACTGGCAGCAAAACTGAAAGGCAAGCCCAGGTTTTTCCAAAGCTAGGTTTGTACAAAACTTAGATATTTGTGTGGGAGCCCACATCTGGTCAAGAATTGATGGTTTAATCTCCAGATTTTAGAAATGAGACCGGTTAATACTTCTCTAGATCCCTGCAAAAGCCACCTCCTCATCTTCCACAGTGAGCTCTAGCTTCACTTTTGAGAAGTTATGGGTTTAAACATCAGGTAGACAAGGTATGGACAATGAAGCATGGTGTAATTTTTGTGTGATTTACCAGGTTGAGTCAAAAGCTCACATCATAAGAAACTTGGCTTCTGCTCAGTGATTCACAGGGAAGTTTTAGACCGCCTTGCCTTTGCCAGGATATTTATTCAACTGACTCCAGTTAGGAGTTCACCTTTGCTGGGCAGTCCACACATGGCCTGGGTTGTGTAAACTGACTTCTTGACCTCTGGAAGCTGCTTGTGATTGCATGCCACTAAAGGTTATGGTTTTACTTTATTAAACACCAGGTTTTTATGTACTTCACACCTCTTGCTCTAACCTCCTTCTAAAAAAATTCAATACCATCTTAATCCAGTACCATTTCCATCTGGCTCTGGATTCAGAGTGCTCCCTAACCTCGCATGGCAGGGCCTGAAATTGCAGTCCATTGGTAAATCCTCTCAGCTGCAGTGTTGACTAAAACCACTGCACTTGTGGTGCTTGACCCTGCTCTGCAGAGGGCCAGGAGCTGCAGGGGCTGTCCTGCTGCTCTCTCTAACTCTGCTGTCTGCCAAAAGGCTTGTGAGCACAGCCTTCTGCTCTCCAGCAAACCAGTGCCTTGAGAAAGACCCTTTAGGAACTGTTTCACTTGGGTCATTTAGCACAGGAAGCGGCTACAGAGGTGCAGGGATTTTCTCACTTTCCAAGGGGACTGGATAGGAACAATGCAGGTTTCCTCTCTTTCACCCTCAGTTTTCATCAGCCACACTCATATTTAATTATTTTTGCCCCTGTGATTCAAAATAAAGTAAGAATTGTAGAATCATTGAAAGGGCTGGGTTAAAAGAGACCTTAAAGATCATCCAGTTCCAGCCTCCTGCCTTGGGCAGGGATACCAGTCATAGACCAGTTTGCCACAAAATGACTAAAGTAAAGCCTGTGGAGGAGAGCTGGATTTAGATGCTTCCCACATGTAAACAATGGTGATTGATGTCTTGAAGTAATGGAAACTAATTTAGCATTTCAACCTGACATCAGCAGAGACTACCTGTGAGCTGAGCCTCATCTGGTAGGTCAGAAATAAAGCTGTTGTTCTTGACCAGCACTGCTTGGCAGTAGAGATGCCAACTTTTACAATCACTAAAATGAGAGGTTAATCTATTTCTTATTGATAAAGCAGAAGTTAACTTGATTCTCTCACCCTAGTAGCAAGCTACTGTTGCAGTAGGAAGGGAAAAAAGGCAACGTAGAAAGGACAAAAGGATCTGAAAGGCAGAGGAAAACAGTCATTTAATATTTTATCTTTATCTTTTAAATTGTTGCCTTTGAATTTCCTGAATCTTAATTTCAGAAATCTCTTCAGCATTATTTTGGCTGTAAATTATTTATATGTTTCCACATCTTTTATGGTACTCTGTTTCTGGGCTTCCTGCAAGATCTCATCACCTTCTAGCAACAAGCTGAGGCACTGCTGTCAGAAAGGAAGGGAGAGAGTGATGCTCTGGGATTTGTATTAGAATGAATTGTCAAAGATGAATAACTAATGATGTGTTTCCTCACTTCTGAAAAGCTTCAGAAAATCCCTAAATTTTGTTAGAATAATTCATTAACGAGCATTTTTGCACTTTGTTTTTAAATCTTGTGTATCTCCCTTTTTTTTTCATCAAACTTGGTGAAGAATTCTTACATTTGTACATCTTCCTGCTTGAAGAAATCTATTTCCCAGAGCACGTTTATTGGTATTTTGTTCCATTCCGTGTAAAGTATCTCAATGAAGAGAGATCCCGTGTCTTTCAGAGCTGGTGATACAGAACATCTCACTGTTAGGTATATTTTCCTGTGTTAGGTATATTCACTGCTAGGTCTATTTTCCCTGTGAAATTAGGGAAATGGTGCTCTCTTCTTTGCATCCCGTTCCAGACAGGGCTGTATACACATTAATTCTTCTTGTCCCACTGTGTTTCTCCTTTCAGACACTCAGACAAGAGAGGCTGTTATTTGGCACCTGTGAATTTGCCAAACTTAGCCAAGATTAGTTGGGGCAGCATCCCCCTCAGCAAGCACAGGCTGAGCAGACCTCCATGGGAGCTGCAGCACTCCCAAGAGCCCCTGTCCTGCACAGTGTGCCTTGGCAGAGGCGAGTGCACACAGGCTTTCTCCATTTCCCTGGCCACATTTCATTGTGAGCTCCCCTTCCATCAGCCCTCCAAACTTCTCTTAGGTCCTGAAAGCAGGACTCCTGCTTTCAAATCTCCCCCCAACCTTCTGAGTAAGATGTCAGTACTTTGCTGTTTTGGACTTATCCACAGTAATGAAATCTGTTCAGGCTGTGCTTCAGTCTCTGGACATCTTCATTTTTAAATTAAGAGCACTGAAGCAGAAGAGCTCTTTGTGTTTTATGACCAAGAGAATCTAAAATGTCACTGATGGAGCTGGGAAGCCTTCTGCAGCTCACAGGACAGCTGGGATTTAGTTCCTCCAGTGAAAGGTATCTATATTCAGAGCCACATCACTGTGAGTAACTGTGGAAGAGCTCAGGAGTGCCTGTACCTGTTGAATGTAAGCTGAGCTGTTGTTCTCATGGACTTCTCTAGTCCCACAGCTGTGTTTTTCACTGCTGTGGGAGATCCCAGCCTGAGCAGAAAATTTTCTGTGTCTGCTTTTTAATCAGATTTATCAGCTATGGTAGGCTGAGTTGAAGAAAGTGCAATAGAAAAACCAGTAACTGTGGGAAGAAAAGGAATATTTTTTCATTACTAGCAGCTTCCTTGCTTTGACCCTTTGACCTCCTCCCAAGGTCAATTAAATGCCTCAGTGGAACTGAAGTGGTTACAAACCAACTGTCATTGTCCATTGGGTGGATGGAGAATGTTTTATAAAAATTAAAACAGGTTTCCAGGGAGACCTTGTCAGTACGTGACTTGTTGGTGAATTGAAGACCAGACCTTTTCACAGGGCAATGTACTGATTTGCTCAAGTGCTCTCACTCAGACTTGGTGCCCCCAGATGTGGCAGAGTGGTGTCAAACCAACCATCAGCACATCCAGCTGGAGTCCTTCCCCTTCCACTCTCCCATCCTCGGGCCCAGCACAAAACCTGTTTGAGCACCTTGTTCACCCTGTGCTGGAGAAATCATCAGGGAATAAAGCTCTTTGTCTGTGCCTGATGGGAGAAGGAAAAGGCACAAAAATGAGCACTAAATGAAGATGATCCTGTTGACTGCAAGAACTATCTTTGAAGAGTTCTAAACAATCAGAAACTTGGGTTTGTTTTCAGCATATGCTCCCAGGGGAAGGTCATCTGATTCATATCCGTCAAATGTTGGAAGGATGAGTCACAGTCAAACAAATCACACTTTTCTGACTGTCTTTACACATACGGGAAGGAATCATCTCTCTTCATTTAAAAGGACTTCTTTTTCTTAGTAGACAACACTCAATAACTTAGCCCCATGTTATCTGTTTTCCTTGAATTATGAATATTTATTCCTCTCTATATCCATAAATAATACATAATCTACAGTTGCCTCATTTTTCTCTTATGACCTTTATACACATCCTGTACTTTAAATCAAATCCTCTCTTAGTTACAAAAAGCTCTAATTCCCACTTGAAACTTAATTCAACATCCACCCAAAAAAAGTCTCGTCTTCAAATAATAACTAATACCAGATCTTACGTTCTTTGCTGCCATTCATCTACAGTTGCCTCATTTTTCTCTTATGACCTTTATACACATCCTGTACTTTAAATCAAATCCTCTCTTAGTTACAAAAAGCTCTAATTCCCACTTGAAACTTAATTCAACATCCACCCAAAAAAAGTCTCGTCTTCAAATAATAACTAATACCAGATCTTATGTTCTTTGCTGCCAGTCAACTAACACTGGACATGAGAAGAAATATATTACCCCAGAAGCCATCAGCTTATGGCACAGCATTTAGGGTGTGATAAAATGTATAAGTTTCTGTGCCTGTGATCCCAATCCCATGGTTGCAATATTAACGTGTACAAGTGCCTGCTGCACGCGCAGCTCCCACAGAGCTGGCAGGACACCAGATCCTGCAGGTGCAGGAGGCTGTGATTGCCCTTTAGCTCTTCCATGGGGTCCTTCTTCTTCCTAGAACCATAGAACAGGCTGGAAGGGACCTCAAAGCCCATCCAGTTCCAGCCCCCACCATGGGCAAGAGCACCTTTCACTATCCAGCCTGGCCTTGGACACTCCCAGGGATGGGCCCTCCACACCTCCTCTGGGCACCCTGTGCCTCACCACCCTCTGAGCCAAGAACTTCTTCCTTCATCTTCTCTAAACCTCTCCTCTCTTGGTTTGAAACTGCTCCCCCTTCCCCTCTCACTGTCTGCCTGTGAGAAAATCCTTCCCCCTCTTTTCCGTAAACCCCTTTTAGTTACTTCTCCTTGCACAGCCCCTGGGTAAGGTTTTACTTGGGGGTTTATATCTGCCTTGCTTCACAGGTGCCAGTGGAATGTGTTTCAGAAATGGAATGTGTTTCCCAGAGCTAGGGCTGTGTGTTTGGTGGCAGCACCATGTATTCCAGCAGTGCCTGCCCCTGGTCCATGCCACCTCCCAAAATGTGTGGGTACAAGAGGTGGGGTTCCCGGTGGGCCAGGAAGCTGTGTGAGGTGGAACCAGCAGACAGAACCTCTGTGCTCAGAGCAGTCCCCCCTGGCTGGAGGTGGGCTGCAGCCCCCTGGGCTGCGTGTGGCAGGGAGGTCCAAGGGTGCTGCTGGGTGGGGATGGCGTGAGCGGATCAAAAACTGATAGAGAAAATCTCTCAGAAAAGTGTGCCCTGAACCATGACCTGGATGTAAGAGATGTGTTTGCAAGGCATGCTCAGGAAATTTCTGTCTGCAGGGAACTGAAAACTTCCTCTCTCCTAATGTACACTGAAGTGCCCTGAGGAGTAAATCTGAATGAGACAACTATTTTAACAGCAATCATTTCACACCATTTAAAAAATGCATTATTTTAGGTTCATCACTGTGCATCACAAACAATGCTCAGGGAATGTGCAAAGGTATTCCCCCAGCTTCTACTCACCAGCAACTCGAGATGCTGTCCAAAACCTGAACTATTCAGAGTTAGGTAACTATTCCCATTTTAGAGAAAAGAACCTTGATACTCAGAGAATGCATTCAGAGCAATTAATCACAGGATGTATCTGGGGCCAGAGCCAGATCTTCTGACTCACTGTGCTTCCTTTTTTGTTGAGAAAAAACCCATACTTATTTTTCATAATTATGTCCTAGAATAAGTGTTTAAAAAACAAGCTTAAAAAAATGATACAGGTTGTAAGGTAATCCTGTTTATTAATTCCATTATGACAAGCATTATTTTAAAAAGTATTAAGTTTAATATCATCTACACTGGACAAATGTGTATCTTCAATCTTTTAGTTTGGATATCCATATGAAATATTTTTAAATTATGTTTTAAAATTCCTTGAAACTTATCCTATGGAAGACACTGTCATTTCATATTTTATTCTGAACTCTGAGTGTTTGTATTTCTAGAAGACTGGATTGTGAAGGGATGCCAATCTCCTTCCAGCTCCTCTGATTTCAAATGGCCATTTGCCAATACCAAAAGTAGTTGAAAGAGTTCTACTGAAGTGTAATTTATAGTAATATAAAATATCAAGGGGCAAAAGGAACCCCCTCAAAGCTGGATTTAACAACAAAGCTGATTTATCAGATATGCAAAAGATTTTTGGCCCTTTAATGTCAATTGGCAGGCTGTATCTTTCTATGGTAATTACAGAGAAGATTTCATGACTACTTTCATTAAGATTCTTTGCTTAATTCATATGAAACAAATTATGTGATTTATGCACGTACCTGACTTGGAAATGTCATTTTATCTAGGCAAAAAAAAAGGATGTTTCATAACTTAACTCATTCTGTCCTACCCTATGTCCTGCCCCATTTTCACACCTGCAGCTTCAGTCTTAGAATTTGTATTATTTCCTACTTAAAAATACATAGCTAAACATGAATCTGCTGCTGCCCCAAGTTCATCTTTTTCACAACTGTCAGGTCCAAATGTATTTCTTACTGGGTATTATGCTCTTAAGTATTCCATGTGCCAAATATATTCCAAAAACACCAAGGACCAGGGTTTTAAAACCTGTCTGAAAAAGGAGGGAGAGTGAAAAAAAGAGTCACCTGTGCACCCAAATGGACAATTGAGGTCTTTTGAGAGTTTAACCCCAGCTGTACATGCTATGCTTCTGACAATATAGCTGTTTGTTATATAATTTAAAATATTATAGTATCATAGAATCTTATTATTTGGTTGTGATATACCATATGAATGTAAATTTCTCTGAAGTAGCTCTGTTTCAAAACTAGAAAGACTTAAGCAAGTGATATTTTATCCAAAAAGGTAATAAAATCCATCCCAGTGTCACTGTAAAACATGTCAGTGTAATATGCGAGCAGGCAGACAATTTGGGGATGTAATTCCTACAGGCCAAGCTGCTGGAATGGTCACTGGGAGAAAAGCATCTTGTCCCCAGTTTGCTGTCTGATTGTGAAAGTCATCTTGATGCAGTGAATGAATATCTCATTATGTGAAAAATATCTCTGAGATAAATGTTGAAAACCAGAGAAATTAGTACTAAAACCTTTCATTTCCTTTTTTTTTTTTTATGGTTCTGTTGAGTTCCATGTTGAAAGAACACGAGGTGATGTAACAAGCAGAGCGAATGGGATTTCACATTGCTTTAAAACAAGGATGACTTGCCTTAATGTCTTGGTACTGCTGTATCTGTAAGGAACACTTCCAGAGCCCCACTGGAGAGCTGCTTTAATTTCAAGTTAATTCACATTGATGTCTATTTCCTCTTAGTCACCACTTCCAAAAGGAATGGTAGTGACTGAATACTGAAAAAGAAATACCACTGCTGATGATTTGCATTATGAAAAATGCCAATATCAGATCTATTTTGGTGTCCTTGAAAATGTGAGCTTTGAAAAAAAGGACAGGTGGAGTTCAGAGTGGCTGGGCACAGGGGGGGTCTACTTGAGGGTCCCTCATCACACAACTTTTTAAACACTTGGGTTTTGGAAAGAAAGCCAGGAACTGCTCCCTCCATGCCTTATGAAGGCTAAGCTAGAGCAGAGGTTGGGCAGAGCTACAGAATAAAGCAGGGATTCATTCCAAGGATCTCCTCCATGGATGCACCTTGGGCAGCACCAGAGCCCAGCCAGGGCTGCACCCAAGATGAACCCAAATGGCCCCAAAATGCACGAGCGCTGCCGGGGTCTCTCCCTGGGCTCAGCTCTGCTCCATGTGCACATTGCAGTTCAGTGTCCAGTTCCAGCTGCAGCCCCTGCAGTCCCATCCTGCTTGTTTTTCTCTCTGCAGCCCACGGGGTTTGTGCTCTTGGGCTGAGATTTGGATCATCTGTCCTTGGTGCCCAGCTGGAGCAGGAATTGTTTTGTCTCCCTGCTCTGTGCACAGAGCTCACCATGCCCTAACATGAAGTTCAGAACTGCAATTAAAGCAGAACAGAATGTGAAAAATAGAAAAGCTGAACCCTGAGGCATTACCCTGTGATGTGGCTGGAGCTATGGGGGTTTGCTCCATGCTGTTCCCGTACCTTTTGTTTCCCAATCTTCATTATTTAAGAGAAAGCTTCAGCAGAAGGACTGGAGGGTGTGTCTGTGTCAGGAGACTGTGGACTCAAGATGAAACCCATGGGTTGGATCTCTTACACCCAGTGATTGCTCTGGAAATTGGGCTGTTTCACTCATCTCCTCCTCACTGGTGCTGCCCATGGCCAGAGAAAAGGTCTAGAGAAAGGCAGAAGTGGGTCACAAATGAGCTGAAAGGATGAAATCTTAATAGGGTAAGGGCTGACAAAATAAAATTAAACTTGCTAGAATTGTTGTCTTAGGTTTAGCAAGTGCAACAATACTTATATTGGACTAAGATGTACAAGTCAACAACTTTTCAGTTTATTTTATTCCTTATCACCCTTGGCATTGTTAGTGAACTTATTCTATGTATAGAATAAGTTAAGCATAAATTCTTTCTCCTTGGATTCATTGAAACCTTTTCTTATGACTATTAAGAAGTTTGTTTAAGAATTCTCATAGAGTGGTTAGTAGGCACTCAGTTTGTGGTGATTGGGAGTGGGGCAGATCCCTAATTGGTCCCTAATTGATCCCTAATGGGCTGCAGCTGTGCAGCACAGGTGAATGCTATTGAAGGTGAGGAGCCATGGAGTGCCCAGGGGTGCTGCCCAACCCCGCAGGGAGCAGAGGGCACACAGGGGCACTGCACCAACAGCAGGGCACTGAAGGGGGCTGAAGGACAAAGATAAGCAGATGCCTGCAATCTCCTGAAATGATGTGATCTTGCTTATGGACAGACACTTGAAGCCTTCTGAAGAGGTGTGTTGTTATTTTTATTGGGTTGAAGCCTTCTTGTATGGTGACACTCCAGCTGCTGTGGCTGTCTCAACTGCGACATGTGCTGGGACAGTGGTTGACTATATTGTGCAGTGGAAAGAGGTGGGAAGGTGATTTACTGCCCATCCATGAGAGTGCCATTTGATTAGGAGCTAGCACTTCACAAGAGAAATTGAATGGAGTGATGGCAAGCAATGCAGGGGTTAATCTGGGGAGGTGCCCTGAATAAGAAGAAAGGAGTTTATGGTATGGAGTTTAAGCAGCTAAAATTTAGAACACTGCCTTTGTAGACTCAACAATTTGCTAAATTTAAAATACAGTTTAAGCTCATATTCATTCTATGACTCCATCAAAACCTGAGAAGATCAATAAGGCAGGAAAATATCTTACAGGAGGTCAGTCGTCTTTCATGGAATTTGGGACATTAAATGGTTCTGTAGATTTCCATCTTTTAAAATTTGTTACAGAAGTCATCCTGTCTCAGGGGATCAGTTGCTAACACAGGAGGGTTAAGTGAAGGAATAAGGTCTGCAGAGGAAGCTGTTTGCAATAATTTTGGAATGTAGTAAACAAAAGTCTATCCCTTTCCTCCATCATCTTGTCCTTCCTCTCTCTCATCAAACCCCTTTAAGCTCACATGACAGCTGCAAAAATGTGGTTTCAATATTTATTTTGAATAGAGAAATGCAAGTATTTTAGAGTCAACTTTTGGTATTGCTGCTCAGATATGCAAAGAGCATCACAGTGTTTTAAGGATGGCACTTCAGGTAAAAATCTTGAGTCAAATCTTGCAGGATGCTGAGGAGGTTGTGAGCAAATTCTTTCCTTCCTTCCCAGCCCCACACCACTTGTGTCTGTGCAGTGCCATATGCACTGTGGATGTGAGACTCCGTGAGCCACTGTCACATCAACAACAAAGAGAACAGACTCTAATTAATTTTCTCCTGGCTTTCACACTGATAACAAGATGTAGTTACAACTTTGTCACTATTGTACTCTCTGTAACACTTTCTTCGAGAACTCCCTGAGAGAATTTCCCCCCAGAAAAAATAGTGTATTGTTCCTGCCCTCTGTGCATCAGCTGTCAGATTCAAGGATGCCTGCCAACGCCACTCAGCCTTTTGTAGTCTGAAATTCATTTCCAAACAATGCTTTCCAATTCCTAGCTAATCTGTTGTATGTTATTCAAACCTCTAATGTATGTAATTTCTCAAGGATCAACACAGTCAAGCACACAGAAGCCTTGAGCTGGCACGTCAAACAAAATGTTCTCTCTTGGAAATGAGCACAGTTTCACAGTGATTGAATAATTGGTGTTTTGAGCGTTTGCTTCTGAGGTTTTGCAATGTATTCCAAAGTCTCATTTTATAAATGCATCCTGATTGTGACTATACAACAGCTGTTTTGTGTAAATTAACAGCATGTGCAAAAGCCTAGCCCTGATTCAAGTCAGCTGCATGAATCTCTTGTGCTACTTCAGTTTGAGAATTTCATTCCATCAGTTCCAATAACAAATCAAGTTTTAAACTTGCAGTGAGGTCAGTGGCTGTGGAGGGGCTCTTGACATTTTCTCCTCTGCTAAATCTGGACCGAGGTCACACAGATATGACGTGGTCTGCCAACTTCTTGCAACCTCAGTGAAGTCCTGCAGTCTTTCAAGAACCTCTCCAACTAAAGCTCTCATGACAGAGGTGGCTGTGGAGCCAGCAGCCTCCCTCTCTTACACTAGCTGGTGAGTCAAAACATGATCAGATATAATCCGTGTTACTCATTACTTGGTCTTGGAGCTTAAATTCCCAATTCCTGCTTTGTCACCTGGACATTTTGTTTCGGGAGGCTCAGCTTTCCCAGGCTGGCCACCCAGCCTTCCTTTTCACTAAAATTCAGGCTACATCTCTCTTTTTTGGGGAATGGCAAGCCTGAAAGAAGCAGGGAGATACAAAACTCCTTAAATTTACTTTAATATCAGTATTTTATCCTCTCAAGATTTCAGCCACTAACCTGCAAAAGCAAAATTCCCGCATCAACCTGAGCTGCTACGTGTAGAGCCCAAGTTTGTCTCATTTTGGGCAGTGGGGCTTCTCAAATGGTGGAGGAAAGCAGGATTTGGTGTTCAGTCTGTGAGCAGAACAATTGAATTGTCCACCTTGGGCTAGTCTGATGAAAATTCATGAATTGGATATAGAAGCTCCTCTCAAGGAGCTCTTTTCCTTTGTCTCATTAAGGTAATAAACATCATGTTAATACATATACTGGAAAATGTGGGTGTGTCAAAAACAAAGCTTTCCCCATCAGTAAAAAGACAAATTTCAAGGGAAGCAAGTGCAATGACTTGTGCAGTGATAACACTGCTCCCAGAACAGCTGATAGAAACTTTGCAGGCCTTTCTTCAGCAGCACTATGGCACTTCTACAAGTACTTGCTAAGCATTACAATATATTCCATCAAGTTCCAAGGCTTTGGAACTTGCACAGCACATTAAAGTTGCTAATGTTGGGTGTTTCATTTCATCGAGAGAGAACTGAGCAGCAGCTGGAAAAGGGGAGGCACTGAGGTGACCTCATTTTGGTCTCTCAGTACCCAAAGGGGGCCTCCAAAAAACTTGGAGAGGAACTCTTCCCTCTCAGGGAATCAAGAGGGAATGTGTTTTAAAGGACAGAGGATAGCTTTTGAGCAGGTATTGGGAGGAAATTCTTTGTTGTGAGGAGGTGGGGCACTGGCCCAGGCTGCCCAGAGGAGCTGTGGCTGCCCCATCCCTCAATGTCCAAGGCCAGGTTGGACACTCCCTGCAAGGAGGGCTGTGAGACAGTCCCCAGTTCCCTGATTTATCCCCAGGGTGATGGCACATGGGCCGCAACTCAAATTCTTGTGCTCTTAGTGGCCTCTCCTTTGATTATTTGTTATAGCTGGAGAAGGCAGACACAGAGGAGCTCCCTCAGCCAGTTCTGAACACCCTATGGCTGTACCCCAATGGAACACAGTCTCTTGAACATGAAAGCCATTGTTTAATTAAGAAGTTAGAGTACTGCATTATTTGAGGATCATTTAGCAGCATCTTCAAATCCTTATTTGATTTAGCTTGATTTCACTAATGTACATTTTGTTGCTTGTTGATATCTTTCTCTTTGAATCTGCTTAGAAATCCATTTAGTCAGGGTAATTGCTCCTTCACAAGGCACTTCTCTGTAACGTTCAGCACAATGATCTCATGTCAGAGGATGATGTTAAAATTATGTAGCTATCATGATAAAGTCTTGTTTAAAAAAAAACAAAAAAGGAGAATAAAAATATATTTGTCCCTGTTTATGGTTTTCCTCCATTACTGGTACTGAAACTATGTGAATAAAAGTTGTAAGTAACATACTAAAGGGAGCTCAGATTTATCAATAATTTCAGAAATTACAAACATAATCTTGTTTAGTTGCACATATTGCTGTAGTTGGAATTCAGTTATCTGATTGCAAGAAGAAAAAGAAAAAAAGGAAGCATCAATATTGCTGCTAAAGTCTTAGTCATATTATTTCTAAGTTAACAATATTGCTGATGTACCTGAATATAAAATAATCCCTCTGCAGCAAACAGAAGGAATTCGAAGGTGCTGCTTCAGACTTTTTGTATTGTCAAAACCCAAAAATAATAGTAATTGGATGGGTGTTTCACAGGTTCTCACTTGCTGAAAAGGAAGCCTGGCTTTACAGAATCCCATGGCAGTGGCCAGCAGAGGCAGTGCCACGTCCTGCAGGATGATTTCATGAAAGGGCAGCTCTGATGTTTTAGTCAGCCCCCTAAAGTCTCATTTTACTGGGAGCCCCAGGTCTTGGATAAAGATGTCTGGAAAAGGGGCACAGTCGGTTTTATATTATTTGTTTTGAGTGGCATTTGATTCATCCTGTGTTTCTGCCCACATATGTAGAAGTTTACACTGTGGAGGGTAGGGAATTAAGGTAAATAATCTTGCAAAGCATGTGAATAAATTAAATTACTCACATGCTTTGCAAGATTTTTTTGATTGGTAGTTTATTTAAATTCCATTTTAACAAAACCTTTCATTCCAACTTTAAAAAAAAATCACTTATTTGAGCTCATCTGTGGAACCAGGGATGAGACAGGAAGAGCTCACTCTGAGGAGAAGCATTATTTTAAAGGGATCTGGTTACTCTTAGATTAGCATACCAATTTGTAATATCATTTGCTGCGTGACTGCACTTTGGGGATATTTGTAACTTCTTTGCAGTAAAGGAGACAATGCAAAATGTGACAGGAAACCCCCAGGGGCGACAGGGAGGATGAAGAGCAGGGGTGTGTTACTCTGCAGAAATATACACTGCAAACCTCGTGTCTCACTGCTGCATCTGTGCCACCACACCTTGGTTTCTGAATGCCTGTTAGCTGTCACTGTGCAGCAATAAGGAGATTTTGGGTTGGCCTCAGACATCTGACAGGCTGAATGCACAGGCAGAACTCAGAAGGGAAATCATGGCTCATCCCACAGCTGAGCACCTAGAAAACTCCTTGCTGCTGCACTCGTGACCTGGATCAGCTCTGGTACACAAAGGGAAAATAAAACCAGCATTCATGGTTCCCAAAAATGTTATATTGTATAGTACTGGCACATGCTTTTGGCCTGTGCCTGTGACAGTGTAACAGGGTGTGGGGAGGATGGATTTTTCCTCCATTTCTTCTTTTTGAATTTGTTTTTCTACTTTGGTTTGGGGTTTTTGCTATGGCATTGCTAGTGCCTCGTTCTGGGGCAGCCAGCTCCCCATAAATAAGAGAGGTTGGTCAATACAGCCATCACCTGGTGCTCACAACCCTAACAAAATGTTTCCCATTAGTGCTCCCAGCTAGGAGAAGCCGTGGTGGAGATGGTGTGGTTCAGAGCCCATCTGGGTTTCTTTGGGCATTATCAGCTCAGTTTCAGGACATTTTCCAGCACGGAGCAAGGCAGATATGGATGCCTGTGGCCAAGGACCTGCCTGGAGCAGACAAAGTGCTACATGGTATTTTCATGGGAAGATTGATGCTGCCGGTTCTGAGAGGCTGCTGACTCACCCATGGCACCTAATGGATGCACTTCCCTGAATTAATTCCTGCTTCCAGTTCCATAAATATGGCTAAAGTAAGTGATACCTCTTAGGAAACATCCTGTCTTCCTTTTAATGTACTTATTCCAATGGTTAATTACTCTTACTGTTAAACATTTGCATCTCATTTCTAGCTGAAAGTCGTCAAGTGTCAGATTCCAGTTATAGTTTATTATCTTTGTGTTGTTTTTTCAGCAAGCTGTTTTTACTTTGGAGGTTTTGAAATCAAACATAGTGTGGCTTTTTTTCCCTTCAGTAAGATTTTAGTGATAACGTCACCAATCTTTTCACTTGAGCACTGTTTTTTCCCATTCAGAATGCTTCTTTTTACAATAAAGAAGCATTCTGGAATTGTTAAAGCATTTTAAAATATTTTATTTTTTTAAAAGAGTGGTAATGATTTGGCTTTGATAATCCAAAAGTATAAGAGACATAAGGATCATAAGGGAGTATTCGTATGTTTTATTAGACCAGCTGATCCAGACTGGGGAGGAAGGGGGTGGAGATATGGAACAAAAAACTGACACATAAGCCTTTCCCGAGATGCCAAGAGGTTTTCGTGACCAACTGTTAAGTATTCAGTTTAATAAGAAATTAAATTCTTACATGTCTTCCTTTTTTTTTTTTTTTGCAATATTTCACAAAACAGGGGTAGAAAATCTATATAAAGAATATTTAAGTAACTTGTAGCAAAAAGAAAGTTCCTTTGATAAAAATAATCTGTGGGAAAAGTTATTAACAGTTTTGTTCAGCTCAGAAATAAGTAAAAATTAAAAGGTATAAAAATAATATACAAGATGTTATATTTTCTGTGAGGCTGAAAGTGTTGAGCTAGAGAAAATTCTGCTATAGTTTTCTCTCTTGTCTGTCATCACCTCGAGGCTCATTAAGGGGAAATAAATACCACTAAATGCATTCACTAATAAAGTGTTATAAAAAGGCGCCTAAAAATTCAGTGGTGGGAGAAGAAAATTGGTAGCCAATCATTACAGTGTTTTTTACCCCTTTGGAAAAGTGCTTTTGCTCCCTCCCCTGTTTCCACCTCTGACAGGTCAGAGGAGGCAGCAAATTGGGCTGGGTGATCAAAAATATAATTACTTTTAAAAAACACCACAAAACCAAGAACTGAGCTGGTTTTTTTTGAAATGAGGCAAGGAGGTGTTGAGGTTTTCTCATTCACAACATTTACTAGGTATTTGACATTTGAGCTGCTGTAACTGGGAGGAGATGACTCCATCCTGAGGGGAAGGATGTTATTTCTGCAGCTAATTGGCTGCTGAGACTCTAATTCATAAATCCCCGTGCCTGCTCTCATTTACTGTGACTCAAGAGCCCAACCATTTATAGCTGCAGTGAGGACAGGAATACTTATATTTCCTGCTTTCTTTGAAGTTCATTCTTAAAAATCACTGAGACGTAAAATTCCTTTTCAACAGGCTTTTTTTAAACCCAAGAACCATTTAAAATGTGTATCATATCAAACCTTCCCTAAGAAATCTGCCATAACGGCTGAGAACAACTTCAATTAAATCCTCTTATTGAGTGAAGAAGTAATTTACATTCAAATTTCGCCAGATGAGGTTAATGTAATTATGCCAGGGATGTTCCAAAAACTGGCTGCTCCCCATGGCCTTATCATGACTTGCAAATCAGAGAAGGAAGCACTGTTGGTTTCCTTTTCTCCCTTGTGTGTTGCATACAGAAATCTACGTTTCCAGAGGAAGCTACACCTCCTGAATGGTTTTTTCTTTTTCCTTGAAATGTCTTTCGTGGTAATAGCCA
Source organism: Passer montanus (assembly GCF_014805655.1). Taxonomy (NCBI): domain Eukaryota; kingdom Metazoa; phylum Chordata; class Aves; order Passeriformes; family Passeridae; genus Passer; species Passer montanus. The sequence goes on along the minus strand of NW_024370374.1, from coordinate 4,592,872 downwards.
CCCTTCATTCTTATTTTTTCAATTTTATTTTTTTTAAGTTTGACCCTATTGTTAATGTTTTTCGTTAAGGCTTGGAAAAGTTTATAAGTAAAAAAGTAAAAAAACCCTAAATGATGAGAACTGCAGTGTAGATTAAAAAATAAGCAGATAATTACAAAACAATAGATGATTACATAATTTATGCAGTGAAATCTTTGTCAGAGCACATACCTTCTAGATAAAAAACCCTATAATTTAATTAGGATTGTTCTCTCCACATCTCATACAGTAACTTGGCATTTCAAACTTATACAAACATTTTCTTAAGCATACATATAAGAACCCAAATGAAATCTAAAAAACAAAAACTATTGGCTTATGATTATTGAAGAAGCCTCTGTCTAGTGGAAAAAAAAAAAAGATAGATATGAGTTATTCCTAGTTTTGATGTCTAAGTGGAAAAACTGTTGTACACTTTGGTGGTTGGAGCATATTTAAGCTTGGTCCATTTTAAAAATTCTCTTTAAAATTCTACACCATGCAGTCTTTAAAAAGTTTTGGGACATCTGTGCACTGACAGTGCTCATACAATTTTGTGTAAAATAGGAGAATGTACAACTGGCCAAATGCTTTCATTCCTTCTTCTGACAATGGTCACTGGCATTTTTAATATTGCATATTGCATGTGTGAAAGTGGAAGAGAGAAAAAATGTAAGAGTGTCTTGAATTCTTCAGGTATCAATGGTGAAATAAGTACTATTTTTATATTTGCATGCTATATTCAGCAATTTACTTCCAATCCATGGGTTACTGGCTATATATTTTCTTCATAAGGAAGAATCTAGGCTGAAAAGGAGCTCTTTGAGGTACTGATTTCCTCCTTGATTTCCCTGATGCACCGCAGCAGGAATTTCCTTAGTGATATTTTATTCATTTTCCCCCTTCTAATTGTCTTTGATTTTTCTTTCTCTATCCTTCTTTCCATGCTCTGCCACAGAAAATGACTTTGTGGTGAGCAGAGGGGAATTCCTTCAACATATTTCAGGGAGCATGTAATTCAGCCTGGGATTTTGCTGCAAATGCTAGAGATGAAAAGTGCTAACTAACAAAATCTGCTTGAGGGGAAAATGCTTTCTCACTTTGGTACTGAAATATTCATAGCATGAGACTTCCCCCTATGCTATGACAATTGCATGCGGATTTCAGATGGAACTTTTGTTTTCTTTGCAAGTTTTGTCTTGGCAGGGGACCCTGGCACTATTCCTCCTGCCAGGATTTTTCATCTCAGCCCTGGATGTGACAGAGGTCACCCAGCCACGTGGGATTTTGGGATTTGTGGCAGATTCCTTCCTGCCACAGGTCTCCTTTTCTCGGAGCACGCTGCTGTGTTTGAACCAACAGCAGCACAAAGAGATCTAACCAAAAACACATCTCAGCTTTTTGCACCATTGCACCACAACAGAAAGCTGAAACAGGATTTTAAGTTGTGTGTTTGGGATCATTTTTTGTAAAGCCTGAATTATTCTGTCATGTGCATTAATCGTTTTAATATGGGTGTCCTACGCAGCACATCTTCAGGGGTTGCAGGTAAGACTTCTGCACTGGAATTCCTACCTTAATCAAATTCAGGCTACTGGAACAGGAAACGGGAAAGGTACAAGGTTGGAATGCAAATTAGCATATTAGCAAAAAGATATAAATTATATTCTCAATAACAAAAAAATAAAAACAACCAAACCCAGAAAAAAGTTCTGTTATTTAAAAAATAACAGAACACATAAAAATACTTCTGTTTATATAGTAATATATTTTATTCTATTCTAAGTATAAGCACAGAAAATTATTTATTTGTTTTGTGTAGTATTAGCTTAAGAGGTTTGTTGTTGCACAGTATTCAATGTGTGACACACTTATTACAGGCAAGCAACAAATGTCCAGAATTTCTAAGCTATCCCTAAGGGGCATCATGAATATATTCATTAGCAAGCATCAAACACCAAATAAATATATTCATCATCAAAAACAATTTTTTTCCATTTACTAACTACATTTTTTATATTTTTGTTTATATGTGTGCCGCGAAGATGAACACAGAAAATGTTTTCCATTCCTAGGTGGTGTAATAGGAATGTTTCTGTGTTTCTGAGTGAAAACTTATACTACATGGATAATCCCAGGCTCTGATCAAAAAGGGGGTGTATAAAACTGAATGTTTGGTCTGATCCATGGTTCACTGGATTCCACCTGAGAATGAAAACAAAATGCCCCTCACTGGGCTTTGAGACTCCTCCTGCCTCACCTCAAGGAAGTACATATTGTAATTTTTTGTGTTTTAATTTATGTGAGTGAAGTTCCTCCTCTGCTGAGACAGTGGCACAGCCCCTGTGCTTTCAGCTGGATGTAATCCCACGTCCAGGAGTGCCCTGTGACTGATGGTGTGTGTCACACACAGCTCCAGGAAATCTCATTTATATACATTTGTGCAGGGCCCTGCACAGTAAAACTTGGTGTGGTCAAAGTGAGCTAATGAGCTGGTAACGTAATATAAATAATAAATTATTCCTGCTAAACAGCTTTGTGTAGAGGGTTGTGATTTTGTGGAAAGGAGATTTATACGGCATGAAAAAATAATATTTAATGGCTTCCCTTTTAGTTATTCTTTAGCTTACTTGCAGATCAAATCCATAGGTCAACACAGAACATCACTAATTTTCTTGGTTGCTCAAGGACCTCACAAAAGCTAGGAATAAATTATTTTGATTTGGATATTATTAATTTAACTGACAAAGAAAATTGGCTTGAATATTCAAAATTATTTTACCCTGAAAATACAGCTCTTGCCTTGGGTTGGGTTTGTCTCCTACTGCTGTAGATCCATCTTTCCTAGAAGAGGCAGGGGATATAAACTGCCTTGAGAAAACATAATGACCTCATAAAAGGAAGGGGTGAAATGTCTTAATCTTACCTCCCAACTTCTGCTCCACCAGTGGAGGAGAACCCCAACATGGGGTTCATGCTGATAACTGGAGGAAACGTCTTTATTTCTATTGCTCCAGAGCAGCAGGAAAGAGGCCCCCTCTCCTCAGCTGTGCTCTTGGAATCAAACTGCCAAAGTCCAGAGCAAGTGGTAGAAATCATCAAAAGTGTAGTTATAAACCCCAAGAACCAAACCAAAGAGCCTCTAGCTGCTGCTTTATCCAACCCAATGAGTCCGTATTTAAGGGGGAAAGTCCAATCCTATTCTAGATAATTGGACTTTTTTTCCCTTTCAATTTAAATACATAGTGGTAAGTGAAATGGAGGGGAGGATGACAAGGAAAGAGCCCCACACTGCAATGTAGGTAAAATCATAATTTGGAATTGGAGCAGAGAAAATAGAAGGAGGCATTGAAGGAAATGTCTTTGTGCTGATCAGTGATAAAGTGAAATATCATCTGGGTACATGTACTTTGATTTATTGGGAAATTAATTCACCTGCAGGAATTTACCCCTAAAATGTTTATTTTTATTATCTAGCTGGGACACTTGTGTAAGCTTGCAGAAACAGAGGCTGGCTCAGAGATTGTCTGTGCCTTGTAAAAAAATTAAATGCTTGTTACTGTTTATTGCTTTTGACTAATATAGGGAAAATTATCCTCTGAGCAGGCTTGGCTCCTAATGCTGTGATTAAATAGAGGTGGAGATAAACTTTGTGACTGCCTTGCTGCTGGAACTACCTACGTGCTCTGAGTGTCTTTGTCACAGCCACACACAGGGTAGAAACTTCTCTTGGCACAAGAATTTCACTTGGTGGGAAGAATCTTGGAATTTTAATTTTTTTTTAGACACAAGAGGCTGCATATGCCAAACCCACACAATAATGGTGAGCCTGGTGAGTACTATTTTAAAAATCCTTGTTTGAGAGAGCTCCTGCCTTCACACTTGTTTTTGCCTTGGGATTTGCACACATTTTTCTGAAAAGATGTAAAACCTCTCCTAGGTACTAAAAGGTTCATGTGTACTTGGATATTTGGCCCTACAGGTAACATGAATCAACATTATTGATTTTATAAGTTAACATTATTATTTTATTTTTCTATTATTTTAAATATAATTATAAATGTTATTATATATTTATTATTATAACTACAAATTACGTTATAATTATAAATTATAAATTAAATTATCTAAGATTGTTAATTTTATCGTTGTTGTTATATATTTTATTGTTATTATTATATTTTTTGGTAACGTCCATGCTTCAGTGGTACTACCCAAACACATTGCAGTACCCTCAAATTTAGTGCCTTTCTCCTCTGCAGACAGAAAATCTGACACTGACATTTGCAAAAGGATGCTGAGGCCTCAGAAGCATGACTTGGAAATTAGATGAGGACATCAGGAGCTGGGGGCAGAGCTGCAGACACTTGGAAAGAAAAGTTCCTAGCAGGATGTTAATGTCCTTCCTCCAGGTATGCTGTTGTTTTATCAAGCACACCTCTTAGCTATTTGCAGCCTCCTCTTGTCACCTGTGGCAGCTTTAACCTGTATGCAATGATCCTGTGCTGAGATCAAGGTGCCTGCTAATGTGGCTAAAAACCTGCCCTGCATGGCTCCCAGCCCATTTCCTTACCTTGAAAGGTCTGTCAGTTAAAACAACTTGCCAGAATGATAGCATTTTGCTCCTGAAATGTAATATTGCAAGCATGTGGAGAGCCATTATTGTCTGACTCGTGGCATCCTTCATCTCTCATTCCCCTCAGAACTCAGTTTTCCACCTGCACTTTCTCCCAGTGACTGCCTGGGAATATCACAATTCCATGAGCAGCAGGTTTCTGCTTCCCCCCAGTCCAGAGCAACTTCCAGACTGCTCTAACCAGACAATAATGAAGAATAAATGCCTAATGCCCCAATGTGGTAAATCAGATTAAACAATTGAGCATATCCAAAGAAATTAAATGTAGCCCGATAACGCTTAATGGCTTGGAAAGTTATAGAAGGGGGAAACTTCAGAACCTGGAGTAAGTTACTGACATACTCATTCAGAAATGAATGACTGCATTATTAACCTGCTGAACTTAAGAGAAAACTTTGAGAAATGAGAATGTCAGAATGAGACTGACAGGGTGTCATCTACCCCTCTTTTTAGTGTGTGTTCTCTGGGTTGGCACTGGTCACCTCCAGCTGCTCATCCCAGTTCCACACTCTGCTCACACCCAAACCACTCATGGGGAAAAGGAAACCAGGGCACAGGACACCGACAGAGGTTCACCACCAATTTTTGGCTCAGCTTTGTACTCAAGCCTCATAAATGGAGAATGAATCCCAAAACCCTGCTCTGGACTCAGGTCAGCCCTTGGCACCCTTGGCTTTGGTGGCAAGGAGAAGGGTGGGCCCTGCCTGAGTGTTCCTGCCTGGGTGCTGGGAGTGATGCCTTGGGGAGGCTGAGCTAGAGCAGAGGCTGGGCAGAGCTACAGAATAAAGCAGGGATTCATTCCAAGGATCTCCTCCATGGATGCACCTTGGGCAGCACCAGAGCCCAGCCAGGGCTGCACCCAAGATGAACCCAAATGGCCCCAAAATGCACGAGCGCTGCCGGGGTCTCTCCCTGGGCTCAGCTCTGCTCCATGTGCACATTGCAGTTCAGTGTCCAACCCCAGCTGCAGCCCCTGCAGTCCCATCCTGCTTGTTTTTCTCTCTCCAGCCCACGGGGTTTGTGCTCCTGGGCTGAGATTGGGATCATTTGTCCTTGGTGCCCAGCTGGAGCAGGAATTGTTTTGTCTCCCTGCTCTGTGCACAGAGCTCACCATGCCCTCATGTGAAGCCCAGACCCACACACTAAAGCAGCACAGAATGTGAGAAATAGAAAAGCTGAAACCTGAGGAATCAGGCAGAGGCTGACTGTGTTCTGCTCCAAGATCATTAAACCTCTCTAGGCTTGGGCTCACAAGAAGACTTTTGGAGGTGACAAGTGCTCCTCATCTCCCTTCTTCCCATGCTTACTGGAGCTTTTTGGATGGTGCATGCATGTCTATCACCCCCTCAGCTCCCAAGGGGTTATTTAGTCCTAACTGCCTGACGTTTATTTGGCTTTAGTTCTTTGAATGAGCACTCCCATTCCTTCACTCCTCATGGGTCTGTGCTGTGATTTCCAGCAGCTGACACAGCCACGTGGTCCACTTCTGCTCAGAAATGCCAAGTACTGGAAATTTCAGAGCCGCCTTTTTCTCTGGGGGAAAAAAAAAGAAAATGCAGCCTACATTTGTGGGTATAAATATTTTCATTTAGTTTTACAGTTGATGGTAATGTCCCTGATGATTTGAAGGTTAAATCCTATTAGCCCAATCTCTTTTTTTGTCCATTTGACTGTGATGGGAACAGATAGGAGATGTGAGAAGAACTTTAATAAATGCATTTTAGTGCTAAAAATGTTGCATTAGCAATTTTACCTGCCACTAGATATCCTAGACCTCTCTCATCAGTACATCTAGCTCTGCTTGTTTTGTGCAGATTTAATAGCTACCACTAATGAAATGAAGACCATGGTCATTATATTTATTTTTTTAAATAAATAAACCATAAATACTTATGGACCTAGGTTTCATTAACTACAGTTTCCTCACTTTGTAAAAAATTTTCTTGATCTCTTGGTCGAGGTGAGAAGTTAGAAAACTGTAGAGTCACAGTACTTTGCTATCCCAATATACCCAATAGTTGAGGGGTATTTATGGCTAATTATATAAACAGTGACAAGGATCAAATAATTTGCACTGTGGGCTTTCACACGCTCCAGGGAAATTGCTGGGATCATTTAAAAATATGGGAAATCCCGGCAAGTAATCTGCTACCTTCACAAATATTTCTCTTTGCATCTAATTCCATGCAGATGTGCAATAGATGGAGGAAAATGTGCTGAAATTTGAATTTCTACTTAAAGGCAAGTTTATTTTTTTTTATTTTTTAATATTCTGCCACCTATTGGTAACTGTAGGTGCTTGAGCTAATGTACATGGCACAGTGATATATACACAAGAACCAGCATAATCCATGTCCCTGTCCCTCTTAATTAACACCACCATTTACTCTTCTTCCCTTGCAATTTACTCGGCAAAACTTCCTATGGATCAAATTATGTCAGGGGAAATTATTCAAGCATTAAAACAATTCCACTGTTTTCTGGTTGGCCTGAAAACAAATCAAATTTTCAGATTCTAGACTGTCCTTCAACCTAGAAATATATCTTAAATACCAGGGCCTGTCTTTCCCAGTATAATATGAACACTTCCTGTAAATCTTGTATGGTAAAAACATTTAGGAGACCAGCAGCCCTTCTGTCTATATGTACCTCGAGACATAAAATTACTTTGTTTATGATGAACATTGAATAGAATTGGATATCCATTATGTCTGGAACATCTTTTAAGAGCTCCCTAATCCTTTGGAAATCATATAGATTCATATCAGTCTTGATGAGCTCTTTATTTTCAGAAGCAGAGAAATTTTTGCTGCACTTGGATGAGCTTAGTATTTGCTTCTGGTTTTTGAAGATAAATGAGAAAACCTCAGAGATTTTGATTTTTCTATAATATACCCCATCACTTTATTGTTTATTCAGAAATCCACTCAGTCAAGCCATGCACAATGTTATCTTTGTCTCATTTGTAAGTCCAAATGTGTAATTTAAATGTTAGCATCATTTTAAAGATTTCATCACTGTGGAGGGGGGAGAGCTCAGTGGCTGGGACTGGTCCATTCCTCAGAGCTTGTTATCAGGTGTTAATCCCCCTTTAAAGGTTTTTATCTCTGGCAGTGAAACTTGGATGTCTAAGGCAGCAGGTGTGGAAGTGTTTGAACTACACAGTGTATATTGGATGCTGAGAATCTTCAGAAAACAGGAGGGGAGTAACCAGTGTCAGAGTATTGGGGCAGGCAAAAATAGGTCAATCTTTTTATTTTTGGGTGTGAGCCAGGAATTCCAGTCTAAAAATAAGCTGCAAACATCAGAAAGAAAGCCACAAAGGATGGGAAAGATGAACAAAAATCAGGGAAGATGGGAGAGTAAAGCAGAGTTATCAGCACAAATGTTTAGCCACTAATTGGCCCTCAAATGTATTTGGGCAGATAAAACAAAACAAAACAAAAAAAAAACCACCAAAAAAATAAGGAAAAAAAAACTTTTTTGCGGTTAAATAACAAAAGTACTTTGGGCAGACTGTGAAGCCAAATTCTGAGTGATGTAAGAGCAGATTTAGAAAGTTGGAGGTCCAAGTGTGAAAACAAGCAAGGACCTCTTCGGAAGAGGAAAGTAAAGATTGTATTGTGACAAGTAGGCTACCAGCAAATAAAGGTGAGAGGTAATTACAGAATATTGTTGAGGACCTCACAGATGTGCTTCTGTCAGTCTCCTCTGGGGAGGCTCTGGAGAGGCACCAATTTTCCTCAGGCAACAAAGATGACACGTTCCGGGGCTGAGGTACTGCTTTAATTCATTTTGAAAAAGAGTAATCAGCTGTGGATAACAAAACACCAGAGTTAGTCAGGGAAATACCTGAGGACTTGGGCTCCAGAGAAGCCTGGGTGTAAAGCCTCAAAACATTAAGGTACCAAAATGTCCTGGATGCATATTGTACGTATGTTGTACTACATCTATCCACGTGTAGTAGATACGATTGGTACAATATATATAATTACAGGGAAATTAAAGCTGTGTTTTTCAGTGTCCTGTAAAAGGAATGATGATCCCAATGAAGTACAAGTTGCTGTTTGTTACCTCTAGGCAAACCTGTAAAACCAATCATATGGATGTTCAAAAGGTTTAGCAGGGAACATGAGCTGAAAGGAAAACCAGCCTCTTCCTGAAGGGAGCATGTGCCTCCTTAATATCTTGATTTTTTGTATTCACAAATGACTGTTAAGGGAGTAGAGAAAGCACGAAATGAAGAGTAAAGTGTTGTTGAGTTGAAAAAGGCTAGTGGCCAAAAATTAGAACCTGCTGTAAATCTAAACCTAAGTCTAAACCTGGCAAGCTGTGCCCAAAAGGGATGAGGAAAACAGGCAATATAAATCATGTGGGGGGAAAGTATAAATATATGATTTTATTTTAGAAATCAGTCAGTCCTTTTTTTTTTTTTGGAAAGTGCCATTTTTATTTCTTGTCACCACACCAAATGTGAAAAAAGAGACAGCTGAAGTAGAAGTGATTTAGATATGAAAGAGGAAAATTATGGACTTTGAGACAAAACCACATTAATCTAGAACTGACATAGCAGCATCTTTCAGTACCTTAGAGTGCATTTAGAATGGCAGCTGGGCTGTCTTGGTGGTGCAATTCTGGAGTTGGAAGAGGAGATAGCTAACAAAAACAAACAAAAAAGTGTAACAAAATTCTTGCCAGCTTTCCATTAATTAAAGCTGAAAATCTAGATTAAAAAATGAAAGGAAATGTGCTCTTCCAGAACACAGACATTGACAGATAGATGGAGCACAGACAGACAGAACTGATTCATCTGCACTGTCTGGGAAGAGCCATGGTAGGGGTTTTAAGGTGTTCATCCCAGTGAGCCCACAGGGTTTATATGTTTATAACTGAGTGGAGAATGATCTGATCAGCTGTCCCTTTTTTGATCAGCTGCCATGGTGCTGTGCAGTCATTTTCTTCCATCCCTTAAGCAGCCACTAGACAAATTCCAGTTAAGGATGCTGTCCTGTGAACAAGTCATGCATGGTAGGAAATACTGAACACCTGCCCTTGCTTTGGGACATGCATGGCAATTCCAGCGCCTACAAAACTCCCAGTTTTCTGGGCTTTGGCAACAGAAAACACAACAGCAGTTACGATTCTGACGCTGGTATTCAGCTGTTGGGACAGAAGCTTACTTGATGTGGTTGTGTTTGGTACTGTAAGGGCACAGGTTTGTGAATTCACTCCAAAATGTAGATTCACATGCAGTAAATGTGAACTCAAACCCTGCCTCATGCAGAACATTCAGGGCAGGGAGTGCCTCTGCTGACCCATCTGCTGAGCAGACCATGTAGAAATGGGTTTATTTTGCAGGGAGCAAGAAAGAGATGATGGAAACTGAAGACTGCAGCACATTATCCTTCCTTCTGCTTTGCTTTCATCCATTTTCTCCTGTGGTCCACGAGAGTTTGTGGTGGGAGAGAGGGTCAGAGCCTGTGGCACTGGTTAAGCATGTCAGTGCAGCTTTCTCCAGTGGTGGTGGAAGGGCTGATGCAAGGTCACATTCTATTGCTTTGGTGGAAAAACTACAAGTAACACCATGGAAAACCTATTTTCCCTCCAGGAGAAGTTTCATGGAAATGACTGCATCTAGTGGGGAGGAGGCAAAGCTGTGGTGAGCAGGTTCAGCTGGGCCAGTCTGAGTTTGTAACCCACAGCCAAGAGCTGTGACAAAGCCCAGGCTGGCTGCTGGGCCAGTCACTCTATTCCCAGCAGGGCAGAGGTGGAGAGCTGGGACAGTGAAAGCAAAGCTCTGGGGATGGTGCTCAGGAGACAGAAACAGGCTCCAAACACCTCTGACTGCAGAAGGGACCAAGAAAGCTGGGGAAAAGAGGCAAATCTTTCCTCAGAGCCTTTCTAATGAAAGGAAGCACAAAGAGAAGTGCTACAGCCTCTCTGTTGAACCTCAGCCAGCCTGTGCAGTGCACAGAGTGTGGCCCTGTGAAAACTGTTCCTGAGCAAAGTGGATGCTTTTGGAAAGGCTGAGCCCCAGTCCCGCCCTGCACAGCCGGCTGCCCTGCAGTCTGTGGTGCTTGTGTGCCCACCCTCTCCACAGGGCCATGGGGTCTGTGGGGTCTGTGGTGCCTCTGTGCCCCCCCTGCCAGCAGAACCATGGGGTCTGTGGTGGGTGTGTGCCCCCCCTGCCAGCAGAACCATGGGGTCTGTGGTGGGTGTGTGCCCCCCCTGCCAGCAGGGCCATGGAACTGGCCCAGCCATGAGCCCTGGCACTCAGAACCCTCCTTCCAGCAGCCCTTGCTGTGCCCTCCCCAGGTGGGCCAGGATGGGATGGGAGGGACAGCAAGAGCTGGGCTTGTGGCTGGCTTTGTCCGGATTGACTGAAATAATGCTTGTTTTGGTGAGCTGTATAAACAGTCTGCCTGCAGAGCAGGCACCTCTCTCCAGTCAGACAACACGGGCATGGCAGCACTCAGTAATACCTGTACCACTGAGGACTGGAAGAGTTGTGTTTTGGGCAGTCCTCACTCCAGAGATGTTGGCTCATAAGGAGGAACACGTGTGGGTTAAGAAAAGAAGCAAAGAAAGGTATGATTATAGCAAACATCCTTCACCCCACTCGTTACTTTTAGAGCCAAAGCTCTTTGCAATCCTCTCTTGCTCATATCTCACCTCCAGACGTGTCTCAGATACATTTCTCCTGCTAGTTGTCGCTCTTACTCTGTTTAACCATACATCTTTTTTTGGCTCAGCTTGGAGCACCATGATGAAAGTTGCCTGACATGGCCCAGTAAGAACCATCTTTATCTGTTTTTTAACTTTAGTAGAGTTTTGTTACAGGGAATGGCATTTTCTCTGCTGAAGATCGTGTAAAGATGATTTGTGTATGTGTGAGAAAGAAATCAGAATAACCTTTGGAGTAAAGATAGCAAGAAATGTTTTAGTTTAGTACTTTATTTTTGTTCTGGGAAAACTTGTTTCATTTATGGTGCCTTCCTGCTTGAGAGCAGGAATTCAAAAATTGGCTAAGTGTTATTTGGTAAGTAAGCAGGTCTGTCAGCCTCATGTTGATGATGTTCTTTTAGCCAGCCTCATGAAAATCTGCTGAAACTTGGCCAACTTGTAAATCCCAGGGAAAAAAATCCTGTTTGATTGTGCTCAGCAGCATATGTGAGCAGCGGTGAAATTCTCTGCTGCACCTGTAGCTCTGGGCAGGGTTGTGGTGGGCTGTCCTCCAGTTTTCCCCCATCAAGTTCTCCTTCTGTTGAATCTCCAGAATAATAATTATTATTAGTAGCAGTGGTGGTGGCAGTAGTTGTTAGGCTTTGGCAGTATAGCAATAAAATATGGTCCAGAGACCATAATGCTAGCATAGCCCAGGGCTGAATGTGTGGCACAAGTCCTTGTCTGAACCAGTTCCATTTGCTAGCCAACAGGATGAGTTTTGGATTTTAAGCTCTCATCCTTCAATTGTCCATAAGAAAATGTCTTAAGGCTTTGTTTCCTTCTGGCTGCTCGCCATGCAGGTGATTTTCACAAGGTAGCTGAATGCCAATGGGGGTTTTTCACAAAGAGCAGTTCAAGATTTATTCTTTACCATGAATTTTGAGAGGGATTATTTTATTTTTTTTTTTATAAACCTGAGGACTTAAAGTCAAGTCATCCCTAATGAAAAAATACTGCACTAATATCTTATGTATACTAACTGTCAGTGTGAAAAGACAACACTGTGGTCAGTTCAAATGCATCATATGTCAAACTCACTCTAAAAAGAAACAGTCTGAAACCCACTGAATAGGAGATATCTCATTCTTTTGTTTTCCATCACAAGCAGGATGTGATTTGCAGGAGTTTCTGGTTGCAGGAACTGTCAGGTGTGTGCAGTGTGCAAGACAGCTGAATATTACAGGGCTTCTAATTGATGTGAAAAGTGTCACCACAAATGTTCTCTCCTCTATATTTTAAGTATGAGCAGTGTAGATGAACTCATCACTTCAGGAGAGGAAAATTTGAGAGTAAGGAGCAGAATAATAGCACTCACCCTGTAATACAATGCAATAATCTGGGTAGTATTTGATATAAATATAACCCTACATAAAATATAAATAAATTCTGACTAGATTTTTCACCTGCATGGCAAGAGCTGGAGAGCCAAGACCAAAGCCTGGCTCTGAGATCCAGCCTCCCCAGTGAACCTGAGCTCCCAGCACTCACACCACAGTCACCAGCTCTTCTGTGAAGAGCAGGAAGGTTTTGGAGAGGCTCAGGGAGTTAATCATGAGTTCAAGGGGCAGGCTGATGTTTAAAGAGGACCTTTTGATGTTCACAGTTTTAGCCATGGCACTGCTTAGACTCAGAGGCAGCAGCTCCAGTTTTCTGCCACGTCCCTTGAGCTACCAGTGGCAGCAAGTGCTGCTGCTGCTCAGCTGGGTGTAATCCCCCCACCACAATTATCTGCAGCACAACAGGGATGAGAGCAATCCTTGCCTGCTGTCACCTCCAGTCCCAGGCTGCACTGGCCCTCACTGTAGGACTCCAAGCCTGGCTGAGCCCCTAAGCAATTTGGTCACACAAATAAAGATAGATTCAGCCATTGTTTACTAAAGACAACAGGGACACCGCCACCTCACAGACATTTTAAATCCTCTTAATATTTGCATTTATTTGTTTTTAATCCTCAGTGCCATAGAGTTCATGTAATGGATGTGGGACATAAGAGATGGGAAGTTTTGGCCCTTTGATCGGAATGGGAAAAATCCAGAAAACCAAGATTTCTGCTCAGATTCCTATTGCTGTACAATTTCACAGAACACATACATTCTCCCTTAAAGAGAGAATTACATAAGAGAGAACATACATTCTCCCTTAGAGAGATTCTCCCTATAGTTTGTTTGCTGGGACGTGTTCAATAACATGTCAATATGGAGAAATCTGGGAGGGGGCCTTCTGCAGCTCATATGTCTTCTTTCCACCTTTCAAATTTGAGAAATTGAAGTAAGGGAGCTGATGGTTGAATCACAGGGATAAAATGGAATTTTGAAGTCTGGTCCTTTCCTTATTGAATGGCCATTGTTGTCAGCATTGGGAGTTTTCTGCTTGTTTCAGCTAATCCTGGAAGCTTCAAGGTCCTTTTTGAGTCATTTACTCTGAGGCATCTCTGCTGAAAAGCAACAGCTTCTTATTTTCAGCTTCTCAATTCTTTACAGGGAGCCTTTGTTGAAAGGAGAGCTCACTTTTTTTTTTCTTTTATTTTTAATGGGTTAAAATAAGAATATGAAACAAAACTGATCTGGTATCTTGAATGAATGGATAACTGTGCAAGTTCTAAAAGTGTGAAGATTCTCAAGCCCCAAGGAATTATTGCTGTTGTGCTATTTCTTATATAGGACTACATCCTGCCTTCCTCAATTAATTGGACACAACTGCTAAAACATCCTTTACAATAAGCACTACTTCATACCAGACATATTTCCTGGATCTATAAAACAGCTTTTAGAAAGGGAGAACTGTATTTAAGACATTAATATAGTTCCACAAAATGGTGCTTGCTGATATATGGAGCACTTTTTGAATAATTCACTTTGAAATTAACACTATAATACCATTTACCTTTAAAGTCCTATTTACTGGAGCTGGAAAGAATTGTTCTCTGGAGATGAGGATATCGGCAAGCACCAGACTTCCAGAGCTCCTCTGGCTTGATGAAAAGGGTCAGATGACTTCGTGCAAAGAAATCAGCAGGCAGGGAGAGGGTGGGAGTGAGAGGGGAGCAGTGCCAGCCTCTCCTGCCCCATCAGGCCGTGCATGGGCAGGGTTTGGGTCTGGCAGCAGAGGGGACCTGCAGAGCTCTGCCCCAGCTGCAGCTCCTGCTCCCCCCGGCTGCAGCCACAGGGCCGGGGGGGCTGAGCCCCAGCCACTGGCTGCAGCCATCTGGGTTGGGTTTAATCCCTTGAAAAACAGGGATTATTTCCAGGGCGGATCAGTTCCCACTGGGATCTGCAGGGCCACCCTGCAGGCAGGCAGCCAAGCCCCTTGGAGGTGGCCACTGGGCTGCTGGCATGGCTCAGCTGGCACCCAGCCCCCTGCCCCCAAAACTGCAGCGAGAGCACGCCCAGCCTCCTCCATCAGCTCCAAGCAAACCTACTTCAAAGATAAAAGTTTGTGCTTCTCTTTTCTTTTTTCTGCTTCCCTTCCACCTCTCTGCCACCCCTGGAGTTGATTATTGTATAATTTACGCAGAAAGAGACTAATGGAACCTTCTGCCCCTTAACAGGAGTTGGAAATCTTGCAGTCAAACATTCAGAGCCATGTGTGGTCATAGCATCATAGCTGCAACCTGATTTTTATGCAGCTCATTAATTACTTGCTCTTTAGCCAATTTTAGGTATAAATAATGAGGGGAAAATAGGATCTTGGTGGAGTCCTTTTCCATTGATTTCAAAATTACCTTTAATTTGAGTTTCTTTGATTGACAGCAAGTCCTATGAATGTTGACTTTTGAGGTAGAGTGCTAAATGTTTTATTTATTGAACACCTGTTTAGCACTACTGACAAAAATGTTTTTGGTAAAGTTATTTGACTGAGCTGGCTCTATCAATAAGGATAGCCCAAGTGGCAGCTGACTAATTTTTTTTCTGATGTTTAGGTATAAATAATGAGGGGAAAATAGGATCTTGGTGGAGTCCTTTTCCATTGATTTCAAAATTACCTTTAATTTGAGTTTCTTTGATTGACAGCAAGTCCTATGAATGTTGACTTTTGAGGTAGAGTGCTAAATGTTTTATTTATTGAACACCTGTTTAGCACTACTGACAAAAATGTTTTTGGTAAAGTCATATGATGTTATTTGACTGAGCTGGCTCTATCAGTAAGGATAGCCCAAGTGGCAGCTGACTATTTTTTTTTTCTGATATAAGAATACAGAGCATAAATTTATGCACATTTCCCATTACAGTTCATGTGGACAAATTTTTATTTACCATTTTGACTAGTTTCACTATTGCCAACCCCAAATATTCAAAAAATTGTGAGTCAACTTATAAAAACAGTGGGATTAATTTAACTTTATACACCTGTGGATTTTGGGTTTTCAGTAAGCTCTAAGATATAAAAGTAAAAGTAATTTAGAAGCATGTAGGCTGAGCTATTTGCCAGTCAGAATATTGCAGAAATTACCACTCCCTGCCACTGTCAGCCAAGGCTGCTGATAATCTGGGAAAACTGGTACTGCTGGTACTTACACTCAGCCTGGAATAACCTCTACAGAGTGTCCCATAATTTCATTTAGCTGAAATGTAAACCCATTTATCTGTGCTCCCTTTCAGGTATACCAGTCACAGCATACCTTGGCCAGAGTGAGAAATTGTCTGTTTCAGACACTAATGGGCTTTTTCTTAAAAAAACCCTCTGTCTTCAGTGGGAATGACAATTTCCGCATCCCGGTGAGAGTGGAGAAATGAATAATAACATCTAGATTTGTCTGAATTCCATAGGTCCCAGAGGGATCAACTTTGATTCCCTCCCTTATTTACAATGGTACAAGGAAAGCATTTCAATTCTCCAAATGCTCCCTCATGTGGCTTCTTAGTACTAATACTGAAACATTTATGTGTTCTCGGAGATTACAGCTCCCTGCCAGGAAAGGGGCTGAGACAACATGAAAGGTATTTCATGTGAACTCTGACACTGGAAAATTATGGTTCCAGAGCCTACATGTAAAATGTTTGGCTTTTCTGTTTGTAAACGAGATGGAAGCAGTTATATTTGCCTCTGCCCCTGTGTTGGGGGAGGGGAAAAACCTGAGCTTTGATCAGGCTTGCCATCAATCTAATTATCTAATCAGATGGCAATAGATAAGGGATAAAAATCTGAAAAACATAGAATCACAGAATTAACTAGGTTGAAAAAGGCCCTTAAAATTCAAGCCCAGCCTATGAGCTAGCACCACCTTGACAACTAAACCATGGCACTGAGCGCCACATCCAGCCTTTCTTAAACACCTCCAGCACGGTGATTCCACCACCTCCCTGGGCCGCCCATTCCAATGCCCAACCTCCCTTTCTGTGAAGAAATTCTTCCTGATGCCCAGCCTGGACACTCCTGGTGCATCTTCAGTCTGTGTCCTCCTGTTCTGTCACTGGTTGTCTGGGAGCCCGACCCTCACCGGGCTACAACCTCCTTTCAGGGAGCTGTGGAGAGTGGCGAGGTCACCCTGAGCCCCCTTTTCGCCAGGCTCCACAGCTGAGCTGCTCTTCAGAGGACTTGTGCTCCAAGCCCTTCATCAGCCTTGTTGCCCTTCTCTGGACATGCTCCAACATCTCAAAGTCCTTCCTAAAGTGAGGGCCCAGGACTGGACACAGCACTCGAGGTGCTGCCCAACCAGTGTCGAGCACTCCCTGCTCCTGCTGGCCAATGAAAAGGGATTACTTTGGTGTAATAGCTCAAAAAGGGAAAATCTATGTACACAGGCAAGGGAATTTGCTTAATGCACAATCTTGCTTCCACAACAGTTGTGACTAAATAGAGAAGTTGGATAAGAATAGGAGATGGAGGAAGGTGAATGTGCTGTTGCTTTGAAACTGTGGCACTGTCTTTCCCCTTTACCACAATTTGGGAGATGTTTCTTGGAGCTCTGACACTTCCAGCTTGGTTACAACATGGGAAGCCACTGCTGAAGCTTGGCGAGCAGGTGGTGCAAGCAATGCACTTGTTTCCAGGCATTGTCAATGGCCTTGGGTCAGCTTCTCTGTTCTTCTTTAATGACAGCTCTATGTCAGCACTATTCCTGACTCTGCTTTTCCCTTTTAAAATCATAATTCCCTTGATGATTTAAAGGCTTCTGCTGGTCCTGTGTGATGAGCAGGGAGTCCCACCTGTGGGCAGGTTCATCTTGTGAGGCAGGAATGGATGCCATCTGTGCTGGGGACTTCTCATTTCCATGGTGAGCTGTCATGCTGAAGAGCAAGGAGTGACTAAGGCTGGACAGTCTTCTATTACATAAAAATCTCTGTAATAGGAAGCTAATAGCTCCCCCTATTCTTTAATATTTGAGGAGCATGGAAATGTATCTCATAAACTGGATCAGAACACAGATTGCTCAAGAGGACCCCAGGTCCAGCAGCACCTTCCCTCTCCGAGGGGACCAGAGAGGTACAGGTGAGGCAGGAAGACAAACTGCATCAAAGAGAAGGGCTCAGGGAAAAGGCTTTGTTGTCCCTGTGGAGAGCCCTCACCTGACCCCAAAGCATTTGCATGGTATGCAAAGGCACACATGCAGGTGTTTTGGTGTACATTTTTGCCTGAGGTGAAGGAAAATAATACTGCTGCTAGGTCACTTCAACAATCTGGGAACACTTGATTTGCCTCTCTGCCTCTCAAGTCCTTTTGGAAAGGGCAAGTTTTGCCTTCAGGAGGTTGATTCTGGAATTGCTGGCTCACTCACAAAAAAGAAAAAATTAAAAATCAAAGGACTGCAAAGTTAATAATTAATATGTTTCATACTGGACAAAATAGCTCAACAAGAAAATTTTCAGTTTTATTTTGAGCTTTCTAAAGCCTGTACTAATAAAACTCTCTGACCCTGGAATAGTTTCTTTTGAACTTGGATGAAAAATCTGACAAAAGTGAGAGTCATCTGCAAGCCTTGTGGGAGCACTCCTCTGCAGTTTTTACCAATAGAAGTACCAGGAATTACCCAGGAATGTTCTGTATCCAGATGCTTGGAACTGTTGCAGAAACATGCAGTGTTGAAACCTCCCCAGCAAAACCTTTTGCCAGATGATGTTGTGTCTGTAGACACCTGAAAAAATATGTTCAACATGTTCACATTGCTTGCTATTGCTTCTAACTCTTTTGGAAAGCAAGCCAATGCCAAAAGAAATGCAACTGTTTGAGAAAAAGGTTTTGCATATTGGAGATTTTGGTAACATATTTTTTCCTCCATGTTATTTAAAGTAGTATCCCTCAAAATGCTTTTGATTTGATCAAAAGAAGAAAATATCACAGGATTTTTTCTCCATGTTTTTGCTTTCATCCAGTATTCTGAATTGTTTTTTCAGTAACTGAAATTTTGTACCAACTGTTGAGGCATACATCCAGCATATTTGGGGGAATTTATAAACCAGGGAAGACCATTTATTTTCACTGGAATATTTTAGATTTCAGGAGTTATTGCTGAATGTGGAGAATGGAGCTTTTTCTGAAAGAAAAATATACAATGTCACATCTTGGTTTGTAGGTATGTCCTTCTCATTGGGACAAAACTTCTGTCCTGCCTTGAAGCCAAGAAAAAACATTGAGCCTTCCCCACCTTACTGGGAAATGCAAAGGCCCAGAAGAGCACCTGCTCCTAAAACTGCAAGGTAAAACATTTCAGTGCTCCCCTCTCAGGACATCTCTCAGTTTTGCAAGGTAAAATATGAACAGGCCAAAGTTTAATAACCAGGACTGGCCTTTCCCAGAGGTAGTACCAGCTGGATTTATGGCAACTCCAGTTCTTCTGTTGGTGAAAACACAATAGTGAGTGGTGCAGGGAAAAACCAAGTTAGTATGATGGGCATTCCAGATATCTGCCAAGGAAAATGTGAGAGGAATGGAATTTAAACACAAAATATCAGTGAAACACTTCTCTTGGGTTAGCTAACAGTGATATTTAACTTGAGCTTTAATGTACAGCTGGATGTGCAATTGCAGCATATACAAAGTTCTTGCTCCTCCTCCTTTCTTGCCTATCTAAACATCCCACTTTCAGTTATATTGTGAGATTTTGGACTTCTGTCAGTTTGAAATATAGAAATTTAAAAAATAAAATATTAAAATAATTGATAAAATTTCTCTGGGATTCCATGGACAGCTGGATGCACAGTTTTCCAAGGTAGGAAGGTGTAAGAACCATGTGCATTATTCACCAGGTCAGTCATTTGCTGATGCCCTTACCCAGGGTATGCAGGTGCCCCTTTGCACTGGAGCAGGTGACAAGGCCAGCCCACCTCCATCTTTTTACAATACTGAATTTTGCCTTTTTCACAGGAATGGTCCCCTCCTTCTGCTTGTGCCAGCCCCAGCAGCGTGGCAGCGCTGAAATGCAAATGGGATGGCCCAGCTCCTGAGGACACACATCTGCCTGAAACTCACTTGGAGCTCCTGGTAAACAAAATGCAAATGAAATATTCAAAGCTTTCTTTGCAAACCAGCTAAAGCAATCTCTACCTTTTTCTTTAATTGGTCTTACAAGCCAGTGTAGCATCCCCATAAATTCACTGTTCTCCATGACCTGAATTCATACTACTTGCATGTGGAATGTCCAGAAATTATATGGCTCACTGTTTTCTGTTTATTTGGGTATTATCCTCATAAGATCCTTAAAGCAACGTGAAAATGTATCTACATTGCAGGCATATTAAAAATAGGCAACAGGGACTCTAACAATGGGAATTAAAAGGGATCAGGGACTCCTAATAAGAACACCTAATACAATAGAAATTTTAATTACTAAAAAGGCAGATCTAAGTCTCCACTTCTGTAATCTCATATCCAGTGATGTCAGCATGTGTATACATGATTTAGACTACTTGGGCATCCATCCAAAAAAAGCAAATTCCACCAAAGCTACCATTATTAAGTGACCTATTCATGTTTTGCCCTTACACAGAGAACAAGATAATATGGTTTTTAAGTACTCACTTTATTTAAGTTATATCTCTTGTCACAAATCGCAGAGATCATGCCTTTTTGAAAAGCTTTCACCTGAATATTTATTTACAGTAAACCTCATTTCACCTCTTTAGCAAAGTAAGGGGGCTTTACCATAGCTCCAATTCCTATTTATAGTTACCCAAAGACCCCTGGAGCTGGGTAAAAGTATGTTAAATGCCAACTTAGACCTCAAGGGCTGTGGCTGATAAACACAGATGACTCAGTCCATGATGAGTAGTGATCTCTCAGGCAGAGGTCCACGCTGCCCTCCTTCCCACACTTGCTGTGGTGTTGTCTCCTCTCTCCACGTGGCAGCTGCTCACAGTCTGTGGCTTGCACTGAGGTGAGGTTGTACCAAGTCTGGATTTCCTCCACTGCAAATTGGTGACTGAGGCAGCTCTGCAGAGATGTTCAAAGGACAGCTGGAGACAGCAGCCACAAAAAGGGTCATAAAATGAACCATTCCCTTTTGTGATTCAGACCCCTGAGCACATTTTAGGGAATATTTGTTGTGTGGACAAGCAGTCCCACAAATACATTACAGCACTGTAAGTACTGTCCCAAACATGTGAAAAGGGCTTTAGTTACATAAGGCCATTAACATGGGGAGAAGTTATGTGGCTGACGTCCTGGGTATAAAAAACTTGAAAAAGCAGAAATCACAGTCTCTTGACTTCTGGTTTTTCTTTTGTTGTTGTTGTAGTTGTTTTACTTTCTGGATGGTCATCACCAAAAAGCCAGCATAACATTGCGTGATTTACTCTAATATCATCAGAACACAGCAAAAACATCTGTGAAAAAAGCCAGACTAATGAAATTTCAGAGCATTCAAATATTGTAAAGGTTGTTGGGATCGATCTGAAGCAATCATGAGTCAGATCAAGAGGGTTTATATAAACTCAAGCTTTTGGAAAGTGTTAGGAGGGTGAAACTAGTAGCAGTACACCAGGCAATGTTCCATTCAATTTAGTCCATTATTAATGGTTGGTTTTGAGTACCTTTGTGAAGGTCTCGCTCAGAAGAGTTCTGTCCCCGTGCTCAATTCCACAAAGAAAAGGAAGCTCCCTGCAGGATGTATCATCCTGTTCCTCACCCTGACAAACACTGCAGGTGTGAGCTGGAAGCACAGACTGACCCCTTTCCCTCTCAGCACCTTGTGGTCTCATTCCTCCAGGAGAGTGGCCAGCCTGTACTTTTCCTCAAACTAGCAGGTTTAAGCAAAGAAGCACAGACATTCTTCTTGCTAGGAAAGTAAATAGAGCAGGGTTTGTGAAGCAGGGGAAGTGGAGCCTGGGTCATACCAGCTAGGGCAATCACAGGAGTCAGCAGAGTGCCTGCCAGCAAACTCTCCAAACTCTTTTTTCCCTTTTTGGGGAGGAATTTCAAACAGAGCTAAGACCATTACCTAGGGCTCTCAGCTCCTCATTCCTTACTGTAATCATTACACAAGGTGCCTTTCTATGGGTGAAGTGCTGTGCTGGGATCAACCCTGTGATGATACCTACGGAGGACAATGAAGGATTTGATCTGAGGTGTACCAAGCTGAGTATTTATTGCCTTGTTGGGTTTAATTTCTAAACAAACAAGCAAAAATCTGCATGATAGTCTGGCTTTCCTGGGCTGCTGGCTGGGCTGTGGTACAGCTGGTGTGTTCTGTCTTCCACTTGGCCACTCATCTCCTACAAAAGTGGAGCAAACAGAAACTGCTCAGCCTGAAGCTGCTGTTGTTCAGCTTGCCTCCATGTTAGCCGTGCCCTTATTCTCTCCTTATGTGCATTTTATGTGTCTGGGGAAGAAAAAACCAGTTCTGAGGTCACTGTGTAAGTGAGAGCCACATGTTTTTTATCAGGGCACCACAGTACATGCAAACAACGACATCTGTGGCACCGACATCTCTCTGGGGCTTTGAGTCCAGATTTTCTCTGTTACTGTGATGTAAATCTGGGATAACTGGGAGCTGCTTGCTACTTTTGAATATTTGATCTTACACTGAACTTCAGGACAGAAGATAATTAAACATAAGAGAAATTGCATCCCTAGAACAGACAAAGTGAAAAGGTTCTGAAATAGTAGTTTAAAGGGAAAGTTTTAAAATGGGAATAGAAAACTTATATTCTTTATCCAACTTGGGCAGAAATGCCGAGTGGGCTTGAGGAAAAAATGGTTACTTTTAATACTCTTCTGATTGGGTGGAAGGCAGGCAGGGGTGGAGAATGGATAAGAGGAAAGAGGGGTTTTTTTAAGGTGAAGTATTGCTGCAGACCGAGTTGGGATCTTCAAAAGAACATGCTATAGGGGACAAAAAGTGCTGTTACCTGAGTGATGCAGAGAGAAAAGGTGCAGGAATCCCTCCACTGACTATGAAACCAGAGGGTGGTTGACTCTGTTCTGTTCAAGAGAAGATTTAAACAAGAAGAAAATTAATATGCTCTTAAGGGAAAAAAAAAAGAAAAAAAAAACAAATCACCAGCAGAAACAAGTGATGGAAGAATGGGGAAAAGTGACATATTTGTAAGAACATCTTTTAACAAAGGTGAACTTGTGTTGCAGAAAGTCCTGGGTCCTCAAGAAAGTGGTGCTGACTGAAGTCTGCCAACTGCTTCTGATCTGGCTGAAACTGCAGCCGAAAAGGTAGCACAAGATGAAAGTCTGTGTCTTTTATGGCCAGTTTTCTGAATTGCCTGCAATATGCTTTTGTTGGATTTAATAAAAAAATAGCCAGTCTGGAAGAGATTTTTCTCTTTCAGACTGCTCTGAAGTTCATTCCTGAAACCCATTCATCTCCAAGACAGAAAGCAAGCAGGAGGGAAAGAGTGGCTAAGACAAGTCTGAGGAGGCAGAAATCATGACTAAGAAGAAAAAAAAGGAGGATAATATTTTCAAGATGGAAAAGTTAACTTGCAGCTTTCAGTAAGTCTTAATTTTTTCCTTTTAAAAGACTCTTATTTTACTTACAATTACCAAAAAAAAAACCCCAAAAAGTTAGTATAAGTCAGTGTGTGCAGATGTGGGTGCGTTGTAATGATGATAAAAACATGCTCTTAAAAATTCTGGATTATTTGGGGCTTCCACTTGCTCCATTCATGGATCTGGATTCCTACAGGGTCCTGCCCCCTGCCTTTAATCAGGTACTCACTTTCCAAATAGAAGACAGATACGTATAACTTCACAAGATTTATAGTTATATGCACTTCTTACTAACTTAATAGGCAGGCATGTTTTGCTTGGGTTTGCCTTGTAAGTGCCATATCTAACAGAGCTTTTAGGCATATCAGCAGCCAGCTTTCACCCAGCTCAGCTGTCAGTGGTTCCCCGTATCAGGTACAGAGATAAAATAATTTTTCATTATCCATCTCTTATAAAGTAATTTATAAGGCATGTTCTCATATCCAAGAGTGTTTTGAAAAGCACCCCTCTAAGGCTGTCTGCAGTGTGACTTAAGCATGCTCCAGTTTATAAGGCACTTCATATAGCTGCATTGATTGGGACTTTAATGTGTCTGTTCATCTCTTTTGTCTGGAAATATTTGGTTTGAAACAGGACAATAGGAACATATTAAAACTTGACCGTGGCTCAGTACATTCACGCACATGAACATGAATATACATGGATGTACATGAACATGAATATCTGTAGGGTTCACTGGGGAACTTTCTCTGGAGAAGTTCCCAGTGAGAAAAGTGCTGCCATTTCTTAAAGAACATAATTCTGAATAAGGGCTTATACATACATGAGTACTTATGTCTAAATAAATCCGTCCACTGTGCAAAACACAAGCCACACAAAATCACTAAGAAAGAAGCATTATCAAAGAATAAGAAGGGGTTATTTTCTGTCTTTTAATACATTGTAGCTACATACTTCTTTTTTTTCCATAATGCCACAAGGTTAGAGAGATGATGCCGTGGTTTGACACTGGCGCAATGCCAGGCACCCACAAAAGCTGTTCTCTCACCCTCTCTTGTTCTCAGCTGGGCAGAGGAGAGGGGAAAAATTAACACAGGGCTCATGAGTTGAGGTGTGGACTGGGAAACAACACTCTAAGGACAAAGCAGCTTCAAGTTTTAAGGTGTAAAGTAGATTTATTATTAACCGAGTCAGAGGAGGATAATGAGAAGTAAAATAAACCTTTAAAACACCTTTTTCCCCCAGCCCCTCTCTCCTTCCCACCGACAGTGCAGGGAGGCAGGGCAGGGGGGTTTGATCAGTTCATCACTCGAGACCTTCTGTTCACTCAGAGTTTTTTCTCTGCTGTGCCATGGTGTCCCTCCCATGGGACACAGCTCTCCATGAACTTCTGCAGCGTGGCTCCAATCTCATCAGCAGCAGTCCTGCCAAAACTGCTGCAACGTGAGTCCCTGCCACGGGCACACAGCCCTCCCAAAACTGCTGGGCTGTGGGTCACTCATCCACAGGGTGCATTCCTCCAAGGGTGGGCTGCTCTAGGCTGAAAGCAAGGGCTCTCTGTCCCAAGCAGGGCCCTCTCTCTCTAGAAGAACCCAGCTTTCTCTGGCATCCACCTGCTCCAGTGTGAGCACTTTTCCCATGGGCTGTAGGTGGATCCCCGCATCCCCCCTGGATCCCTGAGCTCGTGCCTTACAGCAGGACAGTTTGTTTCACCATGGTCCTCACCACAGCCTGCAGAGCAATCTTGGCTCTCATCGGGGCACCTCCTCCCCCTCTTTTTCCACTGCCCTTGGTGTCACAGGCTGTTTTCCCTCACATGTCCTCATTTCCTCCTCTCCTCTGACTCAAAGAGGATCTGCTGCCTGTAGGTACCATTGCCAACGAGTTCCACCAATCCAAGATTCTTGTAGGCTCCCACAGCCCCAGAGGTCGATCTTGTCCAGGTTCCAGGTCAGGGAACCAATGGCCATGTTTCTCCCACCAGCCATTTCCAAGAACTATTTTATTTTGTTCATATGTTGTATAAATATCATTTGATATGCATGTTTTATATCTCTTACTCAGAGTTTTATCAAGTTTTCCTTTTCAAATTGGAATGTTTAAGTTGTTCTTTCCATTGAAGTTAGTACAGTGTACCTTTGCTGTGTATTTTACTATCAGCATACAAAAATCATTACCTTCAAAGAAGTAATCAGGATTAGGGTTTTTCTTTTTTTTTTTAGTACATTCAATGATACTGCTGGTGTCCAGCAGCAAGTCATCTAAGATTCATTTCCTTTCCTACACTTACCAAAACCACCAGGTAGAGGAATATGCTGCTCTCCAAACTGTGGCAGAAATCCCAGAAAACCATCAAGCCAAAGATCTGCCCCTTTTATAATATAAAATCAGACCAGGACCTTAAGGGCTGATGGAACTGGAAATGTTGCTTGACTGCAAGTGGCAGATCAGGCTGTGAAAGTATTACTGAGCAAAAGCTTTTAAATAAAAGCAAATTACATCTACTTCACCTCTGGCAAGGCTTGTGTATGTTAGTAGCAACCATAGTATGACTGCTGTCATCCATCATCACCATGTTTAATCAGAAAATCCTTGGAAAAAACATCAGACAAAGAGCAAAAATACTGTACCAAGAATGTTTCCCGAGCAGAGAAATGTGCTGCTCAGCACCACAATCTGTTTCAGTTTTGACAGAAAGATGTTTCTTGAGAGTTTGCATCTGTAGAACAAAAAAAAAAAAGGTTTACAGCTATTTTTATAGCAGTGTTTTTATGCATTTCCGTTGCAGTTTAATAATATATTTGTGGGTCTCCATATATATTCCTACTTCCCTGCAAAGATTTCCATTGATGTGCAGGGTGGGAGTTTGTGGGAGGGGGAAATTCCTGGTTGGGTTTTTTGGTTTCTATTGGCTCTTACAAGAGAAGGGAGGCCTGAAAACTTTTAAGAAAGGATATATTTTTAAAGGTGTATTCAACATTTGGCATTCAGGTTGTCTAGCCTTTTTTTTTTCTTTTTCCTTTTTTTTTTCCTGGAAGACTCTATGGATCACTGAAGAGCCATTAAGCTTATGACATCAAAGGTGCCATGGAAACAAAACCTGATTAAAAGTGATTTTGGTTAGTCTGTTTTAAGCTTTTTTTTTTTTTTTGTGTTAGCTGAAATGTTTGAATGGGCATCCGGAAGGAAAAACACGTACAAGTGTTTCGTCCTCTTGTTGTAGATTCTGTTCTGTCCTCCTTGTCAAAGGCTGCAAGGTCCATCCTTCTCCACCTCTAAAGGAATGCACCCAGAAACCAAGGAACGTTGTTTCCCCAGCATTTCTCAAACAGGGGAGAGCAAGCACACAAAACAGCACCATCCCTATGGCCCAACACTGGCACCTTTTCCAATTCAACTGTAAAAAAACAGTTTTGCTCTCTTTGACTCCCTGGAAGGGATGGGGTGGATTGGCTCTAGGAAGAGATTCCCCATTCATCATCCCTGACATGAAAACCACATCCTCCTGTTTATGGGGAGTCTGAGGCTACAACAAACAGCCTGAATGCCTGCTCCACTGAAACCACTGGGTGCTGTCCAACCACCTTCAGAGAAACATATTTCTTTTGTAATGAAGTCATCTTCTGCCTTCATACAGCTTCTTGTTGCCTAAACATCTTTCTAATATTTTTATGTTTTGTGCATACCCAATTGGAAGATGTGTTGGTTTTATTTTTGGTCTGCAAACCAGCATCATGCTGAAATGACATCTAATTATGACTGCATCTTTGCTCCTCATGCTGTAGTTTCAGTCATTTCCCTTGCTTTGCCCAAACCCTTCAGTCCTGGCTCTGGCCAGGACATGGTTAATTCTTCTGTACCACTCTGATGCCAGCTTCAGGGTGGTACAGCAGAATTATCCCTAAGATACTTCCTTTTGAATAAAATGCTCCAGCTGGCTGAATTCCAGCTTGCTGTTCAAATATTTACTTTAAGGCTACACTCAAAATTCACTGCCCTCATCTTCATGCTTCTCTCTCACCCTTTATCTCCTCAGGAATGGTCCTTCAGGCTGTCTGAATGATGGTTGGGTATTTGCACTTGTGCGTGCACTTCTGAATTGCATGGCATGAGACACAGGCATTGAAAGGACTCTGCTCCTGCTCTCCTGGAAGGAGGCAGTGATCTTCAGAGCCTGACCAAACCCAGCAGGCTGTAACCAAGCTCCAGCCCCAGTTCACTGTCACCAGGGTACAAAACACAAGGAGCCACGCTGAGGTAAGAAGAGTTATACCCCTGCAAATCCTTGATTTGACATTATTTCCCTCTGTTTTCTTTCTGTCTGTTAGCAGGAAGGTTGGAAAGATAAAGAACACCTGTGGAAACACTCCATCCCAAAAATAGCCAGCAAAAATCTGGGCTGAGAAATGGGAAATGCAGAGACTGAAAATTTGCACAAATTTGTTATCCTGTGAAAATACCTCCAGGTGTGAAAATACCTTCCTAACATGTAGTCCCATCCTGTAACAGCAGCTACATTTCAGTCACTTTGCTGACAAATGTGTGAGAACAGTTTGCTTCATCAGTTTTGCTGACTTACCCATGTTTACCCCAGGGCCTTGCACTCACCTAGTGAAGTCTCTGCAGAGACTTTGTCATGTCCTTGCAACATTTACAGGGGGCCTGGAAGAAAGAGGAGGACAAACGTTTTAGCATGGCCTGCTGTGATGGGACAAGGGATAATGGTTTTAAACTGAAAGAGAGTTGAACTGGATTTAGGGAAGAAGAAGTTCTTTCAGTGAGGCTGGTGAAAAACTGGCCCAGATTGCCCAGAGTATGGGGTAGATGCCCCATCCCCAGAAAGGGGAAAAAGAGATTCAAGTCCAGGTTGGGTGGGGCTTTGGGCAGCCTGATGTAGTTGAAGATGTCCCTTTGTCAGAACCAGATTTTCTTAAGCCCTGGTTTAAGCAGTGAGTCAAACCTGCAGCCTGTCTTTCACTGCTGGAAGTCTTTTGCCTTGACTCTGCTCTATTCCCTCCACTCTTTTTTGTACTCCTGGGTTTATTTTTTTCTCCTCTTGATAATGTTTTCATTTCCTCGGCATTTTGTGTTCACCTGTTGCATACATGTGTTTCCACCAGCCCAGTATTGAAATCCAGCCCTGGCTCTTCTCAAAGCTATGCCCTCTGAAATGGCAGCAGTGGTTGTACAACTCTGTGTGGAGAAAGAAAGATATCCTCTCATTCTTTCTCAGTCTTTCTTTCATTCAAGCCAATCTTTCATCTGTCCATACCGTTTATTCTAACAAAGTCTGACTGTCTTATCACTTTCACTGCTTTGATTTTTTTGACTGGAAGGGAACAAATTATTCCATCTTTTCTCTGTGTGTAGGGCCTTTTCACTAAGCATGATGAGGGGTTTCCGGTCTTCTGCACTTGTGACCATTTGCAGGTCTAATGCACATGTTGGTTGTAACTCTGGTGTTCAGCACATGACTGCAAAAGAAAGGGGGAAGAGAGTTTCTGGCAGCTCTTGCTAACTCTCATTGGTCAGGTCCCTGAAGGAAAACCATCTACAGAGAGGTGCAAGGAGGCTGAGGCAGTACATGCTAAATCAGTGCCTAGACTCTGAAAGGTTTAAAGTCATGACACCAATGGTAACTTCTGCTTGTGTGACTGCTCTTCTGAAATCTCTTCACCTTTTGCCTGTGCACTTTTGGTCTTTACAGTTCATGAGGAGCAATGGAGCCATGCTGTTACATGTTCCTAAAAAGTCTCCCTGTGACTGAGCCACCAGGAGTGGGAGCAGAGGAACAGAAGGAGAAGCAGCAGTTTCAGACTTCAGTTCAGCCACAGGTAGCTTAAGTCAGCAGCACTGCTTGTATTTCAAGGACACAGGGGCTGGTTTTGACTCCTCTTGTTCAGCTCTGCTTAAAAAGGCTTTCTGTGGTGTTGGAGACGTGTTGCCAGACTCTCTGTTTTATAAACTGCTTGTGTAATCCACATTCAAAGTTTGTGAGGCTTCCTTGGGTAAAGCAGGAGCTGCTTTAAATGGCACTTAAACCCATCTGTTTCACTGGAAAAGGCCTTTCTCTTGTAGGTTACAGGGTACGCAGGTTCATCTATTTCTATCACCTTCAGCTGACTGGTTTCCCTCCCTCCTCTAGGAAGCAGACAAGCCCTCCCCGCTGCTGCCCTTCCTGAACAGGGCCCTCCAGGAGCCCACATCCCTGCAGGATTTGGCTGGCTGCAGGTAGGCTGATGTCTGCTCTGCGTGTCCTTGTGAAGCCAGGCAGGCTATAAGTGGCAGAAGGGCCCTGCCCACATGTGCATCTTGAACACATGGTCCCCTAAAGTTTGACCACACACAGGCGAGAGATTGGGCAAGCTGTGTGCCAACAGAGCCCTTCCCACACTAGCCAGCCCTGGAAAAGGAACTGCTGCAGACATGCAGCGCCACCGAGATATTTGGCTTCGTGATTTGTGGTGGGAGAAAGAGCCTCAGCACAGTCACCTACTCATTTGGAGGCTCTAAAAACTGCCAGTTCTTGTGCCCAAAAAGCGCCTGCCCCCACACCCTCTGCTGCTGCTGTGACTATTTTCTGCTGGGGGGACAAGCAGCCCACTTTGGGGAGTCACATCTTGGGAGCTGAGGGGAGAAAGTCACCTTGGTGATTGTAAAATGCAACAGGAGCGGTAAAAAGTAGGGACTGGGTGACAGTTCAGTCCAGACTTTAGTCTGAGTTTTCAAGGATTTGGGCACAACTCCTCTTCCAGGTTCCAGCTTGAGGCCAAGCCTGGATGCAGCCCTGAGCCAACCTGAATCAAACCCTCTTCTCCAGCACATGAAACCAGGTGGGCCATTGCTGTAAAGCCTTGGATAGACTCACCTCTGTGATGTTCAGTCCCTCTTGGCTGGGGTCACCCCTGGAGCTGCCTTTCCCTGTTGACAAAGCTGGAGGCATTTAAATAAACTGGAGCTGGAGGCATTTAAATAAACATGACCAAGATCTGACCCTCCCTACAGAGGAGTGCTCCTCCCAGGGCTGTGGTGCTGTGTCCATGGCCACCTACCCTGCCCCTCCAGGGAAGCTCCTCTGGCACCAAAACTAGCAAATATAGCAGTGCTTTTGGTTTATGGAAATGTAGAGCAAACAAATAGGAAACAGGAATAGGAAGAATAGGTTATCTCTTCTAAACTGGGAAAGGGAATGGAAGGGGGTTCCTATACGTGAGAAGAGTGAGGGAAAGCATTCCAGTCCCAGGATAAAGTCAAAGTTACAGGAACAGAGATGCTGCTGACCCCAGGGCTCAGTGTTTGCTGCCATCCCTGCACACCTACCCCTTGGGGTTTGTCTCACCACAGCCTTCTAAGATGCCCCTGGCTCCATCTGCTCTTTGTTATGTGTGTGCCCCAAACAGGATAGGAAAAAATACCTTCTTTTTTTTTTTTTTTTTTTTGTTTCCTAAAGTAAAATACTCTTGCAGGAAGTAAGCAGCTCTTCTGCCCTCACTGCTTTTCCCTAACAGGCTGCTGCTTTGAAATCCTTCTTAGCAGAAAAACTCTGCTATGTCCCTGGGACAGCAGCTCCACATTCCCGGGGCTGTGCTGGCAGCTCTGTGGGGTTCAGGGGGCCAGGCACCCGACCTCTGCTGGAGCTCTGTGCTGACTCTGCACCCCTTTCTTGGTGCTCACCAAAGATGTGGCAAGTTTTTAGCTGCTCCCCACCCTCTGAAAGCTGGAGACAATTGATTTTGCATGACTCCTCAAAGCTTCTCCTGAAGCCTGTTTCCCAAATCCCCAGAAAAAAAGAAAAAAAAAAAAAAAAAAAAAAAAAAGGGGTAAGAGGAATTAAAAGGAAGATGTGTTTCTTTGGATTTCCTTGCCATCAATCATCTGTCCTCTGAATGAAAACTGCTGTCTGGTGACACCCATGGCATTGGCGTGATGTGTCTGACATCCCACAGTCAGCAATTCCCTTGGAACAGGCCGGTGAGTCTGGAAAGCATTTCCTGTCCTTACAGCAGTTGCTGACACTTGGAGGCACACATTGAATCCCTTAGGTTGTCTTTCACCAGGGAGCTCCCAGAGGCACCAACCAGCCCTGAGAGCTGCTTCCCCAGCTCCTGGCACCTCGTGTGCCGTCCCACTGAACAGGCAGACCAGCAAAGCCCCTGCAGGGCTGTGTTTTCCCCCAAAAGAGGAGTGGTTTTGACTGGAGAAACCAACTCTTTGTGAGCCTTGGAGCCTTAGGGAGGAAGCTGTGCCTCTGAGCTGTCTCGCCCTGCAGCAGCAGCTGCTCCTCTCCATGGCATGGTGATGGCAGACTGGTCTGGAGGGGACTGCTGGCAGTTCTGCCTTCCCTCCTGGTGTGCAGGAAAAAAGCCTCACCCCTAAATAGGCTAAATAAATAATAAATAATACAATAATAAACAGTTCCACCCTTAGATAGGCTTCAGGAGCAACCTGGCAATTTCGGGGCAGGCAAGAAAAGGAAACCCAAATTTCTAGAAATTTGAATTTCCAAAGGGTTGTCAAGCGTAAGTAGAAGTTGGCATGTATTCCCAGGGCCAAGGGGATGTGGTGGTGACCTGTGAGCAGTGTTCTGACCTCTGGGAAGAGCAGTCAGCAGGGAGCTGCTCAGAGGAGCAGGGCTTTACCAGGTCTTGGAAGTCCTCTTTGTGTTTAAATGTGATGTACAAACAGTAAAAATGTTAAGGGTAGTGGTTTCTTAGAGAATATCACCAGCCTAGAAAAAATCCATATAGATACCTCATAAATTCACAGGAATTTGCTGCCTGGGTCAGTTTGTGGGAATGCAAACTACAGAAAGAGAAAAAGCTCTAAATGTTTCATTCTGACAAATAAATGTGTCAGATTTGTTTCAAAGTGATTGTATCATTATTCTTGAATACTTTTTAATTATTACAGTCACATCTTAGCCAGCTGGAGTTTTTATTGAGTTGAAATATTTGCTATAGGTCCATTTGAAACTATGTGTGTTAACCTGATCTGCAAACCATATTTTAGGCCACTCTTTGGTTAAAAAAAAATAATAATATTTGCCTTGTGCACCACTTCAAGTGGAGTATTTCTATTGGTTTCTGATAAGCAAGTATGTGAAATTCAAAACAAGAGTGTTTATTGGCAGCTATTGTACCAACCAAGGAACAGTGAAACAAGAGGCTCTGAAAATATCAATATAACAATATCCCTCTGCACTTGCTTGGGTGGAGGCTGCCAGTGGACAGCCTGGGGCCCAGACGCAGTCTGAACTCTCTTCTGCTGTTATATTGGTGTATAAGGTTATTTTTGCCCGTTAAAGTAGTGGGACACTCTGGCCTGCTTGGTTGGAAGTAAATCCAAACTTCTGTCCACTGTTGGGTATGTGAAGTGGCTTCTGGGAGTATTGAAATATGTCAACACGTTCTGGCAAATGAGGTATTCAACTGGAAGCTATTTTTGCAGTTGTGATAGGAAAAAAACCCTCTTAATGTAGATGAAAAATATAAACCAATAAACTATTGTTTATTGGTTTATATTGATATTATTTGAATTGTATTTATTTATGTTATTTAAATTTATATTATTTAGATTATTTAAACTATTACTACTTTTTTTAAAAAAGAAGAAAACCCAAGAAAGTCAGGAAAAAACATAAATATAATGGGTTTAAAGGAGAATTAAGAGGTCCCCCATGCTTTTGGTGGTGAGACCTTGTTTCATCTGTGTCACCTGCACCTCCATGTGCAGTGGGCTCCCATCCTGGGCAGTTCACTCCTTTGTGCCCACCAAGATAGCATCAGTCACTGTCACTCTGCTGCCCACCTGCTGGCATTTCAGAGCCTTTCTTTACTCTTGTCAAGAAAGATACAAAATATCTAAGGGGCCAAAATGTAAAATCTGCCACTGCCCCATCACCTCTCGTGTGTTTCTCCCTGGCACTGCCCTGACAGAGCTGTGGGGCAGGAGCAGTGCCAGTGGCTGACTTTGTGTTGGCTGCTGCCTTTCCTGGGTAGCTCCCAGCTATTCCAGAACAGGTCTTGCCCAGTGTTTTGCAAAGGGCAAACTGTATTCATTTTATTTGCGAGAAGGTGACTGTGCAGGTTATGTATTTACTGACAGGACATACCTGATGTGATGTGTTTGGAGCTGTAAAGTGATCCCTTGCTCCTGGCCACTGCAAAGGCTGTTTTTGGAAAGGCCCTTACGTTGTGGAGGTGCCCCAGCTGAGTGCTCCCGCCCTTTGCAGGTGGCTGTGCACATCAGGGAGCACGCTGCCCATCACAGGCACACCAGGAAAATTCAGCAAGCCAAGTGAATCCACACTGGCATGGGTTTGCAGTGTCACAGGGCTCAGGACACAGCCTGCACTGCTGGGATCTGGGCCCTGGGCAGGCAGTGGCAGGAACCCAAGGGATGTTCACAACACCCAGCCCCTGCAAGGCACAGGGGTGCTATGGCAGGGCAGGCTGTGTCCTGTCTCCTTGGAGGGTGTGAGCTGCTTCCTAAGCTAGAAATAGCTCTCCTGGCATTGCCCCTGAGCCTGGGAAGAAATGCTGCACCACTGTACTGGGGTGAGGAGGGCTGGCCCAGAGAGAGGAGTAAAACCCTTAAATACAGGGCTTTCTAACTTTCACTCTGCCTTAACTAAAGGGAAGATATCAAACAAAGGTTGTTTGGGTTTTTTTTCCCTAGTTTAAAATATGTCTGTGTCTAGAACATCATGCCCTTTTATTTTCTGGTATGCTGCTTCCCTTCCCTGCCAAGCAGCTCCCACCTTTCCCCCAGCCTGTGTCTCAGCTGTGGTGGGTGCCCACGAGCCCCTGCTCAGCCCCTGCTGTGCCACTCTTCTCTCCTGCTCCAGGAGTTCGTGGCTGCCAGACCCCACTGTAACTTAGTGTGGAGAACTTGTGGGAAATCTGGTTTCACTGAATTAAAACAATGCATGAGCATTAGCAAGGAGGAGACTCTGAAAATCCCAGATTTCCTGGGAAACAAAATCTCTTTTGAGGTGTCCTGTGCATTAAAACTTGTATGGAACTTGAAGGAATTAAGTTTATCAGCTTCTTGGCTGAAACTGCACTGACATGGCTGAAGATAAACTAATTTCCTCCAGCTGAAGGGATGGGAATTTCTGCACAGAAGTGCAGAGAAGTGCAGGGGCCTTACCAAAGCCCTGTGCCCCAAGGCAGCCCCTCCAGGGCTGGGAGGAGAGCCCAGGCACAGCAGCAGCAGCCCCTCCCTCCCAAAAAGCTTCTCGTGCCTTTAGTTACAAGCAGTTGGATCTCATACTACCGAGTTGTTAGGAGCAAACTTTGCAAATGTGCATTGTCATGGAGACAGTACAGATCAGCTGAAGGACCATATGGTTCTTTACTCCTTCGAGCTATCACTGGAAGGAGTAGACTGAGGAGTATATTTAGTGTTTTCTTTTCAACAGATGACTAAATATAAGGAAATAAAATTAGCTGGAGAAAACCCTTCCTATGGGAAGTTGGCTGCTCTTTACTCTGCATTAGAAAAAATATTACTGGGATCTCTTGTTTTACAGCTGAACATTGACAGGTGTTTTGGAAAGGTCATAGCTGAGAGCCTCACTTCACAAGAATACAAAGGAAAATGTGATTACCTTTCTTTCTTTGAAATGGTATGAACTTGATCCCTTTAAAAACAGGGTATGTGTATGATTTTCACAGATGATTCTTCCTTAGAAGACGACTCCTTTGATCATAACTATATGCTCCTGTCCGCTTTGAGACCGCTTCACCATCTCAAGGTGAGTGACAGCCCTGCTCCAAAGTCCTTCAGCAACCAGAAATTATGTGATGCTGACACTGGTGGAGTGAGTAGTTCCCTGCAGCCCTGTTAGACATGCCTCTCCCCTGGCCTGGAAGAGCTCTTGGCTGCCCCTCTGCTCTTTTATCAAGCATGCCACTTGTTTTAATAGTGGGGTTTAATAGAGCTGAGGTGGAAATAAGGAGGCCCTTTGTCCCACAGGGTTGGGGAGAGGTGCACTGGGCTAAAAAAGGACAATGAAACTGTTGATGAAAGCACCATTTCTCAAGAAAAGCTTTGTTTTAGGTGGAGAAAAAAACACACTTTAAGTGTATTTACAAAAGTGTATTGACTAAAGTATAATGTAAAAATAATTGACCAGCTTTATGAGCCCTGTTCACTGGCAAGTGGACCACTGAAATTCATAGGAGCTGAGCAACAGGTGTTGTCCTTGAGCAGCCAACCTTTAGTACAGAACAGTATTAGTATAATTCACCTGCCAAACAACAGTTTGTGCAAGCAGTAGATTGTTCCATGCCTTTGTGATGCACATACTCAGAAAAGGCATCCTGGCTGCAGTGTCTCAGCTGGAATTACTTCAGGGAAAATATTCCCCTTGCCAGTCTGAGCCTCCTGTCTCCTCCTGGAGGGCAGGTGGAGGCAGAATGTTCTTTCCTCTGGTTGTGATCTGCTGGTGAACAGTTATAATCTTCCCCATAATGGAATGGTTAGCATGGCATCTGAGGAATTCCAGGGCTGATGCTGTGGGGTCTCTCGGAAAGCAAGAGCACATGCAAGTGAAAAAGGAACATCAGCTGGATGAGCAGCCTGATGGAAACACAGCAGGAATCGTGTTGTTCTGGTTCCTTGATCCCCTGCTGCCAAGGACAGACTGGCTGAAAAGGCTCAGATGCTTGGCTTTGGGGTGACAGCTTTGCCCTTTAACTTTTCTCCACGTTTTTTACACTCATCAAGGCAGCAAGTGTCCTGTCAGGAGCAGCCTCAATCAGGTGAGGGTAGGAGATTACATGAATATTTGAGAACAATTGGCAGCTGTGCCAGGCAGCATGAACAGAAAGATGCGTGAACAGGAAGGGTGTTTGGCTGCAGCTTTCGGATACTGGGAGGCTTTGCTTCCTGATGTTTGTGCTGTTTTACTGGCAGGTACATGACTAGGTGTCCAGGGAAAAGGGCGAGAGCAAAGCTGCCCAGACCTCCTTTCTTCCTCCCTCCTCTAGGTCCATGGTCCTGAGCGAGCTGCATCTCTAGGCAAGATCCTGATTCCCTGACTGAGGATAGGTCTGTCAAACTGGAGAAGGGAGAAGACACTGATTTGGTAATGATAAAACAAATACAAATTTTACTTTACTTATAACCATAAAATTGTGACATTCGTCTGCCTTCTGCCTCAAATCCTTACCCATTTTGCACTTAGAGGGTTTTTTGCTTAACACTGAATTATCTATTTTGGTTTAAGTTGTGCCATGGAGTGCTAAACCAGAACACTAAATAGGACATCCATAAGCCTGCCAAGTTGAACCAAAAGAGAGGAGATTCTTGAATTAACACAGCCAAAGAGTTGAAGTTTAACAAAATTTCTAGCTCCTAAAAGTCAGTGGTTTTAATGGGACTTTAAACTGTTTTATAACAGGGCAATATTGTACTCACAAAAAAAAAAAAAGCACATCTTATGTGACATATAACACAACTTGACAGTTTTAACCATGTGTATAATTAGTGATATTGTCTCAGTAACAGTGAGAATGACTTTTTGTTGGCAGTTCATCCCATTAAATTGAATCTTTCCCAAGGAGGAAAATCTAGGAGGCACTAGTCAGTCACTGACTCACTATCAGCTGCCTCCTTGCTAAAGCCTGAATGCATTCCATAGTAAGATATTTGTCACAGTGACTCAGCATTGTAGGCTCCTTTTTAATTTCTCTCTCACCATAGAGCCAAGAAAATCTCCCACCTCCCCATGCCGTATGCTACTGAGATAGCAGTTTGTATCATCGGCCAAAGGATAACATATTCAAATGTATGCACAGAGCCTTATAAGGGCATGAGCACTTGCCTCCAGGTTGGACGTCACGATGGCAAGCAGGGAAGAGGCACCAATAATAGCTTCTGGTGTTGGGCTGTGTGTGTGTGCATGGTCAATAACAGCTCCTGGTGTTGGCATGTGTGTGTGCACAGTCAATAACAGCTCCTGGTGTTGGGCTTTGTGTGTGTGCACAGTCAATAACAGCTCTTGGTGTTGGATTGTGTGTATGCACAGTCAATAACAGCTCCTGGTGTTGGTTGGCACTAAACCTGCTTCACCTCAACCCCCTCCCCTCGGTTACCCTGTGCAGTCCCAGGGGGATGAGGTGCACCATCCTCTGTCAGCTGCCCCGTGTTCTTGCACTGAAATGCTGCTCCTGTTAATCACAGGTGTTCCCCAGCTGGTGCCTCCAACCAACGTGAGAAAGAGCTGTTGAGATCAGGTTCCTGCTTGGATTCTGTCACCCCTGGAAGCAGAGCTTCAGCCCTAGGGGGTGAGGCAAGGCAGCTGTGTGAGATGAACAATGGCCAGGGGTGCCCAGTCTGAGGAAGAAGTGCAGAGCAGCAGAGGGAGGCTGCTGTTTCTCTCTGCCACCTGGTGAGTCAAACACTTCCTCATGGCATCATCCCATGTTTACCCCAGTAATGACCTGCTTTCCTACTGCTTTATCCCTCAGGCCATATTGGCCACAGGTGTAACCCGTGGAGACTTTAGAATTCAGGCAAGGAAGTCAGATGCTTTTGTACTGACTGAGAAATGCCATTTATTCTGGTAGAAATTAGTCTGCATTAAGCCAGAATGGGCAGTATGGGAATCAGACCAAGTAACCAAGAGCTGCAGGGTGAAAAGCTGGGAAAATCTGAAAAACTCCCCAGGTATTCTGAAGGGTGAGTACATTGCACTTTTTTTTTTTTTTTTTTAGTCTAAACTAATGTAAAGTTCTCAAAGCTCAATGAAAGGACTGCAGTTCAAATCAGTTTCATGTGTTTTTTGGTGTAAGAGCATGGCTTTCAATTAAAAATTAAGGCTGCTGAGATCCAAACAAAGGCAGATAAAAACATTTTCTACTCTGCACACCATGTAATGGGTGACGATTAAAAGGGAAAAAAAATTGAGTTACAATAGTCCTTCAATGCCTACAAATGGAAGTTGGAACAGCAGTGGTCTCATGTCCAAGATGTTTTATGAAATCAATCGTTCTCATGTGTAAGGATGTAGTGTGTTCCCAAGGCTGGGAATTCATGGCCAGGGAGTTTTGTGCAAACAAATTTATTGCGACTTATGCTTGCCATTTGGGTTTGTGTGCTGGCCAAGGGGGAGGGTGGGTGTCTGTGCTCTCTCCTGAAGGATTATAGCAGGGCTGTAGCTCATGGAGTGAAGGGCTCCTTTCTGTGCTGACAGCTACACACAGAGCTCCTGGAGAATGAATGCCATCCATCACAGGACCTCCCAATCACCACTGTGTGAGGATGCAGGCACCAAGCAGCTCAGCTGAGTTCTGCATGTGTTATTTTTCTCCCAAATCCTTCCTCATTTTCTCCTCCCTTGTTACTCAAGCATTTATTTAGGAAGGTATTTGCAGTAGTTGCAAAGGTCAAGTTCAATTCCTTAAGGGTTAAAAGCCAGTGTTTACCTAATTTCACCTGGTGTGGGAGGGGGAAGAAACTCACTGAAGGTCCATTCTCCAAGTGCAAGCTTGGTGGAAGGGAGCAGGTTATGAGCTCTGGGAAAAAAAATCTTCCACAGCTGGGAGAAGAGTAAATAAAAATAACATGTCAGCCTGGGTGATTCAGGCTGCCTGTGCTCACCTGGATGGTAACAAGTGTGCATTTAGCTAAAAATGTGTGTGTCATTGCTGTGTTTTTCCCACTGTATATGCAGCACTCCTCATGCCTGTCTGTGGCAATATGTGTTTCAAGTATCTGGCTGTGCTGTGCCATGTTGGAGGTTAAGGAGTAAAGCAGAACATAAGAGGCATGTTACTGAAATACTAACCAACCACCCCTGCAAAAAAAATTAAAAATTAGAAAAATTGTTGGCTCCCGGGTCTTAAAAATGTTAGAAATTCTCTAATGGCAGATCTTGGAATCTGTTGTTTTCCAAGCCTGCTTATTCATCCCCTTTTGGACAGAGGAAAACAGTCATAATTCAAATTTTCTGCAGATCAGAAGTGCTAAGCAGGTGGATGGTTTGGAGCCTCACAGCTCACAACAATGTCAGTATTTGTTTTATTTTTGCAAAACTCTCCTTGAGTCCCCAGGAATATCTTGACAATATCACCTTTTTGTCCCTTTCAAACACTCTCATCTTACCCCCTGAACCATTGTTGTTACTAAGAATCTTCTATGATCACAAGTCCCAGTTGAGATGACAATCTCAAACTTGTCCATTTTTTCTGATCTTTCAGCTGGAAAAGCATGGACTTTAGGACCTAGTCATGTAAACAGTTGCCTTGCACATATAGAGGCAACTGCACAGAAAATCTTATTCCAAAGAAATGGTAGAATAGTGTTTCATATTATTATAGGAATTTCAGTGTGCTGCTGACTTGTTATTTTTACTTTCTCTTCATTTTGAAGAGGTTGTTTGATACTGTTCTATTCTATATGTGCCAAAATATATATAAAGTCTTTCCTTGATAACTGAGTATAGACACAGCAATGACTTGAAGACAGTTCTCATCTCTCCCATCAATGATGGAAAATTCACATACTCAGAAATAACACTTGATCTGGTGGGTAGAGTGACCTGCTGCAGAAGAGAAAGCAGAAGTAGGAAAATGTGATGCCAGCATCTTGGTGTAACATTTTGAAAGTTTCAGGTGAGATTTCCATACAGAAGCTTGAATGGTGATTCTGGCTAATGATGTTACCTCTCTCATGGATCAGAGTTCAAGAAAAATATAGCAGGATTTCCTAATGAAATGGTAAAGGTATACCATGGAGATACAACAAAACCTCAAGTGGTTAATGAGTTTCTCAAAAGTCTCTCTTCCCCCGGTGCTACATTTATCACTCTTGAAAGCAAATGGAGTCTGGTAGGAGAGTGTTATTACAACCAGCCCTAAGGCTTCGAGTGGGTTGCATTTCTCAGGAGGAGGTGAGCTTTCTGCTGGGTCTCCCACCAGGTAATGACAGCCCTGTCAGCTATTGCAGAGTGACAAGTGACAGCCTCCAGAGCCTCTGGGAGAGGTGACCCTCCTCTTCCTGAGCATTCCTCAGAGGCAGTGAGGCAGACACCACAGTGTCTGTCACAAGGTTCCCCATTCTCTCTGCAGAAAAGCCCTGCCTCTGCAGCACCAGATGACCATTCTCCTGTACCAGCTCTCAGCTCCACAGGTTTGTGTTGGCAAAATGGGCATTGCCTGTGAACACAATTGCTCTTGACTTTGTTTTCTACAAATAACTCTGCAGGGAAGCAAGTGCAGTTGGAAAGGAAGAATTTGAGGGCTTTTCTCTGCCCCTTCCCCCTTATTTAGATAATTTGTGCTGTTTTCACAGCTACTGAGGACTGAAATCAAGCAGACCCATCAGCCAGTCCTAAACTACTCTGATGGAACTCTGACAGCCACCTCAGCAACCACATGGCTCAGTCCTCATGGCAGGTATGGGCTGAAACACCTTGATCTTTGAGTGTCTGCAAGCTGGAAAAGTCTTTCAGCTCTAAGTGATTAAAGTAGGACTGGAAAGGGAACGTAATTCCT
The DNA here is from genome assembly GCF_014805655.1 of Passer montanus. Classification (NCBI taxonomy): domain Eukaryota; kingdom Metazoa; phylum Chordata; class Aves; order Passeriformes; family Passeridae; genus Passer; species Passer montanus. The sequence continues at coordinate 4,552,114 of NW_024370374.1, read as the reverse complement.
GTGGGAAGTACTTTGAGGCTAGAAATCAGGTATCACCTTTATTGGAGCAGGTCAGTCTGGGAGAAGGCTCTACTCAAGGCTCCCCTGCTCTATCCAGGACAGGTCCCTCTGCTAAAATAAAAAGTATTTCTTGGGTTAGGTAGAGGCTTGAGCAGTAGGAGATTTGAAGGAATTTGCTCCTTTAGTTCATTCTCTTTATTTGTAGGTGTAGCCACAAATCAGGCTACACCTGCTGCTACTCATATTAGCACTCCGTACTTCTATGTCTCTTCCTGACTGAGACTCAAATCCATTTCTGGGAAAAATCCCTCCAGAAAGGCAGTTTTCCCATTTCAGAGATGGAGAAACTAAGTCACATAGATAACAAAATTATTCACCTGCACATGTGAGTGCTGTCAGGGACAGTAGAGCCCAGGTCTCTTACTTTCCAGCCATAAAATCCAGCCACAAGTTTTGAGGCAAGCTTTCATTTTTCCATGGCCTGTAGGGATTGCTGCTTGCAGACAGGACACAGCTGATGGTGGCAGGGGAGAAGTGCAGCTGTGAAGGGAGCATCAGTCTTATGTAAACCACAAAACGGACACTGGACATCATCTAAAGCAGCAGAACGGGGGTGAAAAGGTCTCTGTGAAAGTGGAGCAGTGAAGTGCAGTGGCCAGGGAGGGATGCTGGCAGGGCTGAGTGATGCTCCATGGTTAATTGCTGCTTACGAGGTCCTAGCACTGAATTTAATGCTTCTTGTGTCTGTGACAAAACAGGCAGACCAACACCCAGAAAGGCCAAATTACCTTAGCTACAGGCAATCCTACAGGTGGATCCTTCAGCCACTGAAAAGGTTGGATTTCAGATTGATTTTTCCATGAGTTAAGCAGGGCTGCTCTTTCACATGGCAGTTTTGTCCTGGAGGACGTTTTGTTGCTCAGCCCTTCACCGTCACTTTCTAATAAAAGTCTTGATTTGCAGTTTTGGGTTGAAATGCCTAGGACAGCTGTCACTCTGCCCCAAAGTCATAAATCCTGGTGGTTTTCCTCATCTGGCAGCCCTCTGTGATTAAAGCAAGAGCTCCTTGGAAGCATGAATCACCGAGGCTCATAGGTATTCACTCCCTGTCTCAGCACTGCAGCCCACTCTGTGTTGTCCAGCCTCTGTTTGCCTGACATAAACAATAGATAGGATGTCAAACATGCAGAATTGCTCTGAAAGGAAACAGCAATGATTTCTAGAGCTCCAGATTTCTTGTTTCCCTTTAAGCTTGGAAATTAAATGTGGGGGTTCTCTAAAACTAACAGAAACGCTGGAGTGGATGGCAGTTTCCTTTATTTGTGCATATAAAGCATGTTTTGGTGCAGCAGGGAGAGAGATGCCATTGATACCTAATAACAAGCACACAAATTACTAGTGCCTTTTGTGTAAGTAATTTAGATACTCTTGGGGTTTTTTTCTACAGCATTCTCTTCTATTTATCAATTTCTTCCCTGTACCTCCCAGTTTGCCTGCATCTTCATTCATCATTCATTTACAAAGCCATTCCAAGCATCAGAAACCAATTTTCTCCCTGATCCCAGTCCTGTAAAAAAACAACATTACCCTGCATGCAAGCAATGTTATGAAGATGTGGGGTATTTTGAATACAGGAGTGTGTAACAGGAGGTGGATTAAGACTAAAAAGCCAAACCATGTTTCGTGAACTGTCTCATCTTCAGCTCAGCATCCCTCCACAACATGAAAATAGATGTTTCCCACTTTGTTCTCATGCACAGGCCTGTAAACTGCCATAAGATTACACATCAAGCTATCGGACACTGAATTTTAACTTGCCTTTTTGTTCTCTTCTCAATCCTGAATCTTTGATGCCTTTCTCCAATCAGCCTAATCAGGCCAAGCCCACCCAGCAAGTCCCTGTTCAGCAGCTGCTCAGCCTGCATGTGCTGCTGTGCCTCTGAATCACTGCCTTGACTGGGCTCCAAGGGCTCTGCTCCGCGCTCCCTCGGGCTGTGCGTGCAGGAGCCTGCAAACTTCACTGCAGAACCTGCAAACTTGCACTGCAGGCACCAAAGCTCACCCTGCCTGCAGATAGCTCACGTAAATCGCCTGGCTGTTACACAACCTGCACCTCACATCTGCACAAACCTGCTGCTCTGCTCCCTGCTGGCTCTGACCAGTGACTCCCCATGCTGGTGGGACTGTGTGCCCTGCTGATTGCACCCTCCCAACTTCTCCAGGAGGTAAGGAGCTCACCTGGCTCTTGACACCTTTTGGAGGAGGAATCAGGTTCCCATCCAGGAAGGTGTGGGAAGCTAGGAAGTAAATTGGGTTTAGAGTTTTCCTGGGTCCAGCCTCACCCTGCATGCCTATCTCACCTGTGTCCTCTACAGACCATGCATGGGTGGAAGGGGAGGGTAAAGGAGTCTGAGATTGCAGAGCTACAATGGTTTTACACCCTGAACTGCTCTAGCTTTGTTAGGAGAAGCATTGTCGCTTCTTAGTGACAGTGGTCACCTCTTCACTTAGCAGTTGACCCTTGAACTGTGTATCATATGGGACAGTGGTGAAGTAAGAATGTTTATAATTAATATTATAATTATTCCCCACACATAAATTATGGCCACCAATCTAGCTATAATTTATGTGTGGCAAATAATGATAATTTTTGATGGTGCTTTGCTTTTGATAAGACTGGGGATAAATGCTGATCATTTCAGATCTTGTTCTCATAATCTCATTCCTGCAAACCAAAAGCTTTGCACGTTAAAGGGTCACATCTGTAGGAGAGAATGGCAGAGACATGGAGTCCTCCTGACTGTTTTTTACCCTATCTCATACAAACAACATGGTTTCACTGCAGCACCCATGCTGGCAGCGGCCCCTCGGTGTTCCTCCAAGGAAAGGCTTCAGGTAGCTCATTTCAACCTACATCAGGAGCTGAGGAGGGCTATCTCCTGTGCCACTGCTCTCAGTCATTCTCTAAAGTGTCATTTTTATTCTCTAAATTGCCATATTTCTATTCTGGTTTATAGTCAGTCTTGGTCTGCGTGTAAGAAGCAGACAAGTATGTGTAAATTTTACATTACTTATCCAAAAGTATCCGTGTACAAAGAGACTGGGAGGCAGCATGGTCAGTGTGATGCCCAACCTCTCACTCTGGGCTGTGGTACTCCTTTACAGCCACAGCCCTGAGCCTTTTCACTTGGCACAGCCCTGCTGCCATCCCTGCAGATGTCAGGAACCCCCTCTGCCTGCACCCCAGGCACTGACAGGGATGCACAGAGGGGACACCACGGCCTGCCTGCATCCCCCAGGGGCAGGGAGCAGCTGCCCTGAGCCCCATTGCTGTGCTCTGTGCTGCTGCCCCCAGCAAACACCTCCTTGCTACCTCCTGCCTGGCAGGAAATGCCTCCTCCTCTGCCTGCAGAGAGGGCAGCAGCTGCACCTGAGCCCTGCTGGCTCCACGGCCCCATCCTGTTTCCTCCTGCATGCTGGCAGCAGGAAGAGCCAATTTCCCACCTCCCTCCATAAAACACAGCACCAGGGCTTAGTTAGTGTGCACCCTGACACCAGGAACAGTTATTTCAGTGTTTCTGCTTTTGGTGGTGCCAATGTAGCCTCAATAATTTTAAAGACATCCAATTTATAAGGTGGCAGCTGTAAGGATGGGAAATGCTGACAGCAGAGCACGTTGTACTTATTTACTTCACGTGACTATGAGCACTGGCCTCTCCACACTGATGAGTTTCAGAGCCTCTGGGTTATTTATCAGCACTTTTTGCCTATTTATATCAGTAAACATAAGTGACAGAGAATAAGCCCTACTAATCAGTTTTCAAAATAAAAAATCTTTATCATAATAAAGAATTAGGTGGAGAAAAGGTTCTTCATTAGCTTCATTAAGTAATCAGTATAGTCAAGCCATCATTGGACTGATTTGAACAGTTTTTGTTCCTTTAAAAGGCCTTTAAGTTCCTTTAAAAGATGCAAGGTTACAAGATGGTTTGGGCAAGGTGGATGAGCTCCACAAAGCCGTGGTGCTACATCATTTTAAGCAACTAAGAATCCAGGCTGCACTTTTCAAAATGCATTCAAGGCTCTTTATGTTATTTAACTACATAATTTCTTTTGTAATCATTTCATCTTGCTGTTGTTTTGGCTTGTGTTTCTCTAATCTCTAAGAATGCTCTTTAGACCAATAACCATATATTATTTTAGAAAGACTTGGTAGTACAGGAAGGTGTCATGTTTAGATACAGTGATTTATATGCCCCTAATTAAGTAATTGAGAGGTAGTAGTATTCCATTACATTCTTCTTAACTACTTACTTGCAATTAATCATTTGTTTTCCACCCTGTGGTTTATCTTCTAGATTTTAGTCACAATTGTTTTCCTTTGAGTATTGCCACATCATTCAGGTTTAGTGGGGATTACTCCTGAGCAAGGAATGTCAAAAGACTTGTGAGAAATACATGAAAAAAGATAAATAGGAGATTATGAGAGACAGCAATCTCGTAGGAACTGCACATTTAAGCCAACAATCAAACCCACTGAAAGCCAGGGAAACCTTAGGCCAAGTTTCATTTTGGTCTTGCATAACTGTGCAGACCTCAGATTATTAATAATGTTATTATGATAACATCTTGCTATGCCATCAGATAATCTGGAATTTTATTTATTGTAGTTACCTGAATGTGCCCATCTTCCTTCCCTGGTAGTATCGGGGTTGCCTTCTCCTCCTCACAGAAGGCAGGCTGCCCAAAAAATGATTCACTCAAGAGCTCAGAAAATGTTGGCATGCGTGATGTGCTCCTCAGGCCTGTGCTTTGACCCAAGTGCTGATTGATAAAGATTGAAGAGAGCAGGCTGGTGGCACATCTCGGGGTGCTGCTGTGCCAGGGAGGGCCCCAGCACTGCAGGGCTCCCCAGGTGAGGTTTGCTGCCAGTGCCACCCAGCACAGCAGCACCTGGCTCTGCAGGGTGAGCCCTGTGCCCACCTGGCTCTGCAGGATGAGCCCTGTGCCCACCTGGCTCTGCAGGGTGAGCCCTGTGCCCACCTGGCTCTGGGCTGAGCCCTGTGCCCACCTGGCTCTGCAGGGTGAGCCCTGTGCCCACCTGGGCACCAGGTTCCTGCAGCTCTGGGGCAGGGCAGGGCTCAGGAGGACACCCAGCCACAAAGGGAGGGAAGGCAGCAGGTGAGGAGCACTGCCAGCTCGCAGGCAGCAGCATCCTGTCTCCATGAGCTCCCAGACCATGCCCAGCCTGCTGTCCTGTGACAAGGTGGCCCATTCAGTGTATTGGGGAAAAGCTGCAGATATTGCTCACCTGCACCTTAGCAAAGCCTTTGACACCTGCAGGAGCTGCCTGCTCGTGGCCCACATGAATTTACTCTTTGCTTGGTACAACCTGAGTGGCCAGCTGAGCCCGGAGTGATGGTGAGTGAAGTTACATAGGATGAAAGGTGAGTGAAGTGACACCCAGCGGGCAGCTGGTCACAGGTCAGGTTCCCCAGGGCCAGTTCTGTTTAGTGTCTTTATCAGTGATCTGGACAAGGGGATCAAGGGCATCCTCAGTGAGTTTGCAGACAATCCTGAGCTGGGTGGGACAGTTGCTCTGCAGAGGGACCTGGACCGGCTGGATCCATGGCCCCAGGCTGGTGGAGTGCTCAGTGTGGCCAAGTGCCAGGTCTTGTCCCTGGATCACAAGAGCCCATTGCAGTGCTGCAGGCTGGGGCAGAGTGGAAAAGGGCCTGGGGGTGCTGGAACAGCAGCTGAACATGAGCCAGCTGTGCCCAGGTGGGCACCAAGGCCAGGGGCGTCCTGGCCTGTGTCAGAAACAGTGTGGGCAGCAGGAGCAGGGCACTGGTTGTTCCCCTGCACCTGGCACTGCTGAGGCCATGCATTAAATGACACGTTCAGTTCTGGGCCAGAGGAGGTTTAGATTGGATTTCAGGAAAAACTTTTTCATGGAAACCTTTGTCATGGATTGGAACCTGCTGCCCAGTGAGGTGGTTTTGTTAGCAGCCTTGGAGGTGTTTAAAAGGTGGCACACTTGGGGACATGGTTTAATGGTGGGCTTGGCAGTGCTGGGTGAGCAGTTGGACTCAGTGACCCTAAAGGTCTTTCCCAACCCAAACAATTCTAGGATTCTATTCTATGACTTCAAAGCTCTTCCATAAAACTTCCAAATTCACTACTCCAGGGTGCAGGCCATGTAGCAAATGCACAAGAAGCATGTTGTGACCCTTAACATTTAGGGTAGACAATGTGAGCCTGAGAAGGCATAAGAGATGGAAAATCTGATTGCTGTTCTCTCACTGTTTGCCCAAGTTCTCTGCTTTTTCTTCTAATTTATGTGCACTTCAAAAAAATAAGTAATTTTACTCCCGTATTAATAATTCCTCTTTGCCAGTGTTTTGCTGTAAGGCCATATGAATGATATGGCATATCCTTGATATTATGATACAAATATTTTCACATGGATCTTTTCCCAGTGTCCAAGTAATATACTCAGCAGGCACAGGAGAAGAGTCATTATAAATTTCTTAGAAAAAAGTGTTGGGACTGCCAAATCTTGACCGGCATTATTATTGTGGGTAAACTGCTCTGGGACCAAGCTGCACTATCAGAGTCATTTCCTGGCAGCTGAAATGCTCTCTGCCTAGTTTGTCTTTCTGTAAAATGGACACAAAAATGTCCCTCAAAGCTGTAAGGACTTATTCAGGTTTCTGAGAGATCTGCAATGAAACAAAATAAACAAATGTGTGCAGCTACTGATGAGGGATATACGCTGTACAGATTCAGGAATAAATTATGTGCATAGTTTTTAGAATTATGTTCAGTGGTGTTATTACCCATCAGTTATCACACTGGTAAACTAAAATGGGGCATCATCTAATTCATACCAAGAGAGACAGACTCACAAAATCAAGCAGACTTGATAACTCCATAGTTATACCACTTTAATTGAAAAAAAAAATTCAATTTTAGTCATGCCTCAAAGTATTTATCCTTAACTATAGAAGCTCTGATCTTCTGTGTTTTATCTTTGCTTCTTTGAGAAAGCTGGTGTATGGTAGTTTGTGACATTTTCATTGTGAGAGATGCTTAACATTAACCAGTTATTTAGAACCAAAAGCCTGTGCCCTAAGATACATATGGTTGCACTTAAGCTGAAATCACCACTTTACCTTAGCAAATATTGGTTTCATCATAAAAGGTAAGTGTTCCCAGAAGTGTATTAAAATGCACAGAGAGACAAAAGAGAAGTATTGGAATTCAATCTCGGGTACCAACATAAAAATATTTAAATATGCTATAAATTGCACAGATCCAGCATGGTTCACTGAAGAATCTTTCAAGTTATTAAAATATTTTCATTTCAATAAGAGACACTAAAAGTAATCATGCAATTTGTGTGCTGTTCAGCGTTAGGAACACTTCTACATATATTTATTCAATCAAGTTCCCCAAGTCACAAACAAAAGTTACTCCTGCTCCTATGAGGAGTAGTTAGAACAGGAGAGTACATCAGAGAATAAAGTGGAAGAGAAAATGTATAGGTTGTATCTGGTTCAATTCCAGTGGAGGTGTGAAAGGTAAAAAGGCCTTTTTGGGCTGAAGTGGATTAATTCATAATGACATCTGTGCATCCCAAGTCTCCACATGTGCATGGCAGTTAGGAAAGGCACTGACTCCTAGAGTCCATGCAGAACATCCTCAAGGTAAATGGATGGCACTACAGGGGGCACTAAAGGAAAATGATGGTCCCTTTTGGCCATTCTAGTTTCAGGTCTTGGGGAAAATGTCAGTTTTTTCATGTCTGCTGGAACAGAAGATTTGCTAATTGTTGCAGAGTGGAGATTTTCCTAATGGCCCCCTTTTGGACAGGTTATCAGGTGGAGCAAAGGAAAGGATGCTGCAGCAGTATCTGGGCTGCCAATGGAAAATACATTCTTCAAACCTGTGATGCAAATACAAAGTATGAGTGGCAATAATACTTTTACTAAAAACCTCTAACACTGCTCTGTTTGGTGAGTTTGCCACGAAATCCTAAACAAACCTCCACAAAATATTCATCTAGATTTGCCCCTCTCTTTGTGAAGCTTAGTTTTGGAAACAGATCTTAGCTCTAGAGCTTCAGATTGAATAAGAACAGTAGATCTAATTCATCTCAGTAAGCAATGCATCTGAAGAGATCTGTTTGGTTTTGTGGGTATCTGCTCTCTTTAGCTGTAATTAATGACCTTAGCAAAAAGTTAAGACAGAATAATGGCACCACCTGAGACAGAAAGCATCATGCAAATTGTCATAAGGTATAATTAAAGCTTCATGTGCACCTAGGCTCAAAAAAATGTGAACAACCCCACAAAATAACACTTTTTTCTTTGAAAATTTCTTTGTGCCCTAACTGAAAGGTACACCAGGACCCTGTGTTTTTGGCTTGCTCTAATACCCCTGTTCTCTTCAGCAGTGCATTTGTAAAGCTCTCAGACTTGTTTGGAAACTGGGATAGTGAGACCATAGTGTCTGGCAGGATGCTTGTCCCCCAGGGTTTCACATGCATTTTGCAGCAAATGTTTTCAGAGTATCTTGTTTTAAAGGATCCTTGCAGGAATTCTTACACAGGAGCAGCTTTATTTATTTAGGTCAACATTAGCACTGTTTCCTGGTTGTTGTGAATACTATCTCAGGGGAGAATTTGTCATTTTAGTCTGAAAATGCCAGGATAAAAATAGATGGGACAATTTCATACCTAACTGGTAGGGAGGTGTTTTTAGCTAACTTGTTGCAAGCGCCTGGATGGAGGTTATTATTTCACTAAATGCCCCCCAGTTCAGTGGTACCTTTGTAAGAGTTTATCTGTATTTCTGCTTTCCTTCAGCATTTTTACCCCATGCAACTATTGCCCAGTTCCTCTCTTCTTCTGTTGTCATCTCACCCTCTTCCTCTTTCACACAGGGTCCTTGCAGAGAATACAGTTCCATTTGAAAGAGTTCATCAGGTGAGTGCAGAGACAAAGCCAAGGGTCACTCTTGCTCAGAGCTTGCCAGCATCGCTTAATAACCCTTATATGACAGGCATGCAGCTCCTCTTGCTCTCTCTAGCTCAGTGTGTAATTCCTCCAACAGATATTTTGTTCTCAACAATAACATGTTCCTGCCATGCTCCACAGGGTTCGGACACCAAGCTGTGACTGCGAGCTCCCATGGAGGCTGAGGGGGTATTTGACTGTTAGGAAGCACATTCATATGGTTTGGAAGGTAGTTTCCTTATAAACAGTAACTTTGGAAGAGAATTAAGGTGTTTACTTTTCACCTGTAAGTACAATTAAGGCTAATCCCCTGCAGTTGTATATTTGTACTGGGAGTGCTGGTTTTCTTTACTAACTCAGGTCTGCACATAACAGCATTTAAAAATATGATGAGGAGTGTAGCTTATTTTGTTCATGGTCATGCTGTATGTTTTCTCTTTAAAGAAGGTTGAAGAAAGAATCTCTTTTAAAGGTTGATGCCGGGAGATGTTTTCTTGTGGTTACTTGAAGCAAGGTGTAGACTTTAATGCCAAAAGAAAGGGTCCCCCACCTTGTCAATGAATCCTATAATCAGGTTGCAATAGTAACAGATTACAGCTGTCATGTTTCTTTTTCTCCAGGTTCTGATTTCTCTCCCTATCTCTGGTTTTCTTCTAGTAAGAGATACCCGGTGTCTCATTTTGCTCAGGTCAGGCAGGAGAACTTGGGCCAAGAGTTTCCATTACATTTATCTAATCTCCTGTCTTTTCCAGCTAACCTAAATGAGTGCCATACAAGTACTGAACCTACATTTGCATGTGTGGTAGTTTGAGAAAAACAAAACCTTAATTCTAGAAGTTTTCCTGAAACTGGTACACAAGTTTTCCTGAAACACACCTTTTCTGTAAGTGACAGAAACAGTTAAGGCAAAACTTTTCTACAACAGCACTTTTTTACTATAAGTTGATGGCAAACCATTAATGCCAAACTCTCAGAGCTGTCCTTGAAGTCCTGCTACAGTCCCACTCCCCTGTGAGAGGGATGTGAGATCTCAGCTATGGACAGCTGGGAGTGCAGAACAGAGGATTTCCCCAGGATCAGAAATCGGTGGCTGGCTCAAAGCTGCCAGACCCCCTGTCAGCCCTGATGCATGTCCTCCCCCTGTGACCTGTGCTGCTGCCTCCACCCATTAGCCATGCTGGCCAAGGCATCTGTCTCAGGGTGTTTGCTTCAGACAGTATGGATGATGGAAACCCTGATTTATCCTGGCTTGGAGCAGGGCTGGCTTTCCTTAAGCGTACTGAGCTCTCCTCTCTTACCAATGTGAATATGAGCTTGGCACAGTTTGTGATCTTAAAAGAAGTCAACATGCACAATACCTCCCGTTGATGGTGACACTGAAGCCCTTCTCTTGTGGGCTGAGGTGGGTTGGAGCCCAGCTCTGTGCTGGCTCTGGGGCCTCCTGTGGGAATGTCAGCCTCCATCTGTGCTGGCTCTGGGGCCTCCTGTGGGATTCCTGTGGGAATGTCAGCCTCCCTTCCCGGCAGACGCTTGGAGAGGAGTCGGTGATCACCCCTGCTCGGAGGTACAACCACAACGAGCACGTGTGCTGCTGCCTGTCTGCTCCAGAGGATTTCCTGCTGCTTGCAGGAGACTGAAAGCAAGCTGAAATGTTCCAGCACTCTAAAGGAGGACAAGGCATTGGTGGGAGGCTTGTTTAGTATCTGAGTGGGATCATGACTACGATGTTCATCTGCATGTTACCAGCATGGAATATACGCACTTTGAAGACAAGTAGGCTCAGAAAGAAAGGAAAACTTCCAGGGAGGGAGGAGGCAGAGTGAAAGACTGCTAACACTTGCAGCGTGAAGATCAGGGGAAAGATGGAAATACCAGAGCAGGATAATCTGCAGGAGGAGGAAATCAGGCACAGAAAATCAACACTTGATGGGAGGCTACCCTAAATACCCACTGGGAGGCTGGTATTTACCCTCCAGGCAGCAGCAGGGCAGGTGCCAGATCTGCCTGTTGAAGAAGCAGGAGGTTACCAGCAGAACTAGCACACCATAACCCTGGGGGACCTCTCTTGCAAACACACCATTAGATTGCTGGCACGGAGAGAAGCTGGCAGCCCCGTTTCACACCAGCGATGATGTCACACAGCTCTTATTTCAGAAGCATCTCTGTGAAGTTGACAGCTCCTGCTCTCCTCTGATTCTGCTCAGATTGCTAATGTTGATGTCTGAGGCAGGTTTTCAGTGGTCCCTGGGGGAGCAGCTGTACCTAATGAATGGAAGGTGTCTTTTAGCACCTTAGCAGTTAGGTGCTTAGCAGTTATCCACATATTTTGGTAGTCTTTCAACTATGTGAAAATGCCAACCAGTAACAGCTCATCATTTTCTAAGGTGTTTTAAGGCAGGGAAAGAGCATTTGCAGCTTGCTTAGGATTTCGGGATGCTTTCACAGGTTGATTTAAGGCACTGTGACTTTCTAGCAATGCTCCTGCAGTATTCTTCACTTTGTTTTGTCTAAGAGAAGGAAAATGTATGGCTGATTCCCACTTAATTAGGCCTCATCTGCTAAACAGTTATGTCACTATTTACGTAGGAGTAGTCCCCACTGAAGTCAGGTCCAGCAGCTGTATACTTCATCTGGTAACAATGTGATTCCAAGATAAACAGACTTGGAACAAGAGATGTACATTGCCTTATATGTATGAACTACCTGCATGCAGCAAATGCTGTGCCATGTCATTCTGGCAAATGCTAGCAGCTATTCTATTTCAACAGCCTGATTATTAGTTTTAAATAATGGGCCAAACTCTACTCACTGCTTCAGCTTTTACTGAAGTGTATGACTTGTCAGGTGAGTAACTTTGAGTCACTTGTGCCCCTCTAGGGTACTAAGGAAAAAAGCCCTCCACACCGACTCACATCAAGTGATTTTTCATGGCTGGGTCTCCCATGGCCTGGGGATAAGATCTTCTAGAGAAAAAAAAAAAAAAAACATAGCTGGAAACAAGACGTGTTGGGAAAAGAAATGTCTAGAAACTCAACAGGCATTTCGGTTTAATTCTAGTCATCCCCTTTCTAATGCCCTTCTAGCAGGAATCCCTGACAGAGGAGTGACTGGTGCATTGGCTGGTGTGTCAACTTCAGCTCTGGTCCAGCAGAATGACTTGGGCTACTCTCTCACCTGTGAGTGCCACTACAAGGAAAGAACTCTGATTGTTTCATACTGCCTCCTCATCTTCTACCAGGTAATCCCCGTTTTCCATAGCACCCCCTCTTACCCTACCAATGACCTTTTTTTTCCCATAGTTTTGTACCATTCCCTTGATTGATTGATTCCCTTTATTCCCAGTTAATTTCGTTGATTACATTGATGCTATCTAAAGCAATCCCTTCAGCAAACACGTGCTTAATTTGGTCTATTGAAAATGAGGTGTGTTTTCAGTCGGCACCTATCCCCAGGGAGGTGGATGGTCCTTCAGCAGAAATGCTGACCAGGAGCTCTTCTAGTTAGCTGTCCAAAGAAGTAACTGCTCGTGGCTCTGTCTCATGTGGCACCCCGACAGGTATCCCCAGCAAACACGAGTTCTCCCAGGCAGGACCCTGCCCTGCCACCACAGGCAAACCCCATCAGCTTCCTGTAGAAAATGCATCGGCACAGGGCTGAAATGACACCGTGCTGCTGCCTGCTCTGGACCTCCTGGGAAGCTTTGTGGAAGGATTTTTTGTTGTAAATTTAACGTTATTACATCAGTGTGATACCATGACCCACCGAAGGTTTCTCCTGGGCATCTCTAACAATTGAGACCTTCCTCAGAAAATGAAGATACACAGAAGTTAATGAAATGAGAAGTAGGGGAGGTATGGTGCTGCAAAGTACCTTCTTACAAGTGCTACAGAGGGAATTACTTTCTCAATGAAAGACTATGTTTCTTGAGCTCTAAAAGAAGTATGTGGAAATAAGTTTTAAATGGTATTGCATCTTTGTAATGTTCTCTCTATAAAACCCTGAGGACTCCACAGAGTCAGAAACTTTTAAGATTTAGATATGTGTTTATGTAGTCCAAATGTGAATTGTGCAACTTACTACCCAAAGTAAATACTACTAATAAATTACTTTATTCCCCTGAGGAAGAGGCAGGAGCAAATTGCTTAGAAGAATGGGAGAAAGCAGAACTCATTGCAAGTCCACTTGTTGAAACACTTAGGCTTTTTTTTTAATCAATTTTAATGCCATTTAAAACTGGTATTCCTGAACAGTATTAACACTAACTATGAGTACTTCCGACGGTTGGAAGAAAACTTCAGCTTCCTGCCTGAGGATCAGCACTTGAGGACGTGTCTCGGGTGACACCGTGTCAGTGACAGGGCGATCTGCCGGGTGCAGCGTTACCTCGGCAGCAGCCTTTCCGGCAGGCTGTGCCTGCACATGGCACACGGGCGGTGTGCGATGCTCTGAGGGGGCTCCGTGCCTCTCCTCAGGGCAGCTTTGCTGGATGCCACTTGACTTTTCTTCTAACACCTTGTCCCCGGGACAGCCGAGGCAGGAAAGTACCAGCTGTACCAGTCTTAGGGCAGCATCTGCTGGTTATTGCATGGATCAACATAGATGGTTGTCATGGAAGAGGCTGCTTGCTTTGGCTCCCAGGCAGAGGTACCTGGGACTGGGGGGCGGGAGAAACGGGCGCATGGGAGAGAAATGACCTGTAAGTGTAATCCCAACACTCAGTCAGGAGAGAACGGGACTGGTCGAGGAGCTCCTCGGTCTTGGTCTCTTTTTTCCTTATGAGAGACAGTACCCACAAACTTTGGCAAGTCCAGGTTCAGTTGACTGCAATTCGCCTTCAAAGCAAAGAAACCCTTCCCACCACCTCCCACAGCCCTTCCCGAGGCGCTCCCGCGGCGCTCTCGGAGCCGGGGAGGCGAGCAGCCACCGAGAATGAACCCCGGGTGCGAAGACAAAATGGGAACGGGGACTCTGTGAGCCTCGGCAGGAGTAACCCTGGGGCTCGGCCACCTCTCCCGGGCTGCAGAGGCGCCCAGGTGTGCGGGCGTTCACCCGGCGCAGGCAGAGCGGAATTGACTTGGCCATAGAATTCACGGGCGGAGCCGGGGCGCTGCCGGGGCCCCGAGGGGAGAGGGGGAGAGCAGAGGCAGCTGCCGGGATGCGCTGCCCTCCCCTCTGCCTTGCGGGCCGGCGGAGCAGCCCGCCCCGGGGCTGCGCCTCCCGGCGAGGGCGGAGGGACGAGGGGGAGGAGAAGCGTGCGGGAAGTTGCAGCTCGGGAAAGGCAGGGGTTTCGGAAAGGAACTCGTCTTGGCAACCGTGCCACGCTCCTCTTGTGGCAGGACCTAGTATGCAACAAGTCCCCGGAGCACTTCCCGTGAGAGCGCGGTGAACGTGACACACAAACAAACAAACAAACAAGCCACCCCCCAGATGCTGCCTTACCTGTCCCGAACGTGAAGCCGCGGAGCCGGCTGGCCGTGCGCGGCCCCGGGTGCGGGCCGGGAGGCGGAAGGAGGGCGGTGGGAGCCGGGGCTCGCCGCGCAGCGCGCCCGGCCGGCCAGCGCTCCGCTCGGGAACTTCGTGTCCCGCTCCGGCTTCCTGGGAGGCGGCTGCGATCACGTTTTATACTGTATTGGTTGGTAACCCCTCTCATTCATTAAGATCACGTAAGAACTCGGAGGGAAACGTGACTCTGAGCTAAGGCGTTTGCGTAAATCTATAGGTTTTTAAAACTCCCTGCCAGTCGCTTTCTGTCTTCTGTAGGCACCAAGGTGGTGGAGAGTTTAAGCTTGCGGATATTGCAAAGGGTTATTAGATTCATAAGTCACACCAAGTGGTGGGCGATCCACTGAGCAAAGCAGAAGTTCTCACATGATGACTTCAAACAAGACACATTACCTTCCAGCATCTGTTGGAGAGACTGGATTTTAAACCACTTCTGTCTCCAGGACAGCAAAGAAACAATGGTGAGTACCTACAAAAACCCCTTATTTTTAATACCTGGAGAGAGGAACAAAACAACTACACCAAAAAGCTTGAGATGCTGCTTAACGACAGGATCTGATACCACGGGCTCGGCTTTCTAGTACTTAATACGCCAAAGAGCGTAACCCGCGGAGGCCGGGAGGAGAATTGTGTTTTAGACGGTGTAACTTTAATTGCGGCGCTCTTTGATTTAGGGCTGCGATGGAAACGGCGCGTCTGACAGAGAAACTTGGGAGCTGCGGCGGCCGGGCTGCCGCCGGGCGCTCGCCCGTCCCTCGGCGGGCACCGGGGGGGCCGGGGGGGGAGGCGGCGGCAGCACCCTGGACAGCGGCGGCGGAGGCGGCCCCGCACCGCTCCGCAGTGCTCCGCGACCCGGCGGGCGCGGGGAGCCGGCTTCCCTCCCCCGCCAAGCCCCGGTCCTTCCCTTCCCCTCCCCTCCCCGCCCGCCGCCCTCTCGCCCCGCTGGAGCTGGGCTAAGTTGAATTCCTAGCGGTGCGGACTGGAATAGGAGCAAGAGAGGAGGGATAGGAAAAAAAAAAAAAAAAAAAAAAGAAAAAAAAAAAAAAAAGAGTCTTGCAAGCTCCGGGGGTTGGTTTGACGGTGTCAACTTTGGGAAATGCCAGTATTTATCTCCGCGATCTAGCCACTGCTCGTGGTGTTAGCTGTAACCAAGGTAAGCACAGGGGGACACCCCCGGCGGCCCCTCTGGCTCCTGCCTCTCCCTCTCTGTGCTGCGGGGATGGGTGCCTGCTCTTCGCCTAGTTTTGTTACCTTGCTGGCTGCTTGATGTGTGTGAGAGCTAGAGGAGGAAGGAATGAAAAGCTGGATGAGATTTAACTACGAGTTAACTGAAGTTGTGCCTGATTTAACCTGGGAATCTCGTCTATGTGTGTGTGCATGCTTTGGGCAGAGATGCAACTGATCTTTACCAAGAGAAGCAGATGCGACGGATTTTTTTATTTTTTTTTTTCCCCCTGGCTAAAGGATGCAAGTTGATTTTGCATAGCTAAAGAGATGCAGCTGAGCTCTAGCTGGCACTGTGCAGGAGCGATCTTTCACAGATAAAGGGACGCAGCTGATCTTTACCTACACGGAGATTAGCTGACCCCTCCGTATACGCAACCTACGGCTCAAAGGGAGAGCCGTGCATGTATTGCCGATGATCCAATATCCGCATCTATTTTGCTATAATTAATGGTGTGTGTGCGTGTGTGTGTGCGCGCGTTTGGCAAGGCTGAAACCCAAACGCAGCCCCCCCAACTGGAGATCATTCGGATAAGCTTTCTGCTCATCTCCCTCCCTATCTCTAGTGCCTCCCCCCACCCCTCCCCGCGCTTCCGATTCTTCCTACGTAGAAATGTAGCTAATAATATTTAGTCTCCGGGCTAAAAATAAGCTCTGGAAAGTCAGCAGTTTGGCGGAGCAGCGGCGGCAGCAGCAGCGCTCGCAGGTAGACAGAGGCTCAGGGGGTCTCCGGCTCCGCACGGAGGCTGTGCATCGCCCCCTCCCCCGCGCTCCTGCCTGCCAGCAGAGCCCGCCCGGAGCACACACAGCGCGCCGCTCCGCCCGGGGAATCCCGGCCGCGGGGAGCCCCCCGCTCCGGACCCGAGGGGCGGCCGGCCGGGCCCCCGGCGCTCCCTGCGGCAGCGCGGCCCCGCTGCGGAGCCGGGCCCGCCGGGAGGCGGCGAGGGCGGGTCCCGGGGCCCCCCCGCCTCCCGCCGGGCTCCCTCCCGCTCGGCTCGCACGTAGCGCCGCCGGGCAGGGAAGCCCCCGGCAGGCAGGGAAGGAGGCAGGCAGGGAGGAGGCGGCTCCCCGGCGCGCAGCGGGGCGGAGACGCCGCGCAGGGCACCGGGCCGGGCCGGGCCGCCCCCGCCGGCGTCCCTCCCCACCGCGGGGATGGGGCCCGGGAGTGCCGCCCCCGCGGCCCGGGCGCGGCTCCTCGGCGGCGGCCCCTGGACGGCACCGGAGCCGCGCCGGACACGGCGCGGGCAAAATGGAGGCGGCGCAGGACGGCTCCGGAGGGGCTCGCTCCCAAGTCGGTCATCTGCCGCCTGGGCTGCGGCCGTGCCGGCTCCGGGTCCCAGCGGCACCGGGGAGCGGCCGCTCTGCCCGCCCCGGGGATGCGCTGCCGGCGGCCTTGGCTTTGCGCCGTCCCCCTCCACCCCCCAGGCCGGCCGGAGGAGGGAGCGGGCGGCATCCCTCCGTGGATTTTTCCATTTCCACCTGGAGAACTTGCTGGGGATACCTGTCAGGGTGGCATAGGAGGCAGTTCTTAAGGCGAGGAGAGAGGAGCCAGAGAAGAGCCAGGTCTCAGCAGCGTCCCTCCTCAGGAGGCTGGGTGACACTTAGACACTCATAATTTGCAGTATTGGTCTCATTAAATTCATAACGAAACGTCCTCTGACCTTTTTTCACTAAGGAAGAAGTAACGTGGTAGAGCTAATATTTCAATACATACACTCTGAACTAGAGGTTGATGAGCCCTACTAAAAATCTACCCACTTCCCAAAATAAATTTTTCTGTTATCTAGGAGGTTGTCAAGGAGCTTCTACTTATATGAATTTTCCACTCCATGCATAATTTTGTGTATCTTCCTGTATTTTAAATTTGCACCCATTACTTTCTTGCCAGCTCTTAAAAAACTCCAGCATTTCCCTTTCTGCCTCTGTTGCCATGTTTCTCCGGAATTCTAATCACTCTCTGCAGAGACGCATGGGATGGACGGCTGCTAACAAATGACACGGGCCGTTTTTGGTCCCATTGTGGTGACTCATACCTTAATCTGCAAGTAGCTTTATTGATTTTAGTATCTCCTGTTTCTCCAGGAGCTGTCACTGCTTTGGTGGTGGTTCATCACCACCTTTCATCTCTCACAGTTATGGTACTGTAAAATGGCCAATGTCCTTGGACTATGTCTTCATCATCCAAAGTTTTGGTGTGGCAGTCTTTTTTGCCTCTTTTTTAAGGTTTTCTTTTACCTGGTACCATGAGTGTTGTCTAGAGTGGTTTGGTGTCTGTCAGGTGTCTGTGCCCAGCACGGGATGGCTTTTATAATATATGGTGTTTGACACAGGCGTTGTCTCTATGCGAGTTTGCCATTCTCAGCACCTCACCATTTGGATAACCTTTTGATTTTCAGGATTGCTCAACAATTTCCTGTTTCAAACGGTCTGATATTTCTCACTATTTATTTTTAGTGGCCAGCATTCACAGGCATGTATGCCAGTGGATTAATGTCTAGCATTTCATTAATCTGAGGTGGCTGGATGCATACATTTGGCTTTGTACAGAAAGTCCTTTTTTTTTTTTTTTCTTTATCACATTAATGCTGTTGAGCTCTTAGAAATGCACTAAGAAAATGAAGACTGGCTGCCATTCAGTAACCATAAGTTGCTTCCTAAATACAGCGGCATATGGTTGCCCTGCCATGAGAAATTCTGGAAAGGTGGATAAATCCTGAGGGACAGATTTCCTCGGAGCTGTAAGTCTTACCATGAATCATTGTAGTAAATCACCACTAAGCACTTGAAGATGTAGCTGCTAGAATTTTTTTAATCAGATACGCAAACAAAGAGAGCATCCATAAGATTTCAGGAGAACTAGTTCATTCCTCTGGCAAAAAATAGTAACGTCAAGTGCAGTAAACAGCATCTGCAAGAAACAGTACCTATCAAAGTTGTTGAAAATCAGTAGATTCCCCAGACCTTGGGAATGAGACAGGTAGTGCAAGGTAAAATATGTCTGAAAAGACACTTTCACAGCTCCCTCCCCTTTGAGCTAACATTAGACTGGGGCTAAGAAACTGGGGCTAGCAAAAGCAGGCTTGTCAAAGTGGTCCTTAAAATGGATTTGATGGCTTTTGGGGCATGAAGAACTAGAAAGGAAGAGTGGAGAAATGCAGGGCTGGTTTTGTAATGCTCATTTTCTCTTGTGGTCAGCAAGTCCAGCTACTAATAAGGGCCCCAGAATATGGGCAGATGAAATGTCAGAGAAAAGCTAATACTTGTATGCCTGGAAGTGAGATTTTGGAACAAGTGTGGGTATCCCATGTTTCTCTCATGTTTGGTTTTCCAAATATTTTTACACTTCCTTTCTGCATCTCTCCCACCACATTGTTAGGAGTAGTGAAGTGCCCTGGCAGGGAAATGTCAGGGGACATCCTGCAGCCCCCAGGGCACGTGATGAGCAGGGTCACTGGCAAGCTGCTCGCCACCTTTGGTGAATTCCTACACCCACGTGCCAGCAGCAAGGTGTAGGGCAGGGCACAGGCTTCTCCCATGAACTGAAAATATCTCTGAGACATACTTCTGCAAAATTATAGCCAGGAAACCATGCCGACTGACATGGAGTTCATATAACAACTGCCCACCCATTTCATTATTTCACAAATGTGTGATTCTTGCTTGTGAGCTGTCACCATTAACATTTCCATCTGTCTCAATATTGCTTCTATTCTTAGTTGCTTTGTGATAGATGTAGGTGTATGAAAAAGATTTTCCCTCCCTCCTTGTGTCGTGAAGTAAAATAAGTGAAAGCCACATATATGT
Source organism: Passer montanus (assembly GCF_014805655.1). Taxonomy (NCBI): domain Eukaryota; kingdom Metazoa; phylum Chordata; class Aves; order Passeriformes; family Passeridae; genus Passer; species Passer montanus. The sequence continues at coordinate 4,532,565 of NW_024370374.1, read as the reverse complement.
ATCCACACATTTTCATGCAGGCAGCCAGAAATAGAGGCACTTTCATGGCACTCCCATTACTAGATGTAGAGGGGAAGTAAGAAGCACATGCCTGTGGCCTCTTGATGCTGCTGGAACAGGCACATAATGGGGAAAAACGTAAATAAGTCAAAATCTAACTGCAAAAGAACAATGTTGCTTTGATGTCCTTTTGAATATGCAGTTGGAGAGACCTATTTTCCCAACCATGTAAGTATGGGAATAATTTTACTTATCATGTAATCCTAATTGGTCTTTTCCTGAGGCAATCTCAAAGGGAAAATAGCTGTGACACGCTTTGGTGTTCAAAGGATCAGGTCCTCAGCTGTGTAGGTATTTCTAAACTTAGACCTTTCAAGCTGCTCATTGCTTGGACAAACAGAAAACTCTCTGCAATATTGGCAAAACCTGCTCTTCTCAGCACGTCTGTGCCAGAAGTGGCATCAGTGGGATAGCTGTGGCAATGGTCAGACGCGACACAGGAGTCTCCAGCAGAAACACATCCGGTTCCAGTCACGTTTATTCCTGTTGTCATTTGAACTTCATGGCAATTCACAGTTCCCTGATGGGAAAAGTCTCAGAAATGGCAGATGGGTGTGATGCATCCTCACCCTGGCCCAGCCTGGTGCTGCCAGAAGGGCAGGGCTGTGGCCCCAGCTGGGCTGTGGGGCCTGGCCCCTGCCCTCCCTGGGCTGGGGCAGAGCTTTGGGGCCAGGGCAGTGCCCCAGAGCCAGCTCTGCTCTCAGTGAGGGGTCTCCCCACAGCCACAGGCTGCTGTGTTATCTCTTGTGGGGAGCACTGCTGCTGGGGCTGTAGTGGACCAAGCTCTTACCATGAGTGGCCACTTTCTCTTCCCCCTGCCTTTTCATGGTGTGGTCTGTCTTTTTTAATTTTTTTTCCTTCCCAAAATAGCGCACAAACCCCCAATTTAACAAGCATAAACCATGCACTCTGGCCTCCAATTTATTTTGACATTTGGCAAGAATGATTTTGCAACGTGTTCATTAAGTCACAACATTTTCGCTACTTTCTCATTCCAGATCCTTATTGACTATAGCACATGTGAAAATAACAAAGTTATTTATTCTCCAAATGGACAGTAGACCCCAAAGCTCCCAAGAAATCGCATTGTTTATGGATGCAATGGATGCAGAGACGTTTAAGGCCCTAGGTCTTCCCTGACTGCAAGAAAAATGGTTCACTTCTGAAAGGGGTGAAGAGGGGTTTATCATCCACTAAAATGTTAATAGGATTGTTCAGTTAAGGAGGTCTCATCAGGCCAGTTGTTTCTTTTTTGTTAAACAGAGCCTTTGTGGGATTTGGGAATAATGCAGTAAAAAGTTATGGTAGTAGATAATTAGATGGACCAGCTAAAAGCAATATGAAAGGGGGCTGGTAGCACAAGGATTACAGAAGGTGTGTGGGCATTTTGACATCCAGAAAACATTATAGATCTGGTCTCAGCTACCTCAGTCTCATGATGATAATTAAGAAATGTGGGTGTAGAAAAGATCTTTGCATGGTTTGGTTGGATTATTGCTGCAGTTCAGAACACAATTGACAGAGACACCCACATTGGACATGATTGCCCTTTGATGAGGCAGATACTGACTTTTTAAAGCTGACACAGTTAAAATTATGTCCAAAGTTTATGGGGCCACAAGCTTCTCACTAGACTCCATTATTATAACAAATGGTAAGCTGCAAATTGAAGCAGTTAAAAAAAAAAAGCTGAGGTGGAAGGGGCCCTGGCAGTGGGAAGGCTTCAGGATAAACTTTTCTCTCATGTGCTTGGCAGGAGTAGAACTGGCACACAGGCAGTGTCTGTGACAGGGGTCTCCCTTCCTGTGTGTGTGTTTGTGCTCCTCAGAGGCAAACAGGAGGGAAGAGCAGGCAGGCTGGTTCCTTTGACAGCCCTCAGTAAAGCCAAGTTCCTGCACAGTGTGTGCTGGGTGGCAGATCCTCCCAGCCCCTCCAACTCCCTTGGTTCAGCAGCTGCACAGAGATGGTACCAAGCTCCCCTCGGAGCACTGAACAAGGAGAAACGTGCCATCAATTTAATACAGAGCAGAACCCAACCACGGGGCTAACCATCCTTTATCTGAAGGATTTGTTTTAAAGAAACATTTGAGAAGGGAAAGAGAATGATGGAAGCTGTTTAGATGGTTACTGCTCAAGTCTAAGACAAGGCAAAACAATATAGCTTAACATACTACCTCTTGCAGTGCATTATTCTAATATTAGAGCCACTAAACCTGTACAGCTATGGAAATATCAAAATATTGACGTCAGCCCTGCTCCTGCATTCAGGTTTCTTTATTCCTTTACGTGTTTCACCCTTTGAAACAGCAGCAGGAGGAGGAGGTTGTATGGTGGCCCACAAGCAGTTCTGCATCTGTCACTTAGCTCCCATTCAGATTTCCTCTCAGGAATCAGAAAAGGCCACGCATTGTCAAGGCAGACAGAGCTGGGAAAATATTTGACATTTCAAAATTAATTTTTTTCCAGTATTTTCAACACAAACTGAGTTCTATATTGTTTAATAGAGTATTCAAAGAGGCTTTCAGTATTTAGCTGTCTAAAGCTATCATCAATAATCTGGTAATGACATTTGATAAAATATTCAGGCCCAAATGATAAATAATATTGAATATTCAAACCCAAAGGATATAATGAAAAGACAACAGATTTAATGGATTTCAGGTAAACAGGTGGCTACCAAAGGAAAGAAAAAAAAAAAGGCAGCTGTTTTCTGACAGCAAATACCTTTTGAAACCCAACCAACTCTACTGAGAATGGGATGAAGCAAGAGACACGAGCAGAGGTCAAGAGGCTGGAGCTGCTCATGTGTTGGTTTTCTCTGTAAGATACATGTTCACTCACACCTGCCAAAAGTCTGTAAAACCATCTGAGAGAATATTTGGCTGAATTTTGTGAGCAGAGAGCTGATAATATAGTGTTGACCAGGAAAACAAAAAGACTTAGCAGTTTTTTAATGAGGCTAAATTCTAGGTTTGAAATTTTCCAGTGGATGATGATACATCTCAAATGTCTTTTGCTACTGTACCAATCTCTTGCTGTAGCCTGAAGTGTGATACCCTTTATTATATTGCTGAAAATGTATTGCGTCAGAGAGGGAAAAAACCTACTGCATCTATTGGTCATCCACAGAAAGAGTGAATCTTACAGTATTTTCCACATGAATCGCTTTTGGTATCCTAAATTTGTTTTATTTACTAAGCTATTTTAAGTGCTTGCAGCACACTCATCATTGATCACTGTTTGTAACACCTTTGTAAGTGACACGAATAACCTCGGTCACAGGTTTTGTTCTCATCCTCTTCTGAAGGAACAAGTACTCAACCCTAGGATTTTTCCCTAGTTTTGGTTTTTGAGGGGTTTAATTGTTGTGCCAAAGGGTTTCATGAAGGTGTTGGTGGTACCAGGAGATAAAGTTTAATGATAGATTCACCTCTTTTCTTTCTTGCTCCTGCCCCAGTCACTCTATCCAGGGGTATTCCCTAGGCAGATCTGATTCTCAGGCCCTTCCTGCCCGCCATCTGTTGTTTTCCTCTCCCAAATCCTTCACCTGGACTCAGGCAGCTGTCCAGCCATGGTCACAGCCCTGCATACCCGCTGCTTTTCTCACCTCTTCTTTGAGCTCTTTTAAAGACACAAATCTCTCAGACTTCAGAAGAGCTTTTAATTCCCAGTCCAACGCCTTTGGCACCTAATAGTTATTTTTGTCATCTACTTTCCCATCAAAGTATTTCTGCAGCAGTCCCTTAAGAAAATTCTGCTGGCTCCCAAATTCTAAGGAAGCCAAAACATTTGACAAGAAGGCCAAGTCCTTAAAAAGACAAACCTAGAAAGTTCATTTGGAACAGCCAGAATTTCCTATTCATTTTCTGTAGGGAGAAACAGGGAAGAAATTCAGACTGATGTGAGGCACTTCAGGCCAGGAGAAAAGCCAAAGATGATGGACCTTTCCAAATTATTTTCTTTGGGAGCATCAGCCTGTCCAAGAGCAACAGGGTGGGGCCAAAGCAGCGTGCTGACTCAGCTCCTGGACCTCCACAGCCCTGGCGTGGCAGCTGCCTGGGGCTCTCATGGCCCTGCAGGGCTCCTGGGACCCCCGTGGGGCTCTGCCAGAGAGGAGGTTGGGAAGGGCAAGCACAAGTGATGGAGAGTGCTGGAGGCCTGGCTGGAGCCCTCCCGCCCTGGGGAGCAGTGCTTGGATGGAAAGGACGTAGCAGTGAGACTTGCCTAGTGAGGAAGAGCACAGGGTGAAGGCTCTTCCCTTTGCCTTTGCCTTCCCAACAGCAATCTGGCAATCCCTCAGCCATCTGCAAGTGTCCTGCCCCTTGTACCTGAAGCCCTGGTGGGGGCAGCTGTCCACTGCCTTCCCAGTCCATGCTTTTCACGGGGTGTTAGTAAAGATGAATGGTTCATTGGAAATCGATCAGCTAAATGTAGATGAAGGTCTAGTACCAGTTTGTCAGACCGTGAGAATGTGTATTTCATCTGCTTGGCTTTCATTTGTGTCAGCACTCAGGCTGAGCCCTTTGCCTGAGTCTCTGTAAGCCATCAGTCCCTGGAATTAACACAGTGCTCCTTTTCTGCCAGGGTGAGGGTCTGACAAAAGCACAGCAAACCCCAACTGCAAAGTGAACTGGGGTGTCGCTTACATGCTTCCCCAGCTCTGGTAGTTGGTGCAATTTTCTGGCAGCTAATGGGGTCTAAATCAAGAAACTAATCAGAAATAAGCCTGAAAATTGTACTGGCTCTTATTTACTTTATTTTATCTTGATAGAACTTCTTAAAAGAATATTTTTAACAGATCCTTTAAACATTTGTAGTAAGAGGCAATAGACAAAATGTCATAATTTCCATATGAAGGAGTGCGATTCCTATATAAAAAAGCCATTTTATCCTAATATGGTCTCAGAGTCTAAGTAACGTATTCTGTCACAAGAACTTTTGCATCAAAACAATTTTTCTGTTTCATATCCGAGAAGAAATGTTGAATATTTAAATTCCACATTCTTTTTGATCTTAATTCCCTTCACAGAAGAGCTCTTTAGGTCTCATCAATGTGCTCTAGGTGCAATATCTGAGTATATTTTTCATATTACGGGATCTAACCCAAATTAAGAAACCAAAGGGGAAGGAGCTGTACATGCCTGTAAGGGAAAATGATTCTGCTTGGAGCACATAGCGGGGTAAAGCATCAAACAGAAACATAACAAAAGTCTGAAATAAGGGGTTTAATGCCTTGGTGCAGAGTCCTTGCTGAAAACCTAGCATTTGCCTCCCTTCTGATTTAAAAACTTTGCATTCCTGCTGACTTCAGTGGTGTTTATGTTCAAATAAGTAAAGGCACCATGAGGCCATATAGTACAACTGCAATTTGCAATAAATTATAGCAGATTAAACAGCCAGCTAATGAAATACAAAGAGGTGTTTAAAACACTCCCTTGTAAGCATTTATGTTTCAGATGTATAAACTACATGAAAAATAAACATTGTCCAGAAAATAAATGTATATTATGTTGTTTATGAGTTTATACTCTAATGGCACAAGTCCTGAACCACCAAGGCCCCACTAAATGCCTTGCCAAAGCTAGGCTTTGAGTCATATCCAACACTAAAAATACAGGGGCTTGAAGCATCAGAATGCAGGATTGCTTAAAATTATGTTCAAATGAGGTTTGTGGTGGTGGCTATGTCTCTACTGCTGGACGTGCCCACCCCAACCACCCCTTACCCCTCAAAAGCCACCCTGACCTTGTGCAGGCTGGGGCAGAGAAATCAATATGTTTTCCCATTTGAGAAATTGTGGGAACGTGAGGAAAGTTATTTTAAAATAGCTTAAAATTTGTATTGATTCTGTGGATCGATATTTCAGGATTTCTGAATTCCCGAGCAGTCATACATCCACCCTGTGTTTTGTTCCCCTCTCTCTGCATCTGTAAATGATAGTCTGAGCACATCACCTGCTGTAGGGGGAGAGCCAGCCATGCATCCAACTACCCTCATGCCGGGCTAGTGAGGAGGAAAATCGTGTTTTAATCGTAGTACCAAAAACCCAGCTGCACTGGCTCTACTTAAAGCAATTCTGCCATGCAAGTCAATGAAATAATTTCATCTGGCCAGTGCAGAGTTAGTGACAGCCCCTGTGCAATTCCTCCTCCTTGGAGCTGGCTGTTGCAGTGGGAGGACAGAGGAAGTGAGGATTGCACCATCTTTGCTGTATTTTTTGTGTATTAACAGGCCCTGAGGAGTGGGAGCACCACCCTTCTGCCATGGATGAGCAGGCCATTCCTTTCACTTGGACAAATGGAAACTCCTGGGCAGACACATTGATCTCCAGAGTGGAATGTAGTTACACACAACGTGCTTCCAGCCTTTAAATTACCAAAGGACTAACAATCCCAAGTATTCAATGCACAGAAATTACACCATGCAAAAGAAATGTTTCGGTCAAGGGGAACTTTTGCTTTAATCTGACTAACCCAGTACTTGTTTCTCCAGCCACAAGTCACAGTGACTGGAGGAGGAGAACCTAATGGAGTCTAAGTTTCATTTTGAGGACTCTTCTTAATGTCTATTGCTGCACTGGTAACTTTAGTTTGCAATTAACAAAAATATCTACTCTTTCGCAGATGCTTCTCTCTTTAATGCTTTAGGTGGTTAACATAGAAAATGTTTTGAACCCTTTAAGTTTTGTTTCTTAGGTGAAACAGCTCAATATGCTATTTAAAGAAAAAAATATCCTGAATTCATCTTTAAACATATCAGCTTGCTTAAAGCATCAATGTGGCTCTGCTTTGAAAAGGGATGGAGCCAAAGTACCTTAACCCCTTCGGGAAGATGAAGACAACCATCTAAGTGCAGCATAAAATATGTTAATATGAAAGTCCTGAAGGGCAGGAGAGCCAGCAGAACTATTTAATGTTTACACATGCTTTGCATTCCCAAGGATTTCTGTGTACCCAAGGAGGATCCCTCCTGCCAGCTCCTGGCAGAGTGGGACCCTGTGGGTGGTGGGCACCCCGGGACAGCCACCGGCCCTGGTGCCAAGCTCCACCTCCGCGTCCCCTCCTCTCATCGCTGCAGATCCCTTATCGCCCATCACCCTGGGGCAGTATCGCTGAGCTGCTGCACCTGGCCAAGGCAGTGCTCCAGCTCGATGCCAGACGAGATCTCAGCTGCTTCAACAGAAATAAGCTGCAAAAGAGCATTCATAGGGCTCTGGACCTGGGATTTTGGGGCTTGCTTATTTTTAGCACACACTCAAAATAAGCTCTCCAAAGTTATGCACTGAGGAGGGTTTGCTAGGCATAAACCTGTTCTGATAAGATGCCTGGCTAAGTTTATAAAGCCCTTGGAATCCGATCCCTTTAAATATTAAAAATAATCCACTATATTGCATCTAACTGAAACCCACTGAATACTTAGAGGAAAGGAGAGATGAGTCAATCCCAACACCTTTCACCCACAAGTGCACCTACAGTTTTCTGATCTTCTTTAATCCTAGAGCTCCAATGGCCTGATTCGTCACAGGAGTGCATCTCTAGCCATCTAACCTTTCCCCACTTGGCTCAGGTTTCCACCATCCCAAGGAATCACACACAACCTCTTTGGGGAAGAGGGGATTTTATTCTCCCTTCCCTGTCTGCTGCTCCCTCAGACTCTGCATTGTTGTTGTTGTTCCATGCCCTCTTTTCTGCCTGCTGTGCTGGAGCCCTGGCTGGGCTGTCAGCAGGAGGGTCAGGGGTGAGGGAGGGAGGCTCACACCACACGCCAGACACCTGGTACACTGATACTCCTGGGCACAGCCCAGATACTTTCCTCTTTGCTCAGGTAGTGGGTGTTTAATGCCTCCAAAACGGCAGTAAGGCAGAGACACTCAGGAGATGAATTGCTAGCTTTAGTGAATGTCAAAGCATCAGGAAATGACAAACCAAACTTTTAATGTTTCTGTGGGGTTGGATTCATTCTCTCCTTACTTTTTTTTTTCCTGTTCTCACCTTTTTTTTCTGTGCCATCATCCTGAACAGCTGCCCTGCACCCTGGAGTGTGGGGCAAGCCTGGCGTGGCTGGACACTGGCCATGGGACCAGGGGAAGGGTGAGTTGTCCTCCTGGCTTACCCCAGCCCTTCACGTGTGGTTTAGGAGTCCCTCTGTCCAAGCAGTGCATGGAGTTCATGCAAAACCCCAAAAGAAAAGCCTAGAGGTTTGGATGGGGAGGATTTTGTGTGTGTGTGTGTGTGCACGTCACTGCAGGTGGGAATTGCCACATATCACACGTTCTGTTTCAACAACACTTCATGCCAGTAGAGACAACTACACGAGCAGTGGCAAGGACCAAACCCAGAGCCGGTGTGCTCACCAAACAAGTATGTTCATGAGCAGCTGAATAGATGTACGTGTGATAGACACATGGATTTCCTTGTTTGCAAAAGGCTAATCTGCACCTACCACAGAACTCTGTCAGAGAGGTGGTTTCATGCACATAAACTGTGCTGAAATCCCTGATTAGAAGGCATGGGACAAGATTCAGGGTACAGATCCTGCCATGTGATGGAAAGCTGGCATACCTTTAGCAGACATGAGAAGAAAACAATTATTTTAATTGTTGGTTAGAGTTTTAAAGCTACTTTTGCTGTAGCTTCAGGGTGACAATTCTGAGCTATTAAGTGGATTTTCTCCAGGAAAAATGTTGTGGTTTCGGTGCCTGTGATTCTAAGAGTAGGTTTTCCTGCTTTATCCTGTGTACATGCAGCCTACAAACCATGTCTAAGATTTTTAGGTTTGTATTCCCATCTTTGTTGTTTCACTTAATACTTGCCCTGCTAAAATGAGGCTGCAAGGCCTCTCAAGAAATGCTGTTCACTGAAGGTGAAATTATGCTTGAAATTAAGAGCAGCTACCCTGCACTATTTAAGGCACATTAAGGGTCTATTCTGGTCACCCAGCAAGCTGCTTGCAGACCACAACAGCAGCAACTCTTTGTGGGCTGAACCAATGTAAATCTTGGGGCTGTGAGACCCTGAGGCACCAGCCCCAGGGCACTGAGAACACTGAGGGCTGGGAGGGGCTGTGCCCACAGCCTGGCCAACCCCTGAACGCAAGGGGAAAGTTGGGCAAGTGACCACCACCATCTTTCTCTCACCATCTCTCAGTCAAAGCCTCTAAAATACAGCGATTTATCAAAGTTAAGCAGAATTTGGCTTTGCTCCTCAAAGATGCTGAAGTTTTTCCAGTGCACTGGTGTTGGTGTGGAGCACAAGAGGCTCTCTTGTGTGTGCTGCAGCCACTGAATCATTGTAGAGCAGCATCATAGCCCAGTCATCCTACAAATGCACCATGTCTGCAACCCTGGCTGTGTACATAACTTGTGTATATGATCCACTGCAATTCTTAACATTGCTGGGGTTGGAAAAGTTTATTTACATTAATTTTCCATCTCTTTAATGTGAAGAAATAGCAAATAAAGGTAACTAGGAAACATGAGTAAACATAATCAAACATAAAATGCTTGTGATGGTATAAGGAATTACTTCAGCCAATTAAAATTTTAAACAGAAAAAAACCCTGTAGCATCAAAACCCGAGTACATCAATAGCATTGTCCTTTTTGTAATCAGGATTAGTTTATATTTCCTGACAGCCAAGTGAGAAGAATTCCAAATTACAGCTTCTTGACCTTTTTCTCATTCAAAAACAGGCAAAGATACTACGTGAATAAAATGGGGAGTGTAAGGACACAGTCTGGGGGAGGGGAGACTCAATCACCCATTGCCTTTTGTCTAATTATGTACCTTTTATGAATGTTACTCTTTTCAAATATTGACTTTTTTATTGCTTCTCCTACAATTGCAAAGGGGGAATTTAAGAGCCCCACAAACTACTTTATCATATAATTAGTTTATCAGTAAATTTGGACCTCATACATCAATCACTATAATGCATAACCTCCACTGAGACAGAAACCAGGTGTGCGTGCTTCTGCTTTCTACTTTATAGTATCTACAGCATCATTAGTGCCTATGCTACAGTTTAAATTGAATTCAGCAAAAAGCAATGGTCTTACCCTCCTGCAAGCAACATTACTTCAGGGATAAATCAACATTTTATTGATTGACAACTCATGCTCTTTCCCTGCTGCTGTTTGGAAAACGGTGAAGTATGATTTGTGTATGCAAAAAATTATTTTAATTAGTCATGAATAGAAAAAACACCTGGTTCCAAGGTGAATGCTTAAAGTGGGCATACTGGGACAGCACCAAGAGGCTTGATATGCTGAATTATCTGAAAGCACCTGAAAAGGGTCTGCCTGCCCTTTTCTTTCCCATGCAATTGTGGGGTGGCTTTCTTTTCCAGTGCCTCTTATGTGTGACATCTGTACATTCCACAGGGGGAAAACATAGCTGGAAGACACAATAAGAGAGAACTCCTTTTGGGTCTACCCACAAAACATTGGGATGCCTTGCCTTTGCATCCTATGTACCCCAAAAATCCCAAAGGGAACCTCCAAATTTATAGTGCAATTCATGGACTAAGGAGTGGATCTCCAACCAGAGCAGTGTCCCCATGTCCCCAGGACTAGCAGTTGCTTCACAAACTAATACCTTGAACACAATTTTTAGGGGTTCATTCATAAAAATTCTCTTGGAAGTCAGGGTCTGATTTAACAATATGGAGCCCAGCTTGCGTGTGCATTAAAAATCCAAACAAGTAATTATTTACGCTACTTTTTCATTTTCCGAGTAATCAAGCGCTGGCTGGTAATAGTGCTCCAAGGGCTGATTACACCAGCAAGAAAGAGCAGCTCCTCTGACCACACCTTTTCCCCAGGAAAATCTCTACACCGATGCAAAAGGCAACACGTTTGTAGCAGAGAAAAACGGGAATTTCATGGTTGCATGGAATTAATGGTCCTCATGTTCTCAGCAGAGCTGAGCTGAAGCGCTTCCCACAGAGTGAGGACTTGTCAGGCTGTCTGTAACATGCTTCCTTTCCAAAATTAAAAGAAAAAAATTCTGATTGCAAGCAGATTTTTTCAGAGTATATCCCTTCTCCTTCACTCCTGAGAAAAAGCCAGCAGTGTTTCCAAAGCATGGTATTTGCTGTTGCTCATCTGCATGTCTAGTGTCCTAGCAGAAGAGCCTTTCCTCCAGGAATAACAAGTGTGCAGTGTATTACATTACAGCTGATTAAAGTAGCCTCTCCTGCTGCTGTTTAATTTGTCTGGTAGATCATCCAAATACTTGCAGGCACCATCTTATAAACACAGGATATTGGAACTGTGCTGTTTTGTGACTGTGCAAAAAGGCTGCTGGAAACACGCTGCCTGGGTGAAATCAGGTACCCACACTAACACAGCCGTACCTGGAAAGTTAAATGGTACTGTGGAGCGAAGGCTAAAACAGAAAAATAAAATGCACACGTTAGCTTAGCAAATCCCAGGTACAATCATGCCTTTGAACCGCCTCTGGAACATCCACCCGGCATTGTTTCTGGGAGTTGTAAGCTTATATTGGTATATCAGAGTGGGGAAAGGAATGGTTGATGCACCCCAATGGCAGAATTTGAATAAAAATAGCAGAGCAGGACTTGACCTGAAGAGCTACCTGGATTAGTGACTATCCATCAGCCAGCAAAGGCTGGACTTGATTCCTCAGGCCCAGGCTGTTAGCGAGGGCTTTGAAAATGTCTCCTTTCTCGTAAATTGGATAGATTTGGACTGGAAAACACTGAGACAAAAAGAGGTAGAACTGTCTTCACGCTCACTGACATTTTTAGTTCAAACACGTGAAACCAAACCCCCAAGTGCAAGAAGGATGGTGATGTGGTACTCAAGCAGGATTTTTAAAAAAGTTCTTAAAGCTGCAAAGGTTATTAACCACCAGGAACCTTTCCTTTAATATATATTAAAAGCTGATTTATATGGAAGGCCTTAGGTGTACTCGAATTTCAAACACCTGGGTTATTTTCTTTACTGATAAATGCAGGTGTTTCATAGCAAAAGCACACAGGCAATCAGACTGTCTGAGGGCAGCAATGAGTTGCACACATTTCTCCTAGGATAAATAAATTTTCACAAGTGCGTGGAGTGAATGGGCCTTTGGCATTAATTGCAATTAGATGGCAGTCAGGCTTTGAGGTGTAGAAAAATACGTGTTTTAACCAATTCACGAAAGAGTTGTGCCAGCTTCCTCTGAAATCAGCTGTTTCCAATTTTGCCTGGGAGGGAAGAGGGAAGGGAAGAGGCGAGGCTGCCACAGCCCGTGCCAGGCAGGGGGTGCAGCCAGCCCTTCCCGCACAGCTCGCTCCTGCCGCCGGCACACGCGTGCGCTCCCGCTCGCCGCAGCCCGGAGCGTGCCATCTCCCTGTCTTTACCGAGATCAAATGGAGCCAGTCAATCAGGGGATACCATTATTGCCTCCGCCATTCAATTTCCACTATCAATAATTTACTGTACTCGCTGCACGCGCAGGAGGAGGAGGAGGAGGTGGCCAAACAGATTTTGGTCGGGGGGTACGGGATGCGCCCCGCGGGCGGCCGGGCAGAGCCGAGCCGGGCGTTCCCCCCGGCACCCCCGGGCTCCGCGGTCGGCCCCGTCTCCGCCGGCGGGCGCTGATGCGACGGGCGGTCCCGCTGCCGGTCCTGGTCCCGGTCTCGGTCCCGGTCCCGGGCTGGGCAGAGCCGCCTCGGGACCGCTGGGACCGAGCTCCCGCTGGGCGCCTGCAGAAAGTCACCGGTGTAACGTTACCTGGGGCGCTCATTAATAAGCAATGCCTGTTATTATCTTGATTGCATTCTTAATAGGCGAACTACGGAGAGGTCAGCGCGGGAGCGATATTTAAATGGATTGGGCTTGCTTAATACCCGGCGGAGTAAACCAATATCCCGCCGCGGGCGGGCCGACCCCCCCCGCGCCCGCCCCGCTCCCCGCGGCGGGGGCGGCGGCGGGGCGGGAGGCGGTGCGGAGACTCGGAGCGGGGCAGCGCGGTGCCTACGGCCGCCGCAGCCGCCGGCCGGGGGCGAAGCCGCTCGGCGAGGAGGAGGCGGCGGGGCTGGGCCGGGAGGCTCCGGCGGAGTGTGGGATCCGGCCGCGCTGCCCTCCCGCCCCTCATAAAGCTTTGATGAGACACTTGAGACGCCGCCTGTGTTGTCGAGGCGGCGGGAGGCGGTCGGTGGGACTGGGCGCCCGGGAGAGGATGTGACTTCCCGGAGGGGACCCGGACAGGCTTTGTGTGGACGACAAGGTACGCGGCGCCCCGCCGGGAAACTTAAGGGGCCGGGCGCAGGGGGTGCGGGCGGCCGCGGAGCCGGGCGGGCGCCGGCCGGCGAGAGGCGTCGGGGAGCGGTAAGGGCGGGCGAGGGCCGGCGCAGCCCGCGCCCCTTTGTTCCCGCACCTGTCGGTGGGCGCGGGGCGGGCGGGGTGCGGGGCGGGCCGGGCGCCGTCAGGGAGGGGCGCGATGCACTTGTTGAAGCTGGACCGTCGCTGGAATGTGAAGCATGCCCGGCACCGTCTCCGGGACCCGGTGCCACGGGCGCCTGCTCCTCTGCCGTCCCGGTGCAGCGGGCAGCCCGGAGGAAGGGCAGCGAGGGAAGGCAGGGCGGAGGGGAGCCGGCACGGAGGTGCCGGGGCTCGGGAAGGAGCGGCGGCTGGCCTCGACCCACCGGCTGTGGATTCGTACCGGGGCTCAGACACGCCCGCGCCCAGGAAAAAGCCCTGGGGTTAAATGGTAAATTTGTTGGGCAGAGGTTGTGCTTTGGGAACCTTGTGCTGTCCCACGGATTTATTCTTTTTTTCCCCCCTCGGATTAAAAGCATGAGGTGTCGCAGCTGTGGGCCACGCTTGCTTTGCTTGGTTGTTTTTAAGAGGTGCTGTTGGTGTCTTGGTTTGTACGTTCCAGTTAAGATCTGTCCTTTTCCTCTCAGTTTATTGTAGTTTGCTCTTCTGAGGTTATGCAAGATCAATAAGTCATTACTTATTTATGTTTCTAGTAACACAGTTCTAATGAATGCAAAGAATCTATCCTGGCAATACATTTTTCTTCAGCCAGTATTTCTGTAATCTTTAATTCATGGTGATAAATAGATGAAATGAATTTCCTTGGTTGGCTGTAGATACGAGCAAAGGGATAATGAGCCGCCTGCTTGTGGGCAGGAGGAACGTTCAGAGCACCAAGTTTTAATGGCTTTTTGGTCACAAAAGCGAGGACTCTGCTCTGTTAGCACGAGTGGCTGTCCTAAGTAAGCAGGACATCATTGTATTACCTGCTCTTTTGTGCTGGGTAGTGCGTTTGTGTAAATCGGAGGCTCTGCTCGCAGAGCTGATTGCTGCCTGCAAGCCCTCAGGTGAAAACTGCAGCCCAGCGATGCCCAGAGGCGGTGTGGGATGGAAGGACGTCAGCAGAGGGGATGCTCTTGGCGTCAGGCACGCTGCGGATCCCGGAGTTTGGCGGGTGAGAGGAGGTAGCAGCTGCTGGGGGATGCTGCGGCTTCCTGCGTGCAGAGTTCCAGGGCACTGGCTGTGTAAACAGAGCCGGCGAAGCGAGCAGACAGACAGTGATGTTCTGCAGGGATGAGTGCCGTCCCTCACCTGGGTCTCAGAGCAAAGCAGCACCTCCGTTTCAACTCTAAAACATCTCTTTTCTGCTGTAGTACTACCGCTAATGTTCAGCTTCACTGAACCTTGTCTGGGAAAACCCATTTGTAAGCAGCGTGCCTTCTGTGCATGCTGCAAGTGCTCTCTGCTTTCCGGAACTGCAGGGTAGATCCTGTTGTTATGTGGCTGTGAAATCAGGGTAAACCAGGTCAGAAAGATGAAGAACATTTTATCTGAATAATCCAGATATAATGGTGGAGGAAGATGGGAAAGGACTTTTATCTTGGACAGAGCAAGACTAAACTGAAAAAAGTGTAACTTCAAGCTGTTAAGCAGCAAGGCATTATGTTGTAACAGTAGTGCTCGGGAAGTACTGCAGTATGCTGGAATACTACAAAATGTAGTGCACGGATGCAAAGGTTTTTAAAGGCTTGTTAACATGTGAAAAAAATACAGGGGAAAATAAGGTTCTGTGCTTTTGCTTAAAAGCTTTGTATACGTGATAGTGCTGAGCTGAAAGTGGCTGCACTTAAAAAGTCCTTGCAGTAGCTGAAGCGTTTGTGCAACTCTTACTCTGCTGTTGCTGTAAGGAAAACACAGAAGCTGCGCATTTTGCTCAGATAATAATTCTCTCAGGGAGTGCACATATTAAAAAAAGCAGGTCACAAGAAACTTGGAATAAGGAGACCCTCTCAACCCTTCTATGGGTAAGCACTGCATGAAGAGGAGAAACAAGTCACCCCACTGAGTGACTTGTGCAATAAGTATGGTCCTATTAAAAAAAAAAAAAAGGTATTTCTCATACCTGCCTTCCTGGTTTGCATAAAAGGCTGAAAAGTTTTTCTAAGAATGTGCCCCGTGCCTACGCTAGAAATCTCACATGAGGCATTGTGTGAATTGTTGGAGGCTCTACTAGAGAAGGGATATGTGCTTTCAATGGGTTAATTGCCAACTTGTCTTGACCTGTTTTCAAGCATATGTTGTGAGTGCTTGGTTTCTCCTAAATAGCTCAAATGCTGCTTAATTGGGAAACTCTCAATCATTTCTTAGATCAGTTCATACACTGGCATTCTTGGTAATCCTTAGTTGTAAACACCCTTTAAAAGGAAGCTTTTAAGGGCACTGAAGCTAAGCTGGTTTTGTGTGTTGCTGAAGTGAACTGTTAACCAATAACCTGTTGTCTTCAGTTCCAGCAGGGAAGGGTCTGTGACAGCCCTTGCATGCTGTGATACCCCATTAGGAAGCAGCACAGGTGTGTACTGCCTGGCACATGAGTTGGGATGGGGCTGGCAGGCTGTGCCCCTCTCTGTCAGCTCACAAATCTTACTTTGTTTCCTTATCCAGTCTTATCTTTGGCTGCAGGCTCTTTGAGGCAGATATAGTCTTGCATATCCAAGGTACCCAACAAGAATTCACCAACTCTGTTGTAGTACAAAGAATAAATAACAGATTTTGCTATGCAGTGCACACAGGCAACTTTGCCATGGTACCTTAAACTTGGATGTTACCCATTCCAGGTGCTGAGCAGTCCAGGGGTGAACACTGTTTGCAGGTGTTGTCCATGTGGAAGAGTCTTTTGTGTGAATGTAGGTGATCTGTAGGGTCAGGCTCAGCCTTTCCTCCTTTCCAGCATTCAGGACCTCAGTGTCAGGCAGCTGTAGACTGGTGGAGTTCAACTGCTACACCCAATAGTGACACAAAACTGTCTGGAATACTGGAAATGCCATGGGCATGACTGACCAGACAACAGTCTTACCAAAAAAAAAAAGCCAACCTCATCTCAGGTATAATGTCTGGCCTTTATAACCAGTTGGCTGGGATGGTACTGACCTGATGTGATTGCAATTCTTGGTAACACTGATACCAGGGATACTGGAATGTCCCCTTACAGCATCATTTCAGCACCATCAATAGATACAGCTGTCTAAAGATGAGTACCATGCACAACCAGAGGAAGCAAAAGGAAACTTCATTTAGGGATTTTTCATGTCCTGCTGAAAGCTACCATAAGGCTGTAGCAGTTGTATACTTTCCTTGGTAAGAATATTGTATTTTTCAGAGAAGTCATTTTCTGAAACCAGTTAATTAGGACAGTTATTTCTGGCCGTGGCATTTGTAGAGAACAGAAGGCATGATTGTTCTTATATTTGTTTCTCTGAGTCCTTTGATCGACTGGAAGCTCTCAATGCTTTACGCTATAAATTACCTCAATCCTTTGGCAGTTCATTTCTTTTCTTGTATACTTGGTTAGGAAAATGCAGAAATCCTTGTGACTCAGCTACAGACTACTATAAATTATGAAGAAATGGGGGAGGGGGTCACATTTCACGTTAGGAAAGGCAATTCTAGGAGGATGGAAGGATACTGGTTGCTAAATTTGAGATAAGCATCTTACAGTATCTCAAAATCTGAGCAGCTGCTGCCACCTAGAGATGCACGAACCCCACAGGGTGCTCGGGCTGCCTCTGGCAGGGGAGCCTGCACCTTGAGAAGGAGTTAATCCCAGTCCTTACTCCACAGTATAGATTTAGTGCATGAGTGCCCTGTAATTGATGATTACCTGTGAATGATTACCTGTGAATCCTGTTCTAGTGATGCAGGTAGCTAAGTTTTATACAGTCTTCCTCGTGCAACTTAAGTAGGTAAGCAAAGAAACATCACTTTCAGTAAAGCATTTGCTGATTTAATTTAGACTGCACCCAAAGAAGTATTTGCAAGTCAAATTTATAAGGGTTTGGTGCAGCTGCTGCTGAGGCTCCATAGCCTTTGTAAAGCCTACGCCGATAATATGCAGTGTAGAATTAGGATTTAAGGATTTGAGTTCAGTTGAAGGTTGGTTTGTTCCCTATCCCATCTTTGAAATCTGCTGGTTGGGGACTGTCCTTTAGTATATATTTGCTGGAATAGGAAAAAAGTTATTTCCCCGAATGTATGAACTCAGCAGCCTTTAGATTGGTTTCACTAGATTGAGAATTTTCTCAATTTAAAAGTTAAGTATCAAAGTTGAATATGTAACTATTTATTACTATCTCAAATCAAACAACATGGAATACACTAGTATCTGCTCCTTGTTTTTTTGTTTTGTACATCAACCTGCTATAGCAGTTTTTTCCTTTGCATTTGAGAGAAAAGCAGTGTTCCCTACTTAATTTGTTTCCTGATTACAGAGGGAAACAATGAGCCTTTTTTACCCCCTGAACTCCTAATCTCATATTCAGTTATTTCTGTTTGACTCTCAGAGACACGGTATGTTTTGGGGCTTTTATAATTGCTAGCTTTCAGCTATCAAATGCCTACTGGAATAAGCAAACCAACACAACTAAACCTGGAGCTGATAACATCATCTCACAGAGCCCCAAAAATGTGACCCCTAGTTAATTGCATGTGCTGTATAACTTTCCAGGTGATGGATTTAAAAATTTCTTAAGATCTTTGAAGTCTGTCAGTGGGATTGGGATAAGAGCTTAAGGCAAAACTTCTGAGGGAACAGAATTTTCATGTGGGAAACTGAGAAACTGTGATGCAGGGATATTTGCCACCAGTCAGGAGGCAACTGCGAACTCTTCTTACCTTATCAGGGTGCGTGAGAGTTGTAATACCAAACTAGAGTTTGAAAAACTATTCTTGGCTCACTGGAGTTCCACATCAGCCTCAACCTTTCTGGTATGTGCACTGAGTTACAAGTAGGCTTTGCATGAATGCAGGAGGAATCTGGGAAAAAATTGAGCTAAGCAAAACCTTGAGCAAAATGCTGTTATGTGCTCTTTATTAATTCAGCATGTAAAAGACTCAGCCCAGAATCCTTTACTATATATCTTTTAAAAGTGAGTTAAACTTAATCTTGTGTGCGTATTGTGCCTCATCTAATGTGATCTAAACCCTGGGGTTTTTTTAAAACTGCTCCTGGAGAAATGCGTTTCATCTTGATCAAGAAAATAAAGGTTCTGATCTCTGGATTCCTTAGTCTGTTATGCCATTCATTTTTTAAGTTTGGTGCAACATCTAGTATCTATATGCTTTAGTTTAGCCATCTTTACACTAGCCATGGTGCTCTTGTAGAGTGTTCAGTACATGATACACTGAGAAGAAAAGAAATGAAATCTAAACTTTATTGAAAGGCTGGCTTAGTAAAGCCAAGCTCTCCCCTTAGTCAGAGCTCTCACTGTACCACAGAAGTGTTGTAGGCACAGAGTTTGTGGTGATTGGGAGTGGGGCTGTGGCCTCATCCCCGATGGCTCCAGCTGTGCAGGACAGGTGAACCCTGTTACAGGTGAGGAGCCGTGGAGTGCCCAGGGGTGCTGAGCAATCACACGGGGAGCAGAGGGCACACAGATGGAATGCATGCAAGATCAAGAGTATGAGAGCTTGTACTGAGGAACCATAAAGAGCACATGCCTGAAGCTTCCTTCTGTGTTGGTTGTGGCTCCGCCATTTCCGACACAGAAGTGCGTGGATGCTGTTGGGATGAGTGACAGGACTTGTTTTGAAGTATTTCTAGGTAATTCTGCCTGCTGGCTGCCTCCATTAAGACTTGGATAATTTCTTGCTATTTACATTCCTTCTGAGTTGATTATCCAGTTTGACTGAGCCGTAAATGCTGAGAGAAATGCTGTTTGATAGAATTTGTACGGAGAGAGCCAGTGTGAGGAGGAAGCAAATTCAATAACAAGTTGGAGCTGGCAAGAGTGATTTAACCAGAACCTGTGCCAGGAAACTGTGGTGAGCTATGAATGTCCTGAACATCATGACCACCCTTTATCTTTATAATGGGTTGAACCAAAACCAGAAATAAACACATCTGAAGTTCTGCATTTTTTGCTTTTCCAGATATAAACATTACCATTTATGTCAATATCATTTGTTGTTGTTATCAGCTTATGTGTCGTAGACTGGTGAAGGATTGTTTTTGTTTTATGGGAGGCAAAGAAGGATGCTTCACATGGTTTTACAACATCAGAGTGGCATTGGCAAATGGATGCCAATGAAAAGTTGCGAAGAGAAGAAGCAGGTGCTTCTTTACATCTTCCACAGACATACTGGGTTTTTTTGACTAGCAGGAGATGTCTGGAAATGAGCTTTCCCCTTAAAGGCTAATGATTGGCACATGAATTTAAAACAAGGAATGGAGATGCCTTCCTTCAAAGACTCATTTTAGTCCGTTGTCTCTCTTGATTTTGCACTGATGATAAATTTCTGCCGTCCCCTGTGCAAAACTTTTTGCCATTGTAACTGCAAAAGTAGGAGCAATGTCACCAATGAACAAGGTTGTGGCAAAAGAATGAGTGAATTCCACGCGCCTCCATTAAAAAAAGGCAGAAATAATGTTTAAGAGTAAGTTAGTTAGAAGTCTAAGCCTTCAAGAAGTCTATCTTTGAGAGTGACAAACCCATAGGAAACATCTTGAAGTCCATAAACTTCAAGCATGAAGTCATATCACCTACTTCTTAATCAGTTTTGTCCAATGTGGAAATGGTTGTGTATTTTTAACCTGCTCTGATTCCTGTAACTGTTACAAAACTTACAGACTCTTTTCTTGGAAATACTATAAATCATTTTCCCTGCCTTTAGCTAATGGAAGGACAGGTATGCAGTGAGACCTAGAAAACACAATAAATAACTTACATGTCTACTTTAAATTAAACACTTTGGAGCAAGTCTTCAGTTGCAAAGCACCACCAGACCTTTTAGTATTCAAATTGTGCTCACTAGAAAATGGCTGCAGGGGAACTGCTGGTATTCTGCATATCTTGTAATTTGTCATGACCAGGCGTACGTCAAAACACGACCCGTAGTTTTTTTAAGGACTGTATTGAGCCATTGGTATTTTAACATAAAGCTGGATCTGTGGATGTGCGTTGGGAATAAAGATGACTGGAACTCAGTCATCTTTTTTCCTTTTATTGCTGTGATGGTGCTGCTACCCATATTACAGGTAGGCATAACCTTGTTGTTCTCCGTTTTATCTAAATTAAAGATGACCCTTGGTACTTACAAAGCTGCCTGCTTTGTGTTTGTAGGGCTGGTAAATACCTGCTTGTGCAGTAGTACTTCTTTATGGGAATAGGTCTTTCCCAAATTTCATAGCAAGTTTGCTGCAGGTAAAAGCAGTCTCCGGTCTGGATGAGATAGGAACTTGTGTTGCATTTCAAATCTAACTTAGAGAATATTTGTATTTTAACACTAGTTTTGTTTTCCTTGTTGCTCTTTGTCAGGTAGCGGTTGAGCCCACAAATTGGAAGCACGAGGCTAAAAGCTGAGAAATGCAAGAAGAAGCAAAAAGCCATATGGCAATAGCAGGAGTTTGTGCCACCCCGCCTTGGGCTCGTGACAACATGCCCTATAGTTAACCTACAGTCAGGAACTAATAATGACACAGATGGAAGTGAGCTAGCGTATGTATTCAAAGTAATACCCCTAAGGTTTTAATCAGCATCTTTCTGTGTTAGGCATCTAAATTGCCATGGAGAGATTAGCAAAATATGCCTGTGGTACACATGGTAAAGGCAGCTTTGTGCAGTGGCTGAACTGAGATGGTTTGAGCAAGAGCTCCCCTGTTCTCCTCTGATTCAGCAGAGACTTGCTGCAATCTGGGGTTAAATGTTTAAAATACTTGTGGGCTTTAGGCTATCCAGAGGGAAAACATTTTCTGATGCAGTTCCTTCTCACCTAAGGTTGTTGGGATTCAGTGTTTGCAAAACACTTTGGAGGCTTTGATAGCATGTTCTCCAAAAAGTGTTGCACAATTGGAGAGTCACGACAGCTTAAGTGCCAGATTTCTGAGCTTTGGCAACCTCTTTTCCTCTCTATAACTACTAATTATCTCTGGTGTGACATTTTTGCTTTTGGTTTTGAATAGGATGGTGACTTCTACAGCTATTCTGTTATGTTGTGGAGATGTCTGGGAGAGGGAGAATACTTAGCTGTTTCCAAGACTAATTGTGTAATTTAATGTTTCTTGCTTTAACTTTCTTTCCTCCCCACCCCCAGCTATTAGAAGAGAAGCTGTCCTTCCCTGCAGCATAGTGGGATCTGCTTACATGAAGGGACAGGTATTGAAGTTTTTCTAGAGACGTGTTTATTTAAAGACTGAAATCTCATATACAAACCTACCCTTTGGAGCTTAAGGGCTCTTACAGTGAGAACAGTGCTTTGCTGGCAGCAAAGCCACTTGCTTCAGTGGGGGGTTGTGCATGAAATGGGACACCCAAGTGAGGAACATTAGGTGGTGTTGGGCTGGATTTTGCATACTTCTCTTTATAGACATGTCCAGGCTGTTTATGTGCTTGTATCAGTGAGGGAAGAGAAGAGCTAGCCTGCACACCTAGAAAGGTTTTTCCTTTCTCTTTAAACTGTATTACCAAATATCCATGTATCCCTCAGGAGTCCTGAGGGAGCTGCTTTGCTGGAACCTGTCCCATTTTGTTCTGATACAGCTATTAGCTGTAGTTTAGGTTGTGACCCCATCTGATTTTCTGACCACATAAACACTGGTCACCTTTGCAACTGATATAAATCTATGAATGAAACACTGTGGATTTATACCAGGCAGGGACTGTGTCCACTAGAATTAGGTCCACTGGAACTTACTGCTTCAAGGAGCTTCCATAATTTTTGTGGCTATAATTCCCCATGATACCACAATCTGTTACATCTGGTGGCAAGTATGAAAAGTCAGGAACCATGTAACTTCATTTTTAATTAGGAGAGGGAAGGTCCCAATGTCTGTGTAATTCACAGAAATCACAGTGTAACACTCCTTGGTGAAAGAAAGTACATCATTATACCACTGGGAGAATGCAGGAGTTGGATAAATTAATTTTTCCTGTAAGACTGCAGGTGTTTTTTTTCCTATATGTTCCATTAAATGTGTGTACCTTGAGCAGTACAACTAATGAAGCTTGTTTTCAAACCCTTGCATCTTTGCCAGATGTCCCCTCCTCACTCCTTCTAGGGATTCCAAACCTTTTCCCTCTGTGGAGCTTGTGAAATGAAAGGGAAAACCCAGCGTTCTAAGTCCATAAGCCTGTACACGGGTGTTTGCCCAAGGATGGAGGAGAAGAGCTTAGTTGGGTCACTCTCGGGCTTGCTGGTTATACGACGTGACCCTGTGTGTCCCTCTGCTGAATCTGCCTGAAGTTGGCCCCCAGATTTTTTAAAACAGATTAGGGATAGAGTACACAAGTGCAAAAGTCTTGTTTCAACATGAAACCACTTAGAAGGTGGGAAAAAAGGCTGAACATTGTAATGCTTTGAAATCTGTAGGAAGCTGTATTGTCATTGTAAGATATCGTTGGTGAAAGAGCACTTCTTGCCAAAGTGTTTTCAGTACAGTTATGTTAACATACTGACATAACTTTCCAGTAGTGTTATCTCCAAAGATAAAGCTGTTGTCACAGCAAGACAGATGCAGGGCTGGCTGCCCAGTGCAGTGGATTCCCAATAAGCAAATCCTTATATCATTATACAAGTCCTGGTTATTCTGTTAACACTGATTGAGGTGGCTGCAAGCCTACAGATTTCTGCTTCTGCTCCCATGTAACTTTGGACTTGAATACTCCAAGGAAATGCTGTGGTACCTTAGAGTAAGCTTTTCTTCCTTGCCCTGTGTACAGAAATTATTTCCATGGAGATGTTGTGCTGACAGCTGGACTGAGCATGTGGCAAGAAAAATCCACACACAAGGGCAGACAGCCAAAAGATGACTGAAACTCCACTAGGAAATGCAGGAGGACTGTTAATACCTGTCAGGGCTCTCACAACAAGCAGTCCTGGTTTCTGGTTCATGCACATCACAGTGTACAGCTGCATTTCAAGTACTGGCTATGGCTAAAAGTGAGGTATTGTCATACAGCGGTGCCACACAGAGTCAGGGGCTCAGCACAGGTAAGGGTCTTGCAGCAAGCAGGAATAGCCCTTGCTGTCCTCTCCTCACCCTGGTGAAAGCACTGCCTGCCCAAACCACTGCTGGCTGCTCCATCTGATCATCATGCTTTTTAACCATTTCTTTTCCTTGGCAAATCTTCGCTTTTGGTCCTGTTGGGTGCCTAGTGTTCTATAGGTCCTAGGAAGCTGCCACTTGCCACAGAACTGATGCATGTGTGGGATGCTTTACATGCTGTTCAATAGTTTGTAGGCACTCTGAGATCCAAGCTCAACTGGTGCAGGAGCTCCTGGGTTGTTCCAGGGTGCTGGGCACATGTCACTGTTCAAAAGGGATCCAGCTCGTGCTAGATTGCACAACATGATCCATTCTGTTCCTGCTTCTGGGTGCCAATTATCCTTGACTTCTGTGTGAGCTTCATGTGTGTACTTGGCAGAATAGCTTAGTCCTGTGATGATTCAGTGCAGTGTTTCACACCAAAGAACCCTAGTGAAACAGAAGACAAACTACAGATGCTGCTCAAAGGTCTGAGGTTCTGCCTTAATGCTGTCTTGCACACAGGTTGAATTCATATTTTATAAAGCTCTAGTGGCTATTGAAGCAAATTATTTCAGAGAACTGTAATTATCTTCCCCCATGGAGGGGGCATCTTGGCATGGAGTAATTAGTTAAAAAATGGATTGGTTTCATGGGAGGGTGGGGGGAACTATGTGCCCTGTTCTATAGGTGGACCTTCCTTTCACAGAGGTTGCTTTAATGTTACTTCTGAATGACCACAGTAATGGCATGGACGTACCTTGATGTACACTCTAAAGACATAAATGTAGTTTCCTGAAGTCAGTTTTGAAATTGGAATTTGCTAATGCACAAGTTTTGGGCTTAGAAGTAACATCCCTACTATATAGTATTTGTGGCATAGGAATAGAAGTGCAGGATGTTGCTCTACCCATGATACTCTGAAAAGCAGAAACAAACCTGTTGGTAGTGCTTTTATTTGTGGAGGATATTCATTGAATACCTTGGGATTTCAACGGGAAATTTTGGCAAAACATGTTGTGGTGAAGCACATTGTGTTTGATGGAAATGGCACACACAGGCTCCTTCGGGAGCTTCTTTGAGTACAGCTGGAATCACAAGTTCCTGTGGCCTGGGTGCCCCAAGTGTGGTATGCTGCATGAACAGCTGCAAAGGCAGTAAGTGTGTCGCTGGATCAATCATCAGTTCCCATTAGCACAGGATTAAAAAAGTGCACATCTTTTCTAAAGATGTTGTCTCTCTGAAAATACGTGATACCATCTGTGATTCTGGTCTGTTTCTTCACTTGTGCCTACTGTCCAAACTCATCCTTCCTGTCCACTGGTATGGGCAGACTGGGTCTGAGATGTGTCCAAGAGAGATCCTGCTGGGAACACCTTGCAGTCCTGCACTTAGCGAATTTAAGTGTAATTAGGCGTGTTTGCAGTGAATCTGCTCTGCACTCATTAAAGCAGCTGAATTCTCACTCAGCGAGTGTTTGAGGTCTGTTTGAGTGTCTGGGAAGGTATGAGCAAAGTCTGTAGGAAACTCTGATACATGGCTCTGTGAAGGATCAGGACTGTGATGTCATGGCATTATTGTTTTGCCATTATTTTCTTTGGGTTCTTTCTCACCTCTGGTTGTCAGAAGCTGTGATTCCTGTATGTACTGAGGAGAGAGTCCAATAAAACCTTGGAACCCCAAAAAAAAATATGCCTTGTATTCCTTCAGACAGATGCATGCTTTTCCAGAGCCAAAACAGACATTGCTTGAGTTTCTTTGCTCTCAGAAGCTGTACCACAGACAATATTTAGCAACATAAGATGAAAGCAAATTTCTCATGCTAAAAGTTGTAGTTAAAGTTAACATTACTTGTAAATTTGCTTGCTGTTTATCTTGGACTTGAAAATACTAAATAGTCTCTGCTATCTCTGGCATTAAGACTAAGTAGATTTCATTACCTCAGGGAAAACCAACATGAGAATGAGAATAAAATAGGTTTATTCTTCCTGACAAGAAGCACCAGCTTAGAAGAATACAAATTGGATATGGGTGTGCATGTGTATGTATTGGGGGGTGGGTGCTTTATTTGCAGTAATAAAACATAATTATATAGTTTGCTGCATAAATAGCCTTGAGGATAAGTAGAGTGTGTCAGACATCCAGTTATGCATGTGATAAAGGTTAATACTATTTGTTCTCAGTACATTTAGTCTTTGCAAATCATGTGCTGACATGCATCCTATTTTGATATCTGTTCACACACTGTGGTAATGATGCATAAAGCAGAAACTCATGCCTGTGGCATTCAGTAGGGTTTAGTAAATTGAACTTTTGTGTAAAGAGCTTAGAAAATGGTAAGGCACAAAACGAATGTCACTTGCTGCTAATTTTATCTTCCTTCACGCACTACTTTCTGGAGATTAAAGCATGAATCTCTTCACTACTGAAAGTTATTTCAACTCACATGGCACATATTGGGATGCAGGAAAGCAAGTACACGTTCACAGCTATTCCTTAGGTCCCTTTGCTGGAAATATAACCTGCTAAGCTGCTGGATTTCTGCTTAAAATACCTATAAATAATGACATGAAACAATTAAGTGATGAATCTTCATTAAATACAAATACTGAAATAAATAGTACGGCAAGGTAATTGACTGCATATGTAAAGTGGCTGTAGCTAATTGACATGACCTTCATTTAATGAGCTGCTTCCCATTAGTGGAAATGCCTGCCATGGTTCTAGCTGTAATTGTTGGACTTTATTGGGGTGTGAAGTAGGTCACATCTTCCTGAGATCCACTCCAGTGGGTGACCTCTTTCCATTGCCCCAGCTTCACTGTGCTGAGTGAAAGCAGAGGGGACATTCTGGTGGCCATGAGAACGGAGTGTTCACCACGCTGGTCTCAGGTGTGGTTTCTGATGGACACACCTCGTGTCCCGAGGGAGCAGCTCAAGGCTGGCCCTCAGGGAGGCTGCTGTGTGTCTGTGTTGTACACGTTAGTGGGTGTGCAGTGCCTGGGACAACAGCTGGACCAAGATCTCTTCTCCTAGAGGGGTCTGCAGTCTTTTATGCCCAGAGGTGCGGCTGAACAGGAGTGCAGAAGGGTTTCAGCCTTTACTTGTTGTTTTTAGAAGGTGTGGAGACCTGAACCTCCTACACCTGAGAAGGGAGGGAAAATGAGTGTATTGTAGGATTACAGGCTGATGTTGTAACATCTGTGATTTTTTTTATTGTGTGTTTCTAGGTGCACATCTTACTACAAGTAGTCATGGCTACACTGTTTGTCTGGCACTCAGCTGTACTGATGCCCTCAGAACATGCATTATCAGCCAGGTTGCTCCAGTTAAGAAAAACTCAGCACTGGTGAGCCTCCATGGGAAATAGTGGCTCAGTCTGCCAGCAGAGCCTCAGGCATGGATGTACACAGGAATGCTGGGGCATCTCCATGCGGGGCCTCTCAGTGGTGGGTATGCCCAGCACAGAGAGGATCAATCTCTTGCTCAGTAATAGCAGGCTGGGAAAGTAGGAAAATAGTCTTCTCCCATGTTCCCAGCCCAGTTCCCCTTCCACACAGTGTGGCACAATGGCTGTCTCATAATCAGAAGGATGTACACAATATGCTAATATTTGGGGTTTACAAGACACTTAATGTAACAGGACAGGCAGTATCCTTAATCTTTTTTATGTAATGCAATATAAAGAAGGTTTGGTGGTTGGAGAACAGAGAGGAAAAGGGACTGGAAGCTGCCATCCAAAGTGTTCCAGTGACCTTATTGGTGCTACATTGGGATATTAGTCCTGCTTCATTAAGAAAGAGATGAACCATGCTGTCGTAGTTTGATGCTGGCTAAATGCTGGCACCCATGAAAAAACTCTTCATCCATTCTCCTCTGATACAGTTGAGCAGAGGAGTGGGAGAAAAAACCCAAAGAGGCTCATGAGTTGAGGTAAGGATTGGAAAGAAACACTTTAAGGGCAAAATAGGCTCAAAACTTAAAAGGTATTTTAAAAAAATCACTTCTGTGGCTGGCTTATTTCCTCCTCATCCAAAAATTAGGCCAGGTAAGACCAACACACATGCATTCGTGTTTCAGTTCAGCAATAGCTGAAAGGTTGTGGGATTCTACCCATGAAGTGAGATATCTTATTCTGCTACAGCATGTTGAACTAGTTGATTTTTAGAAACTGCTAATACAAATTGCTATGGTCTCTAAAATAAAGATATTTCCCAGGTGATAAAATACTACACCCTTGTATTAAATCACTTGATATAATGTTGCTGCCAAAGATAAGGACTCTGTATAGTGCTCAAGTCGCTGCCAAGATAGAGAGAAGAATGTTTTTACATCCTGCTTCTGGAGTTCAGTTTAGTCTGGGGCTCACTTGCAGAGCAGTGGATGTTTGATCTGTGGTTTCTTGCTGGCAATACTCCTTTATCTGTGCTGCTAAACCTTACTTTGACATGCTCTTCCACAGTTTTAATTGGGAGGAAGGGGATTGGCTTTTAAGCAGTGTATCATCGGTATGTTGTGTGGGTAATGCCTGTCTAAAAATTGTTGGTTTCCAGAGTCTCGTTGTACACAATTTCTTGCAGCTTGCTGTGAGTGAAGCTGCACAGGCTGTTTTGTTCTCGCCCTGTGCCAGGTGAACAGCCCAGTGACAGCAGTGAAGGATGTGGAGTGAAGGATCTCTCCTTTGTTCACCTGTCTAACTTGAAAAGCCCTGATCAGCTCCAGCTGCTGTGCTTGCCTGCTGGGGACAAACTCCTCCCTGCTCTGTGGTGCCCCTTGTGCCCTCTCTCTTGTGCCCTACGTGCTCAGAGAGACTCTGTCCCACAGAGTCAGGAGCTGGCCAGGACCTCTGGGCACTGCTTCCATAAAAATAACAGCAACTTGGTCAGGAGCCAGAAGATCTGCTTTCTGTTCATTGCTCTGGTGGCCACAGAGTGAGTGTTTGGGGTTCTTTTCATTTTAGGTTTTATATTAAACAATTCTCTGAAGAGAGAGTGTATAAATATTATTTTTCTGTCCCACTGGCTCTGCATTTGTATGTTAGTGAGCCACCCATGTCAAGACAAGAAGAGGTGTCTCATGTCTCATTTGGTAAAGGAAGACTAGCAATCTTTTTCCTTCTTTTGTAAATCACCTCTGTAATGCCTCTTTTCCTCCCCTTTGAGGAAGAAATCTGACACTCCCTGCAGAATGTTTTAAAAATCCCAACAGGAAAAAAACCTGCAAAATATTAATGTTCTGCATGGTTAGAGCAAACACTATGTTCCTGTGAGTCACAGATGTCAGGTTTGTTTAATCTTAATAAATCTATGCCACAACAACACTATTAAACAGGAAGGGGGATGGAGGAAGAGCTGTGCTGGGTTAGAAAGGATTCTTGGCCAAAATCTTGTTTAGTGAGGGCCTGGAGATGAGGGGAGCATGGGCATAAACCTGAACACTTCCCACCCTGCCTTCATTAAGTACATTTTGGGCATTGCCTTTGTAGTGCACATTTCATTTTATTGGTATGTTTTATGATAAATTGCCTTTCCATGTTAAGTCGTAAGAGTACTCATTTCCCACAGTACATTTGCTGGAGATAAAGTAAGTCTTTTTACCTAGCACCCTGTTGGCAAACAGAAATAGCATTTACTCCAATGGGTGTTGCCAAGTATGAGGTACTTCCAAATGAACTTCAAAAGCTCTGAAACATGCATTAGCTGCTTTTTCAAAAATGTGAACGATGCCATTGCTTTCTAGCAAACAGAACTGGTGAGAAGAGGGATCTGAAGGAAAAAAAATAACAGCTGGGTGTGATAGATGTTGTAGTAGTGCTGGGGGTCAGACAGAAGGCGTGGCTCTCTGTCACTGCAGGATTTGGGGGCCGTTCTTGTAACAGGACTTAAAGCATCTACTCTGCTCTTGAGGAAACAGTTTCTACCTGAGCAGCCTTAGCAAAGCACTTGGGAAGGAGTTCATGTTCCCCACGGCTGGGAGTCCTGACAGGAGAGAGCTGTGCTGATTCCAGCCTGGTGAGGAATTGCCTTACCAGCACTCCTCTCTGGTGCTACCCTCCCCTCTCAGTGAGAGCAGAGATGAGCATACCCATAAACGTGTGCCAGATTTTGGGGCAGAATGTGAGAGCAAACACAGGCAAACTGCTGTGTTTCAGCATGGCAGTAGGGCTGGTGATGCTGGGGTTCATGATGGCCTCTGGGCTCTAACTAGGTGTAGGGAAATGCTTTGCCCACCTGAGAACAGGTGGTGTGGGGCCCTGGAGAAGCACAGAGCAGTGGTTCTGCTGCTGTCACTTCAGTGTGGCTCTTGCCAGCTCTGTGTTCCAGCACGCCCTTTCCGTGCTGTTCACATGATGCAAGCATCTGTCCTGCTCGACTTTACTGCTCCAGGCCATTTTCTTCTTCTGCATTTGTGTGTATTTACCTCCTAGGTTTAGATGAGAAATTGACCTACAGAGACCTCAAAATTGTATGGCTTCTTCCTGTGTTTGGAAGATTGCTTTCAAAACACAAATGCAGTTTATCCTGGTGCTGCTCAGTTGTTTGTTGTTTGTTTGTTTGTGGTTTTTTGTGGGCAGAATGGTGAACTATTTTGTGTTCACCAGAGAGATCCTCAAAATCAAGTATTTACATTTGTGCTTGAAATGGAAATCTTGCCTTTGACAGCCGTGAAGCTGCCTTTTATTGCTGAAATGTTGTATTGCTAAATAGCAGTTCTGCTTTTGCTGTTTCTTGGAATAGGTGTAATTGGTCAATAAAGAAGGAGTCTGCCTGGTATCTAATCTAATACTTGCTACAGAGGGATTTTAGTGTGTAAGAACCGAGTTGCTGGGATCAATGTTGCCTGTGCTGCAGCCTCTGCTTTTTCTGAAACCCTAAATTAAAGAACACTCTTTAACAAGAGTATGCTTTATCACTGGTGATGAGTTGCAACCGCACGCAGAACACCTCTGTAGGAAATGCACAGTCTTGTGACAACTTGGTGAATTTTCATTACTCCAGACCTTGTAAGTTAATTTGTTTCTCTTGGTTTTTGCAGTTCCACCAAGTGAGAAGAGTGATGACCATCCTTTTCTTTACTATGGTTATCTCATACTTCACTTGCATGAAAGCTGCCCCAATGAAAGAAGCCAGTCTAAGAGGACAAGGCAGCTTGGCTTACCCGGGGCTCCGGACCCACGGAACTCTGGAGAGCATCAATGGGCCCAGTGCTGGTTCCAGGGGCCTGACGTCGTTGGCAGACACTTTTGAACACGTCATAGAGGAGCTTCTAGACGAGGAGCAGGACATCCAGCCCAGCGAGGGAAACAAGGATGCAGACTTGTACACATCCCGAGTCATGCTGAGCAGCCAAGTGCCTTTGGAACCCCCGCTGCTGTTCCTGCTGGAGGAGTACAAAAACTACCTGGACGCCGCCAACATGTCCATGCGGGTGCGGCGGCACTCGGACCCGGCGCGCCGCGGCGAGCTGAGCGTGTGCGACAGCACCAGCGAGTGGGTGACGGCCGCCGAGAAAAAGACTGCGGTGGACATGTCCGGGGCCACCGTCACCGTGCTGGAGAAAGTCCCCGTGCCCAAAGGCCAGCTGAAGCAATACTTCTACGAGACCAAATGCAACCCCAAGGGGTACACAAAGGAGGGCTGCAGGGGCATAGACAAGAGGCACTGGAACTCGCAGTGCCGAACTACGCAGTCTTACGTGAGAGCTCTCACCATGGATAACAAAAAGAGAGTTGGCTGGCGCTTCATAAGGATAGACACTTCCTGTGTATGTACATTGACCATTAAAAGGGGAAGATAGTGCATTCGTGTTGTATAGATTATATTGAGACAAAATTATCTATTTGTATATATACATAACAGGGTAAATTATTCGGTAAAAAATAATTTTATGGACTGCATGTATGACTGAAGTTTATACAGTACAGTGGTTACACAATCTATTTATTGAACATATCCATGACCTGAAGGGGAACAATAGTCATTTGCGCACAAGTTTAAACAAACAAACAAAAAAAAAAACAAAAAAAAAAAAAAAGAAAATCAAGCTAACAAAAAAGTCTGCATTACATTCCTCCATAACATTGTGGTTTGTCGCCGTTGCCAAGAATTGAAAATAGAAAAAAATTTTTAAAAAAAATAATAAAATTGCATGCTGCTTCAATTGTGAATTAATGATAAACTGTCCTCTTTCAGAAAAATAAATTGAACCAAAACATTCTGTTTACATTTTAGACAGTAAGTATCTTTAGTCTGTTAGTATATATGTTTACTGCTTCTAACTTCTGATAGCGTTGAAATTAAAACAATGTCAAGGTGCTGTTGTCATAGTTTTACTGTTTCTCTTTTACTTTTGAACTCCCATCAGATTGAAAAACAAAAAAATCGTTACCTTATTCTGGATTAGAAAAAAATTTGGTTTTTGTATGTTGTGAAGGTGTTTGCAATAGCAGTCCGACTACTGACAAAAAATAATAAAAAGAGGCAACTGAAAAAGAATGGTGATGTTCCACTTCACATTGTTGAACTTCAGGCTTTAAGACAACGCCTATTTAACTGTATGGCAACATGCTTTTTTGGTTGTTGGGGGGGTGGTTTGTTGTTGTTGGGCTTTTTTTTTTGTCTTTCTTTTTCAATTTTCAGTCTTTTGAGACATGCATTTGCTTATACCATGTTTGCTTGCGTTTGAGAATTTTCCCCCCCCTTTTCTCCCTCTGGAGGGACATTGGTTGTGATCTTCAAGTATTTCACTTACCATAGAACTGGAGCTTGTCATATAGAGAATATTCTATAGTGTTCAGAGCAATTATTTTCATATAATAAAAGACTGTGCTTGGATCAAATGTCTTGGTGAAGCACGGTGAGAGTGTCACTAGAAAAAGGGTCTAGAAAAGAGGATGGCGGGTCTGAAATCAGGCTGGTTGTGGGACTTCATAGCTCAGCCAGTTTGGGAACAAGTAACAGAGATTTGGGTTGGCTGAGGCTGTCCCAGCTGCAGTCATTACAGAATGTGGTCCTGTGCATTGTGGTAGAGAGCAAGAGCTTGGCCATGTGCATGGATGCCCTTCTCCTCCACAGCATGCCAGCAGCCCCAGGCCTGCAGAGCTGGTGGGCAAACTCTGAGGCATCTGT
This sequence comes from Passer montanus, assembly GCF_014805655.1. Lineage (NCBI taxonomy): Eukaryota > Metazoa > Chordata > Aves > Passeriformes > Passeridae > Passer > Passer montanus. Next base: position 4,499,878 of record NW_024370374.1, on the reverse strand, counting down.
GCCTCAGGAGACCTGGAAACCAGCTTGGGAATGGGACAGAGAGGAGCTGCTTCCAGCAGGAGCAATTGGCATTGTGGCTCCACCTCTGCCAGCCGACTTGCCTTGTGAAACAAATACTGGCACTAAAAACCCACTCTGGAAGGAAATGAGGAGTGAGTGCTGGAGGAGTTGGCTGAGCCTGCTTAGGTCTGAGGGATGTGCTCATGCTGTGCTCCCCCTCTCCTGACAGAAGGGCTGCTGAAAGGCAGCTGTGAGGCTGAGAGCTGTGCACAGCACACTGGCCACAGTGGGCTGAGAGCTGAAATACCTTGTTGGTAAGCTCACTGGAGGCTCAGGCTATATCTGTAGTTCCTGGAGACAAAAAAAAAAACAGCTGAACAAGTAGGAGAATACTGCAAAATTTGTTGGTAAGCTCACTGGAGGCTCAGGCTATATCTGTAGTTCCTGGAGACAAAAAAAAATAGCTGAACAAGTAGGAGAATACTGCAAAACATAATCTGCTTCTGAATGCTGTAGAATCTGTGTTTAAATAAACTTTGACTGGGCAAAGCTTACAGAAATATGTTTGCCCCAGTAATGCTCTTTGAAGAGCGTATTTAACACTGATTCTGTGTCATCGCTGGGAGCTAACAGACCCTTTCACATCAGGGAGTAGAAGGGCAGCCCTTCCTGAGGGTAACTGGCTGTCAAAGTGCCAGTGGCCATGTGCACACCAGACTGTGAGTGAAAAGAGAGGGTTGTGTGACCCACCTGAGCTTCAAACTGCAGCCTTCCTCATCGATTGCTGATGGGCATTTCCCACACCACAAAAAAAAAAACCAAAAACAAAACCTACCCAAAACCTTACTGAAATTCTCAAAATTTCATCTCAGATACTCTTCATGCAAATTAAATCATAGAATCAAGGAAGGGACCTTAATGATCACTTTTATCATGGGCTGGTACACCTTCCACCTGACCATTTCATTCCCCTGGGGCCACACCTCTGTGTGTGCAGTAATTTGCATTCAGGAAACCCAGCAGGGCTCAGGAGCTGTTCTCACCTGCAGCACAGAAGTGCTGTAATGCTGGCTCCTCTCAAAACAAGGACTGGCTGCTTTGGAGGAAAGGATGATGCTGATGTGTGAATAACAAACAAATCACTCATCTAGACTAGAAAAGATAGCTAGGATCTGACAGTAGCTTAATTCACATACAGGAATCAAATAACTACCATCTCAAAGAAATTTCCAAAAGAGAAGAGCTAATGCACAAATGATGCTAGAAATAAAGCTCCTTACTTCCCAGAGTTAACTGTGGCTATGTCCTTTACTTGTAAATCATCAGCTGGCACAGTGAGAGTGGTGCAGGTGTGGCAGAATGAGAGCAGTGGGATGGTGGGTTCAGAGGGGTGAAGGACAGCCCACATAGCTGGGGGCACTGAGGGTGGAGCTGGGAGCCCAGGGAACTGTGCCTGGTACCTACAGCAGAGCGATATTCCCCTGAACATGGCAGCTCTGTGCTCAGTAACTGATCAATAATTGATATTATTGACATTATTGATATTGAAAATTAACCTGGAGAACTGTGCCTGGTACCTACAGCAGAGCGATATTCCCCTGAACATGGCAGCTCTGTGCTCAGTAACTGATCAATAATTGATATTATTGACATTATTGATATTGAAAATTAACCTGGAGAACTGTGCCTGGTACCTACAGCAGAGCGATATTCCCCTGAACATGGCAGCTCTGTGCTCAGTAACTGATCGATAATTGATATTATTGATATTGGCAATTAACCTGCAATAGTGATTGATATATTGATATTATTGATATTGGCAATTAACCTGCAGCCCCACAGCTCTGCCATGCCTGACCTTACAATCCATAGGCTGGGCTGTTTTAGTTAAATGGGATGTTTTAGTTAAATGGGATGTTTTAGTCACAGGCTGGGCAGTTTTAGTTAACACAGAGACAGAGAGAGGAGGGTTGGTTTTCCTTCACATCACTTGATTAAACTCTTAATTAAACTTCATTAAACTCTTGCTGTGGTCTGTTGGTGACAGAAGTATTCCATGCATGTCAGCAGGCCTAGTGCTGTGTTAAAGGACTCTTGCAACTGTAAGTTCATGTCTGTGGCCTTGTTCTCTCTTATTCATCTTGTGTAACATAAATATTTATTGTATATTTATATAATTTTATGGTTTTTTGGGAAAATACTGAAATTGGCATTAAAATTTAAAAGCAACTGCGTCATATTGTAAATATAATTGAGCTATATTTAAGTGTACTGATTAACATAATATATGTTTAACTAGAGTTTTTTATGTTTTTAAATATATTTTCGAAATACATATATATATATAAAATGGGGTTTTTTGGGGGACCATGTGACTTTTCTCTAATTGTAAAACAAACTTGAGTTTTACTATAAGTATGTGTGTTCTTTGTTTTAAAACAATTTTTACTCTATTTTAGCAATAAAATCTCACTCGGAGGGCAGGTAGCCCCCTGTTTCATAGCTGGACAGTTAGCATTGGGAGGGGAGGGATAGCAAGGATTTGCTTCACATGAAAGCTGGGGATACTTGCAGAATGATGTATTTCCATTGAATTCTAGCACAAAGTCCTCATGAACTAGAAGCCCGTGAATGACATATATATGGTTTTACTCAAGTATAAAATAAAGAGCATAAGGGGGTGGGAGTTTCTACCCTCAGTAACTAAGGGATAAGTGACACATAAACCAAATATCTACAGTCATGTACCTGATTTTTAAATGTACCTGATTTTAAATTTATATTTATATCCCCTGCACTGATTTGTCACCCTACAGAGTACTAGGAGTGGGATTCCTTGGATTTAACATCTTGTTAGCATTTCTAAAGTAATATTCTCTACTACAACTGCCAAGCCTGCATATTTAGTTATCCCAGAGACCTTTAATAATCAATAAATCTCATGATGAGTAGAAAACTTGGATACAACTTGGGGGTGGGAGGGGAGAACAAACCCAGACTCTCACCAAAAATCCTATTGCTGCAGATTTTTCAGAAGCCCGGTGCCAGCAATATCTCACAGAAAACTGAGGAAATTGTGCTTCTGCAGATTGTCACTGATGTTAAACACGCCTGCATGCACATTGCTTTTTTACTGTCACCCTCATGAGCCAGCAGAAGCCGTGATGGGTGCTGAACCTTGGGGTGAGCAGAGCTGCCTTTTGGCCACACCACTGCCCCTGCCTCTGCTTGGAGCCTGCCTCCTTCCCGAGGCAGCAGAGAATGGCTTCAGCTCGTTAAATATGTGCTGATGATATGACATGGGGGCCTAGGGAATGGAACGCACACGCTCAAAATACAGATTTGAGCTGCAGAGGAAGATACAGGTGCTAACCAGCCAGCCAGCCATTCTACTGGGTCCTAGCTCTGGAGGGGAAAACAAAGGTATTCCCATGGCTTTTCTCACTTGGAGAAGAAAAACAAACAAACAAAAAAAAGATCCACAGCTAGACTTTAAAATTACTCAGCAAAAAAATAATAGAAAGCAGTAAAAGATTTTTGAAGAGAAGGGAAGGCTACAATGAGAGGGGGAGGATGTTTATTTCAGTTTGTCCCAGGTGGATCTAATACATGGCTTCCACAGGCTCCTTCCCCTAGTTAGGTGCTCATTGAGGAGACACCTTCTGGCAGGTCAGTTAAAATGAAGAAGTAATTGATGTGCTCGTTTTGATTAAATATAAAGAGCACTGACATCTGACCTTATGAAGGAATTGGAAAGTCAGGAATTGTCTGTAGGTGGTGTTTTGGAGGAGGAGGAGATTTTTTTTCCTGAACTTTTTTTATTGGTAGTTTGTTTTTTTACAACAACTTGCTACCATTTTGAGTACTCAGAGACTGTGGTGTTGCTATAAATCAGAGCATTTAGGGTGTAGCTTTATTTTGATGCCTAGGGGAGATGGACTGGAGAGAGCACAAGTGATCCTGCACACAAGATCTGGGTTCACCTGTGGAATCTGAAATGCTTCTGGTAAGTCTTTTAAATCCTGTTAGACAGTGGCAGAAAGCACTTGGGGTCAAGCTGCTCTTTGTCTCTACTGAGGCAGTGGCACAGAACTGCAGGTTTTTGCTTTGCTGTGCAGTCTCTGGAACCTGCCTGTGACCTGCTCCATCCTCCAGGCTGCAGTCCCCCACGTGCACCTGCATTTATCCAGGTCTGAATCACTCCTGGTGCTGCTGGTGTGTCTCTGCTGGTCAGGCTGGGGTGGTGACCCCAGCCAGCACTGCAGCTGCAGGTCCCTGCTCTGCAGGGAGGGCAAGGAGAGAGAGGCACTTCCCAGGACTGCAGTGCCTGCAGGAGCAGGGGCTTCCCTGCAGCCCAGAGTCCTGCCTGCCTCACTTCAGAGCCCACCTGAGCAGCAGCTGCCAGGCAGGGAGGGCAGGGATGGGCAGCAGGATTTGGCACAGAGCTGTGAGGCTCCTTGCCTAAATCCCCTGTCCTGCCTCTGCCAGCCAAGGGATGGCTTACAAGCAAGGAGATGTCCTGCTGGGAGTGCAGTTTTGCACTTCCAGAAACGCCATCTCCCGAGTCTACACTCTGAAAATGTTCTCCTTTGCTAGAAGACTCCTTTCCTTCTCCTGTCCCTTCCTCCCCTTTAGTAAAAAAATCTGGTGTAGCTTAAGCCTGTGAAGCTCAAACTGCAGTTCACGTGTGTAAACCAAGCTGCCTGCTCCTCCTGTGTAATGTTGGTTATAACAGCCTTTAAAGCTGTTCAGACTCTTAAACAGGGGTGCAGGTACCTGGTGGACTAAATATTCCTTCAACTGTCATCTGCACTGAGGGTTTTCAATTCTCTTGAGAAGGTTTCCAGTTACAGTTTTCCCTGACCTTTAAAGAGCTTTCTGCTGGGAGACTCATTTTCTCTCTAACCCCAACATGGTCCTTCACTGAAGTTCCTCTATATTTGGACTCCAACCTTGGGAAACTGTTATTTCAAGACAATATAAAATATGTGGGACCATGTTTCTGTTACAAAAATAGTGCTGCCAGTGTCACCATTTGCTGCCATGAAACAGCCCAGTGAGGCCCTTTCTCTTCCAGATGTCTGCTCTGATTGCAACAGCTGTAAAATTGAATGGAAAGACATACCCAAAAAAGCTTGGAGAAATACAAAAATAATAAATCTAGCAGCTTTGTTGAGAGCAAAGAGCAGGTGATGTGGTGCTGCTTCCCCTGTTGGTAGCAGGCTGGGCATCCCCACTTTGGCCATTCAGCCACAAATGCATGCCTAAATTCCTGTTTGGCTACAAGAAACTCAAACTCTGCAGCTTTTTTTGTTGTTGGTTTGTTTTTTTTTTTTTTTTTTTTTTTAATTAGTCCCTCTGGTTTGCTTTATTCCTGCGCTAAGCAAAATGTCTGTCCTGGATGTCCCTGTGTGATGCAGGCCACCTGGTGAGCAAGAACAGCCTCAGCAACACAAGTATTTATTTTAAAAAAATAAAAGCACTACATCACCTTGTAAATGGATACCTTTTCTTTTTTGTCTTTTTTTTTTTTTTTTTTTTTGCCTCATGGGAGCTGCTGCTCCTGAGGGCAGAGCCAAGGGGATGTGCAGATCTCTGCTGACAGGCAATGGCAAGGGCTGGGCTACAGCAGCGAGGGGACACATGGCTGTGTCACCCAAGCTCAAATCACCTCCCAGCTTGTTACAGATTGTGACCACTCTTCCCCCGGGTGTGAGTGGATGAGTCCTGGACGTGCTGCTGCCTGCCTGTTTCATTCTGAAGGGTCCAGAGGAAGCCTCACTCAGCTGCAGCTGAGTTCCCGTAGCCCTCTTTTGCTGAGAGCTGCCCCTCCCTGCTGCCAGCTGTGCTGTGTGCCTGCTCAGCTCCCTCTCAGGGATGCGAGCCCAGGCACGCCCATCCCACCTGGCTGCTGTGCTCTCTGCTGAGCTGCACAGGAGCTCTCCAGGCAGGAGAGGGAGCAGAGCAGGTCCTGCTGCCCTGCCCTGCCCTGCCCTGGAAGGCATCAAACAGCTCCTTGCTGGCTCCCTGCAGGACAGCACACAGGTAATGGCCCTGAGCTCCAGCCTGACAGGGGCACTCTCAGCTCGGTGCTGCAGGAGGAACAAGCCTTGCCCCTGTTTTCAGAAGCCTTGCTGCAAACAGGCTGTCTAGTGAAACAGAAATTCATCACCTGATGTGCCAGACAGCAGCTTTGTCTTCCCAGGGGAAAATAGGGCAAGGGCTTGGAAGAGGGTAATGGAAGAAAAGCATCACTTGGTGTGCTCCCGTAAACATGCACTGCTGTTAGCTTCCCAAAAATACAGCACTCTTCACGTGGCTGTCTGCATCGAGGCCTTGAGAGTCAGGGGTTTTATTCCAGGGAGCACACAGCCCTTTGTGCCAGCTGTTAAACTCAGCCTGCACAGTGTGGGACACAGACAGACACGTGAAATCCCCCTGCACACCCGTCAGGTGGGCACCTGCAGTGGGCAGTGCTGCTCCTGTCTGTGCCCTCTCCGATTAAACCTGAGATTCCTGGCATAACTCTGCATGTCCCTACGGCTTTGTAATTGTTGCCTGCATGCAAAGTCAGAGGAGCCATGAAGATGAAGCAGTGCAAACAATAGTTACATGAGCTAATTAGCCCTGCATATCACTGAAAATAGTGGCTGCTTTGCTTGAACTTTCAAGGCAGTGTGTCAATAGGAAGCGATCCTGAAATGAAGGGTTCCTGCAGCCCAGGATGACTGTGGGGGTCTGCAATCCACTACCCATGCAATGGTTGCCTCATAAATTCCCCTTAGGAAACACAACACTGTTCTGTGCCTCCTATAGATATCTATGGTTTCCAAGAATTGGTGCAATTTCTCCAATAAATATGGATCAGGTATTGAGCAGGGCTGTAATTCACAGTTTGGTGCCAATGAAATGACCACCTCTGCAGTTAGTTGGGGCATTGCAGAACAAAGCTGCAAGCCCAGAGACCTCTGCAAATATTTTCTTGGAGCTTTTGTTTTTCTCTCCTTTAAATAGGACAATTTTTCCGTAATCACAGAGCCTAATTCTGCCTTTGAAAAGCACAGTGTCTCCTGAATTTAGTTGGAGGATTAAAGAGTACTCAATAAATCAATAGAGAATAAGTCTAGCAGAAGCCATTCTGGACAGAATCAGGAGAAACTTGGGATGAAGACTGGCAGAGGAGCAGTCTGGAAGGCAATTGCTGTAAAATGGCCCCATTTCTACCCCCATCCTGGGACTTGGCCACCCCCGGAGCTCAACTGGGGGTGGCCACACAGGTGATTGCATTTGGTGTGGACTCCTCAGAAACTTCCCTTGCAGAGTGAGGTGGAAAAGACCCCGTGGCACTGCCCAGGGAGCCTGGGCAGAGGATACCAGGCACAGCCCCAGGGGTGGATAGGGTGGGACCTGGTCCGCTCTGCAGGCTGCTCAGGGGACAGGGGGGTACAGCCATCTCCTGGGGGCCCTGTGACACGTGTGACTTCTTCCCACTGCTGGTCCTCATGCTCCCAGGCCAAGGGTTTGGTTTGGGTTCGCATGGATGTGTTCTGGATTTCCATGGATGTATTTGGTTTGGGTTTGCATGGATGTGTTCTGGATTTCCATGGACATGTTTGGTTTGGGTTCACATGGATATGTTTGGTTTGGGTGCACATGGATGTGTTCTGGATTTCCATGGACGTGTTTGGTTTGGGTTTGCACAGATGTGTTTGGTTTGGATTCACATGAATGTGTTCTGGATTTTCATGGACATGTTTGGTTTGGGTTCACATGGATATGTTTGGTTTGGGTGCACATGGATGTGTTCTGGATTTTCATGGATGTGTTTGGTTTGGGTTCACATGGATATGTTTGCTTTGGGTGCACATGGATGTGTTCTGGATTTTCACGGATATGTTTGGTTTGGGTTCACATGGACGTGTTCTGGATTTCCATGGATGTGTTTGCTTTGGGTTCACATGGACGTGTTTGAGGTGCAGCCAGCACAGGGATCCCACAGGGATGAGGAACCTGCTGTGTCCCCGAGGTGCTGCAGACTTCCATGGCCTCAGGCACAGCTGGGCTCCCTGGCTCTGCTCTCCCACCAGGTTTTGCTGCTGTTGCTCTGAGTGTTGCTGATCATGTTTTTCCAGCAGGCTGAGCTCCATGCCTGGCCACAGGCTCCCGCAGCTGCCTGGCCAGCTGGGAATTGCCATTTTGCTTTGAAGCAGATGAGCCTGTTCCACCCAGCAGATCTCATTCTCCCCCAGACAGAGCACAGGCTCTCTGCTCTGGCCCAGCTCTGTGGCCACCAGCTGGATTTGCCTCTTGGTGTGCCACATGTTGCACCCAGAGGTTTCTGCCATTACCCAGGACGGGTTTCCTCCCTCTGCCCCAAAGCATTGCTGGGTCCCAATATCAAGTCACTTAAAGATTTCCCTTTAGTCTCCTGCAGTGTTTTGCAACGTGTTCTTGTGGAACTCTGCTGAACACAGATATTTAAAAGCAAAGCACACAGAGAAAAGATCTTCTGCCAAAGCTGTGATTACTGTGAGTAGTAACTAGGAAATTACAAGAATTTGTATTCAAGTTTTATTTGAGTTTATTTGTATTCAAGTCATTCAAATACCAAGTTTAAGCTGCAGAGACAGAACTCTGCCTCTTCTTCTCACATGGCAGCCACACCAATCTGTGTTCTTGGCCAGCTTGGTCTGCAGCAAACACAGAGCTGTTCCTCAGAGCTATTCTGGGAATAAAAAGTGTACCCAATAGAAGAATTTGGGCAAAATGGCATCATTTGGGTTGGGAAGTCGGGGTTTGAATAAACACCATTTTGACTGGGAAAAGTGTTTCTTTCAACTATTACCACCATGCTTCTGACCTACAGTTTTCTGTCTTTTGAGATGGGCAATATATTATGGAGCCAAAAGGTTTTTAGGTTTGAGAAACGTAATTATGAAGACTGCAGCACATCACGGGATGCAAAACTCTTATTCTTTAATAAATTACATATTGCAAAATACCTGTTCATTGATGTTAAATTATCTACAATGTAAATATTTGGTGATATGAATATAACCTTTCATTAAATAACTGAACAAAGCCTATGTGGCAGGCTGCGTGAGTCACTGATGCAGATAAATGCTGTATTGATTACCAATGCAAAGGTCCACACCGTAGGCTGATTTTATTTATCAGAATACATGCACCACTCCAAAACTGGAAATACTCCTACCCACAAAGTATTTAAAGGATGTTCAAAATAAAATCCCCCTCTGCAAGTATAAAACCCTGTCAAAGACTTCAGACTTTTCAAGTACACTGCAGACTTGAAATGTTGGAAAATATGGGCTCCAGACTTCTCTTTTTTGGCCTGGCAAGCAAATGTGACATCTTTGAAGTCCTGGATGCAGCCCGCCCCTGCGCAGAGCTGGCCACAGCAGACAAAGCAGCTCTTGCCCTTGGAGTTTAGCCAGGCCCAGCCCAGGCAGGGCCCAGGGCCGTGTGTGCCCCCTTCCCACAGACAGTGCAGCCCAAAGCTGTGGCACCAGCTGGGTGCACACGGGGCTCCAAGTGTCTGACCCTCAGCTGGGGACTGGGAGAAACAGGAGGAGTTGTACGGATCCCTTGGGAAGCTGCCCCAGAGGAGAGGCTGGGCAGAGCTACAGAATACAGCAGGGATTCATTCCAAGGATCTCCTCCATGGATGCACCTTGGGCAGCACCAGAGCCCAGCCAGGGCTGCACCCAAGATGAACCCAAATGGCCCCAAAATGCACGAGCGCTGCCGGGGTCTCTCCCTGGGCTCAGCTCTGCTCCATGTGCACATTGCAGTTCAGTGTCCAGTTCCAGCTGCAGCCCCTGCAGTCCCATCCTGCTTGTTTTTCTCTCTGCAGCCCACGGGGTTTGTGCTCTTGGGGCTGAGATTTGGATCATTTGTCCTTGGTGCCCAGCTGGAGCAGGAATTGTTTTGTCTCCCTGCTCTGTGCACAGAGCTCACCATGCCCTCATGTGAAGCCCAGACCCACACACTAAAGCAGCACAGAATCTGGAAAATAGAAAAGCTGAAACTTGAGGCATCAGTATTACCTGTCCAAAAATCCCCATGGTGGTCACACCATCACTGGTCTCATTCTCTCCGTTCTGCTTCCCTCTGTTTGTTTCTCAAACCCCTCACTTGAAGGGGAGCCCGGGGTGAGTTCAGCTTTGCTGCACAGCCAGGCCCACCACAGACACGTGCCCCCAGAGACAGACCATGTCAGGACAAGGATGCTCCCCCTCCACCAGAACCCCCCAGAGAGCCCTGCATGGATGAAGCAGCTTGCAGGACACTGGAGGGAGGCAGGGGCTGGGTGGGTGTGTGCTTCACCAAGGAAGGAAGGAAGGCTGATTAACAGCTTCCCACAAATTAAAAAATGGGACAAAGCCATTCCTGGCAGAGAGGGTGGGATTTGCCCCAGGAAGGAGCAACAGGGGAAGTGGACAGAAAATCCCCTTCCGTTGGCCTTGGGAAGACAAGGCTAAGAAGTTGAAGGGCACTGGGCAGAACAACTGGAAGAAAAGTCAGAGAAACTGGGGAAGGTGGCGTTGGCTGAGTGAGTGTGTTTGCAAGAAGGAGAGAAAGAAACATGAATAGTGCAGCCAGCCAGGGGGAAAACTCCCCTTGGAGTATTGTATGGACTGGCAGAGCATACTTGGATGCTGCTGAGCACAGGGGGTGAGCTAGAGGCTCTGGGGCAAACACCGGGGCTGACACGGGGATTTGGGCAGGAGCAGCCCCTGCTCGGGGCCTGCTGGTGCTTGCGTGCCCAAGTGTGTGCAGAGGAGCAGCTCTGCAGAGGAGCAGCAGCTCTGCAGAGGAGCAGATGTTCTCCGTGTGGCTCTTACGACATCCGCCGGGCTCCTGCTGGAGATGTGTGACCAGCCCTCCCCACCCACGCGCCAGCCCTGGCTCCAGGCTCCAGCACACAGTTATGCAAAAGCATCTGCTTCGTGCTGCTCCTGACAGCCCAACATATGTACATAAATGAGCTTAAAAATAAAAATAATCCTGCTGCTGCTGCCGCCTCGCCTGGAAACTCAGATTTGGGGCTCCAAAGTGCCAGATGCTGGCTTGGCAAGGCCACCAGCGCTGAGAGCAGGGCACGTGGGGTTCCAGAGCTGCAGTCCCATCCCTCTCCCCCAAAACTGGCCAGTGTTCAGCATCACGCCCTCAGCTGAGGGGATGGAAAGGGTGCAAGAAACCACTGGGGTGGCGTGCAGTAACTAAAGCTGGAATGTTAGTCACGCCACCATCAGCACTTGTGCTTCCATCAGCAGCAGCATAAGACACCAAAAACTTCTCTGAAGAAACCCCCAGCCACTGCAAGCAGATGATCAATGCCATGATCAATTAAAACCACTGTCAGAAACACTCAGTGCATGTTGCTTATGCTGCACCCAGCTGCAAAGCAAAAAACCCAGACCTGTGGGGTCTGGATAGTGCAGACAGTAATTGCTGGTTTAATTATAGCACAACTGAGGCATCAGTCCCATGTCTTCTGTTTTTCTGGAAAAGTCTCACTCGGTTTATCACTCATTACCTGAGAATTAATGACTCACACAAACACCAAAGAAGGTGAAAGAATAAGTGTCTCTTTCATGAAAATGGAATAAATAATAACAAATACTTTTTTTGTCCTAGTGGGTTAGGTGACCTTTTAGGAAAGATTCCTTTCCTTTACCAACTGTATCTCATTTAAACATGCAGTTGTGTGCCTCTCATCTTTCTTTCTGTGTTTGATTTCTGAACCTCCCTAATTGCTGCCAAGGTTTGTGCCTGAGCAGGGGCGGGCGAGGATGGAAATTCTGCTTTGATTTAGGCAGATGTGTTTGCATATTGTCTGGGTTACCGTTTGCATGGAAGGGAAATCATCTCCGTGTTTCCTCCCTGAACCACGGGCTGTGGAAAATGTTAAATGCAGAAGAAATCATCAATAAGTCACAGTTCTGTCTGAGCAGTTCGCCCTGGAAAGTGCAGTTCTCCTCAGAGCACTCCTGCAGGTGCCAGGGCTGGGTGAGCTCAGCATGAGGTGCTGAAGGAATTCACTGGGATCTCACAGCAGCAGAAGGGGACAGAATCCCCCTGTCCCCTCTCTTCAGCAGGCTGGCCCAGCCTCTTTCCTCGGGAAGGACAGGAGAGAGCCCAGAAATCCCAGTGGCTCCTTCCTGCCCTCAGTGAGCAAACGGAGCTGGAATGAGGAGGCAGCTGGCTCTGCTGGCAAAGAGGAGCCAGCAGAGCTGAGCCCCAGCCCGGGCTGCAGGGACAGAGCACATATCAATTAATGTAGCACATATCAATTAATGTAGCACATATCAATTAATAGAGCACGTATCAATCACATAGCACATATCAGTTAATAGAGCACATATCAATTAGTATAGCACATATCAATTAATATAGCACGTATCAATCACATAGCACATATCAGTTAATAGAGCACATATCAATTAATATAGCACATATCAATTAATGTAGCACATATCAACTAATATAGCACATATAATCACATAGCACATATCAATTAATGTAGCACATATCAATTCACATGTCACATCATCAATTCCTGATTAGCATATCACAGCACTGTGTGAATCCCAGATACCACTAGATTTGTGCGAATCATCACAGATTTGTGTGAATTTCACATTTCACAGATCACAGATTTGTGTGAATTTCAGAGATTTGTGTGAATTTCACGTATCACAGATAACAGATTTGTGTGAATTTCAGAGATTTGTGTGAATTTCACGTATCACAGATCAAAGATTTGTGTGAATTTCACGTTTCACAGATCACAGATTTGTGTGAATTATCGCAGATTTGTGTGAACTTCACGGTTCAGGTATCACAGATTTGTGTGATTTATTGCAGATTTGTGTGAATTTCACGTATCACATCACAGATTTGTGGGAATTATCATAGATTTGTGTGAATTTCACGTTTCACAGATCACAGATTTGTGTGAATTATCGCAGATTTGTGTGAACTTCACGGTTCAGGTATCACAGATTTGTGTGATTTATTGCAGATTTGTGTGAATTTCACATATCACATCACAGATTTGTGGGAATTATCATAGATTTGTGTGAATTCCAGAGATTTGTGTGAATTTCACGTACCACATCACAGATTTGTGGGAATTATCACAGATTTGTGTGAATTTCAGAGATTGGTGTGAAATTCCTCCTTCACGTATCACAGATTTGTGGGAATTATTGCAGATTTGTGTGAATTTGACATTTCACTGATCAAAAAATGTGTGTGAATTTCAGAAATTGGTAGGAATTACCACAGATTTTTGTGAATTTCATGGTTCATGTATCACAGATTTGTGTGAATTTCAGAGATTTGTGTGAATTTCACGTTCACAGATGACAGATTTGTGGGAATTTCGCAGATTTTTGTGAATTTCAAACTTCACAGATCACAGATTTGTGTGAATTTCACGTTTCACAGATGACAGATTTCACATTTCACATATCACAGACTTTATTAACTGTAACAGACTTGGGCGGATTTCACAGATCTTTGAGAATTTTTGTGAATTTCCCCGTATTCTTGGGGATTACCACAGATGTGCGTGATTAATTCCACAGCCGTCACTGCTTCGTTAATTAACAAACCCCGCGTTTGATTGACAGCTGTCTCAGCCAATCAGACCTCTCCCAAGGGGAGGGGGCGCGCAGAGCGGACCAATGAGAGCGCAGAGCGGGCCGTTCAAACGCCCTAAAAGGGGCGGGGCGGGCTGTCTCCCTCACGGCCCCGCGCTCCCCTCACGGCGCTCCCGCTTGCCCGCGGCCACCGGCGAGCGCAGCCCTGGGGCTCGGGAGGCGCCGTGAGGAGCTGCAGGTGGCAGCAGAGCCGTATGTTGGTGGTTCCCACCGGCATCGTGCCTGTGGCACCGCCGGTGTAGCGGGACCGAGCCGTCTCCGTGCTCGCTTGCTGAGGCGCCTTCTCCTGAGGGCGGCTCGCAGCCCTCACACAGAATGTTCCGAAAAGGCCAGGCAGCAGCGCCCTGCTCACAAAGCTCCCCTCCTCTGGGGTTTCTGCTGACATTACCTGAAGTTCAGGTGAGAAACAAACAACTCCCCTTTGGACCCGGGGAGATTTGTGTCGTATTTGTTGTTTTAGTTCATAAAGATTGTTTCAGAAAGGATGTTTTATTCCATTTTCCCTTATTTCACTAGCAAACCCTAAGATTTTATTGCTTCTCCTACACCTGTGCTGTTTACCAGCGCTACTGATGTATAATGTGATTTCCCATAGTCCTGCCACTGTTTACTAAAATGTTTTTAGCTTATTGAGCTTGGTTCTGCACTGGCTTATCACCATGGGCTTCGCTGGGTAGGCATGGCCTTGTTCCTTCCTTTTTGCTTGTTAATTAGACATGTCATACTATTGATCCACTTTGGATGGATTGTTTTCCTGTGTTCTGAAAATACACCAAGAAATGTTTCTGTCAAGGTCTGGCATTTGGGTAGCAGGCATCTGGGGTAGAGTAGCATCTGCTGGAAATGGGATGAAAGGAAAAGCACAAGGGAACCTCGGCAGTACAGCGGGGACAGCTGCTTCCCCTCCTTGGACACAGCATTTCACAGCCGGCGGGACAAGGCGGTTGGGAGAATTCAGCCTGGGTAGGAGCACACTGCTCAGGTAGGTGTTCCTGGGGCTGTGGAGTGGAGGAAATGTCCCTGCAGGGGGACACCTGTCCCGTCCCCTCCCCACCACCGGGCAGGGCCGTGTCCCAAAAGGGAGCAGGGCAGGGCAGAGAGCTAGCTCTGCTGCCAGCTGGTGCCCACCGTGCTCTGCCAAGGACAGCTGGCACTCTCTCCTCTCCTGGGGCTGGGTTATGCCTGAAGTTCCTGCAAAGGAAAGGAGGTGAGTGTTTTTCAGAGCTCAGAAGAAATCCTTTGGGTTTTGGCCTAGAGTTTCTGTAGTACGAGGAGGTGACAGCCAGCTGGCATCTCTGCTAGCATTGCTCTGCACAGGTAGCTCAAACCATGCATCTGGAGCAAGAGAGGGAAGGTACTTGCACTAAGTGGGCTGCCATTGATTTTCATATGGTCATAGGTATTAGAGAGGAAGCAGACCTATTAAATCATCTAGTCAGTATAATCAAGGAGAACTGCTCCCTGCTGGACACTTACTGGTGGTTTGTCAACTCCACTTCAGGAAACTGAGTTGTAGTGTTCAATATAATGGATCCTGAATTTCCATTTAATATCAGTTTTCTTTGGTTTCTGCTTTTATATTAATGCGCTGATGGGCTTTATATTGATTGACTTTTCTTAGTGTAATGAGAACAAAATGCCACTTACCGTTTAAGTCATTTAACTCAAACTAGCAAGCTATCAAGCTGGTTCCTCCCAGGGGAAAATCCTGAGGGCCAGAGCAGAGAGCTCCATCCATACAGAAGTGTTGGTAAGAGAGAGAGTTCTTCAAACATTTTAACTCATTTCAAAACAACAGGAGAGAGTTACACAGCTGAATATGCCAACCAAGTCTTCAAAATCAGCTGGAGCAAGCAAACAGAGCATCATGAACCTTTCTGCAGTCTCTTCAGTGCTGAAGGTGGGTCAGCTGCTCCCTGTCCATGGAGCAGGGACACACCTGCAGCTGCCTGTGGCTGGAGAAGCTTCCATGCTGTGGCAGTGCTGCTCCAGAGCTGGTTCAGTGCCTCTTCTGGAGCATCTGCTCATCACTCACACAATAAGTGTCCCTTGGTGCTTTCCCTGCCTCTTCCTCGGGTTCCTGGGCCCTGTATGATCACTAGGATAGACATTTTAGAATTGCCTTTCCACAAAACAGAGCCTTCACTGAGATGCCAGCTAAACTTTTCCTGGGGCTGTGCCATTCCCAGATAAGATCCCACATAACGTGCTAGGGAATTCTGTGGCAGGCTCATTCTTCACCCATGAAATTAAATCAGTGGCTGTTTCACAATGTATCAAATAACAGGGAAGATACGGCAGTGGGTGGCAGGGAATGCTGCTGAGTCACTGGATATTAAGCAATGCAGAACAAAGCAGACAAGGATTACAGACTCTTTGGGGATGCCATGTCAAGGAGCCATTGGGAAGCAAGCAGCCTGACACATGCAGGCCCAGGCATCTGTCACCACAGCCAGGCTCTGGCCCGAGGCAGGGGCCGAGTACCTCGGAGCCAACCTGGCTGAATTACCTCACCAGGGTCTCGTTACTCACCTGGGGCAGGCTACAGGAAAAGGCTAGAAAACTTGGTCTTGAAGCAGAGCTACAAGTGTAGCTGCTTATTACCTGATTGTTAGTTTTTTTAGCCGGACTTTTGAAAATAAAGATATGTCCTTTTTTTAGCAAAATTAATATAGTCTGATGCCTACCAATGTAGAAGTTTTTATTTGTATTTTCTAAACCTGCTAATGGGTACATGGATGCTTAGTATTTCAGCTCAAGTATTTAAACAAAATCTTTAGCACCCCTTCAGCTGAATTTTTTTTAATATTCACTTCCAGAAATGAACAAATTGTGGCTTCAGATGTCGTCATCAGAAGACATTAAAGGCTAAAGGTATGCAATAATTTGGTTGTGCTAAGGGAACTTCCTGTGAAGCCGTTGCACAAATCCATTGAAGAGAGAATGAAAAGAAATGAATGAAAAGCATAAGTGTGCTATTGACCAGATAGGAGTAGGCTTCTTAGAAATACGTTTGCCACCAAGTTCCTGGGCTCAAGCAAGAATATTTAGTTAAAAAAAGAGATGGAAATGCTGGAGCAGTTCCAGAACAGGCAATGTCCTCATGATTACTTTATTCATCTTGAAAGAGGTAGCTTAGGATATTAATCTGGAACTAGAGGTAAGTGGGGGCTACAGATAGTTTTATGATTTCTGTGACTGATTATGCACTTGCCTCTTTCTTTGAGTGGAACGGTTTTATTTTGCATTCACATGTCAATATACATTCATGCAAAGACTGCAAATTACTCTTTTTACCGTAAGAATGAAGAAATGAACCTGTGGTTCGTGTAGTTGGTTTTGATGTGGACTGAAACAAAAGCAAGCATTTGAAGGGGCAGGGGCAAAATACAAAAAGCCAAGAGATTACAGAAAAATATTAGGAAGTACACTAGCCCTGTGATTAGTGAGCTGACCTCAGACGTGACATCTTTGGGGTTTGACTCCCTGCTTCGCATCACATCTCCTAAAGAGCTTCCTAGCCACAAAATTCCTAGGTATTCTGCAGCCTTTGTCTCATTCTAGTTGGTCATTAAAAGTTTTAATCCTGGTTTCATCTTGATGCAAGTGAAAATAAGTACTGAGCCCTTCTTTTTCTCATTTAAAATAGATGACAATTTTTCCAACCAAGTCTGCTCCTTTGCATTCACTTCTAAATACATCAGGCTCTGGCTGGAGTGCCAGGTTTGGGATCTGATTTTCCTGACTACAAAGAGTTTGTCATGTCAATGCTTAATCTGTCAGCATCCATTTATGGATTGAAGTTTTCTTGACAAAAATACAGCATGCTGTAGACTCAGCAGTTCACTCTCTTCCAGCGCATCAAGACAGACTTGGAACTTACACAGTGGCTATTTCTTTAAGTACATTTTTTTTGTTTGAAGATAAAAACCACACTGAAATACTTCTGCCATAGCAATGCCTACCTTTGCAGCTTAAGACACTGGTGCAAAAATCAGGCAGTGCTGTAAAAATGCAGCAGTGTGCTTAAATGTTACCTGAGAAAGGAAAAAGCAAGTGGGCATGCATGGCTTTTTCTTTTTCTGTGCAACCTGTAGCCCTGCTTTTCTTCCCTCCATTGGGGTCCTGCCCTGGCTTTCCACTTCTTCAACTGGAATTTGAACCCTGTCTTCTGATAACTGTTAAATGATCAATATTCTTCAAGGATCACAACCTGGAAATCCAAACTTTGTTCTCGTTCAGGGGTTTTTTTGTTTGTTTTGCTGTGGTTTTTTCTGCAGGTATAAATCAGTGCAAATCGCTGGAGTGATGGGGTTTCAGCTGCAGAGTGCTATCAAGTAGACAGTGGCAGCACTGCTTAAAATTTGCTTTTCTCACTTTCTTATTCTTGTAATGTCCTTGTCCAGGTCACTGGGTGTACAGGAAATTTAAAGCAGCCACTTTAACCTCTGGATCTTTAGTCTTCACTGAAGTCAGAATAATGGCACTTTAAAGGTATGTTTAAACATGTACTGTTGTAGATGTCCTTTGGAAAGTCTTGGGATTGATGAGCTATTGCTGAACACTCATTTTTCTCCATAGGCTAATCTGTCCAAAGTCTGAGCAGGTTATTTAAAATTCCAACCACTTCTAACAGAATGGTCATTCCTGCACCACTGATAGAAACATCTGCATTTTATTCCGGAAGCATTTTACAGTTCTGCTGCTAAAACACTTTTTCTTACCGGAAACGAGTCTGTGAAGGTTTAATTTTGTTCACCTGCAAAATTCCATTGGTATGACCTTTCCATTGAAATGCACATGCAGCAGCCCTCAGCCTGAGAGGAGCTGACATGGAAATAAATCACAGAGAGAAGTGAGTACATCACCGCCACATTGGCGGACACTTTGAGACCTGCTGAGAACTGTTCTCTTTCAAAGCAAAAAATAGAGAACGCAGACAAAATCAAAGCCAAATGGGAAGAGTTATACCCTCAGAATAAATTAGGAGCATATAAATACATGTTCTGAAGGAGTCCCCTACTCTTTTCCAGAAGAAACTCGCACAGTAACTATGTCATGCTTGTACTTGCAGTGATTTGAGACAGATGGTGAATTCAATGCTTTAGCCCCACAAAGAGATTAAACTGGTGCCAGACAGGAAATATAAAGCACGTCTCGCATTTCACACGGGCAGAAGGGTATTTATATGTGTGTATATTTGTAGATATAAAAATATATCTATTATGCATGATATAGGTGCTGTTTGCTATATATTGTATAAGTTTGTACTGTTTATAATATTAATTATATAGTACAATATTGTATAGTGGACCTATAGAGTTTGAATGAAGTTGCAGAACTCCTCTGTCTCCTTTGTGGACACAGTTTTTTCCACAGTGTCAAAAACCTTTCTGAAGTCCGGGTAGTCAACATTTCTCTCTAAGTGAGTCTGTATGTGTACGTTTATTTAACATTATTTATATATTTAACATATACGTATATCTCCTCTCCAGGGTGCACAGACGGATCTGCCCTCGCAGCGTGGTGTTGTGTCCTCGGTCACGCTGAAGGACCGGGAACATAAACGGAAAGGACAATTTCCACTGAGATTCCCATCAGGATTCGGGCATCGCGCGGTGCAGAGGAACAATGCGCAGGTACGCAGCCACACAGCGGCGGGCCCGGGCAGGACCCGCGGCCCGCCCGGCACCGGCGGCCCGCCCGCCCCGCTCGGGGGCCGCGGGGCGGCGGCAGCAGTGGCCGTGCCGTGCCGCGCTCCCGGCCTGCCGCAGGAGCCGAGCCGCTGCTCTCCGCCGGGCGCAGCCGCGGCTGATTCGAACGGCTGATCGGATTTGAACCGGGTGCCGCCGGTTCTGGCTCTTGGAAGCGTTTCGGTGGGGCCGACTTGTTGGGCTTTCCTCTGTGCAGCCACCGGAGGTTTCTCTCCGTTTCGGTTTGCGGCTGAGTTTCCATGGGGGCACTCGCCTGGGGCCTTGTGTAGCTGTGCCTGCTCTGCCTTCTCTGCTGGTAACGCTTCAGCCTGCTCTTACTCAGCTTGCTGTCGCTTGGTTTCTGCTTCTCTCATGGGAAAACTTCATCTTGAGCACAGCAGAATTCTTAGAGTTCCGAGTTCCGTTGGTTAGCTGTGGGTTAGGAATAAGAGTTTACTTCTTTCACAGAAGACGGCTGGCACATGCAAGGGTCCCGCTACACTTGTTCATGATTGTCTCCTGTTACGCTCTCAGATTCATGTTTTCACCCCATTTTTCTAGTATGTAGTCTTAATTTATTGTTAATACATGCAGTGTGTAACTGAAATTAAGAACAAAACGGATAAAGTATAGCATGTCGCTGGGTATTTTTGTGTAGTGTGTTTGTGAGATTTATCCTCAGTTTTTAAGAAACAGTTCCAAATTTCCTTCAATGTGATGATCTGGTGCTGTGTAAGGCCCACAGATGTTTTTATTACAATACAGACTATTGTTTCGTTGGTATGGATTTAGGACAATAGGGACTGGAAAATGAAATTTCCATGGGAAGTGATTATTGATAATTAGAAATCATGTTTTTGAAAAGGAAAACAGGAGAATTAGAGGTGATTGATTGCTCTGACTTTTCCCCCTACCATTCCCACTAGCACCACCCCTTTCGCTCTTGGTGCTAGATGTATTTTTGTGGGTGTATAACACACTGTACATACCCACTTAGTTTTTCTGGTACTGCCGTGTTACCTGCTGAGGAGTTCAGCTTCTCTTTTTTTGCTAGCCCTGCTTCCCATTCCAGCCGGGAACCCCTTGGAATGTGTGAGTTGGCCTGTAAATAGTGAGTTATGTAAGGTCTCTGCCTTGCGCAGCTCATCCCCTCTCTGCTCCAAAGCTTGTTAATTAGGGCAGCTGCTTCAGCCGTGGATTAGTTGTGCTTGGGAGGTCTGCAGATTCAAGGCTCAGGTCCCATCCTTCACCTCATTGCCCTGGCACTGTGCTGTGTCCCTGAAAACAAACAAATCTGCAGAGTTCCTTCGGGATCAGTGAAACAAAGGAGCTGTTTGGTCTTAAGGCATATTGTTCCTTTTAGGAAAAGGAGAAAAAGAGAGCCCCTTGTAATGGACCCACAAAAGCAAGAGCCTTATCTACAGACCTAGGTAACTGTGGATTGTGTGGGGTTCGCTGCACTTAACCTGATGATGAGTCATAATTAGCTTGAAAGTCCCTAAGGGCGTTGGCATACAGCATAAGAAAAGGGAGAATCCTGTAGAAATGGGCTGATTTTAAGTCTTACCACCAGGGCAACTAGAAATTGTTGTGTCTTTTCTCTTCTGAGCTGGGTAGAAACACTGTTCGCCCAAAGTCACCAGAGGGCAGGCATGAAACCACAGTTAATGTTTCAGTTCTTGTTACACTTTAGTGGTGATGTGCTAACTGTACACACAGCTCAGCATCTAGAATGCTTGGACATAATCAGTGAAGGTTGATTAATCAGGACTATCCCTGAGGATGCTGTGTTTTTTCTCTTTCTGTGTTTAGGTCACACATGCCATCCTGCTGGCTTTTGCCCCCCCCACATTCTTTTAGTTTACATGTTTCTTGATTTCAGTCTAGTGATCCCAAAATATGATTTGTGAAGAGCAGGCAGTTAGGTATAAAAAAGAAGAGAAAAGCAAGTTTTCCATTATGCATTAATTCTTTCTTACAGTTAGTTTTATGGTTTGGGTTTTAATTGTCCATCTTTGGAGTTACATCTACATGATCCTTGTTGAAATGCATTGTTGGATCACTTGTGTACATTCATTTTGGTCTCTGGTGCTGAACAGTTGGCTAAGCTATGGTGCTCATATTGTGAGGAAGACAGCTTTCAGCTGATCATATTCCAGCTAGTCATTCAGGAGGAAGCAAATTACCTCAACACAGTAGTCTACAAGCTTTTCTTGAAAATGAGGCATGTGTTTTGTCCCTTATTCCCAGCAAAACTCTTTTTCCTAAGGCAGTATTGCTGGGAGATGGAATACTCAGCTTTTGACTGGTGCCCAGTGCAGTTCAGTAGAAGAAAGCTGAGCTTCCATGCTGGTGTAATGGGATCCTCTCAATAACACACAGCAAAACAGCTGCTGGGAACCAAGTGTCCTGCTGATGGGATGTGTTGTCTCTATTCTACCCGAGTAAAGAGCTCTGGTATGGTAGATGATTTATTGAGTACTGAGGATCTAACTTCCATGCTGTGTCTGACTGCTCTGAGTTTATAGAAATAAAACTATAAAAATAAAAGTATAGCAATAGTTTGGTCCTTCAAACTGAAAACACTTTTTTAGTCAAGTGTGTCTTCTGCATTAGTTTCATCTAAAATAAATCCAGTTCAGTGTGTCCTAATCACTTTTTGAAAAGCTGATTGTGTGTTCTTAGTCTGTAGTTAATGAAAGACACTGCTGGTTCCCAAACAAACCAATTTTACCTTAGGGTAAAAAGTGCTGTGTCATTAAATGTTTTGTCCATAAAGAGATAGAGGTAGGAAGCATGTCTGACTTGATGACAGAACATGAAGGTGAAAAAGAGAAATTATCACTCAGAATTCTGGTGTCTTCATTTCTACAGCTACTCCTTGTAACAGTACATTGTTGTCACCATTTACAGTTTCTTGCAGAATCCTAATCAAACTGATAACAGGTTTGTACCCCTTACATCTTAACGTGGTTCATAGGTTCAAGAATGTTACATGCACATAAAGACTACAGCTCCATGTAGCCAATCATTTGTCTGAAAACATCTGCAAGTATTAAAATGGTAGTGGTGTTGTAGCTGATAGATTTGGCAGACATTTGTCATTAACACGTGGAGTGTTGTCAGGTTGGAAGTGCTGCCATTTGCTCATAGCTCTTCAAGTTGATCTTGGTGAATGAAGTGCTATGTTAATCAGTAGTGCTGTTGCTGAACACAGGGGTTACTAAGAATGTTGGTGATTTTGCATCATCTAGAATGTCTTTAGTTTCACCAGCTGTTTTGGATTTTGAATGAAATACAAAATATATATTGGGAAATAAGCTTTAAATGTGGGAGGTTTTTTCAAATAGTAGCTGTGAAAAATGTGTTCTCTGTAGAACATGGGATTATTAGGAGATAACTTAGGTTTTGATCCTGTGTTGCTCTAGATAGCTGATGCTTGTAAATCTTGGAAATGCTTGCCAGAAAGCTCCAAGTTCTCGTGGCACATGGAAACTTTAACGATCATCAGAAATAATTTGAGTCTTGGGGCTGTGGTACTTGGGTGTTTTCCCACGAGGGGTTTGTTTCCAGTGTGTGGATGACCAGTCTGTGTGGTTCAGGTATGCCTTGTTCAGTCAGCTGCACAACCTGGTCTGGATCTGGAGGTTTGTGGTGTGTCTGATAATTCCTGTGAGGGGACAGAACACTGCTGTGGGCTGTGTCCTGCCAGTGCCCTTCACCCTGATTTCAGAACGTGCACCCTGCTGCCTGCTCATCCTGTTATGGAAGTGCACTCTTTTTACACTCGTGTTTTAGAAGTTTGTGCCTTTTGCATGTCCTCTGTGCTGCTGTGACACCATTGAGTAGATGTGCAGTCACATGAAAAATGAGTACCTAGAGGTTAATTACAGAAAAAAGGAAGTCATGTCTTTGGTCTAGCTATGTTCCAGACTTCATCCTGTTCTAAAATGATCTGTGCATAATTTTATATAGTAGTTTAATCACTGCTTTTTTGTCTTTGTGATAATGAAAGTAATCCTTTCTATCTTCTTTTCTAAGAGGCTGTTCTAGTTCTGATCAAGGACTTCTGTGTTTCAGTTTGATGTAACAGTTTGAAAGTACAAGTGAGGGATGTGAATGTATTCTGCTTTTCTGTGCTGCCAAGAGAATGTCATGTTGCATTTGGTGCCTCTCTTGAGCCATTCTGGTCTGGAGTCAAATCCTCCATGGAGTTCATTACACAGAGCAGCATTTATGAGAAAATGGACAATGTGAACTCTTAGGAGCAAATTTCAAGGAACTGAAAGAGCTTTGGGGTTCAGGATTCTAGACTATAGAGATGTCTCTCTCAGCTGAGAATATCAAAAGGAGTTCTGCTGGTTTTATAAGCATTTGAGGAGGGAAAAAAAAGAGGCCAGATAGTCACATGAAAAATGAGTACCTAGAGGTTAATTACAGAAAAAAGGAAGTCATGTCTTTGGTCTAGCTATGTTCCAGACTTCATCCTGTTCTAAAATGATCTGTGCATAATTTTATATAGTAGTTTAATCACTGCTTTTTTGTCTTTGTGATAATGAAAGTAATCCTTTCTATCTTCTTTTCTAAGAGGCTGTTCTAGTTCTGATCAAGGACTTCTGTGTTTCAGTTTGATGTAACAGTTTGAAAGTACAAGTGAGGGATGTGAATGTATTCTGCTTTTCTGTGCTGCCAAGAGAATGTCATGTTGCATTTGGTGCCTCTCTTGAGCCATTCTGGTCTGGAGTCAAATCCTCCATGGAGTTCATTACACAGAGCAGCATTTATGAGAAAATGGACAATGTGAACTCTTAGGAGCAAATTTCAAGGAACTGAAAGAGCTTTGGGGTTCAGGATTCTAGACTATAGAGATGTCTCTCAGCTGAGAATATCAAAGGGAGTTCTGCTGGTTTTGTAAGCATTTGAGGAGGGAAAAAAAATAGGCCAGATCATTTTCAGCTCTCTTCTATGGGCAGTATTGAGAATACCTTACTGAACTAATTTTTGAATATAAAAGGCATGTTAGACAGCATATTTGATAATATTATAGCTGGTGTTAACAAAATGCCATCACAGAGTATCATGAAGTGTGCACTACCAGTACTTTAATACTCATACCAATATTTCAGTCCTTTGGCGAAAAATTGGATGGTCTTTGCAATATGCATATGTCCATGATAGCTCCAGATATGTTACAGGGTTCTTGTTGTGGCTGATGTCTAACAGGCTGGAAGTGGTGTTTTATTGTAGCATTTTGTAAAGACATAGTTTTATGGCTAGCAAAACGTAGAGTGGTTTTAAGGTGTATGCAAGTGCACACACACAAACTGCTCCATTAACTTAATTTAAAAAAAAACCAACAAAACAAAGATACCTTGAGATTCCTCAGGCATTCCTCATTACTAGTGCTTTATTTTTTTCATAGACATCTGCAGAGCAATTGAATTGCTGGAAAAATTACAGAGAAGTGGAGAGGTGCCACCGCAAAAGCTACAGGCATTGCAAAGGGTTCTGCAGAGTGAATTCTGTAATGCTGTAAGAGAGGTAAGTGAACTTGATGCAAGCAGTTATCTTCAGTTAAAGACCAGTATGATTTACTTTTTCCTTTTGTACTCATTGCGTTAAGCTGATTTTGAACTTCATAAAGCAGCATTTAATTTACAGAGCTTAACAGGACAAGCCTTATTTTTAAGTAATTTCAAAAGAAAATAATTTGGGACACCTTAGGTGTACAAAATAATGGCTTGGTAGCAAATCACTTCTTAAAGGTTATTTTGAGAGTCTGTCCTTACTGGCAGCTAGCAGGATGTCATCCAGTTGGTATATAAGAGTAGACAAAGTGCCAATTGCCCATGTAAGACAAAGTTCCAAATGCTTTTTTAAGCCACATCCATGCCACCTTTAGGTGGAGTCTAGTGCCACATCATCTTCATCCTAGGTATTGTTTTGGAGACTTTGAGGTGATTGGATGTGCCTTGCTATTGCTGTTGCTTATGTTAATATTAGTGATAACAGCTGGATAGATTTTTAAAAAACCTGTTTGTAGACACGGGTCATCTTATTTTCATGCTATTGAGGACACTGTACTTGGTGCTTAGCAAGTACAAATTGTTGGCAGGGAGATGAGATGTGGGTTAGCCTGCAGTGCAAGCCCCTCCTTAGCATTAGTGTTCTTATTGCCTCTGTGTTTTCAATCCTTCTTTTTCCTTTAGATAGTTTGTTGCTAAAGTTGAAGTAAAATTTGGGAGGGATGGGTGGTCAGCAAAGCCTTGAAGAGCTGCCCTGAAGTGTTTCTGTGTGCATCTGTGTTGAACAGCTGGAATCAAGCAGGAGAAAATAGCTGGAGTGAGGCATGGCAGCCCAGCCATGAGCATTCCCAAAGTCCCGGTGAGGTCTGAGCACTGTGCAAGGAGGGGAGCCTTAGGCTGAGACTGAGCAGCAAAAATACTGAGAGGGTTGTTTCTTCGGAGAGTGTCAGACGGCCTGTTGGTGTTGTGAGTCAGGGAGTAACACTAGAGGTGTGTGCTCTCAATGTACACAGTTTGACTTGCACTTGATATTTTGTTACATGACCTAAGCAGGGAAATACGGGTTGTACTCATACTGAAACTGTTGTGTCTCTAAAGGTGTATGAACATGTGTATGAAACTGTGGACATCAGCAGTAGCCCCGAAGTCAGAGCTAACGCAACAGCAAAGGTAAAAGCCAAACCACAACTTGCAAAAAATACACTAGTTCATTACTTCAGAAGCAGAAGAGTATGTCAAGTTCAGAAGGCTATTATCTAGATGTCTGATAAAATGGATAAGCTTAACAGGATATTAAAAGGTATAACAAGACTCTCATGGCTTTTAAATTTCTTTCATTTCAGTTTTATTCTTAGAGTTATGAATTTTTCATGCTGGTGTGTTGGTATGTAGGGAATTAATTGTCTCATTTGTCTTAGCCTGTAAGTACTTTGAGATGAAATACATTTTCAGCCTGCTCACTGTGTCTAGCTAACAGGACTGTAATTTCCTGTAAATGAGTCTTGTTTCTCACAGGCCACGGTAGCTGCGTTTGCTGCTAGTGAAGGCCATTCTCATCCCAGAGTGGTTGAACTACCCAAAACAGAAGAAGGTCTTGGCTTCAACATTATGGGAGGCAAAGAACAAAATTCTCCAATTTACATCTCTCGAATTATCCCTGGAGGTATAGCTGACAGACATGGAGGCCTGAAACGTGGAGACCAGCTGCTTTCTGTAAACGGAGTGGTAGGAGCTGCTTTTCTCTTCTTATGTAGCAGTGGCTGCTTGTTTCCACTTGAGGGGGCACAGACAACACAGGGCACAAGCTCCTTGTGTCTTCTCATCTTGGCAAAACACTTTGTTTTTGTCCTCCCAAATTTTGGCTTTAGGATTGTTTTGGTTATCTGTCTCTAAAAGGAACTGTACTATCTATATCAGTATTTCAGATTCTGAGGGGTTATATAAATGTAGTCAGAGAATTTTGTAAAATACAAACTGCCTTCCTTTTTCATTGAAGTTTCATGATGCAGATTTTTACTAACGGAATTTTCTGCACCTTCTAAGGTAGGTAGGAAATTACACTGTGTTACTTTTGGCTGACCAGATTCTCATTTTTCCCATAGTAAAAATGCTACTGTATGATGAAAGCTGTAATGAGATGGATCTACAAGGTGGTGTTACTTTGTATGGTATTTTTTTCCTTCCACTATACTGAGCTTCAGAAGCAAGCTTTTTACTGTATTTTAAGAATTATGTGTCTGAAGTGCTGATGTGTTTTTTTGGTTTTTTTTAGTAAGTATCCTCTTCTGAAGAATTAACAATATAAAAAGTAAAACAAAGAGAGGCTGGAAAGGAAAGGTTATGGACAGGCTTTGACTTGAGACAGCTTTGAGTCAAATGCATGTAAATATCTCCCAAACACTTGCTTTTATTTACAGGGAGGCTCTATGCAGGCTTAAAATTAATATGCTTATTAACCAAATTTTATTTTAAGACTGAGGGTCAAATTAGATTCTGGGGCGTTTTGACTCTTGAAAGGAATAGTGACTGGGTACAGATCCAGGGTGTCTGTACTCAAGGATTCCTGGCTGGCACGAATCTCTGACTATTACCTGGGAGTCCAGCTGTCCTTTACAAGAGGCATAAGGGAAATCAGCTGTAGTGATGCAACTGTGCTTGCCTTTGCCTTCTGCTATTGGGGAGCATTGAGAAACTGGTGCCAGACTGTCCTCAGATGGGTCCTTCATCACCCACAGACTTAAGGACAGCAAAACCACCACTCCACCCAAAACTGACCCTGATCATCAGGCAGCTGGTACAGCTAACAGTGGCTCTGTGTGCACGCACATGTATAAATACATACAGCCCTTGTGAGAATACAGTGAGTGCAGAAATTGCTGTTAAGAATGCTAATGTAGTCAGAAAAATCCTTGTCATCTGATATTTACAGATGGAATCCTGTCACCATAATGTATGACAGGCATTTTCTTGTGATTGTAGTTTATACTCCAGTAATAATAAAAGAAAATGCCACTGCTAAGACTGCAGGGAATATGACTGAGAAACAAGTTCATTTTTTCAGACGGGAGATCTTAAGCATACTCCAGAACTTAGGTGTTTTCACAGAATTAAACAGAGCTTTACAAACCTTTTGTTACCAGTTTTAAACAGAACAGCCTGCATATCCACTTGAATAACAAAAATGAAGACATTCAGATGTATGTGGTTGTCTAAATCTGATAGAAGAGAAATAACTTGGGGTTTTTTTAACTGTTGTTTTTCTTTCTGTAAGTAACTTATAGTAACGGGGAAACCCTCCAATCAACAGGTACATCACCTGCCTTCTAGCTTCTAATAGTGGGAGGTAGGCTTGGAGTAGTCCTGTCATTGTGTTTCCTAAGTTTGGGAGAAAGATTAAATATATGCTGTGCAGGAATGTATTGGATGCCATTTTTGAGAACTGTTGCTTAAAAATTGTAATGAGATGAATCTAATGTAATTCTAAGAAATTCTGAGAGTTGGTATAGGAAAGCATTTTTATTGTTGTCTTCCTGAGCTGGGTTAGGCTATTGATAATCAGTTTAGAGGAAGTGAACTGCAATGGTGTGGGTTCACTGAGAGGCACGTGGGGCAGCACTCAGATAAGCAGCACACTGCATGTTAGCTGCTCCATTGCAAGCAGCCAGCATGCATCGTTCTGCCTTCTTGTGAGGCAAGGTAACACCAAGAAGGCAGTTGTCCTGCAGTTGGCAGTGCCAATTTATTAAGCAAAGAGGGGGTGACTGCTGAATTTAAAATGCATGCAAAAGAAGAAAAGTAATAGTAAATTTTAAGTAAGTATTCTCCTAAAGCTTTTGATTTTTGAGTGTAATTTCATAATTGACTACGTAACACCAAGAAGGCAGTTGTCCTGCAGTTGGCTGTGCCAATTTATTAAGCAAAAGGGGGGTGACTGCTGAATTTAAAATGCATGCAAAAGAAGAAAAGTAATAGTAAATTTTAAGTGAGTATTCTCCTAAAGCTTTTGATTTGAGTGTAATTTCATAATTGACTACAGTTATCATTGCAGAATTTAATTGTTTAGCATAAATCTAAAGATTTTTGCACTATTCTTTTGCTAATACTAATTAGCATTTTTATCATCACCTCACTTGGTTTGTTTAAATATAAGTCTTGAAATTGTGTTACATTGTTCTTGAAAGTAAGGTACATATAAATAAATACATAAATATAATTGCTTATACTTATATACAATTGTACAAAGAATGTAAAAATGAATTTTGAGTTTGTCTTTACTAACACTGGTTTGTACTTCACAGAGCGTGGAAGGTGAGCACCATGAGAAAGCAGTGGAACTGCTGAAGGCAGCTCAAGGGAAGGTAAAATTAGTTGTGCGATACACACCAAAAGTCCTGGAAGAAATGGAGTCCAGGTTTGAAAAGATGAGATCAGCAAAACGAAGGCAGCAAAATTAACACTGTGTGCAATAACTTAAAGAGAAAATATATATTCCTTTTGCATTTTGTAGTTTCTTTGTGACTCAGTTGATCCAATGCCTGTCGTAAGACCCTGTCCTTTCCGTAGAGTTGTGGAACAGTTGAGGATGGAGGGACTAGATCTAGTCCATGCCCCATTGCCCAGCTGAGAGGAGGGCCAGCTGGAGCAGGTTGCTCAGGAGTGAGACAAGCTGGGTTTTTAAACATCTCTAAGGGTGATGTCTCCAGAAGGTGTCTGGGCAGTGTGTTCCAGTGTTTTGCTCTCCCTTACACTATGAAGATCCATTCCTATGTCTAAGTAGAGCTTCTGTTATTTCCACTTGTGCTCCCTTCCTCTTGTCCATCACTAGATTTACTGGGAAGAGTTAGGCTCTTCTTCACTCCTCCCTCTCAGGCATTGACACAGGCTGGTGAGATTACCTGAACCTTCTCTTCTCCAGGTGAGAGAGACAATCCCAGCTCTCCCAAATTCTCCTTGTCTGTAAGATACTCCAGTCACTTAACCACCTCTGTGGCCCTTAAGTGGATTCACTCGTGTGAGCCCATTTCTGTATGGGACTGGGGAGCCCAGAACCGGACCCAGCGCTCGAGTTGTGTCTCAGGAGGACTGAGCAGAGTGAAGAGTCCCCTCCCTCAGCTTGCTGGCAGTGCTCTTTCAGTGCAGGCCAGGGGACTCCTGGTTTGTTTGCTGCAGGGGCCCGTGGTGGCTCATGGCTTGCTGCTGTTCTCTGCCAAGCTGCTGTGCAGCTGCTCAGTCCCCACTCTGTGCTGGTGGACAGGGCTATTCCCCCGTGTAGGACTTTGCACTTCTCTTTGCTGACCTTTGTGACTTGTTTGCCCATTTCTCCAGCCTGCTGAGTCCCTTTGAATGCTTTGCTGAGAGTGATGTGTGCCAGCTCTTGGGTTGAGAGTAAAAACGTGCAGGAGTGTGGTCCCAGCAGGGCCCTGGGTGCACTGGTGGTGACTGGCACCCAGCAGGACGCTTGGCCACTGATCACAGCAATGCCCAGCAGCTCAGCCAGCTCCAGAATGCCTGCAGGCTGCTTGTGCTCCACGGTTCAGGAGGAATGTGTAGGTTTAGAATGGCCTGAAATGCCCTGGGAAAGCATATGTGGTGATGTTTCTCTTGGCTTTTTTTTGTAAGTCCTGTTTCAGACTTTTAAGCAACAAAGTGAATTTACAGGTTTTTCTAAGGCATTTAATAAGACATACTTGTACAATCAGCATCCTTTTTTTTCCTGCCTTTTTTTTTTTTTACATTACTTAGTTTAGGATCTGCTGGGGGTTTTGCTAACTGATTTTTTTAAAGAAAAAAGATTCTTATGTAGCAGTATTTTGGCACTTTTCTTAAGAATATGTTGTATGTCAACTACAAAATGTAATCACAATCTACTGTGTAGCTGATAACAATACCAGATTTTGTAATGTTTTTGGTAAGTACATTGTTTTTACACTTCTGCTAAATTATAATTCACTACTCTGGAAATTGTATTACCTCTCCTGTAAATAATTTACAGTTGGTGTTCTTATATAATGATGTTGTAATAGCCAACATTTACAAATTTGCAACAATCATTCCTGTAATTTACATTATTTTGTACTAATTTTAAAGCAGTTATGGGGAATAACATGATTGCTGTTTGCAGTTCTGGATTGACTCTCTAGATGTATTTTTATATTGAGAAACAGAAGATATTTAAATGCAGTGCAAAAGAATTCCAGATGTTCCCCTGACTTTCTGCTGTGTAAAAGAATTATTCATCTCTAATTGTCATGCCATTCTTGTCTTTCTAGTATCTTTTATTGTAGTCTTATTTCCATGTTGAATGTATTTGTTCTGGAATTGTTAGTACCTAAATTACTGATTGTTGTTGAGTCTTATATGCCAGGTTACTGTGACATGTGAACTTGTCTGGGGTTTTGGCTGCTTCTGCCTTGGGGGGTTCTTGTTTGTACTGCACAAGTACAGCTTCACACCTGCTAAATAAGGACATCTCTGTGGACAAGTGCTGTCTTAGCTCATGGATTCTGGATGGTAGCATGGTGTGTGTGTACCATTTGGAAAATTTCTGGACAGAGATCCACTTTTTGGAATCTGCCAGGTTTGATGCTGTACTTGTGTAGTTTAGGTTCTGGGTTTGGGTTTTTAAGTGACACCTTTTGAAGAATTGACTTCATTGTCTACTGGGTATCAGTTCACTTGTATGGCAGCTATGAGTACATCCTAATTGACTGTTAGTAATTTGATTTTTAGAGGCTTAAACTGATAGGTGCAGTTCTTGCCATGTGGTTAATCCCTAGTCTTATTTCACATGAAGCAATATGTGAAAGAAAGGAAAAAGTTAGTAATCTAAAAATGACAGCTTGAAGCTTGTGCTTTGTCGGTTGATCTATTTGAAAAAAAAAAAGGGTTGCTATGGGCAAGTGAGAAATGTGATTGCTTTCTGCATGTTTGTAAGCATGGTAAGCCTGCAAAGAGACATTTGGGAGATACTGGTAATTTGAAAATGCAGTATAAATATTTATCAGTTAGATGACATTGAGCACTGAATTGCATGGTTGGTTTTATGTCATGGGCCTCTTTCAGAAGGCCTCATGTTGCTGATACAACCATGTTGTTGAATTGTATATTTTTATGGAACAACTAATGTTTAAAGTATTGAGACCAAAATCACTAGTTAGACCAATTGTGGATGTGTTTTAATTTAATTGTTAATTAGTAGAGATATGTTTTAGAGCCATATATAAATATATATATTACAGAAAGGTATGGATATGAGATAGGAATGTTCATTTTACAAGCTGTATCCTTTGTATTACTGAACAAGGTGTGTTTTGTTACTCTAATGAAATATTTACTTCACTGCAGCTAGAGCTGCTAAATGCAGTAGCATTCTCATTCTGAATTGTAGCATTTGGTTCTGGTTTGGTGACTCCTAAAAAATGTGGAGAGGTGTACCTGGGCATATAAATAAAATAGCACGTGTAGAGTTGGATAAAATGTTATTAAATTGCAGTAACAAAAAAATCAATAACATCCAACTAATTAATAATCATCTTTGATGCTAGAAGAACCCTTTATTAATAAGGGAGGGGTCAATTAAAATACTCCAAGAAACTTCATGTCTGTTACTACTGAGCAGTGCCTGTACTGTGTTAATCTGCAGTCCCCTCACACTTCTCATACATGGATATGCCCACATATTAAGAAGAGCTATCATTTCTGCAAGTGACTTCTGCATCTGTTGCTACTGTGAAGGATTTTTGGGTTTCATCAAGAGAAAAATAAAAATTCAGTCTGACAACATTGTGTTTGTGTATTTTAATTCTGTCTTTCCATTTGGAGTCCAGGTTCCAGACTGCTTCAATTGGCTGTTTATAGTCTCTAGGGCATAACATAAACACCTGGGTGTGTGTGGGCATCCAAAGAGAAAAACGAAGCAGTGATTTAAAGTTTATCTCCTGGTGGCTTCTGAATCATCCCTTTTCTACCCACTGTTTGGTGATTTGCTGGGGAAAAAGAGTGCTATAAAGCATCTGTAATAGTTGGAACCTTTTGTGTTTTTGACAAGTCAGCTGCATAAACTCTTAAGATGCACAATATTCTGAGTCAGATATTACCTTTTAGATGTTTGAATCAAGTATCTCATTCGGAGTCAGATATTTTAATTGAATCAAGTATCTTAAGTAATAAGATACAGAAATTCAGTAAGTTCTTCAAAGGACAACTTAGCAGTAAAGTGTTTCTGGAGTTATGAACTGAGATTAACACAATTCTTTGAATGTAAAAGAAGTTGGGGTTTTGTTGGCAGTAAAGTGTTTCTGGAGTTATGAACTGAGATTAACACAAAATTCTTTGAATGTAAAACAAGTTGGGGTTTTGTTGTTTTTTTTTTTGTTTTCAAATTTAAGTAGGATGGACTGTGAATTGAAACTACATGGAGAAATGTTACATGAACACTTGATGTAGAGGATAGGAAATTACACATTCTCAGTTTTATTTAACAACCAGATACTTACCATGTCCTGTCTCATGACAGTGAGCTAAGTCAAAAAGCAAAGTTGGAATTGAATTGGCACAAGAAAAGGGTGGTAGGTAAATAGTGGAATTCCAGGGAAATGGTGGACAAGGTGCAGTTTGAGTAATTCTTTGTCTCCTAAAATGCTGGTGAGAAGCTGGTTTCAGAGGTAACTCTGGGCTGCAGTGTTCACTTTTACAGAGGAATGGTCCAGAGCCTACAGAGTCTTGTAGGCACACAGGTGGTGATTGGGAGTGGGGCTGATCCCTAATTAATCCCTAATTGGTCCCTAATGGGCTGCAGCTGTGCAGCACAGGTGAATGCTATTGAAGGTGAGGGGCCATGGAGTGCCCAGGGGTGCTGCCCTACCCCGCAGGGAGCAGAGGGCACACAGGGGGGCTGAAGGACAAGAAGGGCAGAGAAGAGGTCAGCTGTTACTGTGTGTGGGTTGGAGCTTTGTGAAACGCTGTGTTGGTGCTCTGTGTGCTCTAACTGTGAGGTTCAGAAGTGGGCCTCAGGATAAAGGTGATTGCTAGTTCTAATAGTTTTAAAACCCCTATATAGCTTCCCTTTAAAATTAAGTTAGAAATAATTTGGAGCTTGTTTCCTGTTGCTGTAGAGAAGTTAGGTTTCAAGGGATAAAATAACAAAAAGTAAAATAAGCTCTGTATTCCTCACCTTTTTTAGCTTTAATTGTGTAGTTGTTTGGGATATTTGGCGGCGGGGATGAGTTAATTGGGCATTTTATTGGTAACCAAAGGTTTAAAATAAGTCTGCATGGAGACATGCTAACAATTTCTTTCCCACTCCTCAAAAAAAAATCCATTCCCCAGCGCAGCTGTGCAGGTGCCTCTGCCCTTGGAGAGAGCCCCTCAGGTAAGAGAAGTGCCACCAGGTGCACTCATGGCAGGTGTCCCTGCTTGTGGCAGGGGCTGGAACTGCTTCCTTCCACCCCAAACCATTCCATGAGCAGGCTGCCCACTGCTGCCCTGGGTTGGCTGGGGGTAGGAAGCAGGGGAAGGTGCCTGAGAAATGGATTTTATGCTTTCTGCCTTCCTTCTGCTTTCATACAGTAAGACTGAGATGTTTTGTGCTGTCTGCTTACAGTGGAGTGCCTCTAAAATTTACAAAATACAAATTAAAGTCTCTTCTTTTATTACAAAACCTTTCTAGCTAGAATACAGACTGACATGAATATTGGACTAAACCCCGAATTTAATTTCCAGCAATTCTGTCCTAAATTGCTGTTTAATTCCTGTATAGCTACCTAATTTCAGCTGATGACCGGGTTAGAGTGACAAGATAAAATTAATTTGTTATGATGCTATTGTGATGTCCCTCTTGGTTCGAGGGGAACACATAGTACTGGAGAAACTCCAGAGTTAGCTCTAGACAGTAGAAGACCTGACACATCTAGGCTGAAAAAATTCCACCAGCAAAAAAAGAACAAAATAACAAAAATAACTCTACACACACACTTTTTGAGCTGTCCTCTCTTTTGGCTTTGCTCTATCCAATTTACAGAAGGTTGGAATAAGCTGCCTGCAGTCATTCTCTTTTAGCTGTGGTACAACATCTCATTTCTGCCGGCAGCCCAGCTCACTGCCGTTCAGAGGCATCTTTTGGAATAATGGAGCAAGGATACAATCATCAGGCCAAACTGCAAAATGCTTTCTGCTCTGGATCATCTAGGTAATCCATGCACAGGGACAGGTGGGAGAGACACTGTGCCATTGGAAGTTAAGCATTGTTTACACAGAAAGGTAATATTTAATCATAAGCAATTCTAAAATTAATTTTCTCTCAGGTTTCTATTTACCTTGTTTATTTTTTCCTTCACTTTACATGTGCTGTTTCTAAACTGTGGATTTCAGTGGTCTTGCTTGTCCTCATTGTTTTTTCTTGTTTTACAGAGGCATAAAGTAGATATTGGGAAACAAATTTTCTGGGCAAATTTTTGACTCTACCAAAATAACTTTTTTTCCCCAATAACTTTTCTGAAGCTTTAAATTGTTTCTGTATTTGTGCTATACCAAGGTCTGGATCTTTACCTTCATTTTCTTAACAAAGCTTTGAACTTGGCTGAGCCTTTCTTTTGTCACTTGTTTTCTGAAGTGACTTTCAGTTCTACTTCACCTGAGTAAAAGTTTCAGCGTTTTTTGTGGGAAGAAGTGTACTTCCATTTTAAAGAGAGCTTGCTGTGCCAGTGCAGATATTCCAGACTGTTGTTCTTCCACACACAGCAGCTCTGTGTCACGTTCTCCAGCATAACTTTAATTTCCTGGTGTCGTGGTTTAACCCCAGCCAAGCCCAGCACACCGTGTAGGCAGAATCCCAGTGGTAATTGAATTTCCCTGCAGCGTGGACTCAATAACAGCAGCGGCAGCTTTTGCATGTGATGCCTCTTTCAGTTTGGGTGAATCCTTCAGGTCCATTTCCAGCCCACTGGAGCACAAAGCTTATTTTTATCACCAGACAGAGATGAAATTTAAAGCTGCTCTGAACTGCATACATTTCTGTGTTTACATCTGCACACTAAACTGGGTCTGGGCAATCCTTAGGGAGAGGAACAGCCCTTGGGGCACATCCTGCCACATCAGCATTTCTGATGGAGGAAAATTGGGATGTGTGAAACCAGGGGTGAAACAGCTCTCCTTGCAGGACTAACACACTGACTGCGTTTTTATCCTAATTTAGAAATGAAAACCTCCATGCAAATCCCATTTCTTTCTGTGAAGTCTCAGAAATTCTTACAAAGTTTTTTTCACGACTATGAGCTTTACATGCTCATTCCCCTGCCATCCTCTCGTGGCACAGCTCTAGCAGCAGGAGCTCTGGTGCTCTGCGTTCACTTTGTATTTATTTCTGTGTCCGTGTTTCAGGTTTTAATCTGCATGTTTTTCCACATCAGGCTCCCATTAAATCCAGATGAATTCGTGTCTCTGAAAAGGGGTTTTTGTCAGAAGCAGGTACATTGCTGGACATTTTTATGGCAATAGAAGAAAAAGATCCCACTTCCATACTTTTGTGTCTCCCCCTATGTCTCTCCAGCTTTCCTGATGCCTTTGCACCAAATGTCTGACAGAAGTTTCAAAACCCCGTACCTGCACATCAGGCACCAAATCCTAGAGATACGCAGTAATAAATAAGTTTGTGGTGCTTCCCATTTTCCCTGAAGAAGAACAGAGCATGGTTTCTCCACAGCTCAACCAAAATGAGCTAGTTTTATCTATTTTTTAATTGACTTGGTAGTTTGACCCTCATCTTCTTCACCTGGTTTAAAGCACACCTCAGGATTTTTCTCTTTTGCAGGCTTTTTTTTTTTTCATTAAATAAGCTAATTGCTGCCTTATGCTGTGTTTGGGGGGATGCTTCTTGGGATTTGTGACTAGGTTTCAGACTAGGTTTTTAAACTATGGTATTTTCAAAATCCATGGTATAATTTTTAGTTAAATAGGTCATTTAGTAAAATATGGCCATATTTTTTCAACGTAAAACATCTTAGCATGTAGCTCTTTCTTACAAAAATAAGCCAGCTTCACAGAAGATGCTAGGGTTTTATTTATAAAGGAAAATAAAATATCAATAAATTCCTGCAAGCAGCTGTCTGCTTAAGCAGAAAATGAGAGAAATGGGAGTTGTTGATGGAGAGGAGAGAGCAGTGATCCATCAGTACCAGCAAGGGAAAGGCAGAGGCTGGAAACTAAGGGAAGTATTAATTTGCCAGGACAAGTTCCAGACTAACTGGAAGCAGCAAAACGGTGTTGACTGGATAAAAAGGGGAAGTGGATTGCTCCTAGGACAGGAGTTTCAAATGTGGAGACTTCAGAGAGCTGCACTAAGGAAAGAAATCTGAAGTGGTGCTGGTAAAAGAAACAGAAAGATGGAAATCAGGCAAGGATTGAGAGGAAAAGCTAGAATATTCCAGCACTTTGAAGCATGCAGAAAAAATAAAAAAGCTCTGCTATTCAGCTTTTACTAGGTCCTGAGAGCTTCTGGAAGCATTGTAGGGTACCAAGTAATCTCCAGGCTACAATTTGTCTTCCAAACTCCAAGCAGGCACCGAGGGCCATTTCTGCTCCCATTATCTTTGGTTAGTGAAGTGAGACTATTTGCAGAGTGAGTGGAAGTGCTTTGTTATTTTTCTTTGCCAGTAGTGGAAGGAAAAGGTAACTTTTTCTTACGGGGATTGGTTTGGATCTGTTTTGCTGAAGGAAGCTGAGAGAACTCCTCTGAGGGTTTTTTTCCCCTTCTGCTCTGGTTGCTGTTCCTCCACTGCTCTCCCTGAGCACAGGCACAGAAAGTGGCATGAATGCATGGTGGCTTTGGCCCTGACATTTCTAAGAACAACGTGGCTTTGACAACAGCATTTCTCTGCCAAGATCAGCCAGGGAGGACAAAAGATAACAGTGTCTGTACTTTTACAGCAAACATTGGTACTTTTATAGCACACGTGGGTACCTTCCACTTGGAGAACTTCGTATTTCTCACCAGGTACAGGACAAGTACACAGCCTGTTATTAAAGGGACCTTTTTCACAGGTAAGTGATAATGTTAATATAAAATCAGTGCATCAGAACAGGATTCCTAAATGCAAGAAAATAACTTTTGCAACTAGATAAAGTAATGTTAACACTTTTAGAAGGGAGTTAAATTAGAAAAATGATGAGAAATGTAGGAGATGGAGGTGATGGTGGCTGGAGGAGTTCTCAGGGTCCTCACTGTGCTCTCTACTTTCTTGGGCACAGATGATTTTAAATCTTCAGGTCCCCACCATTGACATGCCTGATTTTTAATTTTCACCAAGTGACCATTTTTTAAGCAAAGACTTTGCTTTTTTTCCCGCCACCTCAGCTCGAGCAAGGTGTGATTAGCACAGATCCCAGCCCTGCGCGGGGTGTGCTCTGGGATGTCACTGCTGTCACAGGCAGCCCTTGGAAGGTGAAGTGCAAGGGATGAGCTCCTCACCTCGTGGTTGAGCAGCAGTGCCAGGCCAGGGCTGCTCTGGACACTGTCTCCAGTGTGTGATGGGGCCTGCCTCATCGCTGACCTCTCTCCCTTAGCACGTACTTGCAGGTGTTGAGGAGTTTGCATATGCAATTGCAGGAACTTGAGGTAAGTGCCACCAGGCCGTGTGACACCCTTGGACAGGTGCTTTTACTTGGGACTGAGGGTTCAGTTACCACTGCAGGTCTGCTGCTGGCTCTAGGGAAGCAGGCAGAGCTCTGTGTGTACAGGATGGTGGGGTTCATCCCCGTCCTGCTGCAGCCACTGAGCCCTGTCTGTGCTTCTGTCACCTACCAAGGGTGTTGTGGGATCACATCTACAGGAAAATGGACGTGTACTGAATGAACCAGCCTCACCTTCTGGAACTAAAGAAACAAGGTAATCTTTGGGCATAAAAAAGCTGATGTTGTGAGAAGAAAGAAGAAGCAGAAAAGTTGCTGACAGAGAAAGGTGTGTCAACCTGACTACAATGACGCTTGCAGCTTCTACCAGTTAGAATAAGAAAAAGGTCTGTGCTGCCTCGTGGACAAAGCAGATGCATGGACAAATTGGAGCAACAAATCCAACAACGTGTGTACACCAAGGTAAGACCCGTCCTGCTGCAGCCACTGAGCCCTGTCTGTGCTTCTGTCACCTACCAAGGGTGTTGTGGGATCACATCTACAGGAAAATGGACGTGTACTGAATGAACCAGCCTCACCTTCTGGAACTAAAGAAACAAGGTAATCTTTGGGCATAAAAAAGCTGATGTTGTGAGAAGAAAGAAGAAGCAGAAAAGTTGCTGACAGAGAAAGGTGTGTCAACCTGACTACAATGACGCTTGCAGCTTCTACCAGTTAGAATAAGAAAAAGGTCTGTGCTGCCTCGTGGACAAAGCAGATGCATGGACAAATTGGAGCAACAAATCCAACAACGCGTGTACACCAAGGTAAGAAGAAAATATTGTTATGAATAAAAAGCTATTTTTTTAAGGTTGCAGAGTTAAAACAAGCTGGACCAGTTGCTGTTAAGTTAGGTTCATTGTTAAGAGTTCTTCTTCAATTACCTGTTAATGGTTGGTGATTAACCATTGTCACCCTGATGCTTGTCAGAGATCCTGGAGGCAGCAGGAGAATGGGAGTGGCATCAGAGCTGGTATGCAGATGAGAAATGCATTGCACCCAATTTTGCAGTTTTCCAGGAAAACCCCTAAAATCAACGAGCCAACATAGAACTAGGGGACCTAGGTGATGTCTAAGGATGGGAGCGTAGTCCAGTGCCTGCTTGGATCCTTTTTGCTTCTCACCCTAACCTAAAAGTATGTTGACTAGGAAGAGGACCCGAGGGGTTGGAGGGAAAAGGCGGGATCTCCTAATCTCTGGTGAGGACGGAATCCCCAGCTCTGCCTGCAGACCAGGGGACAAAGCTGCATCCCCCTCCTCCTCCGTGCCACCCCTGGGAGCTCCGGCGGCCTGGGCGCGACCCATCGATTTCTCCCCACCTGAGCTGATTCTTTTTAATAAAGGCATTAAAAAGGAGAAAGATCTCCTGCCTACTTATTTCAAATATAAACAACGTTTAGAAGCACAATAGAGAGCTTTTGCTTGACTCACGTTGAATCTGCAGCGTCCTTTGCCTTGTCTCCTCAGGCTCCCTGCTTAGCTGCTCAGCTCTGGTGCGGGCTCTAGGCTGGGCTCTAGGCTGAGCTCAAAGACAGCTGCCTGGGCGGGACTGAGCCGGGCTGGCAGCGCCCAGGCAGGCTCAGAGCAGCAGCCCAGGGTGGCACAGGCGCTGTGGCTGTGCCCAGGGCAGTATGAAGGTGGCACAGGCGCTGTGGCTGTGCCCAGGGCAGTATGAAGGTGGCACAGGCGCTGTGGCTGTGTCCCTGGTTCTGCTGGGATTTCTCCAGCCCATGCTGTTGGCTCGCAGCCTCTCCTGGGGTCTGGGCAGAGCGGGCCAGCACTGAGAGCTCCCAGCTGGTCCCCCACGGACTGCGGTGACATCCTGTCCTGGTTTAGGGTAAATCTGGGGGAAAGCAGTGGTTCGTGGTGCTGGTGCAGGAGCGAGCTGCGCTAATGCAGCAGGCTCATTCCTGGCCGTGGCTGTAGGGTAGAAGCATCGAAAAGAAAGCATTTAAAAGCAAGTCAGATGATGGAGGGCACTAACACAAGGATAGATAGGGTTTCAGTTTTGTTTAGTACTCTTTTTTAAGGTAGTTAGGAGAAAAGCGCTTAGACGGGCACGGGTTTGGTTGCGATGTGTGAGCTGTACAAAAGCCAGGTACCACGGCAGTGTTTTGTGTGAGGAGGAAACAGTTCTTCCAAAGCAAACCGGTTTGGTTTTGTTGTTTTCTTTTTGAGGACAGCTTGTGCGGCAGTCACCGCAGCTTCGGGAACAGCAGTGAGAAATGCTTTTGTGTCCCGGGGGCAGAAGGACGGCGTGGCCTCCGTGCTCATTCCTAGGGGCCGGGTGGGCCATGCCGGCTGGAATCCTCCGCTCCCGGAGCTTCATCTCCTCCCGTGCATTGTTCGGGCCCGGCTGGGGCCGGTGCGGCTGGAAATGGTGTCCCGAGGTGCGGGGCCCGGCGCTGCCCGGCCGCGGCCCCGGGGGTCCCGGCGCCCTGAGGGAGCGGCGGCCGCCGGGGAGGGAGGGCGGGGCTGCGCGCGCCGGCCCCGCCCCCCGCGCCCGTTG
Source organism: Passer montanus (assembly GCF_014805655.1). Classification (NCBI taxonomy): domain Eukaryota; kingdom Metazoa; phylum Chordata; class Aves; order Passeriformes; family Passeridae; genus Passer; species Passer montanus. The sequence continues at coordinate 4,458,798 of NW_024370374.1, read as the reverse complement.
GTTGCGGCCCGGCCGTGCTTTGCATATTGCCTGCCCCGCGCCAATGGGAGCGCGGGTGCGGCTGCCTCATTAGCATACGCACCTCTGCCCTGGGCGCGGAGCCGCCGCGGCCGCAGGAGCGAGCTCCGGGAGGGGCGGGAGCGCCAGCGGAGCCGCCGGGGCCGGCCCGGCACCGCCACCGGCACGGCCTCGCCCGAGCGCTGCCTGCGCGGCTGAGATGAGCGGCGGCCAGCAGCGCTGCGGGCTGTGCACGGGGCAGGCGGGCGGCGGAGGGCTGGCTTCCCGCTGAGGCAGCCCCGGAGTCTCTCCGGGCGGAGGAGCCCCTTTATTTTGATTTTTTTTTTTTTTTTTTGGCGTTGTTGTTTTTGGTGGGTTTTTATACGTTTTCCCGGCAGGCTCGGTAGGCGGAGGGCGCCAGCGCAGAGCCGCAGGCCGAGCCGGGCCGGGGGGGCTCGGCGGCCGGCGGGGTCGGCGATGCGGTGCCTCGCTCTGCTTGGCCTCGTCGCCTGGGGCCTGGGGAGCTGGGCCGGACACAGCGGCGGAGCGTCCCCCCCGCCCTGCCCGGCCCCTTGCAGCTGCGACGGCGACCGCGGCGTGGACTGCTCCGGGCGGGGGCTGGCGGCCGTGCCTCCGGGACTCAGCGCCTTCACGCACGCACTGTGAGTCGGGGCCGGGCCGGGCGGGCAGGTATCCGGGCGTGGGGAGGGAGCGGCGGCGGCGCCCCCGGCAGCCGCGTGTGCGCGGCGCTCAGGCCGAGCCCGCGGTGCGGCCTCCGCGCAGGGCCCGGCGCCGCTGGGGCAGGTGAGCTCGGCGGGGCCTGGGCGGCTCCCCGCGGCTCCGGAGCCGGCCGACCGCCAAGGGACCGGCCTCGGAGGTGCAGAGGCTGGGAGGAAGCCGCTCGGGCGCTGCGGCGGTGCGAGGCTCGGCTCGGGGTTCGGCGGGGCCCGAGTCGATGCCGGTGCCGTCCTGAGGCGGGGGGGAGCTGCTGCCCTCACACGAGCGTGGGTCCTCGCCCCGGGTCGCCTTTCTCCCAGTTCTTCTCTGGAAACCGGTTGCCATTGCCGGTCAGTGTGCTCCCGAAAGTTAAGGTATTTTCAGTCCTAAGAATGGTTAAATACGGTGCCTTCGCTTTTGCAAAATCTTCACTGTGGTAAAGCACAGGGGAACCTTGGAAAAAGCCAGCACAGCCAAACGTGGAAGGTTTGTCGAGTTTTGCTTGTGAATGAAGAAAAACGTAAACACTTAGAACATTTTATCCCATATTGTATGATAATATTGTAAAGGAGGCAGAAACTGGTAGGTCTTGTGTGGCGTTTTGGTAACTTTAATAATAAAATTTTAATTGAGGAATGAGCACTGTTCTGTAGAGACATGACCGGGGAGGGATTTGCAGCTTTCAATACGGTAGCTTTGCTAATCCACAAACCTGTTAAGTTTCACAATAAAACCTGTCAGTCTTGCCCCACTTCTCAGCGCAGATTTCACAGGGTGGAGCAAGGTCTGGTATGGGCCAGTGGTCAGGTCTGGTATTACTAAAGCTTTGCCGTGTTTACAGCGTGTAGAGCAGCGCACCACGGCAAGCGATAGCAAACGATAGCGCGACGTTTCCGAATTGCTGTTTTGTCAGAAGGCAGCGGTGGTGCCTGCCTTCGAAAATCGCACTTCTTTGTCTTTGTCTGCCTACACTTAATATGCAGGAGGAGTCTGATTCATAGTTACTGGATATTTAGTTTACTGAGGAGGTTTCCAATTTCCCCTACGTATTTGGGTTGTGTCTTAGTCGTTCAGGCTGGGTGGAGGAAGATTACTGGGCCTGCTTTCTTGTTGATGAATGGTAGGAGTTGGATCTGGTCTCAGTCGTTATCTGTGCTTAAATATTTTGTTCCATTTTTTGTGCTTATAAGGTGTTAAGTGGGACCTCACTTTGTGATGTTTTTCTTGTGGCAGAAATGGTGTTTTTCTGAGTGTTTGGGGTAGGGAGTTAGACGCTGTCATCATGAACCCTTGGAATTCCTGCTAAACAGTCTTAGCATCACAGATAAAACAGGGAAGTTACCCAAATTAATGAAGTGCTTGAAGTCTCTCTGGTAAAAGCTGCATTTAAGCATAAGATTTTATGGCTCCTACATTGTCTGGCTGTTGTATAAAATGGACTGGCACATCTCGGAGTGTCTGCAACATGACATAAGTTGTCTGGTGGGCACAAGTTGCCATAGCCAACACCCGTTAGAGATAAAACTGCCGAAGAGTTTCAGTTTGTAAGTTCCTCCTTGTTGTGCAGGTAAATTTCACACAGCCAGTTGTAAGTTCCTCCTTGCTGTGCAGGTAAATTTCACACAGCCAGTTGTAAGTTCCTCCTTGTTGTGCAGGTAAATTTCACACAGCCAGTTGTAAGTTCCTCCTTGCTGTGCAGGTAAATTTCACACAGCCAGTTGTAAGTTCCCCCTTGCTGTGCAGGTAAATTTCACATAACCAGTTGTAAGTTCCTCCTTACTCTGCAGGTAAATTTCACACAGCCAGTTGTAAGTTCCCCCTTGCTGTGCAGGTAAATTTCACATAACCAGTTGTAAGTTCCTCCTGTAAGTTCCTCCTTGCTGTGCAGGTAAATTTCACACAGCCAGTTGTAAGTTTCTCCTTACTCTGCAGGTAAATTTCACACAGCCAATGTGACACGTATGGCAAAAGTGAGAGGAGGCCTGCACACGCTGAAATGTGCTTTGGAATGAGTTTTTGTAGCTTTTGATTTTATGCTCTTTAAACTTGAGAAGAATCTGTCTGGTGCTGTGGCAGTGGAGGATACTCTTGATCCCCATTTGTGTACAGTTCCTGCTTCCTTATTTACAGAAGGAAAATAATGGATGGCTTCTTGGTGCTTCTGAGCTGAACCAGTCTGTCTTGTAGTGAGGGCACTTGAAGTTTAGGGTATGTAGAAGACAGTCTTGGAGGCAATAAAAAACTTCTGACCTGCTTGGACTGGACAATGGATAGCTTTGCCAGAGATGCTCAGTTGGCTAGTGTGGAATAAGAAGACACAAAAATAAAATCATGCTCCTATGTGACATGTTTGTCATGGCAAAGCACCTTAGCTATGTGAAGAGAACAAAACTTTTCTGTGCTCTATGTCAGGCACCTTAATGATGTCAGGAGAGCCTGGTATTTAATTTTTACTAGTTCAGTTTTCCCAGAGTCTTAATTTCTTTGTGTTAAGTCTAATAATTTAGCCTAACTTCCCAGGTGCTGCCATGAATGGTCAGACAGAGGTTTCTGTAGAGCCTTAAAGGCATATCCTTACAGAATACCCTTCACATTCCTTATTTCTGTTTATTCAGCTCTTGACTGATCCCCTGCTGTTTCTTGCTTACTGTGGTGGTATGAAAGCAGGCAGAGAGGGGCTGGTGTGATAATGGGGGGTTATATGATTACCAGAGTATGGTGAGATCTCTTGAGGGTAATTCTCTCAGACCGAGCAGCTCGAAAAGCTTTTGAGTCATTGGTGAACTTTGAGAGGTGGAATTTGAATAAAGCTGTCCCAGCTGCAGTCAGCTCAGTGAGGAGATTACTGGGAGATGTACAGGTGCTTGGAAAAGACAGGTGACAGCGCCAGATCAGACCTGTCTGAGGGGATGGCATCAATGGGGACGAGCTCGGAGGGAGTTGGGATGACATGAGCAAGGATAATTGCTTGATACTTTTACTGTAGGCAACCATTTGTATAATTTAGGTAGGTGTTTATGTAACTCTTAATTGCCATCTGCCAGTTCTTCTGTTTATGAAGGTTCAGTTTGCTTGGTTGCAAAATAACTGTAGTCTGTGCGTGTTGTAGGCACAGAGTTTGTGGTGATTGGGAGTGGGGCTGTGGCCTCATCCCCGATGGCTCCAGCTGTGCAGGACAGGTGAACCCTGTTACAGGTGAGGAGCCGTGGAGTGCCCAGGGGTGCTGAGCAATCACACGGGGAGCAGAGGGCACACTGGGGCACTGCATTTAAGGTGAAGGTTGTAAAAGGCTGCACTGAAGAGCAGTAAGGAGCAGATGCCTGAAGCCTCCTTTGGTGTCAGTTGTGGCTCCACCACCCTTCAAATATGAGTAAGTGGTGCCTGTACTAGAATATAAAAATGGGTTTTGTTCGAGTTCTTTTCAATGCTGTATGCTCCTGGTTTTTGCTATGTTTCACATGCCGTGTTCTAGAAAACTTCATGATAGTGTGGTAAGGCATACATGTGCTTGTACTTCTCATGGATGTCAGTTTGAGAACTCAGATTCCAGTTTGGAGGGTTTAATACTTGTATGAGTCTTGTGCAGGAGATAAAAGCAAGGAATTCTAGGTAATTACTTTTGGAGAGCTCTTCCATTGGCCTGGCTGACTTAGGTCTTGCCTGAGACAACAATGAGGAATATAAACCCCCTCTCCATGCCTGCTATTATCTTTTAGATGCTTCAAGTAAGAAAACTATACAGATAGTCTTCATTCTAATGCTTCTTGGGTGTATTTTTGCACAAGAAGGAAGGGTAGGGTCCTCTGCTTTAATTTTGCTTTCTTTGAGTGTGAAAGGCAGAGGGGCTTGGGAGTTCTGGCTGCCCTAGACTAGGGGATAAACCTTCAGGATTAAATTGTCATCTTGATCTCTTGGGTTTTATTGCTCATTTAACATAACAGTGCTGTATTTCTGTGTGCTGTTGTGCACTAGCTTTATGAGGTTGAGAAATCTGGCAGTTGAGATCCTTTTTTTACTTGTTTTTTACTACAGGGTGCTTCAACAATCACGGAGACAAATACAGAGTTGATCTGTATTCTGGTATACATGCTATCTGGAGGTACCTGCATGCTGTCACCATTGAGGGAGATCCCTTGCTCTATCTGTGTATATATGGCAAAATTATGTAGTTGTTTGGAGTGAGCAGAACTTGCCCATTTCTTTTGGTCTTTTTTATCTGTCACTGTTATTTTTTTTGTAGAATGGTGATAAAATGTAATAGGGAGGTGTGAGGTGTCTTCTTTTCGTGCAAAGAAGGAGATATTTAGTGTACTGCTATGGTCAGATGTCTGAGTATAGAGGGACCTGGCTGAGTTTTGTTAATGCTGTCTGGTAGAGTTGTTATGGTGAAAAGTGAAGATGTCCAGATGTGACCTTGAGTCTGGAAATTGTAGCATGATTACAGTTCTTCTGAGGTAGAAAAGCCTTATCTAATTACAGGTTTGAAGGTTTTGCAGGTCAACCATTTAGTTTCTTACTTGCCTGTGCTACATACTGGTGATGTGATGGCAAGTTGTAGTTCCATACTTCTTTTAGAAAAACATGGTCGTGTCATTTCAGTTTGACTATTCCTATAGGTCAGCAAAAATGCTGTTACATTTGCATAGACTCATGAAGTCCCACAGAGAGGAGGAGTATTTCAGTTTGGTGAACCTTCAGTGATTTCAGCAACAGTCTTTCCAGCATATATCACCCAAGGATTGGAGTCTTTATCTTCATTTTAAGCTGGCCAATTTATCTGTCAGTCTCGTAAAAAAGCAGATGCTTTTAGGTAGTGTACACCAAGTGAAGTTGTTGATGTTTCAGTGTTAAATATTTTTGCCTTTTTAATGTTTTTGTTAGTATCAAATTTGGTGTTTTCCTCATCACTGTTTGTCCCTCCCCCAGAAACCCCAACATTCTGCCATAGCATGTAATTCTCAGGTACTTGGCATTTATTTTGTACACGGAGCTCATTTGTATCATATGTAATTTCTTGTTTGATGTGTACTGGCAGAGGCTTGTAAGTGTGATTTTGGGGAATAAATACTAAGATAAGTCTGCAGCGTAGAATAAAGTTGGACTTTAATGTAAGCAAGCTTATGCTAGTAAATAATTACCACTTCAGTTCTTGAGAGGAATTTGCTAGTAACTATCTACTTAAGAGGGAAAATATGGAAGCTGTAATATAAGGACAAAACAAAATGAAAAAAACCTCCTCTGCAAGGATCTTTGTTTGTTTTGTACTCTACATCTAAGCCAGCAATTTTTGCAGAACACAAGCTCTTATTTACCCAGAGAAAATTACTGGCCTAGATTTCCGAAGGGCTGAGCACCCATATCACATTTTAGGGAGCGTGGTCGCTGCAGGGCTCTGGGAGTACCTCTGAATGTCACAGATCTCCCTCTCAGCCACCCCTCTGCCTTTCCTAAAAGCTTCTTCCTAAAGATGAGCCTCTTGTTGGGAAGGGGTAGGAGCTGGTGTTCTGTTTATCTTCTGGGGGATTTGCCAGCAGCCCGGTTTGCCTGTTCCTTGTTTTACAAACAAGCAAGGGAGTGAGATGGATGGGACTGGTTCATTTCAGCAGGGCTGCTGGAACTTCATGGAAGCAGTTACTCTGTTAAGGGTGAACTTGTTTCAGGCAGCAGCTCTGTGCTGCCAAACTGTGGTTTGAGTCTCTCTATGGAAGAAGCAGAATGTCAAAAATAGCTTAAGGAAGAATCAAAGAGATTTATATAATTCTAGAAATAGGAGAAAAAGCTGGAAAGAGCAGAAGGAGCCATTCCTATTTGAAGAAACTTGTAAATTCAAGCAGCAGAGTTTTAAATGCTACAAGCCCTTTGCTTACAGAGATCTCAATTAGTGTGTCATGGTTTAGAGTCCCTGGCCATCCTCTCCACCTGGTAATTTCACATCTGCTTCCACAGTGACCTAGGATTTTGCTACAGAGAAATACTCTTCAGTTTTTCATGCCTGCCTTTCAGCTACTGTTGCAGTTTGTGACAAGATGTTCTCAAACTTTGGTCTGAAAAGAGGTTTCTAGTCATGTGTTGGTTCTCGGTGCACTCCCACCTCTAGCTTGCCCTGCACAGCCCTGCTGAAGAAGTGGAGGTAGCTATTGGTGTTTGCTTTGCTGAGAGGCGGGCAGCTGGTGGTGTTGACGGGAATTGCGTGCAGGGATGGTTGTCACAGGAGCTCACACAGAGAACAGGAAGATCTTGGTGTTACTGTGTAAATACTGTCCTCACTCTAAATCTGGTTGAGAGCTTTTCTTTAGAATCGGGCCCACATTCATTCACTTTTTTTCCAAATAAAGCTGGAATGTCCAAATTGGAAACATGCAGCAGTAGACATAAGGGTACCTGGAAAGTATAATTAAATAATGAAAAAATGGCCTGCGATGTACCTGCAAAACAGTTGACATTTTTGCCTTTGTTTTTTTTTCAAGTGCTAAGTTCCTGCCAGTGAGTTTTGAGTTGAAAGTTTCCAATATTTTCAAATCGTGTGTCATTTGTTTTAAAATACATACTTGACATAACAGAATCCATTCATTTTACTCTTCAATGATTTAACTGTTACAGGATTGTAACAACGTCAGCACTTTCCACTTCCCAGAAGTGGACTCCTGTTGCTGAAAGAGTAAGGGAAATCTGTATTTCAGCTTCACCAAGAATTTGAAGGCACAGTGATATTATACATCTCTTACAAAACTGCGGAGGGGACTGTAGTGATCTCAAAAATAGCAGTTTAAAGTTGGTGTCTGAAAACTGCTATTGAATTTGAATGGATAGTAGCCAGTTTACGGGATTATGCATAATGTCAGCCAATATAATGGCATGTTTTAAAAAAATACAGATAGCTATTTTTGACCAGGTGATGTTGGTGTTCCCTGGTGGACTGTGGTCTGACATCTGTCAGGGATGTGTTTGATTTTGGGAAATAAGAATATCACTTAAACATTTTTTTACTAAGATATGAAGGCTTCTATTTTTTTCTTTTAAAGTGATGTCCTTGCTCGTTTTCTCTCTCCAACCTGTTGTGGTAAAATGCTAGGTCTTGCAAGGACATTTTTTACCCCAAAACTTTTAATCGGATGTGTCTGGACTTTTAAACGGTCACATGATTAGTAGCGAATCATAAATGAATGTACTATTTCAGAGGTACACAGGGAAGGACTAAACCTGTTTAATGTAGCTTAACAATGCTGCAGATGCAGTTATTTATTCTGTAGGGTTGCTCTCCGAAATGTGTTTTAACCGGGGAGTTTTGCTGTTACCTTGTTGACATGTGAGGGTTACAGATTAATAGCCTGCCCCAGGGCCCAGTGGGGAGAGCAGCATGGCTGTGCTTTCAATGGCCATGTCCCTGACAGTGAGAACAGATGTACTGCTTCATCCCCTCCTTGAGAGCCATGTGTGGGGCTGGCAGGGCAGGGGGCTGGGCCTCCAGCCTTCACGGCTCATTGGTAAGGCAGAAGGTTTCCTGGGAGCAGGTCAGCTCTTGCCGAAGCTGCTGTGCTTTGCCTGGCACTGGTCAGTGGTAGTACAAGAAGCCCAGATGTAGAACAATGCTGTTTAGGCATTGCAGTAATGCAGTGTATTGCAGAGACCATGCAGGGAGTTCACCGTGGCTGCGTTTCATGCTTTTGTGTGATACTATCCAGCGTGTTTTCTGAACCGTTTGGGCACAGTGGGGCTTGTATTTGGTGTTCAGTAGATGCAGAAGACATGAGTGCAGATCCGGGTCCTGCTGGGATGTACCTGGGGGTTGGTGTCTCCTTTGCCCATTGCTTCCCCTTTCAGAGCACAAAATGCAAACGCTGTTCCCTGCTGTCCAAACAGGACGTGGCAGTGTGTTAGCTTGTAAAGGGAGAATTTGTTTTGCCTGCACTCAGGGCGTTGGGGTTGTAGCAGGAAAGCACAGGACAGTTAGCTCCTGTTGCTGGAGGAGGAGGGGATGCAAGTCAGGAAAGGATGTCTGGGGAAGCTGGCTGCTCCTTACCTGTCAGAAGGAGTTGGTGATATATAGCCTCAGTCCTTTCTTTGTTATTAGAGTTTGATATGTGGGATATCCTGGCTGTCCTTTTTAAAACTTAAGTCTCATGTCATTTTAAACATAACTCTTACTGGAGAAGTTTCCTTGCTGTTTTCTAAATGCTGATCCAGATTAGTAGTGGATGCAGTTTGTTCATCTGGACAAGTGAAGAGATTGAAGCCTGTGACTTTGGAGTGCAGGCCTGTCTCTGGTGCAGTGGGTCATTCTGTCTGAAAACATGCATGGTGTTCTTCATGTGGCAGAACTGCTGCATCTGACCTTTACTCCACTCCTGCATGTAGAAGCTGTGAAGAAGTTGCCATCTTTTTCAGGTGCCATGGTTGGAAGCCCTAGGAATATGTTGATTTTTTTTTAACTAGGGAAACCTTTCCCAGACTGGGGGACTTGCCTGTAGTAGTGCTTTCAGCAGATCTGTGAGTTGCTCCTGCAAATTAGGAGTCCTTTAACCTACTGAACAGACCTCTGCACCATTTGGAAGATGGTTGCCTGACTTAGACATTCTTTAAGGGAATTTTGCAAAGCCGCTGTCAGCAGCAACTTACATATTTCATGTTCATCTCCTTTATTTACAGTTTCACTCAAGTAGCTGCTCTCTTGAGACATGAAATGCTCACCGTGCTGGGTGTCCTCTTGGGGTCTTGGTAGTCTTCCTGGAATTAGCTGGGGACAGAGAAGGAAATGGTTGATTGTAAAGAGTCCTACTCTGAGAATATAGTTACTGATGATTTGCGCCTGCACAGGCTACTACCTTATGGAAATCTTTTACTGCTCTTGGTTTTAACGTTTGGGTTTAAAAAAACCACAGTGGAAGTGGATGGGCTAATATTGACCAAACTGTTAATATTTTACAGAACCTAGTGTGAGTCTTGCTGGGTGTAGAAAATCCATGTCTTTTGCAAGGGCAAACCTGGCTCTGTGTTACCATGGCTAAGTGTTTACTGGAGGCATGATATCTCTTCAATATCATGTCAGTCATTTATTTAGAATTTACTTGCTCTTGCTTGACGTTTTTTTCAAAAATTTCAACTAGTTTCTTTTCAACATGTTCTTTTTCCATAACCTGCTTACTGCAAAGGCAGGTCTCTAGTTTTCAGACCAAAAACGTACAATATCTCAAATGTTCAAGAGGATTAAGCAAGGATTTAATTTGTTTTTGGTATAATAAGTGGCAGTTGTTTACTTCTTCAGCAGAATACTTTGCAGTATTGCAGCAAGACCGGTTTTTCCTCCTTAAAACTCTTCAACTCTCCTGAGTAATCACGCCAGTGAAACAAGTCTGTGTATTCAAAAAAGGCTAGCATGAAAACAATAATATATCTGAAATCCCATTTAAGAGTAGGACTCCTTGCACTGTGATTGTATCTTCACTTACACAAAATAGGTTTTTTTGTCTAAAAGCATGAATGGGAGAAATTCCATAACAAACATCAGATAAATATTCAAATACCCTGGGTATTTGCCTCACCAGATATGTTCCCTATGTCCTTCAGGCAAAGTGCATCACCTGGTCTGGGTTCGTTCAGTGCCATCAAGAACAGAGACTAGCAGAATAATAATGTAAACATAAAAAAAATTTGTCCCTCGTGCCATTTGTAATTAAATTTGCCTCAGTGAATTTGGTGCCCAGTCTGATTTATTTTGTTATAAAAATGTCAGGGTTGATACTGCTGGCCACTTTACTGTGAAAATTGACTTTCCCACCAGTTTGTCCTTTGGCGTTTTCAGTGGGAATAGGCAGCTTGTGTTTCATCTCTGGCCTGCAAGTGCCCGTCACGAGATCTACTGTAGAGATAGTGGAAAAACTGAGGATTCTACAGTGTTTATGATAGATGTACCTCTTCCAAAAAAAATCCATTTCTTTCAAAAGAGGATTCATTAGTTGTGTTGTGCTGTTACTGAGAAACAGAACAAGGACTACGCAGTGCCTGCTGTCATCCCATGTACTAAATAAGTTTTAATTGTTGGTGCCTTCCTTGAACTGTCAAATTGGAAAGTAGTTTCTTAGTGTGAATCTCAGTGTGAATCAACAGACAAAGTGTAGAGGTAGTTTTGCATATGACCATTTTCAGCCTTACAAGTCTTTTGCATCTCTAATTTAAAGAAAGAAAAACCATTGAGTAGTAGCACCCTCCCGTGGGATTTGAGCCCTGCTCATGTTTGTGCCTTATGTGTGGTAGTGGTGTGTTCTGTTTAGCTCTGCCGTACATCAGTGGAAAGCTGCAGGAACATATGGATAGCAGCCTAATCTAAGGGCTTTGCTGAAATGTTTAGAGTGAGTGACTTAGAAAATTTTGAGGTGTGGTAAAGAGGCAGGTTCCTGCAGCAGAACAGTGCCAGCAGATGCTTCCTTTGAGGCTGACAGCAGACATCTTAACAATTCATATCCGCAAAACTGTTGGGAAAGTCTTAAGACCTGTCAGTGTTATAGATGGTGCTTAACTCCTTTGGGAGCTCACCCATACAAGCTTAGCCTTAAATGGGTTTACTTCTTAACCTGTCACTATTAAATAGTCAGTCTTTGGTTTAGGTCTCCCTGAAGTGCATAGGATCCTAGAAATGCAGGATATTGCTCCCTATTTGCTTTGTATTTTAGAAACAGTTAACACATAGTAGAGTTCCAGAGAATATGTGCAGATCACCCAAGAAGCCTCAGCAAATACTCCTGCATGTGCAGGTAAACCACAAACAGGCCCTGTTGTGCTGGTGTCCTGTCAGCAGCAGCAGGGCACTGCAGATGCCTTGGAAAGGCTCTTTTCTCCAGGTGTGCAACCTCCTTGGGAGGAGGGGATTCTGTTACAGCTTTGCTTTGCCAGCTTTTCACTGTAAATAGCTTTCATTCAGTTTTCACAGAGTAGCCCAAGGCTTTTGGGGAAGGACTGGGCTGGAAACTCAGCACACTTATTGCCATATGATGCATGCATTTAGACAAGGTGGTGAATGAAGCACAAGAGGCATCTTAAACATTGAAAATCTTGGTAATATTTTAAGGTTTTTAGCTGTAACAAAGATAAAATCTGGGGAGAGTTTAATGAACAATAAGTATCAGGACTGCAGAATGCAGTTTAGCTGCTTTAGGTTTCAGCACACTCATTTAATTACTGGATTACTGAAGGTTTTCTCTGCTGTGGGGAATGTGTGTGTGTGTGTAAGGGAAAATGTGAACGTTTATACAAAGAACTGTGAATGAATTTTGGGGATATTGCCTTTGTGTTGCCTACACAATCCCACTCTATATTATCCCTGCCTTAATTTCTTTTCAAGAAGATTGTAGATAGATCTTACTATCACTTAGACTCAATTATTTCAGTGTTCACTTCGCCATGTGATTTAACACGCACAAGTTTATTCTTTTCTGTCCTAGGGAGAGATTTCCTTCCAATAATTACCTTTACTGCCCTTTACCCTTCTGCACATTAGTTTGTTTGGAGAGACATAGTTGCTTGGTAAGCAGCTCCAAACAAGGCAGTCAGTGCCTGGAGCTGTCTTGGAAACATAAATTATACCTTTTAAATAGCATGTTAAGCTTCATTTTGCAGAAAGTAAAAGACTAGATGTACTGAATACGCAAGCTCTAAACATTTCTCCCTGAGCTAGAGGCCCTGTGAATTCATCAGGAAAGCACCAGTTCACTCTGCCCTTCCGTACTCCATTGGGGCAATGCAGGCACAAAGACATTCAAGTTACCTAACAACATCCATTCACTCAACCATTGCTTTCTACTGGCAGCTGTTTAGTCATATGGTATTAAAATGTATTTATGAGATGAGTGTGATGCAATGCTGCCAGACAGATTGCTCCTGTGGTAGCAAAGAAATACATATTTAATTTTGTGGAAATTTCTCAGGATTATATTCTTCTGTTTGCCTTCCACGATGACCTTCTTAATACTTAGTATGGATACAAAAAAAAAAAAGAAAATACAGATAGTAAAGACCAGCAGGGACAAAGTGCATACATTCTTTGTCAAAACTCTTTTAATTTGAATTCAATGGTAGTTAGAACAGAAAATTTCTTGAACTGAGTGGTACAGAATTACTTCTAAAAGCTGTTTCATTAGTTGATCTGTATGCTGTACAAAATACAGTCTGTTATGTAAGGGATGGTTGCTTAACTCTGCTATGTTTACTATAAACAGTCCTTATATCTAACTGTTTTGTGGTAAATATAAGGAAAAGCAGGAAAAGGTTCCATTTGTCTTGAACCTTTCAAAATTTAGTGTTCTTATTAAGATGGAATAATTATTTAACTCTACGGTTATCAGCAGTAAATATTTTTGAAGTTGATGGTCTTTTTGTATGTGGAAAAAAGCAACTTTTAAATTGACAAAGCTATGAATCTTTTAAAATAAAATTACCTTCATTATACCCTGGTGTTTCTCAAAAACACAAATAGTGATCATGTTTTGCCCATTTCCTCGCCTTTTCCTGTAAAGTAATCTCTCAAATCTCTAATCTGATCACTTGTCCCTCAACTAAAATTTAAAATAAACCACTGGGTAGTGAATATAAGATAGATAGTTACTTATTGTGCAGTCTGACACTGTATTTATAGAGCATTATTTCATTTGTTGCACTAAAAATAGTTTGTCAGTTTCAATAGAAACCTTTTTACTCTTTGAACTTTGAGTGTGTTAATTAATTTTTTTAATGTTATCTTCATGGTTTTGCTGGTGATAAGTTGGAAAAATGGGTATGTTAATGGAAGTAAATTATTAAATTGGTAATGAGGAAAGAAGGTGTCAATAGCTTAAAGGTGTCTGTGTTAGGAGCAAGTTTCAAGCTGTGTGGCAAGTTTTACTGGCCTTGGTTTACTGATCCAGTAAAATTCATAGTTGTTCAAGGTAGGAGGAACCAGACTTCTTCAAAATAAGCAAGAGCAAGACCAACCAGATCATGTTGTTAATGGAGCTTGGCAAGGATACGTTTTGTCCACCTTGTATCGATTTTAGTTGTCTTCGTGTGAATTTATGTTGGTCAGTGGTCTTTAGGTAAGAGCTGGGATGTATTTCCTTGCCTGTAGAATAGCTGTGATGGTGTGAAAATATGCCATGTTTGTCCTGTGGAGATAACCAAGGAGACAAGCGTTCATAAGCCGGGTTTGTTTGTTGGGGTTCATCTGTAAAATGCATATTGCTGGGAAAATGCACATACTGTTTGTCTGTAAGCAAGCTGGAAATACATTCAGATTTTGCCTTCTGTGGGTTCCTTCTTTTCACTCACACATGAATTAGGTGTGTTTGTATAAAAATTGATTCTGTGTGCATGATCAAAGTTGACAAGCCTTAGTCTTTGTTGCAAATACTGTGGACCAGGTGGTCAGTGTGGTAGGTCTTTGTTTTTCATGTGCGTACTTGAAATGCATTGTTTGCATTAAGTAAGCTGTTTTTTTCTTGACAGTTTAGTGATTAAAATTTGATTAGTTTTAAATAACTGTAGTCATTTAAATACTGAGAACAAAGTTAAACTGAAGAGATAACTTGACCTTTTCAAGAAAATAACCTTTTCAATAAAATAATAATAAAGTAATGGGATTGCTTCTTTAACCTCTCTTTTATAATTGCAAGGGAAGGCTGTCGGTTGTTTTTGGTAGAGGGTTTCTGTGAACCATTTTATATATTTGTATACGTTTTCCTTAAAAATTAGAAAATATGCTAAGTTTTTATTAGCTTATGTTGTTGTGTCAGCAATAGTAAATATCACTAATTTTATTCACCTTAGGGCAGAATCCAGAAGTCCAGAGCTGTGTGTCCTACTAAGTAAACTACTAAGTTTGGTTAGCACAACTTTTCAGTTTGGGATGCAATTCCTAACCAATAGTCTGATGTCCGAGTAGTTTTGAGGTGTTTGTTTGGTTTGATTTTTTCACAAAATTGTTAGGGTTGGAGGGATCTCTGGAGATGATCCAGCCTAACCCCCTGGCCAGGGCAGGGTCACCTGGAGCAGGTGGCACAGGTGGGGTTTGAATGTCCCCAGTGACTTCCCAGGGCAGCCTCCTGTAGTGCTCTGCCACCCTCAATGTAGAGAAGGACTTCCTCGTGTTGCTACCTCAATGGGACTTCTGGTTTATGGCCATAATTGCTTGGTTGGGGTGGGTGTTTTTGTTTTGGTTTTTTTGAGGGTTTTGTTGGTTTTTTGTTGTTGTTTGGTTGGAGGGGATGTTTGTTTTTTGACAGCAGCAGATGAGACCCTGAGCCATGCAGCTAACGAGAGGTGAAGTGTGGGCCTTGGGTTGCACAGGATGGATGGGGTCTCCTTAAGCTTTTCTATATTATATTGCAGTGGCATATTCTCATGTTATACTGCAGTTGTATCAGATATTCTAGCAGTGTTTTTATCAGCTTGATGGAAATTTGGATTGCAGCTGATGCATTGGATGCACTTAGGATGAGCTTTCATGCTTGGTTTTAGTATGTAAATTACTTTTCTTGCTCTTTGCTGCTAGAGAAGAGTTCCTCCTGAACTGCTGTGGTAAATAATCACAGAAATTGTCAACAGTGTAACAGAACTTGAGTGCAATTAGTCCTTTATCAATGTTGAACTCTGTTAAGGTCAGGGATATGAGACGTTCTGATAAAGGCTTGAAAATAGGCTTTCCAAAAATATATGCTTGGACTTAGGCCTTCCAACCAAACCATGTAGACATTGCTGTGGTTTTTTCCTCCTTATTTTTTGTGTAGTTAAATTATATTTTCTTTTAGGAGGAGGAAACTGGAACACCATTTAAGACAGGAGGTCATCCATTGGTGGTCGTCCACCTATGTTATTTGTTGTTCCCTTAATTCAGTGGTCTAAGGTAAGACTAGAAAGATATTTTGGTGTATGATACCCAAGTAGGCCATCTTGCCTTTGAAAAGCAAAATCACTGAGTACCGTTAGATTACCATTGCTGAAAGGAAAGTTGCTTCTTTGATTACAGGAACAGAGTTACCAGCAGCTGACTCTCTGATGTATTTAAAAAAAATACAAAAAGGATTTTTATTATTTAAAAAATAGTAAAAAGGTCTACATTGATTTGTACCCAGTTGAGTTTTCCTAAAATCGTAGAATGGTTTGGGTTGGAAGGGACCAAAGATCCCCTAGTTCCAGCCCCCCTGCTATGGGCAGGCACACCTTCCACTGGAGCACGTCAGGCTCCCATCCACCCTGGCCTGAGCAAGGGATGTTCCAGGGATGGGGCACCCACAGCTTCTGTGGGCAGCTTGTTCAGAGTCTCACCACCCTCACAGTAATGAATGTCTTCCTGATATCTGATGTGAGCCTGCTGCTTTCACTTGGATCCCATTCCCTTTGTTCTGCCACTACACACTCTTGTGAATAGTCTTCATCCATTTCTTTTGTAGGCTCCCTTCAGGTAAGGGAGGCTGCAGTTAGGTCACCTCAAAGCCTTCTCTTTCCCAAGCTGAACAATCCCAGCTTTTGCCTAGACACACGCTTTTCTTTATAACGTGTGGTGCTTGTTAAATAGTGCCTGCCTGATATGCAGGTGGTGTAGAGAGGATTTTAAAACATGGCTTTTTGCATTCACTCAGATTGGTGTTTGTAATAAAAATGGGGGTTTTTTGTGGTTTTCATGTTTTGGGGATTTCTGTCAATGGCAAAAAGGCTATTCCAGTTTTCTCTTGGGGAGAAGGTGGTTTAGAGATTACCGGAGCCTCAGCCCATGGTTCTTTAATGTGAAAAATGTCCTCTGGTAATGATTCTGGTAGTTTCTGGCTGGACTGGCTGGCCCAGGATCCCACGGGGAAGCTGCTTGTATTCACAGGACAAGGGCATTTACAGGATGGTGGAGTGAGGCAGCAGCAGCTGGAGGGCTTGGACCGTGGTCGGGCAAGTGATGGCTTTAAGTGGTGCTTGTACCTGGTACTCTCTACCCACCCCTGAGCCCTTCACCACATGCACTGGATGCCTCCCAAAAAACAGTGACCGCATTAGTCTGCTGCTTTGGAGTGGCGAGGGATTAGATGGCTAGGTTTCCTCCAACCAGCCTGCATCTGTGAGGATGATGTTTCAATGACGTTTTCTTAAAACTGTTTTGTTTTGTGTTTGTGGCTCAAATATTACAAGTTTCTATATTTCTGTCAAACAGAATCTGCCTGCGCTGCTGAAAGGCACATGTAATCCTCAAATGTCCTGTTGAATACACAATCATCAGTATTACACCGGTTTGGTCCTAAATAGTGGAGTAGAGATTACCTCCATTATGTTAAATGCAAGTAGACATTTAAGTGTGTGAGAGGCCAGTTAGATAGCAGGGTTTGCACTCAGCCTTCAGCAGCTGCATTTTCAGAGCATGCTGATGTGTCATGTGCAGTGTCAGCAGTTCCCGGTCCTTTCTCAGCTGTGTGCCTCGGGACGCCCAGGGACGTTCCATCAGCATGCCTTTTCCACATGCTTTCCTTTCGGGAGCTGCCGTCTTGTGCTGCCTTTGAGCGAGCTGCTGCACATAGGCTAGGCTTATGACTACCTGTATTAGCAGGGGATGTACAGCAAAGAGTGAGCAGAGTAAGCTTGAACCTCTTGTTATTGATGATAATATTTAAAAGCTAAAATGTAACAGTATTTCAGTTGTGAATACGTGGAAATTGTGTGTGCTGCTTAATGTGTTTCAGAAATCCCTGTTACTTTTCTTCTTTCAATACAAGAAAACAGGCGTGTAATGCCTCATTGAAAGAAGCCTGTAGGGGTGCTTTGTGAGGGACTTAATTAAGGGCTTTGAAAGACTAAACAAAAGGAAAAAGAAAATGCTACAGGGTTATTGTTATTCCAGCCCATTGGCTCAGAGAGCTGACCATCCATTGGTGCCTTCTATCCTTTTGCTAGCTGAATGACACTTTTGTTCATGGTTAACAGAGGTGAAAGAAGCCAATTATTGGCTGTCTTTTCCACAGGGCAGCTGCAGACGGATTTCACTGCAGGCAAATATGGACTCTTCTACCACAAGGATGGTTGTGATGACAGTTATTTTTGTGTAATTGTAGGAAAGAAAACAGATCTTTTTTTTGCCTTCCAGTGACTTGTGTAGATGTTTATTGAAAACTACTGTGAATATGCTGGCAGGGAATGGGAACGTGTGAGGGACTGGATTCCCCATGCTGACAGTGTACTCAGCTTTTTCTGTGAGCGTGTGAATGAGTGAGGGTTTTTTAATTTATTTTTCTCCTTTTTTTTTTTTTGTTTTTTTCCGTGAAATTGCAGCTGATTTTAACTGTAGCGTTTTTCTAATTGGTGTACAGTGTGCATTTAACTCTCTTATGGCTTGCCAGCTCAGGCTGTGCTGGCTCCTCTGTGTGCAGTAGTGATAGAGGGACAACCACTGCAGGTTGGTGGGAAGCCCTACAACAGCAAAGCATATCAACATACCATTAAGGAAGTGTCTGTGCCTGAAACTTGTCACCCCTTCTCCCACATCTCTGTTGCTTGGTCCAATACATGATAAAAATCTTTTTCACAAACTCTTTCTTTTATAATTAAAAATGTATTCTTTTCCCTGCAAATTTCCTTAGTTTCAGTGGTTGTAGTTTAAATGTGTAAAGAGGCTCAGTGGGCTAAGAACCAGGTTCTCTGACTGTTGGGATTCTGGAGAAGTCCCCTCCAGTTAGGGGAAAATTTAGAGCAAGGGCCAACGTCTCAGTCAGAGTTGATCTGCTTTTGTTACATCGGAAGGTTTCTTGTCATCTTAGCTGCTCGTTGGCCTCTCGGGTGCTTGAGGTGGGCTGCTTTGGTAGCCTCTTTGCATTTGGGCATAGCTCACAATAACCATGTTCAACAAGGGACAAAGGTGATGTTCCTCAGCTTATGTGGCTTTCTGCTGCAGGTGAGAGGAGAGTCTGCCTTTTGTCCTCAGACCTTTGCAAGTGGAAATGCTGAGTACACTCCTCCATCTCTTGGTGAATCAAGAGGTTTTATGCTTTCATTTGGTTTCTCTTTATCCAGACCGATTTTTTTCCTTCATAGATTTTTTTTGTTTGTGTGTAATGGCCTATTGCAGGTGGGACTGCTGCTGCCAGGTCCTGCTGTGTTGCTCACCCACACTGATTGAAGGTGGTTGTGCTTAACCCATGTACTCATATGTATCTATAGGAACTTGGAGATGGACCTCAAATCAAGAAGCGAAATGTAGCTGAAACCATCATAACTCTCCAGAGCAGGAAGGCTGATGAGGCTGTTTGGATTCTTTTATTCAGCTACACTCCTTGTCAATAGGCAGCAGCTTTGCCATTTGTTGAAGGTACAGTTTCCTGAGAGAAACACAGGCTGGGTGTTAGCACCCATGAGCTCAGCCACATGGGAAACTTTAGGCAGACTTTAATCCTTTAAATGTCATAAAGTAGAAATCATTCTTATGTTAAAATGCTATGCAGTAATTGATGACCAAAAATGTTCAAAGCTTAAGTTTTATCTTACCAAAACTGGTTGTTTTTCATAATTTTACTTAAGTTACCTTGAAAATTGCTACACATAAGCACATTTGGTTCTAAAAAGGTCCTTCCAGGTGCTGCCATGAAGTCTATTTTGGAACTAGGAAGTTGTACTATGTGCTTTTAGTTTTCCCACAGTATAGATATTTTGAGTGCTTTTTGCCAGAAATAGTTTTTAGTTAATCCAAGTTACATGTTGTGTGATTGAAAAAAGATGCTTAAACGCTAAAGCTGTTGTATATAGGTTTGGACTAAGTGCAATATTTAGATTTTGTCATCTGGCTTCATTGTATCAGTAACTGTGTTCATACACCAGTTTTGTTTTGCTGTTGTTTTGGTTTAGCCTTCTAAAAATGTAGGTCTTGCCCAGACTTTTGAGGCTCTGGTTGCTTTCAAAACATTGGGCGGGACAGACTAGAACACCAAAATAAACCAGAAAAAAAAAGAATAAAATTCCAAGTACTTATAGTTACTAAAGTTGGCATTTTTATGAAATTTGATTTATAGCTGTTTATGTTCCCTTGGCAGCAGAGCAAAAACACACAATGAAACTGCAACAGAAGATTTTTATGTGAATATATGTGTGAACTGATATCACTACTTTCTTACCAGTAAATAGGCTTAAGGCTCTGTGTGGACAGCTCAGGGACATGGGTAGCTTTAGCCTCCTCCTACCTCGCAGAGATGCAGAAGTAGTCTCCTCTGGACCCCAGGCTTGGGGAGGAACACAACCCGTGGAAACGCAGGAGATGTCTCTGCTGGAGCAGGGCAAGGCGCCGGAGCTGGCTGCGATTTACGCTGTGAGGCATTTGTTGTTTTAACGACGGTGTTGCTGGGTGTGGAGAGGGATGTGGTGTCCTCGGAGTCCAGAGGGTGAGTGTGACTCCCCACGCTGCCATTGGGGCGGGTTAGGTTTATGGCAGTGCCCTTGGAGCTGTGCCTGGTGGTGAAATGTGCCTGGTAGGTGCTGGGGATTGGCAGCAGGAGCCTGAGACTGGAGCGGGGGTGGGACAGACGGACCCAAATCTCATGGAACTGGTTTGGTTACATACTGCCTGCTGTTCCTGGGCTTCCTGCAGGGCTGTTCCTGAAGGGCTCTGATAAGGGAAAAGGGCTCCAGAACTTCTCAGCAGTCATGAACAAAGCTGTGGCTTGGTCGTGTGGGAAGTGCTGGTGTCGAGTTTTGCAGTATGTTTTAACTTAAAACACAGATATGGATTAAACCTGGAACTGACAACTCAATAAAGAAAAGCCAGTTGGAGTTGTTTAAAAATGACATAGTTAACCTCAGTGACTCACCAGTCATTCCATGTGATTCCATTATGGTAAGGACAATTGATGCAACTGGCAATGCTACCCTTTTTTAACTTAGTTGCTGGTGTAGTGTTAAACTTTATGTACCTAAAACATAACAAATATCCTTCCGTAAAACTCCTTTAGGCTTTCTGTTGTTGATTTTATAGCAGGCATGAGCTACTAGTGACGTTTTTTCCTAGTGTCAAGTTCCCACTGTCTTCTTCAATACTTTCCTCTCCTACTACCATAGGAGTCTGCTGTTCCATAAAAGGCAGCTAACACCATCTGATGACATAAAAAAAACATAGAAAAACACAGCCAGGGTATAGCTGGTTGAACTTTTAAGTGTGTAACCTGTTGCTGCGTTCCTCTCTCCCCTGTGCGTGGAGACATGGTTTAAAAGAAATAGAAATATTTCTGCTTTCCTTTACTGGCTATTACAAATAATGTCAAGTATTGCCAGAAATGGTGGTTGTAAGGTATGGTTTTTAGATGCTTTTTTTTGAGCTAAGATGATCTTTTTATAAATTATTTTTAAAAGGTCTCAAGTCAGAGGGTAGCTGTGATGTAACCATGCTGAAAGCTTTTCTGTCAGCAGTTTGGCTGATAGCAGGACATGCAAATTGGTTCCAGATCAGGGATGTGCATGATGCGAGTTCCCACCTGCTTTTGACCTCTTTGTGGTCTTACTGGTTATTTGCATTTTGTGATGAATACTCCTAGTATTGGAGAAGTATCTTGGTACAGATTTGCCCTCAGATTGCTGGATTAGTGTACCTGTCACATGGTGTGATTTTTATTTTTTTTTTGTACTCAATTGTCTGTCATTACTGTATTCCATAGAGTAAATAATTCTGAAACTGTGAATAATACATAATTTTACTCTGCTGTAAATCATCTGTAGCTGTAAATCTCTGTGCAAAAGAAATGCTCCTGCACTGAAAGACATTTTGTTCCCTCCACCAGTTTACAATAAGCCCTTCCTTTAGGCTGTAATCTGCACTCAAAGTGTGTCTCTTAAAAATTAACTGCTGAGCATGTTAACTTGCACTATATTCCTATTCCGGGACGGGATCACTTTCATAATAATGCAGTGGAATTTTTTTCTAGGTTAATTCCCTACCGTGTGTCAACATAAGCCATTAACTGTATGTGTGATTGCTTAATGGCTGGCCCGCAGTGACTCAAATACCAGTTCAAAATGGGGCTTTGCATACAGGTATTGTTCTCGCCAAGATCTTGACGATGGCTTGATTGGCACATGAATAGGGTACATTAGAGCTAGTTACTGTGTCTGAAAGAAAGCTAAAACACCGTGTTGGAAGGAAAAAAACCCCAACAACAGGTTGATGTGACACGAGAAGGAGGAGGCAGGAGAAGTAACTTTAGAGATATGGAGGGAGAAAGAGGGAGATGTTACTTCTCTTGCAGGAACAGGCCTGCCTGAAGTTTTGCAAGTTTTCAGTTGCTGCCAGTGAAAACGCTGTAGGTCCTGCTTCAGCAAAATGCTAAAAGCTCACTGAAATCTACAGGACGTATGTGATGCTTTTTTAAAAAAATTTTTAAAGGGTTCTGTGTACCACTATTTACTAAAACTTATGGTAATCAAAATCTTATTTAATAGCCAGGGTCGGTGGGTGATCTGAAGTTTATTTCTATGAAAAATCAGGTCAAGTGCTGTCACATAGTTTCCAGCTCGAGCCACAGAAAAGTGAATGGAAACGTTGTATGTAAGTCAGAGCATAATTCCTTTCTGCTGCTACCAAATGGAGAGAACCTACATATCTAGCAAACAAGAATTGACAGAACAGTCTCCTGTCCTGTTTTCCTGTTAGACAAGCAAAAGGGGCAGGGGAGGAAAGGTAATTAATTGATTTTGGAAAGGTCGTGATAGGTGGTAGCTGAGCATAGAACATGGGAACAGCCTTGGAGGGGGCTTCAGGCTCTGTTGGTGACTTTTTTTTTAGCTTACTTCACGTAACTCTGCACACTTGTTTTCCCTGCCCTGCTGTTTGCTCAGTGCATTTGGGCAGCAAACCCCTCCAGGTGAGGAGTGTCTCCAGCTGTGTATTTGTACAGCACCAGGGCCCTCAGCTTCCCCTGCAATACAAACAACAGATGATAAGACCTTGTGCTCATTAGCGAGATAGCACGGGCACTTAGGAAATGGCAAGTGGATTTGCTGGGTGGGAATGCAACCTGTGCCTTAGGTAGCCACTCAGTGCAGGTACTGACTGAGGCTTTAAATATTTGGATATTTTCTTTCTTGTAAGAGTGTTTTCCTGGAAGAATTGGAAAATGAAGCATGCTTGTAAATGTTGTCATGTCTCATAGGCTTTCTTTTACTCCAGAATGGCCTGTGAGTACAGAACAAGTTTGTGTGCTTTTAAGTGTTGGAGGTCCCTGTGATCTTGTCAGAGGCAGTAGAAGCATACTTGAGATTGCTGGGGAGAGATGGAAAAAGAAGAAGAAAAATCTGTAATAATTAAAATCTTCCGTTTTGTCATTACATTAACAGCTTTGTCTGTGTTAAAAGGATCAGTAGATAAGTATCAGAAGGAAAAAAATGTTGGGACATGGCAGATTGGAAATAAGGGACAGAGGCAGTAGAAGCATACTTGAGATTGCTGGGGAGAGATGGAAAAAGAAGAAGAAAAATCTGTAATAATTAAAATCTTCCGTTTTGTCATTACATTAACAGCTTTGTCTGTGTTAAAAGGATCAGTAGATAAGTATCAGAAGGAAAAAAATGTGTTGGGACATGGCAGTAAGGATTGGAAATAAGGGATGGTTAATACTGCAGAGTTCTGGCTGTTGGAATACCCAGTGGACCCTTCCCATTGGAAGATGGGCACATGTAGTTGTGACTGTCAGAAATGGAGAGAATGCAGGCTTTAAATACAATGTCACTGACACTGGGGTCCTCTCACCACAGAAATGTTAGGTAATGGTATAGGTATTATACTGTCATACTACTCCCTTGCAGTAATAGATGTAGGTAGTAGATAAAAGGTAAGAAATTAATTTCTCAACATGTTATTTAAACTTTATTTTCAACTCAAACATCATTGCAAACTCAAACACTTTCCAAGTGTAGGTTCCTCTGTAAACATCACCTTGGCCTCATATTTCTTTTCTTGCTGTTCATGATTTCTCACTGTTGGGGCTGGCATGTCTGTAATGCGTATCACTGGATTTTAGCTGCACTCTTTGGGTTCATAGTGCAGGCAGTTGCCATTCCAAGCAGCAGTTGTGACGTGGTGCTTCTGGAAGAGAACTGTTGGCTTCTTGTCATCATGAAGATAGAATAAAACAACACTCTACTACCAAGTTTGTTTCTTTTTAATTGAATTGAAAAGTACCTTGTCGATCCTGTAGGCTTTCCATGCTTTCATTACATACTGAATGCAATTAAGATATGGGGCAGTATTAATGTGACTTCCTTTATCCTGTCCCTTCAGTAGTTTTATCACCATCGTGAAGGAACTGGCTAAATGGGAGGGAAGATCTAAAGCAGAGATGTAATTCAGTTCCTTCTCTCCCATGAGACTGGCTGCTGAGGGGTGTGATTTGGATGAAAATCACATTGGTTTTCATCATATAAACATGTTCCTACAAGGAGCTGGGCACTGAATGTATTTCCTCAAGACTGTAGTATTGCAGTACAGCTTAATATTAGTCTCAGCTTGAGTTGGTCTGATTTCCTTTCTCCCCCTGCCCACTCGTCTTGGTTCCAGTGTCTGCCTCTCCTTGCTGCCGCAGCACCAGGAAGGCTCTCTTGGTTAACACAGATATCACCTGGACAAAACTTCAAGTACTGACCGTTGCCGTGCAGCTGTATAATCTGTCCTTTTCGTTTGTTTCTTTGTGGGCTTTGTTTGCTTGTTTTTGTTTTGGTGGGGTTTTTTTTGCTTTGTTTTTATTTGTTTTTGTGGGGGTTTTTTTGTTTCTGATAACTGGTGAAGAGCCTTTGGTCTGTATGCTAAGAAGAATCTATGTCACTTTGTCTTTATCCTCACCAGTTACTGTAATCAGGTCGTGATCTGTGTTATCAATTGTCCAGATGATAATGGATGGCTGATTGCTGCTGGGAACTTCCCAGCATCGTGTTGAGGTGCATTTGTAATATCCTGGCTTATTTAACGTAGTTTCTAAAAATATTAACAGCCTCAGCTTTTCCTACTGCTGAAACTGGATCATGGTTACTACCTGGGGAATTTTATATAATATTAAGACCTATTACCTAATAGTTTTGTACAAGTAGGTAGGAGGGCTTTATTCAAATATAGATAGCTCTGCCTAAGTAATTTTCTATGTGTTATAATTAAATAACTCGGTGGCAGACGGCCCAGACATTGGAAAAGACTGAATGGAGCCTACAGTATTACATGCTATTATCTATCAACAAACAGGTTAAGCTTGCTCAGAGGCAGTGTTTTATAGGAATTTAAAGGTGCCTTGTTGAAACATGATCTTCTTTCCTTCAACCAACGCTCCCCTCTCTTTTTCTATCTCCTTCCCTTTCTCTCTTTTCTAAACTTGACAGAATCAAAAAGCCAAAAAGTAGATAGCTATTAATAAAGTGCTGGGAAGCACAGAGGTGTATTTGGATCTTGTTTTAAACAGCCATTCTCAATTTGGTTTTGTTGAGATTTAATTTGGCTTTTCTGTAGCTAGGTATTTCATGGTTTGGCTTAGCACCTTTTTAGCAAAGCAGAGTGTTTTAGGTCATTAGCAAGCAGTGGTGGGAAGGTGTGTGTGTCCCCAGCTCAGTGCAGATCCAAGTTTGAGGGAGGAGAGCGTGAGCTAGAACAGAAAGTATAACACTGGCATCTCCTGTGGGTTTTAGGAGACAGGGTAGTACAACAGAGCTGTGCGGAAAGCTTCTTCGCCTGAGGTGTGCATGCATCTGGGAGAGAGCAGTTAGGAATGGTAGGTATTGTCTTTAAAAAAAAAAGAAAAAAAAAGGACTGTTGCAGCTAAATGTCTCTCAGTTCACAGAGACTGGCATTGTTTTCCTTTTCAATACCCATCAGTTATTTTGGGTCACTTGCTTTTATTCTGTGCTTATATCTTGGACTAGTTTATTTATCATTTTGTTGTCCTTTCTGTCCCTACAGGAAGTCTGTACTTCCCATTTTGTGGTCCCTTTTTGTTGTTGCAGCTTTTCTTCTTATGCAAGAATTATCATCCCACTCCTCCCTGTCCATCATCTCTAGTCATCTGTTCTTTCCAGCCAGAATCATGCTCAGGCAGTTGGTGTAAGAGTGAAATCTAACAGGGGTCAGGCTCCTTTATGGCAGAGGCAGTGCTTTAAAATGACAGAGGAGGCTACCTGTGTCTGCAGGAGACACTGGGACATGCTATGCGTTGCATCTAATGATCTTTTGTCTGATGCCACTTATGAAAGCTGTGGTTGAAGCCACTGTTAAAGATGAGAGTTTCTGTTTTTAAAATATGAGAGAATTAGTAAGTTGCCATCCAAGAGACAAAAGTATTTCTGCTCATCCTGAAGCCTGGGGGTGTTTCTCTTTGCTTAGTGGTAAAATCAACAATCCTTGGAAAAAAAATAAAATCCAAGTAACAAAACCCTCACATCAGGAACTAGAATTCTTGCAGAAGGATTTTAATAAAAAGTTTAAGTGTGTTATATTTTCTAGTTCAGTTCTGAAGCCTCCACCGCTGGTTGATCTAAAAGTGACTAAATGTTTGGCATTATGCAAGATGAGATTGTCCAGCAAAGCTGCCTTCCTCTTAGCCTTCCTCTTCCAAGGAAAATGGACACAACAGCTTTAAATGGGGAAAACCCAACAGTTTCATATTCAAAAGAACACAGAAACCACATTTGATGCCTGTTTTCAGCAGAGGGAGAGTTTCAGTGCTTTACCATGGTTGCCAGTTAGTATAAGTATTTTTAATGACTTTAAAGTGTTCCTGTGTTAGGTGAAAGCAGGAAACTGTTGGACTCAGCTGGAAGTGAATATTCAAGTAGTTGTCAGAATAAACTGAAAGGATCTACCTGAGCAGGCTGGAGACAGCAAATGAGTGCTGGAGTACCTTGGCTTGACTTTTCACCTTTTGCCTGTAAAAATTAATCTCTGCATTACCTGGGATGGTGAAAGAACATTCATAGCTACAAGCTACTAATTTTAGTTAGTTTTATTCTTTTCTGTAGTACCTTCTTGGAAGAAGGACAAAGCTTCTGGCAGAGTGTAAGAAGCCTTATTTATCATTCAAAGCTGCAGCCATGGTATGTAGGAGAGAGTGCAACTGTGTTTATTTTCTGCGTTACATCTCTCCCACCTGAAATAGTGACACGGACTGTAATTATAAGGCTGTGATTCATGTTATCCCCCAAGATGCAGCCTCTTGCTGAAGAGGTTACCACCTTTGGCAGCTCGTATTTTAGTTTCAATGCCAGCTTCTTGGCCATCCTTTCAGTTTCAATGCCAGCTTCTTGCCCCTCATGCCCTTCAGTATTTCCAGGAACGGGGCATCTGCCACCTCTGCCTTGGTGATCTTGGTCAATGAGTGAAGAGTTAGCCTGGCTCTTTAGCACAGATAAACCCAGTTAATGCCTACCTGGTGAAAGGTGCAGGTCTACCCATAGTTCTCACTTTTCCTGATGAATGTGCAGTGTAAACCATGGTATTACCATAATCTCGACTCTCTTGGAGCTGTTGTGTCTGACTTTCTGGGGAAAATGTCCCAAGTATAAATGTGGGTCTGAACTTAATTTTGAGGCAGAGGTGTAGTTTGCTGGGCTGACAGACCATACTGGGGACTTGTTGGAAGAACCAAGTCTGAACTTCAGTTTACCAGTAAAATTTAAAGCAAATGTATGGATGTTTTGGTGTTTTATTTGTTGGGAGTTTCGTGTGTTTGGTGGCCATTCAGAGGTTTGCAGAGGTTGTGCTGCTTTTAGGGGACTTAGATCTGGATGTAGTAACCCAATCCATAGTAGGTCTTCTAAGCCTAGTCCTGCTGAAAAGGGGCTTTAGGCAACTGCTGCCTTCTGTTGTGTGATAGCATCATTCCCATGAACACTGCTAGAGGATGGAATAGTACTACTAGTGTTCTTTTATTCATTCTGAGGAACTTTTTAAATATATTAGCACCCTAAATGATTTCTGGGCTTATATTACCGAGGGATTTTTAGTAGAGAAACAGATGGTGTATGACAGCTTCTCAGTGGAGATTTCTTTGACATGTCAAAGGGCATACTAATACTTATCTTTATTAAATAGAGAGCCTTCTTGATACTGTATAGACTGATCCCCTTTTTTTAAGTTTAGGAGTAGTAAAATGACTATGTCTTAAATGCAAACAGTAGAAACTTAGCAGGGACTATTTTTGTTTTGGACTGTGGCTTTGGGGATTATTTGTCATTATTATTTTGTTACAGTATATTGTGCTCTGCCATTTTTGTTGCAATTCTTCTATTAATTTTGTGTTATTAGGAGTATCTTCCCAAATTAACTAGGTCAACTTCATAGAGACTAGTTATTAAGTAATCTAATTTTAGTGTCATGGGTGTTCCTAATATTGTTTGAAAATTCTTGGTCATGAACTGCTTAATACTTTATTACCAGTGTATAGTGCTTATGAACTCATTCTTTGAGGAGATTCTGTAGAGTGAAATGAAAAAAGAAAAAATAATTTTAATATATATCAGCAAAGCTGCTTTTGCATAATGTTCTTCATTAAACAGGAATTGTTTTAAGACTTGTATGATGATCATTAGGAAACTTACAGAGCTGGTGCTTGGATATTCCCCAAAGTTTGCAAATCACTGCTATAATGATTGACTTGTTTATTTATTAAGAATTACTATCATATGTAATGAAGGCAAAGGCAGAAACTTCGTAAAAATGTCAGCTTTTTAGCAAGGCATCATGATAAGCAGTCCCTGAAGATTCACGCGATAAAGACAATCACAGTTTCTATTTCTGTCTGGATTTTTTACAAATTCAGCTTCACTGAAAATAGATTTCAGTAGAACTTGACAGTATTGATGATGGTTGTCATTAAGATGATCTGTTTCATGCTTACATCCAAAGAATCTACTTCCCAAATTAAAATTGTAGAGCCTAATACTTGAAGCTACACAGAAAAAACATTATTAGCTAATTTCAGATCCTAGAGAAATGAAAATTGCTTTGAATTTGGATGTCAACCATTCTGTGTGTCTGCGTGGTTTCCATTGGCTTTGTGTAGGATTGCATAGGGCACTTTTGAAACTGGGCTCTGGAAATTTATAGCTCTGGAAATTTCAAGACCACTGCATGTCAAAGAGCTGCCATGTAGTGGAACAAACGTGGATGCAGCCACAATCTGTGCCAAGGTGATGCATAAGCATTCATACAGTGCTTTCTGATGCTATGTGCTGTTATTTCTACTACCACTAGTTATTGTGGTGCATATGACAGTAAGGTTTTATATCACCAGGAATGTTTTTTCAGAGTTAGGATTTTCTTGCAGAGGTTATTGGTTCTTAAGATTAGGGTCTCCACTCTCTTCTTACTCTTCTGCCCGATTCATAAACGCTTCCCAGCTGATAACAAAAGTGGATTTGCAGCTCTCTAAAAAGGAGAGGACAAGCCTCGATGTGTCAAATGTGTGTTTATGAGAATTTGAAAAATGAGTGAAAATAGATGTTGCAGTCTCCCATGGAGCAGACAGATGACAGGTCATGGACCTGATACGTTCATTTACTTTTCTGCACAAGAAGAAAAACATCCTCAACAGCAACATTTTACTGTGACCAGGCTGCTGCCAAGGCACAAAACACTGCTTAAAGCATGCAGGCTGTCGGGTCTGGGGATAAAGCACCTCCAGTTATCTCCTGGAGCTTGGTGAAGGAACCTTTTGTACCTTGTGAACCTTTTGTGGATTTATTTTGGCTCTTACCACAGTTGGGTTTGTTTTATATATGCTGAACCTTATTTTGATGTCACTGCTCTTGAGTTAGGTTAGTGTACTATTAGCTGCTGAGGAGTAACTTTCTTCGTTTATGCTGGGAAGTGAGAAATGAAGTTTTTTGACTACTGTTTCATTAACACTTATTTTTGAGAAATGGTTGCCTCTGGATTTAGTGTAAGTGCAGTTTTAGAGGAATGGTGTCTCTGGATTTAGTGTAGGAGGGTAGTTTTAGAGGAATGGCTGTGCAGTTCAGAGGAATGGCTGTCTGGATTTAGTGTAAGTGCAGTTTGACAGGAATGGCTGGATTTAGTGTTAGAGTGCAGTTTTCACGCCACCTGAGGGTCTCTGCTGCACAGGTGGTGCAGCAGATCAGCTGCCGGTTACTTGTTAATGTCAGGGAGGAGCTTCAGCGATACTTGTTGGCCATTAGCGAGATAAAAGGAGAGTTTGGTTTTGTTTGTTTGTTTTTTTATCTGAATGATGTAGAAGTGGCATGCAGGCACTAGAGAACAAGATGTGGAAGACAGCAAGCAGGGAAGGCTCTACTAACAAGTGTTACTGAATTGCTTATTAACTGCATACTGGAAAAACCCAAACCGACGACCGAGTGGAAAGTAAGAACTTGGATTATGTCATGAACTGTTACGCAGCTAGTTGAATTATCAAACCAAATTGTTTTCATGCTGCTTTTATTCACATTGGGTAATAACTTGCTTTAGGACTGGATTATCTGTGATCCTTGTGTAGGTGTGAAGTGAGGTGATGGCACCAAGTTTGCCACTTACTGCTGCTTTGTAGAGAAAAAAGCTGAGCAGGTCCGCATACCTATCATGTAAGCACTTGCTGCCAGCTTCCCTCTGCTCAGGGACTGAGAATGAAATCTGCTTAAAACTATTACCTCGAGGACTTTATGGGTTTTATAGAAGGAAAACAAAAGAAAACAAAAAAAGACTGTGGTAGAGCTAGGACATGTTTCTGCTATTCTTGCCAGTTGTTCCAGAAGCGTTGTTTGCCAGAAGCTATTTATTAAGTCCTAATGCACGTATTATTTTTTTTAGAGACACTGTGGGATGAAAATTTGCGTGGTGGGTGGTCACAATATTTTTTTTTCATATGCTTGTGGTTTTAGAGTATTCTTAATCATCTGAGTTAAAACTGTATGTAAGTGTAAGTTGGTAAAAATTAGTACTGTAGATAACAGTACTGTAGAGCCTCTTCCATGCATGCCTTCCCTGTAGTTTCACAGTAATTATTTTTGTTTAGAGGTGTTGGAAAACTTTATTTTGTCAACTTCCCATTTTATAGGTCTTTGCTGCAGCTTGATTCTCAAATTACAGTGACTTGAAAGTTTAGCATGCAAATTTCTGGAAAGAGATATTACTGTGTGATGCGAGAGTAGTTTTTTTTTCTGTTGTCATACTCTCTGATGAGACTTTGTTTTTTGTATCCTCCTCATACAGTGTAAAAATCCTTTCCTGGTCATTGATAAATATGTATTTGTTGTTTTCTAGAGATATCAGCATGAATAACATCACGAGACTACCAGAAGATGCCTTCAAGAACTTTCCCTACTTGGAAGAGCTGTAAGTAATCTACACGTTAAAGTTTTGCTGCAACATCACGTGGCTGTATAAAGTGGGAGGTGGGTGGAGAAACACTGTTGAGCTGTGAACAGAAAAAGCAATTATACTTTAAAAATATAATCTTGTACCTGTTTGGAAACCAGGACAGTAAATGCTACTTACAAGGGACTTTTTATAGTGATTATTTTAATCATGGCTAGAGTGATGACACATATTAATTACAGTGTTATCCAAAGATAACACAAGAGTTGTGTAATTACCATTGTTTCTGAAGGAGCTACAGTATAGCTGTTGCATAAGTTCCATAAAATAGGTGTTGCTTCATTTACTGAGCAGCTGGCTTCCATTGTCCTTATAGGCTGCAGATGCAATGCTCACAAGCCCATCCTGACCTATATCAGAAGTTCTGTGGTACAGGGCTGCTTTTTGTTAATTTCTCTGGCAGAAATTTTTTCCCCCCACTTCCGATCTCCCTTTTGTCCTACTCTTATTTTAGCTTTCTTTGTTATGCTTTACTTAACTGATACTTGGATTTCTGAATCCCTGACCTCATGTGCTCAGTATTTTGCTGAAGTCTTAGCTAAGATGCCTTTGCAAAGCTGAAGCATGCCCTCAGCAGCATTGTCCTTAATTAGGTTGGGTTTCAGTCAGTACACAGGGAGGCAGGTTTGGCATTCACTTACTGCTTTAAGTGCTGTTAGGTGACACGTGCTTTCTGTGTGCCTTAGAGTTTCCTTATCTGTGAAGAGAGGGCGAGGGTAATGGTTCAACCTGTGCAAGAGAGCTTTGAGAACTTCCAGTACTAAGCAACAGATAAGACAAAACCCCTGCAATTTGCTGTGCCTCTCTTATATTTTCAGTGACAAACTAGAATTTCTTTTATTAAAGAGCATTTCAAGTACAAATTAAAGCTGTCTTTGGGTGTGACTTTGGCAAGACTAGGACTATGGATGCTGCTGCAGTGAGAGGTTTTTCAGTAAGTTACCTTAGGGGAAGAACAGCTTGTTTCCCCAAAGAGACCACCCTTATGAGGTAGGGAAGTGTTCTTCTGACTTCACCAAGCAGGAAACAAGCCAAGAATGAAAACCATTTGTAGAGGGCAAAAGAATAAATGAACCCTGTAGCAAAACTGCAGATAAAGCCCTGAACCCTTTGACTCTGGTTATCTGTTATAACCAGTACAACCACTGCACCTCACTGGAACAAAGATATTGAGAAATTGATAAGAGATGGATTGCCTGCTTCTGAAGAAAGATTTGGGCTCCTGTAGACTGCTTCTTTGCACTGCTGCCTCACTGGTTACTCTAATAAGGTGTTCCACCTCTCCTTAGAATTTTGATCTCTCTTACATCCTGATAACGTAGCAGCTACCATTACTAAAGCACTTAAATAACTCCATTTTACCCAGTTCTTAAATAGTTTTGACTCAGGTCAGTGCAACTGTGAAGTGCAGTTGAGTTGATTTATGTCAGATAAGTTGTGTGTGAAATCTCATTTCATGTTTAACAGGTCCTGGGTTTTTTTCCCTCTGATTTAAGCTATTGCTTATGTCTGTGATATAGTCAAGAATGCTTTATGAAGAAAAATAGGTTTTCAGATGGTGCTTTTGTGTAATTGACAGAATTTAAGAAAGGCTCTATGGCATGAGTAGTCAGCTGGAAAAAAAAAAGTGGACTAGGAAGGCTTGGTTGGCTTCAGAATATATACTAGCAAATATTCCATATGTGCTTTATAATATGCACTTGTCTATGTCTTTGTTTTGTTAGACTAGATCTGTAACCCCCTTTTTAAATTTTAATTCTTCACAGGCATGTTTCACACCAGAAGTAGAAAAGCCCAAACAATTCTGTTTTTCCAACTTTGATGACTGTGGTAGACTTCATTTTTTTTTCCTCAATGAGTAATTAAGCAATAAAACCTAATGGGTGGGTGTTATTGTGTAACTTCATAAACCTTGGGGTGTGTCAGGAGATAAGGAGGAAAGGCAGAGCCTTCAGCCATCATCTGTTGTGCTTATTACCTAAGAGCCATTTGCTACATGTACCTCATTGCCCCTCTGAATTCTAGGTTTTCAGTTTAAAAAAAATCAGGTTAGCATTAAGCTCAGAATTACGTGTGAACACAAAGAGCTTTAAATCATTCTTAGCATGCTTACTTGATGTGTTAAAACAACTTCTGGGAGAAAGAAACCTCCAAAACAAAAACAGAATTCCAGATTCCCTTGTTTCAGTTCAAGTTATTCTTAAATGGGAGTATAATGAAGTAAGTTCAAACAAAACAGCTTGCCTCCTTAAAAGAAATGACCAGCAGCAGATATGACAATGTTTCTTCTTCGTTCTCCCTGTTCCCTTTTCTCTATGGGACAGGGTACAAAAATACTTCATTCTTTATTTTTGCTGGTTATGAACAGGAGCAATTGAACTTTCATGCTTCCGTCTGTACGACCACAATTTTCCTTTTTATGATTGTCAAAGTTTCTTCCTGGCTTTTATTTATAGTTGAACCGATCCAAATTCTGATTGCCAGGCAAAAGTTGCTTTTTCAGCATGCAAACCTTGGAGTTAGTGTCCATGCCAAAGAAAAGTGATTTAAAGAAAAGACTTAAAGAGGTGTTGGAACCTGTGCTAAAAGTGACTTTTCATTGAGAAGTTCTCCCAAGAATTACGCTAAGGAAAATGAAAATCCCACAAACTAATGGGAATGTAGTAAGTACCTACACCAGCACGCAGTCTAGTGGGTCTCCATCAAGGAGACAGCCCCAGACACTTTTATCTTCATGCCATGCCATAGCCTTGCGCTGTCAAATGCTGTGTTCAATTAGCCCTTGGCAGATTTTGCTAATTAATCTTGCAAAATAGTATCATAGAATTTAATGGAATGGAAATGGGAGACAATTAGAATGTATTATTTAGGCAACTGAGTTACATGTATGGAGAGGCTGAGATTAATAAGTTCAGTAGGAGCCATTTGAAATGGGAGTTGTCATTTCTTCAATGACATGAATTATTTGGTAGTCCACAGACTTCAGAGGATCATTTTCCAAATCCTAAAAAGAGCACTAGTGGAAGAAGCAGAGCACCTGACTTGGAAAAGCTGGCTGCTCAATTCAGAAGTGTCCTCTGCATCACCAAAGAGGAAGCAACTCGGGTGCTTCAATTCAAAACCATCCCAGGCTGGTTTTAGATGTTCTGAATTAGCCAAGACACCTGCACCAGGACTGACAGGTGTGACACAGATGGGAAACCAGTGGGGGCCAGGTGGAAGAGGACATCTGAAATGGCACCAAACGGCCATGTTAAAGAATGAAATTTAAAGAATGAAATTCGCAGGAATAATGTGGGATTTTGTAACTTTGAGGTAATGTGCTGTGGGAACATTACTCACAGGTACCAGCAGAGGGGTTTTGCCTTGTCCAGGGTCAGAATGTGCCCGTTGGGTTGAGTGCCCCATGTGCCCCCATTCACAGCCTGGTCGTGCGTGTCACCGCGTAGCACACTCACCATCTGTCAGCAGGAGTGAGCACTGTTTATAAATGTTATAAAAATTCTCCGTGTCTGTGTAACTGATACCCATCTGGAAGTCATTTGCAAACTATTGGAATGGCAATGGTCAGAGTCAGGGAGAAGCAGACCACCAAGGGTTTTGCCTTAGCAGTTAATGATGTGTATTCTTCAGAAAATGCTAACGTAAACATGCAGCTGCCTTAAACACGATATAGAAACTAAAAATTCTTCAAGAACTTGGCCGTGGTTTTCTAACCACACCTGAAGTATTTATAGAAAGCTAGAAGAGGAAAATATAACTAGATAATGCAGTGTTTTTAGAAAGTAGAAACCATTTTCTAGTGTGACTTTTTAACTAGAATATCCAGGTTGTGTTATGTTTTGATGGCCTTTTTAAAAGGTGGCATCCCTTCCAGTATGTAAAGTTATCTAAAGTAGTTTGAAGGTTTTTAGACTTTATTTGTGAATGATCTGCTAGATTAATTGAAAAGGCAGTCTCTTACTGAGGAAGGCAAAATGAAAATTATTTTTGTTCTTGGCCAGTTTTCTAGTCTGTCTTCAGAAACTTGAACCACTCCAATAACGCAGAAGTGTCTTTGACTTAATGACCTTTTAAGCTTGTTTTGATTTCCACTCTTAACCCTTAAGAATGTTGTGATCTGATTTGGCCTGCACTCATGGGTGAGATTGAGATGATCACCTTTTAGCTGTGTGGCTGCTGGTCCATGCGAGAAGCAGAGGACTGCAATCTGTTCCATATCTGTCTGTGGGTTGCTTGTGACAGAAGGATGTGACTGTATGAAGGGGACGCAGGTAATTTCCCAGCCAGTCAGCCTTGGGCCAGGCCCTGGCCTCCTCCAGCAGCGGTCAGGGAGGAGGGTGCTCTGCGCTTTTGGACCATTGGGTATAAAAACCATATCACAGCCAGTAATGCTGCAAGGAAAATAATCCATCCTGAAGGCACCAACAGACACGAGGGCTCAGTCAACTTCCAGATGTGTACTGATATCAAGATCTGTTGTGTTTTTGTTTTTTGCTCATACATGATATGCAGTAGTCTCTCTCCTGTGACACTACCTTCAGATACTGTTTATCAGGCAAGGGCAAAACTTTCTGATTTAATGGCTGGTTGAAAATGGTTGGGGAAATAAAGAGTTTTCTCATTTCTGAAACACAATGCTATTCTGCTTTTTGAGAAATGAGTAGACAGTGAACAAGAGACCACACACGTGCAACTAATTTTTGCAAGAAAATAAACAGTGTGACTGAGTATTTGCTTGACTATTTAATTATATCCATGTTGATTACAAGCCTTAAGAGGATTTGCTTAAATATCTCCAGAGTCTCTGCTCATGGCTTTTAGTTGACAAAGTATATTTTAGGAACATAAGGAATAATTAAAATGTATACTGGCAGTGAAAATGAGGTGGGTTTTTGCCATAAGGTTGTAATCAGGAAGTATCTGCAAGGGAGATGTGTAGAGTTATTTTCCCTCTTGACTGCAGCTGAAGATGACCACCTGGCTGAAATGCCACAGCTGCTTATTTTTTGTAGTATCTGTTTCAGTGTGTAATTTAGATAGTACCCTTCCTTCTAATTTCTCAATCAGCACCAAGTTCTATCTTCCATGCAGAGGGAGAGGGAGTATCATGTCTTTTTTATTACCTGAGTTTTGTGAATAAGACATGTCTTGGAGCTATGCCAAGGCTGTTAGTTGAACATGCTGTGTCTTTTCTCACCTGGCTGTGGAACACTTGATGGAAAGGCTTGACTTGTCCTTCAGTGCTGGGTCTTTAAAGAGCAGGATTTTCAAGGCAGTGTGTGAATGTTGATGAGATGGTGCCATTCTTTTCTCTTTTGTCTATGTGAGAAATCCCCAGGTTTGTAGTTAGAAACTGGAGGTGAAGGACTTGTTTTGAGTAGAAAAGGTAAGAATGAATCTTCATGTTGTCCTGATGCCTTGTGTTAGCTCACATGTGATAACTAAAACTGTGGTTAAATGTCCTCTTGTAAAACAGGCTGGTACAATTGGAGACATTAATGCCCCATCTCTGTCCATTAAGCCCCACCAGCAGCGTCTGAGGAACAGGCAGAGATCTTTCTCCAGCTGCTTTTTTACAAAGGCAGCCAGTGTAGATACCAGCTGTTGGTTCCTCAAAAAGAGCCATATAACATGGGGTTAGTAGCCAGTGAGTGCTCTTCCATCGATCTACCAGCTCTGAATATTTGAACAGCTGCAGGAGGTGATTTCCTCAGTTGATCCAGCCTGAATTCCAAGAGGTAAAATGTTAATGAAAAAAATGTAAGGGGTAGGTTTCTCGTGTGGTGGCAAGTTAAAAGCCTAACAACTTGACCAGCCTGCTCACATTAGAAACGCTTGCTGCCTTGTGTGCACTGCAGCTTCAGAAAGCCATCAGCGTGTTGTAACTTGCACCTTCAAATTCTAGTCAAGACAAACCTTTAGGCAAAGACTCCCAAGTAGAATTAACCACAGTCAGCTAAGATATTTTTAAACATCACTTACTTGGTCTGCATTAAATGCTAAATGATGTTTCAAAACATGTTGGCCAACCTGTGTTTAATTAGTGTTTTCTTATCTCTGTGAATCCTAAATCAATTTGATTCTGGATGAGTTTTAATCATGCTGATACAAGAATATTTCTGTAGCTTAGAAGGTTCTTGCTCTGCTTGACAGCTGCGTGTTTTTTCCTGTTTGTGGGGATAGATGCTAGTAGATTGAGTAAATTCCATTGTTTTTTGGAAGATGAGGAAGTTCTTTCTTTCCAGTTTCGGTTTCTACATGTTAATTTCCAAAGTTGATGTGGTTGTATATAAGGATCCCAAGACTGGTTATTCTGCTGCAAGTACTTTCAGAGGACAACAAAACCTTTTCCTTATCTGTTGCTTTTTTTGAGTTTGAGTGTTCTGCTCACATGCACACACACAGAAGCTGGCTTAGCTGAATGGCCTGAAGGCTGAACTTTGCTGTGTTACACTTCAAGACCAGTCTTACAAGCCTTATTTATTATGCTGCCTGAGTTGCCAGGTTGAGGCTGTCTGAAGGTATAAACCAGATAAGAAAGTTCTGGAAGCTGTGCAGCAACTTGAGGAGCTCGTAAGCTATGTCTCTCCAAGTACAGTTTTCCAAATGGCGCTCATGCCATGCAGTCCTCCATCCTTCTCCTTTCAGTTTCAGAAACTGGTGTGGAACAAAAGGGGTGTGTGTGTGAGTGACCAGGTCGCCAGTTTGAGGGCAGGTTCTCAAGAGTCATCACATGAACTCTGAAAACCTTAGACAAAAAAGGAGAAAAAATAAATCCTGTATTTTGAAGGTAAATGCCTTATCCTCCGAGAAGGTAACTGAGTATTTGCTGTCATTGTAATTTCACAGTACGACGCTGGGTTACCTTAAGATGTGGTGATGCCATTCTTTTAGCTCCTTTCCTCCCCTCTGTTCAGATGTTAGTATTCTTGTATTTCTTTGTTATTACAGAGGTATTCTTGGCTAATTAGCTTTGGCAGATGTCCTGGCACAGAAATGGTAACCAGACTCCTTTTTCCTGCTCTTCTTATATAAAAGTAAAATTCTATATTATTCTGTTAAAATATTTGTTTTTATTTCAGCTGGAAAAAAGCTAACCGTCAACCTAAACTGAATCAGAGAATCATACTGAAAATTACTTCAATTTCTCTAAGGTCATTCATTGTGAAGGTGTCTGCAGAACCTGTGTCTTGCATTTACCCAGTATGCATCTGAAGTGGTTAGAAAACCAGTAATGAAAGTTTAATTGCCAAATACATGTAGACTTAACCCACTTTGCCATTTTGCAGTGGGTGTCCATGCCTGGATAGCCAGTCAATGCCAGGGCAAGAGACAGGGCTGTATGAACAGATCAAAGCAACTCTGAGGATTCGCTGTATCAGCAGCAGTTTTTTCACCCTCTCATGTCTGACCATTAACATATTTCATGATCTTGGAAACATTCTGAGCATCCAGATAGCACTACCTGCTAAAAGCACAAATCTGTAGTTAATTGAATTGTTGCATCCCAGTTGATCAAAACCATACTTGGCAGCTTTCATCTCTGTCTCTGTTGTGCAGACTAGGAAAGTGAAATGCGTTATTACCTGAGCGTTGAGATGGCTATCAAGAGAAAGGTCTATCTGGCCTATGGTAAAGCAAAGGAAAGTTACCATAACGTAATACAAGATATGCAAAGGCAAGTAGGGAGAGGACAATGTATTTTATAAAATATATTCTGGATTTTGCTTTGGAAGTGAGAGGAATCAAAATTGCTTTCTGCAGCAACTCAACATTTCTGCTGCACACTAGGTTTTCTAGATACCATGGTATTGTTGCTTATGTTGGCAACAAATATGTCCATGTTAAGAACTTTATGCAAACTTCTGAGGGTTTTTTGCTGCAGAATACTAGTTGAGATTACAAAGACCACTTGTTTCAACAACTTGTAGTGTTTGATAATTGTTTTATGTTACATTATTTCTATAGGTGCATGTGTTGCAGTCTGTGGGTTCTACTTCGAGGTCTTGCCCAAATACAGAAACTGCTTGAAAATGAAAGCATAGAGCTTTTTTTGCATGGCTCTAAATGCTTCCTTTCCTGAAAATCCATTGTAGTTTATTTTCCTGGTTTTGACAGTCCATGAAAAATGTTACCATACAGCATATTTTGTCTTCTGGTAGATGCTGGTGACTCTTGGTGACAATTTAACCATAGAACTTGTGAACGAGCTTTAGACTTTTTAATCAGTCAGTTTTGTTTACTTAGATATTTTAGCTTTTTAGACCAGAAATGCATTTTGAAAACAAGCAATTATCTTAAAGCTCAGTATAGCTTTGAGAAAGC
Source organism: Passer montanus (assembly GCF_014805655.1). Taxonomy (NCBI): domain Eukaryota; kingdom Metazoa; phylum Chordata; class Aves; order Passeriformes; family Passeridae; genus Passer; species Passer montanus. Next base: position 4,419,422 of record NW_024370374.1, on the reverse strand, counting down.
TGTAAATGCTGGAAAGGGAGAGAGATCGTGACAAGAAGTGGAGTTGGTGCTGTTGTAGTTACACTCGTCTTTCTCCAGTCATCATGTGTCTTGGTGTAGTACTCACAATTTTATAAACAGTGGTGAAGGCTGTATAATAGTAAAACTGCCATAAGAAAAGGAGGAGACAAATGCATTTTCTGTTAGTAGCAGTGAAGTAAAGTATCCATTCAGTTTTGTTAAATTGGTGTGCAGGAATTTGGGGTAACCTGGTGGCAGTAGATCGGCTTCGAGCAATGCAGCAGGTTGCAGCTGACAGAAGTGCCCAAGTTTGCTGCTCCCAGATAAGCAAAGCCAGGTTCAGTGGAGACCCAGCTCCTCCTTTCTGCAGCTGCCCATCTGGGGTAGGAGCTGTCTGCAGGAAGGGCACCCACCCCTGCACAAGGCATGCAGCAAAACCCTGTATTTTCTTGCAAATGGCTGTACCTCTCCTGTAGATCTTTCAGCCTTGACTAATAAATTATAGCACATAAATAGGCATAATCTGTTGAGAAAAAACAGAATTCTGTTCCAAAGTGACTGCTGCTTTGGCACAGATGGAAACTGAAGCTCTTTCAGCTTTGAGGAAACACTTGCTGGGCATCCTGGGTTAAGTTATCTATGAGGTGTTTCCAAAGATTACTTCTGTTCTGGGACAACTTGAAATAAAATTCAAGTTTGTATTTGGAAAACACAGAGAACCCAGAAAAAGTGGAAGTTAGGGACAGGCATGTAAAGATAGCAGGACAATTCTATGTAAGACAGCATGAAAAGTAGGGTTTGTGAAAGTACAGGTGGAGAAGCAGTGCAATGTTTTCCAATGGGATGAAAATAGGTAAAAGTTGGATAGCTAAAAGCAGATGTTGGCCAGGCAGAGAGACAGTGATGGGTTATGGAAGGCTCAGGCTAGACTAAACCTTGAAACAGAGTCTTGGCTCTTACTACAAATCGGCTAATGTAGAAGTAAAAATAATAAGTCAGGTGTTTTATTATGACATGTCAGGGTTGCGGTCTGTGTCACTCTTTGAATTTTTTCTGTGTAGCCATTATACTTTGCTCTGAGACAAGACAGACGAAAGGTTAGAAGCATACTACCAAGAGGAAAGGAAAAACATTTTCTCTATGAGCGTGAGACCTTCAGATGGAGGGAAGGAGATGAAAGTCTTTGCTCAAGTGTCCTAGGGTTCACTGCCATCTGGGATGCAAGACAAGGACAGAGGTTTCCAAGAGGTTTTATTGCGTCCTGCCATAATAAGAGCGATGCTTTTAATTGTTACAGGCAAAATGTATCCTTGGAACACCCTCCCTGACTTTTGGAGCCACACCAGTGATTAACTTGGCTCGGTTAACATGCAGCTGGGTTGCCAGACTCATAATTGCAAAAGTTTTAATTTCCCAAAGGAGAGGAAACCGTATTAGCTGCAGTTCAGTGCAAGAGCCTAGGCTTGGTGTGTACTGTGGGAATGAGACACCATGAAAGGCTAGTCTTCAGGTACATTGCATCCTGATGTCTGTAATAACAAGGTGTCATCCACATCTGGAGATTATTTACTGGGTCACTAAAAGAATGATTAAAGGATATTGCTCACCTCTGTATGACAGGCTAGCAGGAGGATTTTATTCTCCATGTGTCCTGTTCTGTTATCCTGCTATGCTGAAATTGACTCTGTAAACTTGAATTTGTTGAAATTTACCATTAAAACACTCAATATGTATTTTTAAAGTCAAAATAGAAGACTAGAACGTTCAATGCTAAGCAGTTACAAGAAAGATATACCCATTGTGGTCATATATTGCATCTGTGACTCCACTGGAGAAACCTCTAAGATTTAACTCAGATGCAGTAATTCCAGCTAGAATTAATAATAATAATAATAGCTGCAGTCCTTGGCAGAGCCTCCAAACAAGGGGAGCCAGGATAGAGTTAGCAGAAAAACTCATGATCAGTGTGATACACATTTATGATGCCTGCTGTTGTGTCTGTGCCTTGAGAAGTAAGAGACAGCAAAGTTTTCTGTGGCCTTGTAGCATGGCAGGACGCTTTACACTTGTCTGTGTAATTTAATTTTTTACTGTCTTTGTGGGTGAGTCTGTTTTGCAGCCCACTGCCTTTTGGAGGAAGAGCTCTAATTAATGGTTCAGTGGCAGCTGGTGGATTTCAGACTAGGTCTGTGTAGCCATTTCCACTCAGAATGAGGGGAAGGATAGGTACTCAGCCCTTGATAGTGTAAATGTGGGCTGCCTTAAGGTGCTGCTTTGTGACAATGTGAAATTGTCCCGCCACGGAGCAGGACATTCCAGGGCTGCTCTCAAGCAGGGTAGTGAGTCTTGCTGCAAGGAGATGAAAGTTGTGTCTTTTCTGCTGTGCTAGAGTTTTGGCCTTGGTAAAACTGTGATTTCCCTTAGCCCATTTAGCATGTGTGTGAGAGAGAGAAAAACATATGCTTTTAAGTTATTTAATAATAAATATTTTTAAGACTTGCTGAAAGAAGGTAACATGAAAAATCTGACTGGATGATTTCAATGACAGTTTATAATGCTGTATGTGTATGCTATGCTATTTATTTCTCAATTCTCTCTTTAAAATGAACCTGGTTGTGTAGAGAGAAAGATATCCATCCTTCCAGCTGCTGCACGGGAAATGTGTTGAGAGCAGTGTGTGATATACTGATCTTTGCCTTCTTGGGAGCTGCACTTGGAACCTCCTCAGGAGCAGCTCCCCAAGGCTAGGATGTGAATGATAAATGTGCATTTGGCAAACTGAGGAGTAAAGCCTGGAACACTGCCAGAGAGTGGAGAAATGGAAATGTAATTGATCACAAAGGCTGGGGTTTTTTGGTTGGTTGGAAAAAGGCTGAAGAAGCTGGAGCTGCCTTGAGGAAAGCAGAGTCCTGCTATTTGAAGTCACACAAATATTGCTCTGGCTCAGCTGTCATGTGTTTCCAGTGCTCTCTAGGTTGTTGTTAGTGCCATTCAGGTTGAGGGAGACTATTCAACTCTATTAGTAGCTATTTGTATATTATTTTTTAAAATTGCTCTATTATTAATAATATCTATTATTATAAATGATATTTATATTTTTTTAAAGCTCTATTTAAAAGCTATTTAATTTAGCTTTTTTAAAGCTAAAGTAACAATCCCCAGTCTTTTTGGGAGAGGGAGCAGATGCCTGACAAGCCTCACACACAGCAGATTAATGGGGAGCCTTGGCAGAGCTGCAGCCAGAGCTGCCTGACACATTTACCAGGGCTGCCACTCCTTGAGTTGTGTAATATGTAATCATAGTAGTGTTTGCATGCAGAATGATGAGGTGCTACAGCCTCAGTTGAATTTTGTTTAAGGATTTGTATTATGCTGTTTCAAACACATTTTAACATAAACGTGTTTTGCAGATTACTGGCTCTGCTGTAGAGACCCAGCACGTTTCATCAGTACTTCTTTCTGTTTACAGTGAACTTGTAAATAAATTATTAGAAGGAAAGACATGACATATTGCAAACCTTCCTCCACATCCCCCCAGATAAAGTTAATCAGGTCGATTTGGACTGCTACTGACAACAAAATTAATTTTAGGGGACCGTTTTGTTGCCATCTGGAAACTTCCATTAATGTTAAAAATTCGAAGTATTTGAAGAAGTCATGTCCTGGTTCTGAAATTCTGAGGTTGTTTGCAGACAGGAGATTTCAAGAATAAGCATAAGTAGATTCTTCTTATTTTTCTTCTAGTTTCAGAGCTGTTTGATAATACTCAAGCATGCAGACAAACTTTTCTCAGCAGTCAGCAGATGTGGGGTTCTTTTAAACATGCTTGTAGCGATGTCAGAACAATGGCAATTGTGGCGTATGTGAAAATACCAGGACTAGAACCAAGCAAGCAAGAGTAACAGTTTTCTAAGTAGGATCTTCTGCTGTCACCTTGTTTTTCATGAAGGTGGACTAGTCCTCTTCTCCCTTGGTTTATAAATATAACCATCTGCATTTGAGAAATGGATTTAATAAAGATAACTAGCATCCTCTCTATCACGCAGCATTGTATTAAGTCACTAGTTCTGTTGCAAGCAGATTTATGTAAGCTTTAAGTGCTTTGGTAATCTCTTCTATGTAGTTATAGAAGGAGATAAAAATGTAATAACATTGCTATGTTCTGGCATGCTGATCCTTTAGGTGTTCCTCTTGTTATTTCCTTTGCTTGCCTATTTGAAATATTATTTTCCCTTTGCTGTGTCTGGCTTGCCTCACAGTGCCTTGTAACAGCAGAGGTGGGTTTTGATATTCTCTAACCTTTGTTAAGGCACATTGATTGTTTTTTGATTATTAACACTTACTGGATTGTACGTAGTATTCCCATGGGTGATTTCATTGCACAGCCTTGTCCAGCATTGCTTTTGCGTAGCTGGGATATGAAACCCCAGACTAAAACCAAATACTTTGGCTGAAAATTTTGCATCTTGTGTCAGTTATGGATGACCAGGTGTTTTGCATTATTGTCTTTCCCCTTGATGAAATACAGCTATTAGCAGCTCAACTTAGGCTGGACTGCACAGATCTGCTGGGCAGGGGAGAGGTGAAACCTTGAAGAAAGAAAAGGAGTGGGGGAAGGGGGAACAAATTGCTTGGAAGCAGCTGTTTTGGCTGCTGCTTCTGCTTTCATGCTTTGTATTCTGCAGCATCTCTCATCTTGATTACTTTTAGTATCATATTGATCTTCATAATTTACTCTGTGTTCTTGTCTAACAGTCCAGATTTGAAACCAGACACATTTTGAGAGAGAGTATAGGGCTGAGAATCCTGTTCCATTTCTCCCTGCCCTAAAAGAGTTTCCTTTCTTCAAAAGTTCCTCCAAATAGCTGACCAAAAAGATGAAATATTGCCAATATTATGTCTTGGTCATATCAGCAGGTGTCCTGTCAATTGTCAGCACTGGGTGAATATACCACTTGCTTGTGAATATTTTTTCATATTTGGGATTTTCATAGAGACTTCTGCTGCTTTGCTCTAGCATCTGTTTTTACCTAACTTCATACTTTCTTCAGAAGCTGCTGTATAGATAAAAAATACATGGGTCTCAGAGCTTGTTTCAGTGGAGCAATGCTGAAATCCAGAGGATCATGTTGGTAAATGCCCTTTCAAACATAGTACCATCAGAAGGTTTTACATCATTCTAGGCTGTGCTTTTTCTAGCACCTTTGCAAAAGAATATCCATGAGGTTGAGTAATGCATCCTCATGGTTAAAAATGTGCTGTAAGTAACATAACTGTTAAAAACTTGGAAGACTGTGGATGTAGTGTAGTTGAATGCAAAATGCATAATTGCTTGCAAGATCTGATATTGCAGTGATTTTCCTTGTTAGATGGTTGTAGAAGTACTGTATTTTGTGACTGAAATTATTATTGCAATTTTTTTCCAGGCGACTGGCTGGCAATGACCTTACTTTTATCCACCCAAAGGCCTTGTCCGGGTTGAAAGAACTCAAAGTTCTGTAAGTAATTGGGTTGTAGAGCTTCATAGCTTGCTCTGTGCTTTCTTACTGCATAACCAGACTGTTTACTGGTAGGCTGGAGGAAATGTTTTTGCCCTCTGTCCTTCTAAAGCAGAGCTCTTCTCCTTTTTTTTTTTTTCTTTATCAAGCCTGCTGGATATGGTCAAGATGATAGTGATGAACTTGACTAAATGGTCATTACTGTATTTTATTAGAACACTTCTTTATTTCTGAAGTATATCTTGTAGCAGAAGAATCAGAGGAAAAATCCTAAAAAGGACATGTAAGCTTTTATTGTTTTGCACACCTTCAGCATACTCTGTCAGGTACCTGACATTGTCAGGTGCCACTGTTACTTAGAGGTTTAATACACGGCTTGACTTACTCCCTACTGGCAATAGAAAAAATTGCTATAGCTTGGTACTTCTCTAGGTGAAAATGCCTTACTATTAAAAAAAAATCTTTCGTTTTTCATTCTGAAATAAGAATTTTTGTGGCAGTTGTTTTTCCAGAGCTAAGGATAGAAAAAGCTTTCTGTTGTTTAAGGTTTTAAAAAACTTTGTTGGAAAACTGCAGCATTTCTGATAATGTAAATACTTCCAAATGGTAACAGGGTATTAGGTAGCTAATTAAAGAGATGTTAGAAAAAAAATAGCAGACCTTGAGGTTTTAAAGAAAAAAAACCACAGGCACTATTACCAAGCTACAGATTAGGGAGCTGCCCATTTGCAATACTATTCAATACAATATTTTGTAAATTGAATGCAAAGTGTCAAAGTTCTTGAAGACATATCCATTGCAATACTAACACTGGAGGTGCCTGAAATTCTGGCAGTTCTTGGAAAAATGTGGGACATGGGTTTTAATTAAAAGTTGTGACTTGAATTTTTACCCCAGTACGCACCAAAACTGAGTAAGATTTTACAAGGTTATTTACCACATGACATAGATTGTTCTAGAAGAGAATTTTGAAGAAACCCACAACAGTATAGCTTAATTCAGCTTCGCCCAGTGGTGCTTTGTTGTGAGCACACTTCATAAATTAGATTGTTGATGCATTGTGTATTGATGCAACTTCAGGAAAAATTAGAGGTTTGTGTATTTTCTAGCATGTGTAAGGTAATTCCACAAGAAAACAATAACATATAATCTCTTCTAGCATATTTGTCCTAGTGTTAAGTTGTTTAACCTCTTCAGCAAGTTCCCAAGGGAATTTCAGCATATTGTGTCACAGCTTGTTCTCTGCAAATTAATGCTGTTAATGAACAAGTTGTAAATAAAACTGAAGTAGACCATTGTTTCATTGTTGCCTTTGGGCATCTGGTCTTGAGAATTCTACATGCATTTACATTCACTAGAGATCTGGGAAACCATAACAGGACTATGGGCTTTTGTTACCTCTAGCTTTGATAAGGATGATTGTGCAATTCTACTTTATTAACACGGTGGATTTTTACAGAACCCTCCAGAACAACCAGCTGAAGACTGTACCTAACGAGGCCATCAGAGGATTGAGTGGCTTGCAGTCCTTGTAAGTTGCCTTACGTTGCTTTTGGTTTGGGATTGTTCTCCAAGTTCCACTTTCAGTCACTCTGTCACCTTTGCTTCATTCTATAGAGTTATGAACTGTAATAATGTAGGTGTCATAATGTACCTGGAGTTTCTGAAAGTGCAATTGCAAGTGGAACAAAGTTTCACAATTGAAATTCATGAGGAATTTTATTTGTCATCTTTGGTGGAGTGACCCAAATGCAAACTCTTTCAAAACTCCAGCAGCAGGTACAGGATTGCTGTGTGAGTGCAGTGCTGGTGTAGTTAAACTCTAAACCCTCTTGCACATCCTGAGGTATTTAAGCAATTCTTGAATGTTGTGCAAAAATGAATGATGCCCAAGCCTGTTGTATCCAGAACAGGAAAAGGGATTTCTGGGAAGATGTGTTACTTGAGGCATGCAGAGTATTGGTTTTGCAGGACGGTGTTGAAATCTCACAGACAGTTATGAATACCTCGGCCTTTATTGCCAGTTGCACGTAAGGTATTTCATATGTGCTTATACTATCTCATGGCTTATTATGTTTTATAAAGCATCTTAATCAGACCTTAATAGTTAGTTACAGTTCTCTAGGTGGTAGATGCCTATCACTGTGAGGAGGAGGAGGTGGGAGGGGCTGCAAAATATTTCCTCCTTCCCACTTAGCTCCAGAGAGAGAGGGAGGAGAAGAGAGAGTGTAAATTGTGTTCTCTCTGTATCAAAGTTCAGGTTTCTGGCCCAAGACCCTGTTTCTTTCAGATTATGGATTTTGGAAAAAAAAATTAGTTTTGCAAAGTAGATTTGCAAACTACTGTACAACTTTTGCAAAGGTGCTTTTCTGCATTCCCTAATCTTGGATCTTGGCCCTGCTTGTTGCAGCTGCTTGGATATTCCAGTGAGCAGGGAATTCAGTGTCCACATTTCACTTTTGTTCTAGTGTGTGTGGAGAAGAGAAAATACCTTGGTCTTGGTGCAAACACTATGCATTGTAATAAAAGCCCTTCAATTTGCATGATCAGAATAAACCTTTAGTAATAATTTAAAACAAAACAAAAGCTTCTTCTTGGCTTTCAGAATTTCTTTGATGCCAAAAAGAGAAACTACTTTAGTAAAAATGTTTCTCTACAAATCATCCATTTCATGTTCAGTGAACATTCTTCTTTCTATACATATGTACAGTAATGTTTGTTCTCTAATTAAAGTTTAAAATATTAAGTCTCCAGTTGCTGGAGATGATTATTTGATGATAATTTCATGTGCAAAAGGGAAGGAACAAAATTTAAGAGAAAAATTATGAATGTATAGATTAAGTAATTATCTATTTTTTAAAGAAATCATGTGTTCTTTAATATTTTTTGAAAGATGACTATGTTAGAACTATTTTTAAAAAAGCAAACAATTTAGTTTTGAAAAAAATTATGGTTATGTAAGGTTGTATGATGTAATCATTATAATCACTTGACCAAAGCATCCTTACAATTAAGATAAAATAGTATCACCTTAAAATGTGGTGAGATTTCCCCTTCTAGGAGCTTCATTGTTCAAGGGCAAATGATAAAATATATCAATTGCAGGATGGTGATAAAGGAGCAAATTAGGTTAGTAAGTAGTAGCAAGCTGCTTGTTACTTTTTTCTGAGGAGAAGCCAATTGAGACTTCCAGATGACCATTGGAAATATGGTGGGCAAATCCAGTGTAGAAGTCACTGGTACTAGAGTCCCAGACAGTTCTGAGCTGGGAGGATCACTGCATCCAGCTCTCTAGTGAATGCTCAGGGAGCTGAATTAATGAATTAATGAATAAATGAGTTACACAGGGATTGGAGCCATGGCCTTGGTGTTAGCAGCACCATGCTCTAACCAACTGAGCTCATCTGAAGCTCAGGAGGATTTGATCTTGGGCTGGTTTTTTTTCCATCCACTGATGTGACTCAGCTTTTGGTTTGCAATGTGTTAGAATGGGCAGGAATTTGAGAATAAATTGGGTTTTGAGACAAGTGTAGTGGGAGATCAAAATAATTTTTTCTATGCAGTTTGTTTACTTCACCAGAATGCATTTTTGTGATTTTAATGAATTTCAGGAAAACTTTGTTAGCATTATTAATGCATAATTACACTGACTATGCATATCCCCTAAAAAATGTAGATAGCACCTTCTGGCAAAGGAATGTAAAAGTGGTCCTCTGAATTTTGTGTCTGAACACGGAAACGTAAGTGTCATCATCCTGTTTTATTGTCTAAAGAAAAAGGAAAAAAAGTTATTTATTTCCCTCACTAAGGAATTTTTGTTAGTTCAAAACTCCCTAGTTGCTGCAAGCCTCTTTTAAAACAAATAATTCATTGCAGATTATGATAGAAAAAACGGCTTCTGCTCTTCTATATGACCTCCATCCCAAACCTACAAATTTAAACGTTACTGAGCTGTCCCTCTTTTGGCAGTTTGCCAGTTTGCTCTGAAGTATGGCTTAGGGGTATTTTTTTCCCTTGGTGAAGGCACAAATTACTTCCTCATTAAACTTTATAGTATATTGATAATAATTTCATTTTAAGCACCTTTACAGCTGTTTTCTGTCTGAATGTGCTCCAGTTTTTAGGTTCATAGGAAGGCAGTTGCCCTAGTGTGGTATGTGTTAACAGACTCAGTAGACATACCTGGGTGGAAATAAGGGAGATGGTTGTAGGAGCTTCATGGTCTGTAGTGTTTATATTGCAGCTGGTGAGTAGCCAGCCTGGTTCAGGATACTGAATGGCAACTCTTTATTTTCTGTTTGCATTGAATATTTTTTCCCAGCTCTGGCCTCCAAAAGAGAATTAGAATGGGGTTCTTTATATGGAGGTGAAATTTAGCAGAATTAAGGAGTTGTACTGAGGGGAAGCTTGCTGTGTAGTACCCCAGACAAGTTTGTCTGGCAGGATGTGTGCTCACATTGCAGGGTGCTGTGAAGGTGTGGCTGTGAGATGGCTCTGCTGAGGGAGAAGCCACTGTTTGTCCAGCTTGTGCCTCTTTCAGTAGCAGAACAACCTGACAGAGAGCGTCACAAACGTGTCTTGGTGCATTTTGGTTACTGCAAAGCACGTTGTTGGTAGTACAAGGCCATGAAGTACCTTGTGTTTTAGGTCTGGAGATGGTGTTGGTGAGGTTTGTGGGCAGTCCCAGGGTCACACAGAGATCAGGAGGTGCAGCAACACAGTGCTGCAGCTGCTTCCTGGGAACCACCAGGGAGCCATTGAGCAAAGTCTCTCCTCTAAGTGCCTTGGCATATTTCACTGTGATGACTTATTTTGTATTTATTCTGAGCTTTGACCCAGAATCTGGGGATTTGTAAAATGGGTCTGTAAACTGCAGCAATCTTTAGGGCTGCTCTGACTGACCCTAGAAACCCAGCAACACAGGACTAGTAGGAATATTCTAGTACAGTCCCGAGTGTGTGACAAATATTGGAAATACTCTATTTAAACAAAGACTTTCAGATGCTTTACAAAGGAGACCTTTATTCCACTTGAATAAAAAACCCACAAACCTAATTGCCATGTGCATTTGCCATCAAATCCAGGAGTCTTCTGAAAGCCTGTCAATACCTGCCAATGTGTTAGGCATGATTTATTGTAATTGCAGTTCTGCTGTCCCAGCACATGTGCACACTTGTCCACATGCAGGGAATACTCGAGCATTCTGCAGCAGCAGTTCAAAGCACTGCAGCTTAGCAGTTGTGCCAGATTCCCAAAGTGTGGGGTTTGGGATGCTGCCAGCGTGATCCTGAGCTGTGATAGCTGCTGCCTCTGCTGCTGGGTGGGTGGGTGTTCACCTGAGCTGCATGCCGAGTGTCTCCATGCCTGTGGTCAGCGGGCATTCTCTGCGCTGCCCGCTGGCGCTTCTGGCTCCCTCAGCAGCCTGCTCTGTTCAGCAGGACCATAACCAGTTCTTCAGCCTGCTTCCCTATCTTAGGAGGCTGGAGCAGCCTTGAGGCAGGGTAAGGCAGGAGGCATGAATGTGCTGAACTGGCATGGGATAATGTTTTCTGGGAGTGGGCATCTTCTCGGCCCAGGTGGGAAAGACTGGGCTCCCAATGTAGAACTGGAAGGAATGAGAGCAGAATCATGCTTTGCAGGGTAAAAATGTGTGGTAAAAGCATGGGGACAGAGAATGGAAGCAGATTTCAGTCACATTAAAAAATATAAAGATGAGTGAAATATGTCTGATTATAAAATAATTTTTAACATGTCTGATTATAAATTAATAGAGATTTAAATTAGTACAAATAAATTCAGACATATTTCAAATACAGGCTATAACACATATCAACTGCAGTCTTGAATTTCTAGCTTTTTTGTATTTTAGGAAGGGTTCCTTATACAGATCAAGTTAATATATGTCATTATTTAAAAAGTCAAATCTAGAAACATTCTGCTGGTAATGAAACTGCCCAATTTTAAGCCATAGTTCATGCTGCTGACAATTTTAGTAATGTAAACCATAAACACAAAATGTGTCAGAAGGGAAGATCCATGAATTCAGAGAGAACAATGCAATATAATCTTATATCAAAAATAGGTAGTTCTATTCTAATTCTGCTATCTTCTTAAAGAGTGCTTTAGGGCTCCAGTTGATAATTTTGTGATTCTGGATTGTAGTTTGGAAGGACAGGACATGTCTGTAGGGACAGTAGTGTCTGGGAGGCTGTGGAAGGTGTTCATCAACAGCAATGACTAGAAGAAGTTAAGAAGCTTTAAATGGTTTTATATGTAGTATGCACCCCTTAGTGTGGCAGGTGTTTTTTCAGGTAAGCACCTTTTAATGGTCTGCATTCAGAGGTTTTCCAGTGTCCTGCTTTGCTGTTACTAAGGGGTTAAAGGGCATCAGCCCTCAGATTTAGTCTGTGTGAAGATACGGGATTAATCAGAATGTGTCCATTTCTTTCATTCCCATTTTCCCTTCAACCTGTAAAGCCGCTACAGACTTAAATACACTGAATATGTTGTTGTTCCTTGACTCTTTAGAGTTAAGAAGTATAAGAGCTCTTCTGAGTAGATCTGATTGTGCTTTAAAATCTTTAAATATACTGCTTTGTATACTTCGCTTACTTTTCTATGTCATCTTTACCTTTAGAAGGTGTTCTGGTTTTCCTGAAAGTGAGGTATGTTTTTTTGTGAACTTCAGGAATTTCTGGCATTATTCTAGCCCTTTTTTTTTAAAACTTCCATGCTTAAGGAATTGCTAAGTTTAAATAAAAGCAGGAAATTCTTTAGAAATTGAATGATTAGAAACTTACGTGTCGTGAAAGTTAAATAGCGTGTAGGCAAAATAGTCTGAATCCTCTGTGGGGTCTTTGCAGCAAACTGTGACCTTTTACTGGTACCATCTGAACAGATGTGAAGAAACAGAAGTGATGGAAACAGCTTCAGCATGTATCACTAGTTCCTGAGGGCTGCTGTAAATTGGTCTTCGAATGAAGCAAATCCTTGTGTTGATGTTCTCAACAGCCAGTGCCCAGAGAGGCACTGCTGGATGCAGTGAGCAAACTCTCGAGTACTCTAAAGTGCCTCTGTTAACATGGGTTTCTGCTTCCCCCTGCAGCAGGATTCCCAGGTACCAGGCTTATCGGCACTCAACTTCCAGGCTAAAAACCTGCTCCGCTGTTATTGGAGTGAGTTCTTTGTGGTTTTTGAAGGAGCACTTTAAAGAGCAATGTTCTTTAATGATTGCCATTGAGCATAAGTGGTTTAACACAAGAGCTGGGAGTGATTTGCCTTTTATTAACATCAGCAGTAAACTCCTGCTGTACAAGGCTGTTAATTAGGCTATTAGTACAAGGCTTTAAAACTTCCTAGTGCTGAAGCCTGGAAGACTGAATGTGGTCACAGATGAGGGTTGGTGTGGCTGGTCCTGGAGGCCTCTCAGGTGTTACCTATGGGGGATGCAGGCTGTAGGGCACTTGCCCTAAGCAGTGAGTGTGCATTTGCGTGTAAAATTTCATTTATGCGTGTGTTACATTTGGAACTCCTATTCATATGAATTGGGGTAGGCGTTCTTACTAGTTCTGGTCTCCTTAAAGCAGAGTCTATTGTTTGAAGAGCCTGCTATGTTCTGTTTTAACAATATATCAAATACTGATGTGAGAGCTGCTGAATTTAGGTTTCTATCATCCTTCTGCTCTTTTCTTCTTCTGAAGTTGGTGCTTGTGTAAGGAGGGGACATGAGAGGAATGAAAGTGAAGATGACAGCTCCACAACTGAACTCTTAATTTATAGGCTGAAATGTAAAGGTCTCTCAAGCCAGTGTCTATAAGAAAGCTGGAATTGAAGTAGCTTCTGAAAGATTATGGTCAAATTTGAAGAAAATACTTGTATCTTTAACAATATAATGGAGAAAGACTTTGTACAAAGTCCAGTCCAAGCAAAGAATATTGCTTGTTTTTTGTTAATTATTGGAGCTAGGGAATATTCCCTTATCTACCTTAAGAAAAGTTGTGGTCCTTAATTTTCAATGTTTTGTGAAGGTTGTCAAATATTTTAGGTTGGCTTTTCAGTTGTTTCACTAAGTGCTTTGTTTTGTGCGTTTCACACTAAATAGGAGTGTTTCAGCTGTGTTTTGTGCATTCAGTATCGTGTGGATAAGCTTTGACTGTTTGGAAGAGAAAGAAAAACAACTGTGGCATATTGGGCTCTTAGCAGAAATGAAGGAACACAAAAAATTGTGGATGAGGCCAAATAAATTAAAAATATCACTTTCCAAATCTCCCTGGTAATGTCAGTAGTGGGTGGTGGTGTTCTTTCCCCCCTCATCTTTGCTGCTCTGGGCTGTAGAAAATAAACACAGTAGCTGGGATGGCTGTGGAGAGTCATCAGTTGAAAGTGTGATCCTTGGGTGCTCTATCCTCCTGTTCTGGGGGACAGAGGGCTTGGCAGAGCGGGGGTGAGACATCAAAAATCAGGGTGAAAATCACATATCAGGGTGAGACATCATCTCCACAACTGTCTCTGTTCTCCCTAGCTGAGCTCAGCTCCGCACTGTGTGCATCCATCCTTCCTCTGTTCACCTCCTCCTTTAAGGCTGGGAGAGGAGGAGCAGGACGTGGGGCTTTTCTGTGTGCTTTTGTTTTCCAAAATCTCCTAGAATAAATGGAATTTAGCAAGGTGCCAGTGGAAGTACAGATGGACTAGATGAGTGGGGGCAATGATTGAGGCCTGTCTCTTGAGTATGCTGCTCTTAAAAAATCCCAAACCAACTCCTTCCTCCAAAAGAAAGAAAAGAAAAACAACTCAGGAGAAAAAAAAAAAAGGAGGAGAGGGGTAGGGAGAAATTAGAAGACTCAGATATGTTTATTCCATTTGGAAATAATTTTTTGATCTTGAGGGAGCTGTGTAAATTTAGGAGAGAAGAAAGACAGGTAATTTCTAATTGCTTTTTTTTCTGAAGCAGAGCCTCAGGCTTTTTTCCTCTCTTCCCCCAGCCTCTTTGCTTTCCTCCTTTATTATCATCAGACTTAGTTTCTCTGAGATGTTCTAGTCTCCATGCAGCCTAAGAGCATTCAAATAGGATATCATGCTCAGACCATGGGCCAGTGATGAGGGGATGCCAGTGTATGAACCATAGGCATTGACTCTGATGTACACCTCTAGAGCTAATGACACCTCACTCATCTTAGGAGAGAACTTTGACTGCAGACAATATTGTAAGTTCCCATTTGTAATAGCATATTGCTTAATTTGGTGTATTTTTAGACTTTTTACTACATGGAAATTCAGCTGATGACTTTCTTTTCATAATAAATTGAAATATGCAAACCGCATGCATCACAACAACAAACCTCTGTTTTAAGGAAAAAGATTAAGTATGTTAAATTTGTGATCAGCCTTGTCTTCTGCATTAACTCTTAGTCAGGGTTGTCTTCTCCCTTTGAATTCTGCATGTCCTTTAAGTGCTGGGATCAGATCTGTTGTGACTGTACCTGGGGACAAATGCAGTGAAGTCACTTGGTCCACACTGCCTGCCCAGAGAAGGACAGGATGAAGGGCTGGAGGAAATTACTTCTGAAACTAGCCCAGCTAGATTTTCAAGAGCATATCTGATCATGGCTTTAGAAACTGGAGAGTGCTAAGTAATTCCAGAGCTGTGCTGATTTGTATCTTAATGAGCATCCCTGCTACTGGAGGAGGGTGTGTGTGTTCTGTGTCCCTGCACCATAGCTGGTGCAGCAGTCATTTCACACCAGCTGTGCAAGGTGCTTGCCTTGTGTTTGCAGGGAAGTCACCATGCTGCAGCACCATGGTGTGGTGACCTGGAGAAGCCTTTAGGTCAGAGGGCCATCAAATACTGCCCAGTGCTGTCTGCTCTGTGCCTTCTCAGACCCACTGAGGGCCACGGACTATGAATGTTTTGCTTCTTCCCAGCATATGGAATAATCTCTGGGTCCTAAATATGTCCCTTTGTCCCCTCTTAGTTATTGCAAAGATTAACCCTGTCATGGTTGGAACCAGGACAGTTACTATAGCTAATTGTGCAATTTGCATTCATGTAGGGAAAAAGCATGATGGCAAATGCAGTGCTGTACAATAGGTAATAGTACTGATGTGCTATTTTGTTTTGGAGAATGTTAGAAAAGATCAGGGGCGCAAGAGAGCAATCAGTTGTAGTTGAGATGTTTTATTTGTTGGGATAATTCATAACTCTGACTTGGTTCACAAGCAGCTTTTAATAATCTTGTTCCCCAAACTAGGTGCTTTGTTACTGTATAGCAGTGCCACAAAACAAAGCATACAACACTACACAATGCTGCCCACAAGGGTGATGTAGGGGTAATCCATTCAAATTAGTAAGTGCCTCTGCAGTCTTAGATATGCTGTCAAGCTACTGTTTTAAGGGTTTTTTGCTGTGTTAGAAGCTAGGGGTTTTGTGGGAGATGCCTTATAGAGTTATTAATTCATTTGGTTAGCTGATTATAAGCATATCAATTTGTTCAAATGTTTTATTAAAAATGTCTGAAAAGTTTATTATGAAACTTTATTTTATGGGCTCTTCATTTGCCTTGAAAAGGGTTTTCATGTATCTTTCAATAAAACTTCAAACTTTGAAGTATTGAATTATTTCAGTGAAAGACACACAAGCTTGAAAAGAGATGTTCACGAATAGTAGGGCTTCAGCTGGACTTTGCTGATGTGTGGTCTGTGAGTTTGTTGATGAGTTCTTTGTCGCACTGCAGGCGTTTGGATGCTAACCACATCACTGCCATCCCGGAGGACAGCTTTGAGGGGCTGCAGGGAAGTCACCATGGTGCAGCACCATGGTGTGGTGACCTGGAGAAGCCTTTAGGTCAGAGGGCCATCAAATACTGCCCAGTGCTGTCTGCTCTGTGCCTTCTCAGACCCACTGAGGGCCACGGACTATGAATGTTTTGCTTCTTCCCAGCATATGGAATAATCTCTGGGTCCTAAATATGTCCCTTTGTCCCCTCTTAGTTATTGCAAAGATTAACCCTGTCATGGTTGGAACCAGGACAGTTACTATAGCTAATTGTGCAATTTGCATTCATGTAGGGAAAAAGCATGATGGCAAATGCAGTGCTGTACAATAGGTAATAGTACTGATGTGCTATTTTGTTTTGGAGAATGTTAGAAAAGATCAGGGGCGCAAGAGAGCAATCAGTTGTAGTTGAGATGTTTTATTTGTTGGGATAATTCATAACTCTGACTTGGTTCACAAGCAGCTTTTAATAATCTTGTTCCCCAAACTAGGTGCTTTGTTACTGTATAGCAGTGCCACAAAACAAAGCATACAACACTACACAATGCTGCCCACAAGGGTGATGTAGGGGTAATCCATTCAAATTAGTAAGTGCCTCTGCAGTCTTAGATATGCTTAGATATGTCTTAGATATGTCAAGCTACTGTTTTAAGGTTTTTTTGCTGTGTTAGAAGCTAGGGGTTTTGTGGGAGATGCCTTATAGAGTTATTAATTCATTTGGTTAGCTGATTATAAGCATATCAATTTGTTCAAATGTTTTATTAAAAATGTCTGAAAAGTTTATTATGAAACTTTATTTTATGGGCTCTTCATTTGCCTTGAAAAGGGTTTTCATGTATCTTTCAATAAAACTTCAAACTTTGAAGTATTGAATTATTTCAGTGAAAGACACACAAGCTTGAAAAGAGATGTTCACGAATAAGTAGGGCTTCAGCTGGACTTTGCTGATGTGTGGTCTGTGAGTTTGTTGATGAGTTCTTTGTCGCACTGCAGGCGTTTGGATGCTAACCACATCACTGCCATCCCAGAGGACAGCTTTGAGGGGCTGCTGCAGCTGCGGCACCTCTGGCTGGATGACAACAGCTTGACCGAGGTTCCCATCTCCCCGCTCAGCAATCTCCCCTCCCTGCAGGCCTTGACGCTGGCTCTCAACAGGATAACTCACATTCCTGACTATGCATTCACCAACCTCTCCAGCCTGGTTGTTCTGTGAGTGCTTGTGTTGCACAGGGCACTTGGCTTTTCTCCTCATTTACGCTTTGGTTAATCCAGGGTGGCACTGAAAATGGTTTGCTCAGCTGGCTACTGCCAACCTGAGATGATACCATGTATGGCAGAGAACCTGCTGATGGTTTGCTAAAGACTTCCTCCTAAACAAAAAGCCACACTGGTTGTGGGTGGTGGGATTTGATTTCTGACATCTCATTATATGATGAATACTTCACAACGGTGGTTGTCAGAGAAAGCTTTCAGAGATACGAAAAGAAGAAAAAATTATTTTATCTGAAACCTGTCTCTTTGTATTCTTCAAAATCTCTGTGGAATAATAAGAATAATATGTTTGATTTCTGAGTTTGCTGTATTTTTATCACATTTCTGAATAGTGATTAAATATTTAAAATAGCAAGCAATCTTATTATTTTTCCATATGAGGATGAAATATTCTGTCTGGAAGTGAAAGATACTCTTCTGTGTAATCCACCCCATGTAATGTTTTTTCCTAAACTGTTTAACTCTCTTGATTTCATAGAAATATCTGGTAATTTGTTAACTTATATGAAATCATTCACTTGTTTTGGTTTTGTTTTTCAGACATCTTCATAATAATAAAATAAAAACTATAGGAAAACACTGTTTTGATGGATTAGACAACCTTGAAACCTTGTAAGTATGTTTCTTAAAATGAATTGTGGTCTGTGTGTCTCAGTCTCAGCTTAATCAAGATTGCCATGCTGGTGATGAAAGTTTTGCAAATCAGTCATGTGTGCACTGGCACTTAGGTCCAGCTGAGTTTTGGAACTGCAGGCTGGTATCAGTGCCCTGCCCCCCAAAAATGAATTAACTACGTTGAGCAGCAGGTAAGCACTGGCCTGGCTGAGATGTCATGCTGGGTGATGTGGCTCTAGTGTTCCTAGCCCTGGTCTAGCTGGTGTACCTTTGCACAGCACTCTGCTGAGCCAGGTGGACAGATCACAAGTGTTTGAGTGGCCCCATGAGTGATAAGGGACAAATATTTGTTTCTAGGTTTCCTGTAGGGTTAAACATATATAGGATACGTTGCCAAAGCTGTTGTGTGACAATAGGAGTTTCTGAGGGGGTCTGAGAGGGCTGTGGCTCCACTGTTCCTCATCCTGGAACTTCCGAGTGCCTCAGTGGCAAGAACTGGCTTTCAGCTGCTTGATCCCATTTCCCTGGAGCTCACTCAGGGTATGTCTAATAAGTGATACCTCCCTCAGCAGTGCCTTTTTGTATGCTTTGGGGAATGCTAAATGAGTGGAGCTAATGAAGGAGGCAAGGGTGAGGCAGTGACAAGCTCTGTTAACATGAGGAGCTTGGAGGAGTCCAGAGATGCTGCTTACTTAATCTCTTTCACCCTCAATTTACTGTGCTGGGTAAATAGATACAGCTGATGCAGGACTCTGAAAATGGGTTTTGCCTTTTATAAAGAATCCCTTTTGCAGAGGTCCTGACATTACTGCTGGGAGAGTGACAGCTTAACTGAGAATTCAGCAGATCCCCCTCACCAGTCTGCCATGAGGTTTTTCCATGCTTCTGCTCAGTATTTATAACTGGTTTTGCTGCAGGATCTGCTTTTACACAATGGTTTATTTACTGTTTGTTTTTTAAAACCTTGACAAAATGTATTCTTAGTCAGATGATAATAAAGAGTATTAATTTATATCTACTTAAAAAAAATCTTTGAAATCATACTCCATTTCTGTGTAAATTCTGTTGAAGAAAAATCTATGAGGTATTGAAAAATACTGAGCTTTGCAGTAAGGAAATATTATTTGACTTGATATGAATAATCCTCTGGGTAATAATAAATATTTTACCTGAGTTATTAGCTGGTTATAAAGCATGTAAAACATCAGAAGATTAAATCTAAGATGAAGTTCTTCTATGACCATAGTTAAAGATGTTCTGAGAACTTTTTTTTTGTGTTGGAATGTCTTAAAAATTATTTTGACAATTCATGGCTACTGTTAAAAATTTTATAATGTTCTTGCTTTATTTCTTCTAGGGATTTAAATTATAATAACATGGTAGAGTTCCCTGAAGCCATAAAAGCACTTCCAAGTCTAAAGGAGTTGTGAGTATTACTTATTCTCCCTTTTTACCAGGTTTTTTTTTTTTTTCCTTTTCATAAATAAAAAGGGGAAAAAATCCTGGATTTAAGAATGCTTGTCTCATTGTGCAGGAGCCTAAATTAGGTTAAATTATGCTAAGTGAGACTATAATGAAAAGAAAATAAAATCATCATCTAGAGAAGGGCATGTGTTGAAAATGTTTTTGGAGTTACATAAGCAGGAGTAGCATTAGCATAGATCTGAATCAGGAGAGGGTTCTGGCCTCCAGGTTAGATACTCATTGATGATGCACGTTTTCCTTGTGCCCTCCTTAACAGATGAGTGAGAAAAGCAAAAGTACAGCATCGTGTTGGGTCAAAAGAATTCCTTTCTTATGAAATACTTGCAGTTTAGCTGCTGTGCAGTGAACAGAAATCATTCATATTATTCCTGCAGATGGACTTAGTCCTATTGCTATGGCAGGATTGGGAATTGAGTAGGTATGATGAAAATCACTACTGGTTGAATCTGCTGGCAGTATAGTTTTAAATGCTAATGTTGAAATGTTTTTCTTTGTTGATGTCTTTAGGGGATTTCACAGTAACTACATTTCCATAATTCCTGATGGTGCATTTGCAGGAAACCCCCTTCTAAGAACGATGTAAGTAATTTTCATCTGTCTATTTTTGGCCTTTAGCAGCCAGTGACTGTAAGAACAAACACTGAAATGTGTTTTTCATTTTCCAGACATTTGTATGACAATCCTTTGTCTTTTGTGGGGAACTCGGCATTTCAGAATCTGTCAGATCTGCATTCCCTGTAAGTACCTTTTTGACAATACTGTACAAACGGGTATGAAATGTTGTGGCTAAGAACTCTAAATAAATAAATTTTCTGACTCCCCCTTATATTAGAGGTTTTTTTCAGTAAGTTCTAATAAATATTGTTATTGTTGGGAATATCTAGTTTTTTAAGAAGCTCTATTAAATATGCTCTACAACTTTGTTTTTTTTAATTACCTTTCATAAGATACATAACCCAAGGCCAAATGCTCAGATTCTTAGTTAAACAATCTGCAGTATGTCCTTGGTGGTTTTTTGAGCAGGGATGTACATTGTGAGAATGTTTTGCAGGTTAGTGCATGTATGCCCTTAGAAGATACCATTTCAGGGGGTGATGAGTAAGCAAAATGGAGAGAGATTTGGAACTGCAAGCTGCAGTTTTCATGTGTATTGATAGCACTCTTTGCGGTTTGATGAATTGCAGTTTATTGCTCATGGAGGAGTAATTTATTAACCAAATGAGTAGCATAAGAAGCAGTGAAAAGATAGTGTTTCACACATTATTCAAGTATAAAATTTAAAAGCAGTAATAATGTTAGAATGTCTCCTCATGGAGGAGTAATTTATTAACCAAATGAGTAGCATAAGAAGCAGTGAAAAGATAGTGTTTCACACATTATTCAAGTATAAAATTTAAAAGCAGTAATAATGTTAGAATGTCTCCTTGGTGTAAATATCTACCTGATAATAAGACTGAATGTCCCAATTCAATTTCATAGTAGTTCACACCTGATTTTCATGGGGATTTTTTCCAGGGTCATTCGGGGTGCCAGCATGGTGCAGTGGTTTCCTAATTTGACAGGAACCATAAATCTGGAGAGCTTGTAAGTGCCTTCTGCAGAAATAAATTCTTGGGTTTGCCTCTTGGGAAGTAATTGAAATATGATTAGTGAATCTGGAGAGCAACTGCATATATGTTCTCTTCCTGTCAGTAAATGTAATGATAGTTTTCCTCACTGTGATACCTGGGAGACTAACCTCCTCTTCCAGAAATAAAAAACAGTTTTTACCAGGTCTTAAAAAAAACCAAAACAAAAAAAAAAAAAAAACCCCAAAAAAATTTTGGTGGGTGAATCTAGCATCCTGATAGCATTCTGTTCTGATATATCCTTGTCATGCCATCTGTCAGAAACAAAACCAGCATTTATATGTGTGGGTTTGTTGTTTTTTTTTCCCACAGAACTCTTACAGGAACCAAGATAAACAGTATTCCTGTTAATTTATGCCAAGAGCAAAAGGTGCTTCGAACTTTGTAAGTATATATTGTGCCTCTCTTCATGCATCAGAATGTTTTGAAAGAAATTGAAATCTAATTTAAAATAAAAGTGTTGCTTTCAATTTTTCGTCCTAGTAGTTCTACTAAAGTTGGAAATGTGGTTTTTTGATTGTTTTGTGATTTGATGTAATGCCTTACACTCCTTAAACAGAGTCTCCTTTATAGGGATATGTTACATTTGTCATGTGTTAGAGAGATATGTAAGGTGATGCTGCAAAGACCAAACTTCAAATTTGTTCTGCCACCGCTGATTGTTAACAGAACCTCAGTCAGCTACATTCAGAGGTTAAAGAAAAGTTTAGTTACAGTGCCTCAACTTCTTGTGTTCAGGAGCAGAGCAGAGATCATCAGGAACCAAAGAAATGGAGATGAGAAGTAGGAAGAAGATAGCAATGCAAAGGCTAGGCATAAAAAGCAGTGAGGATGTGTTAAAATTAATGCAAACAACCCCAAACTGGTAACTGAAACCATAGGGGATGGGAACAAACCATGTTTGCAAAGGATGCATGCAGGAAAATGTGGAACAAAAGCAAATCCTGAAAAAGGGAGGAGAAAAAATATGTTCTGTTTGATAGAAGAAAAACAGGAGAAAAAAATCGAGGTGGGATTTATTTTTTAACAGCTGTTTGCCTTTCAAATTTTAACATAGTTTGCTTGTTTCTAGTCTTTTTTTTCTTCATTGTCTCACAGAATATTTTGAGTTTTTCTAGCTTTGCTTAAGCAATCACCAGCACACTAAACAAAATTGGCACCAAATTTGTATGCTTTACATGCAGTTTACCTAGTTTCTCCTAAAAAAGCAGATTATGAATAATTTTTTTAGATTATAACTCTCTGAATTCAGGGAGCATGTCCTAAATGTTTTTAGGGTATGTGTATACTGAGATGCAGAGTTCACACTTGTGATTCCCTCTGTGATTTTTCTCTAAACTACCCTTGGTTTCTCAGCAGAATGGTACTAACAGGATGATTTTTCTGTCATTCTATTTAATAGTTAAAAGTGATGAGATGTTTCAAGTAGAAAGGAGTTGAACTAAGCACCCTTCTCCCATTTTCTGTTTTGAAGGGACTTGTCTTATAACAATATAAAGGACCTCCCAAGTTTTAAGGGCTGCCACACCTTGGAAGAAATGTAAGTAGAAATAAGTGTCGTTTATTTTTATAAACTCTTTAGTACTCTGAGTCCACATCTCTAGAGATGTTTTTGCTTCATGTTTGATCCTAATTTTGAAAAATTAGGGACAGAGAGAGAGAGATCTCATGAGAAGTGTTCTGGACAGAGAATTCAACCACTTGTGCCTTCCTTAATTATCGAATGCTTAATTATTCCTGTGGCACAAGAGTAATAAAAGACACAGCCTAATCCTGCATTTCATAGTAGTACTGCTATGCTCATAAATGGAATGGTTAGAATATGCCCAAAGACTCCACGCAGAATGGAGAGTTGCTTTGTATTTCAGTATGTCTCTCCAGTGCTTGCAAAGTGTTACTTTTAGCTTGAAAGTAATTCAGTCCACACTTAAAAGTTTGTTCTACATTAAATAACTTGTAAATTGGGATTGGGCAGAGGTGCCAGGAAGGTGCTCCATGGTTGTATGAACATAGCTGATGCAGAATACTTGACAGTCTGTCTACAAGGGGAAATGAGTAAAACTTGGCACTGATAAGGCTAAAGCCATCCATTAGCACACACCAAGCTATCCCTGTGCTTGAAATCAGCTAATAAAGTTTTGTTTCTGCTTCTTCCCTTTGCAGTTCCTTACAGCATAATCAAATCCACGAAATTGCAGAGGACACCTTTCAAGGACTATCCTCCCTTCGTGTCCTGTGAGTGCAGATGTAGCTGCATGCTGAGTGAAACAAGATCCTGGTTTTGATTCCTGTGTAAACTGGTGTCAGGGTTTGGTGTTACGAGTTTGATTGATGGTACAAGGCCAGCAGCCAGTTTCAGCCCTGTTCCTTCTATTCTCAATTTTATTTTTCTGGCCTATAAAAATATTTTTATAAATATGAAGTCTAAAAAATGAGATTTTTTTCAGCGGTCTAGTATTTTGCATTGTAACTACATTAGTCCATTATATAGTATTTGTTGGAGAGGTCCTATCTGTTTTCCTCAGGAGAAGCAGATAAGTAAACAATTATTCTCTCCCCTTACAACTCAAGCTATATTAAGTTAGCAGGAGGAACAATTCAGAAATAGACAGGTATTTTAAGAAGAATGTTATAACTCATGGTGGTCCAGTAGGAGCTGTAGCTGGGTTTGAAATGCAGCAAAGCAGATGCTCCTCTGCTTGTTCTTTTGTTGTCCTCCACCATCTTTCCCAACATGCCCTGCTATAGATGCAGTTGTCACCCAAGTGGTCATCCTGGCACCTTTGTGCTGGGAATAGAAGATGCCAGGGGCAGCCTCTGCCCTGGGAGCACAGCTTGTGCTGTAGTGTCAGAGAGAAGGGAGAGGGAGCAGGAATAGCAGATGAGCTGGAGCAGGATACAGCTGCATTACCAAGGAATTTGGCTGCTATTGGACCTGGCTGAATGGGGAGAGAGGGGATCTGTTCTGCTTTTCTGATACAGGCATGATATATTTGTCACCTTAGCTTTTTTCTCAGTACAGTGGCTGTTAGTTTTGGTGAAACTGTCAAATAATCTCCTTTGACATTCATTGCAGGGACCTCAGTAGAAATCGGATCCATCGGATCCACAAGGGAGCTTTCATCACTGTTGGAGCCCTTCTTAACCTGTAAGTAGGCTGTTCTGTGCAGTCACCTCCTCTCTCTAGCATTCAGCTGCTGAGATAGTAAATGTTTTCACCTTAAAAGTGATGTGTTCATCATCTGTTTAATATCTGTGAATCAGGAAGGCTCCTGCTAGCAGAACACATGCAGGGCACACTTCTTTGGAGTGCCTGCTGCACTGACAGGCATTTCCAGACCACAGCCTCCTATGATAAAGCCCTTCCCTACTTCAGTGAAATGTGTGCCAGAGGGTCTTCAAACTTACTTTGTAACACGGTGTTAATATTCACATTGCAGAGACCTGAGTTTCAATGAGCTCAGTTCAGTTCCAGCTGAAGGACTGAGTGGCCTGAACCAGCTCAAACTCACAGGCAATTCTGAGCTGAAAGAAGCTTTGGCAGCCAAGAACTTCGCCAAGCTGCGGTATGTTGGTAAAGAACACCCCAGGGTGCTGGCAGTGCCCAGCAGTGTTTTTTGGGATTTTTAAATATTTTTTCTCCACCACTCTTCAGGCAAGATATCATCTGGTTTGAGAGTAGTGCTTTGGGTGGATTTCCATTTGTTACTGAGCTGAGCACATCTGTCTTTCACAGTGAGGAAAACAGGAGCAGACAGGCAGGTCTCTGATTACATAATCACCATGCTTTATATGTATTTTCTTGGAGGCAAATGATAAGAATAAAAATAATCATTCAAATGGAAACCTGTAATTGATTTTTGTGGGAGATGGATCAGACAGTGATGAATTCTTTTCCATTTTACAAAGATCTTTCTGCACATTAAGAAGAAGTAGTCTGATATTCCTCCTAAATATTTTCAAGAAGAGAATTCAGGATAGTTGATATTGTAGTCCTGAGTGGAAAAAATTAAGATTCTGGTCTGCTATTCCCTCCTTGTTTATGTGGTTTTTTTAGAACTCTGTGTGAAGATGTACTACTTCTCTGCCAGAATAACAGTATGTACCATTTCTGCCAAATGCACAAAAAATGCAAATCTTATTTTGGTATCGCAGAATGAAGAGTGAGAAGGAAAGCAGTAACACGAGGTTGTGGTCATCTGGGAATTAACTTTCTTAGAAAACAGTTACTCTTCAATTAGGTTGCTTAATTATTTTTCAGTTTAATTTCTGCAGCAATGCCACAAACTAACCCTGATCAGAATTTGGTTTGTATGTGGAGTAGAAAGAATAGTAGAGAGCTAAACATCACAACACGTTTGTACTTCTCACTTGTATACATCACCTGCCCTTGATCTTAGTGCAAGAGTTCATTAGAAATGGTTATACCTGATCCAGTTTGAAACAGCTTTTATCAGCCACCGTGAGAAAAAGAAGATTTGAGCTTAGCACTCAAGTGTGCTACTGAAATATTTTTAATAAGTGGTAGTCTTAACTTTGGTTACAAAGTTTAATGGTCTTCCTTGTCCTGCCTGTATTTCAGGTCACTCTCTGTACCATATGCTTATCAGTGCTGTGCATTTTGGGGTTGTGATTCTTATCTAAACTCCAATGCTGAAGATTCCAGTCACCAAGATCAAGGTGCCTTGGTGGATCATGAGAAGGGTAAATGTTTTATGTACTTAACTAGCAGTACTGTTTTGTACCAGGCTAGTATAACAGTGTGTGTTGCCTTTCAATAAGGGAATAGGAAAAATATAAGTCTTTATAGGGAAACCAAAGAGGTTTCTCAAAGTGCTTAGCAATTGTTTACAAATCAGCAGTGCTATGTTCCTTCTTAATATGTGAAAGATGTGCTGGACACTGTAAGACATGCCTGTCTGAAAAAAAAAAAAGGCAATTAACAAAAAAGTCAAACTGCAGGTATTGCTTCTGTTATGCTTTTATTGTTCTCAGTGTTTCAGCCTTTCTGTTCAGATGGGACTTGTCCTTCCCCTGACTACTTCAGGATCCACAGATCCTTCCCCACTGATCAAAGATGTTGCTTTGTTACAAAGCTTTGTGAGCAACAATTTCTGCACTGAGCATCTGACCTTATGTGGCAAACCAGAACCAGTTCACTTGTCACAAGGCTCAGGTGTCAGTGAACTATTTCCATCCTAGGCAGCTTCACTGCCATTTCACTTATTTTTCTTCCTGCAACTAATATGTTTTTTTACTTTTACAGCTAATGCAGATATTGTAAGAAATGAGAAAAATGAGGAATTGGGACAGACTATTATTCACTGTACACCAGCAACAGGTAAATCTTATCATGTGCTTTAGTCACACTGAACTTCAGGCATGGTGTTATGCAAGGGGTTGAGTGCAGAATTAGATCTTTCATTCCTGGTAGTCATTCTGTACACAGAAGATTAAATTCTTCAGTGCTTTCAGTGAAACTTGATTTGATGTCAGTGTTGTTTTGGATGAGCAATCACAAAGATCTGACTCAGCTTTAGATACATATCCCTTCATTGGAGAACTGTGCTAGGAAAAATACCAAAATTTCTTTCCATAAGCAGAATAGTCAAGACTAATGCTTATATTTGGAGTCTGCTAATGCACTGCCTCCTAATTCTGCCTTATTTTTCCAAGGAGATGTCTGAAGCAGACTGTGTCAATGCTCATCTGTTTCAGTGAGAGTTCAGCCTGTGCTTTAAAAGCTTAACTCCAACTGCTGTCTGTCAGTGGTGGCTTTAAGGAAGCTTGATGTATTTCCAGGAGAGAGGATAAGGAGGAGCCATGTGATCTGTTCCCCAGGCCTGCTGTAGCTGCATTAACTGAGAGCAGAGGGCTGTTACAAGCAGCTGGAGCAGGCAGCAGCATCTCAAACTGCTCAAGACACTTGTGCAGTGAATAGTCTTATTGGCATACCAGATTTACTCCAAGTCAGGCTTGAACAGTCCAGGAGTGTTGCAAGTCTTTGATCTTGCAGTGAATATTTTCATTCTAGGCAGCTTTGTTTCTGCCCTTCTGTTTCTCTTACTCAAACTGCCAGTTTCTGTACATGGTTCCACTCAGCTCCTGAAGCAGTTGCTGTGGTGCCTCTTGCTTTCTGCCTTTGCCTGTCCAGAGGATTCCTTCTCTACAGCTTGTACCCTTTTGTCTGCACAAACAGGAACATACAATATGTTTCCAATGAAGTTACTCTGGGGTGAGCAGGAGTTTTCCAAGTCTTACTTCTTTCTCTTCTCCTAACTACTGTTTTATGTTAGGAAAACCTGTTTATCTTTTGAGCTAGCTCTGGCTTTAATATCCAGAATACCGTAAGGATTTCTTCATCACAGCCAAAAAAACCCTGTAATCAGAAAGTCAAATATATTAATGTAATTGTACGTAATCTGAAAGTTAATTTGTTAAAGGTGCTTATTTACTTTTGATCTCCTGTTTCCAGAGTGAGAATTGAGATGGTGTGTTAAATTTTTAAAGTCTTTAGCTCTTTCTTTTTGTCCATGCCAGAAATGCTGTAGTAGGTCTAAAAGAAAGAGCTTGTTCTACAAGTTCACAGTTTGCCTTGTTTTTCACCTGTCCCTCTCGTAATAACAAGTTTGTGTCATGCTGGTGTCTGGTCATAGGATACTCCACCCACCATGTCAGTTCTGAATCACTGCTCAGCCTGTAGATCCACTTTACATTTTGCCTAAAGAATGGATTGCTGAGCAGTGGTGCTCAAGGAGCTCAAGTTTGCTGAAACATGCTTCCAAGCATGAATTTTTCCCCCTCCCAGCACGGGTTGGGAATATTAGCGTGAGAGGAGGGAAACTTTTAACCCAAAGGATTTGGGAGAAAGGCAGGAAAGGGTACTGGTTTTATTTGTCTAAAGTACAACTACTAGAAAAATGGCTTCAAATTGATTTTTGGAAGCACAGAATTGACATCTTAAAATTTCATAAGTAGGAAGTTGCTTTCATTTTTAAGTAGATCAGCTTAGCAGGTTATTGTTGTGTCAATTATTGTGTTGTTGTTAATTATTCTGTCATTGATGTTTTACTTGGGAATACCTGCTAAAAAGGGGTTTTACTTCTGGTTTTCTGATAATTCAGTGGGCTTCATTATTTTCTGCCCAAAAAAATGAAGCTTGATCATTTAAACAAACAAAAAGATTTTTTTTTTTTTTTCCCTTGTCAGTTCATTAATTTCTGGAAGTTGCTTTAGGCCTTGGGAGATCTTTGCACTGACAGTGAATCATTCTTGGCAGTTCTGTTCCTGTCCACAGCAGGGATGGGTTGTCCTTCCCTTTCCCCTGCCTGGAGGAAAGGCATGTGCAGCACAGAGCCAGCCCTCAGTCACAGGCTGACTCCAGCTCCGAAGCTCCAGCCTTTGCAGTCTGGCATTTTTCATCAGCTCCCTCAGCTGCAGGGAGGGATCCTGAGCTGCTGTGCTAAGGACAATTAGAGGTGCCTGATGGGGATATAGGAGAGGTTAAATTCTTCTAATTGTTACTTAAAATCAGTAGGATTTCCCTATGGAATAAATGGCAGATAGGGGCATGAGAAGGTTATGCAATAGTCGTGACCTTTGTTGCTTGTCTTGTCTCCTGTTATTTTGTTTGTTGGAATTTTTTATTATGTAAGGTGTTTTAAGGAGAAGAAAATAATTTTCTCATATGACTCTTCAAGCTCACAGTGCCTTTCAGTGGCGAGGCTGGGGGGACAGGGCTTGTGGTAAATTCATGTTCCTATTAAAGCTGCTTAAATTGAATTTGTCTGCTGTTCTACAAATGTTTCCCTGTCACCAGAAGTTACTCCAGAAGGCATGTTTGTGAATAATTTTTTGACAGAACATGTTCCTTCTAAAAAATTCTTTTCCCTTACAAGGGGATTATGAACATTGACTTTTATATTTTTGTCCAACCTTTTCTATGAAGTATGAAATGTACATAAAATAAAAAAGTATTTAGGTCACACTATGAAAAGCTATTTTGAATAGCTAAAAGGTAATTAAGTTTGTTTAGCTAGCTTGTTTATACAAAACAGTCTCAAGTGACCATTCACTGCAGTAATTATTATTTCAGGCATAATTAATTAGTAAATAACTTCAGCAGAATAGGCTACTTTCAGCTGACCTATTTAGCACTTCAGCTGTATATTCTACTCATGAATTAATGAGGAGTACACTTCTAAGACCTTTTCAAAATCTTGCTTATTAAGGCAGAATTTTTTTTCCTCAATTGGTTGTCCTTCTGTTTGTTTTTTGTTTTCTTCTAGGTGCTTTTAAGCCTTGTGAATATTTATTGGGCAGCTGGATGATTCGCCTTACTGTCTGGTTTATTTTTTTGGTTGCTTTGTTCTTCAACCTGCTTGTCTTGTTAACAATATTTGCATCCTGTACTACATTGCCATCTTCCAAACTGTTTATAAGCCTGATTTCTGTCTCTAACTTATTTATGGGAGTCTATACCGGTATTTTAACTTTCTTGGATGCTGTATCTTGGGGAAGATTTGCTGAATTTGGCATATGGTGGGAGACTGGCAGTGGTTGCAGAATTGCTGGGTTTCTTGCAGTTTTTTCATCAGAAAGTGCCATTTTTTTCCTGATGTTGGCAGCTGTTGAACGGAGCTTGTCTGCCAAGGAATTTATTAAAAAGGGGAAAAGCAATCGCCAAAAACAATTTCAAATTGCAGCATTTTTTGCTTTCCTGTGCGCTCTGGTAGCGGGCTGCTTGCCACTTTTTTATAAAGCAGAGTACTCAGCATCACCCCTTTGCTTGCCCTTCCCCACCGGAGAAACACCTTTGTTAGGTTTCACAGTAACTCTGGTGCTGCTGAATTCACTAGCGTTTTTGCTGATGGCTGTCATCTACACTAAGCTCTATTGCAACTTGGAGAAGGAGGATCTCTCCGAGAACTCCCAGTCCAGCACGATTAAGCATGTCGCTTGGCTGATCTTCACCAACTGCATCTTCTTCTGTCCTGTTGCATTCTTCTCCTTTGCACCGCTGATCACGGCCATTTCTATCAGCCCTGAAATCATGAAGTCTGTCACTTTGATATTTTTCCCGTTGCCTGCTTGCCTGAACCCAGTCCTGTACGTGTTCTTCAACCCGAAGTTCAAGGAGGACTGGAAGCTGCTGAGGCGCCACCTGAGCAGGAGGAGCGGGGCAGTGGCGATGGCTGCCGGTGCGCAAGGGGACGCGGCGCAGGACTTGTACTACGACTGCGGCATCTACTCCCACTTGCAGGGCGGTAACGTGGCTCTGTGTGAATGCTGCGAGTCGCTCCTGCTGTCCAAGCCCGTGCCCTGTAAACATTTGATGAAGTCCCACAGCTGCCCCGCGCTGGCGGTGGTGCCGTGCCCGAGGCCGGATGGCT
The DNA here is from genome assembly GCF_014805655.1 of Passer montanus. Lineage (NCBI taxonomy): Eukaryota > Metazoa > Chordata > Aves > Passeriformes > Passeridae > Passer > Passer montanus. The sequence goes on along the minus strand of NW_024370374.1, from coordinate 4,388,761 downwards.
CCTGGTCAGACTGCGGCACGCCATCCGCCCACTCGGACTACGTGGACGAGGACGACTCCTTCGTGTCGGACAGCTCGGACCAAGTGCAGGCCTGCGGCCGTGCCTGCTTCTACCAAAGCAGGGGCTTTCCCCTGGTGCGTTACGCCTACAACATACCGAGAATCAAAGACTGAGGAGGCTTTCTGCCCTCAGCTGTTCCAATAAAGAGGTATCGTGTTTCGCAGACTGTCGCCTGCTTTGACCTTTCGAGCAGGAAGCACTTTTGTAATTGTTATTTAGTGTCATTTGTAAAGAAGGGAAGTGGGCGGTAACTTCTTGAGCCATACATTTAAAAAAAAATTAAATAAATCAATTGCCCTGACTGTAAATAATTGGTAAACCAAAATTGTTACCCAATATTTTTACTCTTTTCACACAATAGATGTTTCTTTTATACAGTTTTTACATGCTAATGGAGTGTTTCCACATCATATTGCAGTTGTACTTTGCTTCTTCTGGTGGTGAGGTAAGTTCTGGTGATTTTTTTCTTTCCCCCTGAGAAAGCACAATATAAAGGACAGCTGTTTAATACTATAGAAATTATTTTTAAATGTGACTTTTCTATAATTAAGCAAAAAAATCTATTGCTAGCTTTGTATATTATATTCAGCATTGAATCTCAGGATGCATTTTATTGCAGGGCCAAAAAAGGGATTAATTCTCCCATATGTAACTGTGACAGCAATATCAGAATACTGTGTTTGTTTTGTATTTTAGCTCATGTTCAATTTTTTTAAAAAGTTTGTTGCAGTAAAGTACTTGTAATCCAGTACTGTGTAGATTTATTGGAATAAGAATATTAACAGCTGTCAGGAGCAGTAGGGTTAAACACATTTTTCCAGTGATGGCGCATCACTTCAGGTGAACCACAGCAAGTTTGTTCAGTATTAGGAGTCGAGTCACAGCCTTGGCAAGACTGTGGGGTGACAGCAGACTGGCCCTGTGCACAGCTTGTGTCTGTGCCATCCAGGCTGGCCAGTGCTCTGCAGCCTGCTCAGTGTCACAGCACTCCAGGAATGATAGAGTGAGACTTCAGGAAAGGGAGAGAAAATGCAACGCAATTTGGCACTGAAAAAGAAAGTATTTTTCCAATTACTTTACTGACAGTGAAGTACACTGTGCAAAGTCACTGATTTTCACCTAAATCAGTGCAATCTTTTTAAAGCATTAAACTTCTGAGACCCAAATTATTTAAGTACAACCAGTGATCACTTTTTTCTATTTTGTTTGAAGTATGATCAATACAATTTAATAATGCATGATTAAGTAATTATGTAATGTTTTTGGACGATACACTAGATCAAGAATAAATCCACTGCCATCCCAGTTACTCTGGAGAAATTCTTGTTAAGATCTAAAGCTAGATTGCTGTTTTGAGAATTAAACTGTACATACTGTTCATACAATGAATTTTTATCTTTGTATTGTAAGTTATTTGATAGAACCCATGATGGGAAATGTGGCTTCAGTTCATTTTGTTAATTAAAGCTACCTCCTAAACAATAGTGGCTGCCAGTAGCAGAATGTTTAAAATGTGGTTTATGTACTTTTTTCCTTGTAAATAGATGTGGTTGTATATTGTCACTATAATAAAAACAGGATCCTTGTATATCAAAATCATGTAGTTTGTACAAAGTATGGGAGGAATATTTACTGTATGCTGTTAATTTTGTAAGCCAAAACATTCAAGTGTAAAAAGGGAAGAAAACCATCCAAGAGTTTTTAATTCTTACATTTACACTCATGAATATTACATCTGCAATTAGCATGGAATGTTACACTGAAAGCAAATAAAGGGTACATGAATACCTATGGTTATTTATCTCTGTTTTTCAAAAGTTAAAGCTGAAAACAGTGCACATGTAAAATTGTTGAGTATAAATTACGTCTCCTCTGCTCTTGTGAAGCAGATGTGAAAGTTTCAGGAAAGAACTGCTGGGAAAACAACAAAGTTGCCAGTTTACCAGTGGGTTTATGATTTCAGAATAATGCTGACTGTTGCCTTGCAAAAGGTTAAAAACCTTAAGTGAAGTGTTAGCCCTCTTATGAAGCAATCTCTTGATTAAAGGTATTTTGTATTTTGTTTGAGTGGAAATGTTTTTAGTATGTTTTGAATAATCATACAGATTATGATTTTTATATTTATACTGTGTAATGTTGAAAACTGGCGTTTTTTAAGCCATCACTGTAAAAGAGTCACAGTTTGTCCCACGTTCCCTCTGTTGGCCAACCTGTCAAAGGTAATAAGAATGCTTCTCAGGAAAGACTGTAAATGTCAGCTGCTATTTATAATCAGTGGGGAAGGGAATCCTGGCACAAAGCTTCCAGAAAGCCTGTGGTGTTTTTAGTGTTCTTATGTACGGATTTATTTCTTCTGTTCTACAAGTGAGCCTTTGCTGCCGTGCTGTGTACAAAGGAGATGTGATCCATTTGAAGCTCTGGTATTTCACTGCATCTCAGGATGTTTTTGGAGTTCAGTTATCCTAGCAATTAACTCTTCAATGCAGTCAGCCCAGTGCCTTGCAGCACACACTGGTGGAGGGGAAGGAGTATGAGCAGCAGCTCCTGGAGCCAGCCTGTTCAGCAGCAGTGCTGCAAACGTGCCTCTCTCAACCTGACCGTGGAGGATGGCCACAGGAGAATCCAGACAGATGCAGGTAACAAATGCCAACTTCCTTTGTGCCTTCGCTGGTCAGGCTGATCTCAGGCCAGGGCACAGTGCAGTGTTCAGGTGTTCTCATCCACTTGCTGCTGCTCCAAAAGCAATGTCAAATACATGGGGACAGCTTGCCTTAAAGCTGTTCTGTGTTAACAACGTGTGGGATTTTTGTTACCTGTGTACCAGTGGCTTTCTGAGCTGTCACCTCAGTAGTCTCATCAGGTGGGTAAAGCTTCCTAATTTCAGTTTTCAGACTAAAACAAGTCAAACCTCAAGTTGCACCCTTCTGGGGTGCCCACAGAAAATGCCTCCTCTGGTTTTCTAGAGTCTAAAGCTAGCTGAAACTGTTCTTACAGTTGCAGTGTCACATATCTTGTCTCTGGACCTCTACAGCTGCTATACTGAGCTCCAGTGCTGGATTTAGCAGTCAAACAGGCTTTGCTGTTGACTTTAAACGAAAAACACAGGGCAAGGAGAACATTTTGTTGTTGTTTTTCTTCCTTGTCTTATGCTGTTGGGAGGAAGCAACTTTTTGCAGGGAGATGGTCACAAATTAAATTGCCAAATGTATTCCTTATTTTTCCCCCATTATGAGCAATTTCTTAGAGATGGCTATTAGCCTGCTCTGTGGCAATATGCTGGTGAGAGCTCTTTGTTTGAAATTGAGCTTTTTCATTCTCTTATAAAAATAATGCATCTGCTTTGCAACTTTTTGATCTAGCTGCCTTTTGCCTTTTTTAGCTGTATTTCCTGTAGAATTTCCTGTTTATTTGTGAATTTACTCAGAAATTTCAAACTTACACAAAGATACTTCAGTAATTCTTTTCACTTTGATTACTATTTTTAAGCCTTCAGTTTCAATTTACAGGGTAATATTTTTAATTAAAAGCACAATGCACAGTTTGTTTTATATGTGCTCTCAATAATTTTTAATTACACAAATGCTTTTGATCTTTTAGTGTTAGCATAAGTTAATATTCTTAGCCGGAGTTTTTTCAATATTACCTTTCACATATTGTACAGTAGAGTCTGATTTAACACTAAGGTTTAGTTGAAGATGATTCAGTAAGTAAGGAAATGGATTCTGCAATGGGATAATATATCACTGTACAGATTGCTGTTTTCTGTACTGTTGTGTACTATAAGAACTTGGAAGGTGAATGGACATATTTCATACCTTGCACTTTTGGCACTACTCCAGTACAAAGTAACAGTGTAGGTTTTCCCTAAGAAATACTAGTTAGTGGCCACTGTGGTGTTTGCTATAGGGAGCCAATTTTGATTTGAGGGTAACAAAATACGAAGTGCCTCACTGGTTTCCAGTAACAAAAGCATAACCTATGTTCTGAAAATTCCATCCCAAAAATGAATCTATTAGCAACTGATGCTTTTTAAAAGAGAGACTTTATGGAGAACTATAAAGTAGCTAAAGAAGTGAAGGCTGTTAAAAAGCAGGAGGGCTGTGGTCTCCAGCTAGCATAAAACAGCTGGGTTCAATGGGAATACTGCTAGTGATTGACAAAGATATGATTTTAACCTAAATGTGTTGCATAGAGCTCTTGCACATTCCCCCAGACAAGAGGAATTCCCATCTGGAGGCTCTGTCCCTTTAAAGCAGAGGCTTCCACATCTGCAGGCAGCAGAACCTGGGCTGGGACTGGCGGTGTGTACAGTGCACTGCAAGGATGAGAATACATCATACCATGGAGGAAAGTGAGGCAATCCAGGACCTCTCGGGTTTCACAGCCTCTAATCAAGCAGAACTACACATCCAGGCACAAAAATAGCCAGCAGACAAGTACAGGCAGTGTTCCTTGAGCTCTGACATGGAGGGTGAGCCAAGTAGCTTTCTCCCTTGCTCCTGTGCCTGCCACAGTGTTTTTCCTTATGCTGGAAAATCTGAAGACTTAAGGACACCTGAATTCAACTATATTTGGTTCAAATTTTCTACTTTTTTCGAGGTTGCAAGTAAAATAGTCTTTTTTTCAAGCCTAAAGCTTGATGTCTAAGCCTCTTTTTCTCCATACATTTAGTATTTTCTTCAGTTTTCATTATTTTTATGCCTCTGTGTTCCTTAATATCTAGTGGGGAATTAGACATGACATGTACAAGCAATCTGATCTCATTCTTTTCATTAAACCTGGCTAGTGTTCATCAAGTTGAACTGAGAAGTTCCCTTCTGCTGGCTCTTGTCTTTTCAGAGACTGAGTTCATCAGATTACAGTTGAATTTCTAAAACTGAATGATTTCAGAAACAAGAGTTGGCAAGTCAAGGTGCGTAGTGATTCAGAGTAGTTGATTTGTGTCTAGAATATAGACCTTTTCTATGTCTTTTATCTAAGGAATTGCTTTCTTGATATTGAGTAAAATGGTTTTTTTTAAATACTGCGGGTGGCTTTTGGGGAATACTTCTGAGAAATTTGTGACGAGCATTTGGTTGTTCAGACATGCTGATTGGCATGAGCATGCAGACAAAGTATGGGTCTGTGAACACATCTTGCTAGTTGCACTCTGAATTTTCTCGCTGTTGCTAGATAGCTCTAAGTGCTTATTCTATAGGCTGTGACAGTGAGCTAGCACTGAAAGACTGAATGTAGTTTTGGTAGTTTCTTTAGTGAGAAATTGGGATGATTTTAACATTGGTATCAACTGTAGGCGTGTGTGTATTTATTCAATTCATTCAGTTGTTTGTGGCAACTTCTGTTCTTCATTGTGGCAGTTTGATTTTGCCTATGGGTCTTAGCAGTGTTCGCATGTAATTCTTGCCAGGGCAGCTGCTTCTAGCATTCAGTTCACAGAATTAAGGTTTTGCATCCTTGCAGCATGCTATTTATCTTATCAGTCCTTCTGTGGCCATAGAAGTTGTGTACTGAACCTGCAGGATTGTTGTTTCAATGTTTTTTAACAAAATTACATTATTTGGGCTCATACCTTTCCTGTGTTAACTAGGGCACAGTGGCTGTGGAGCTGGTTTGACAAGTTGGGCACAATGGTAAGCAAGATAGTAACAATATTATGTTTTCACATCTCTTCAGAGCTGGAGTGCTTCTGCCATTCCAGCAACAATGCTTTAATTTCCCAAAGGGTCACCTGGTTTTTGCCACCCTCCCTATGGGCAGTCTTCATGCATAAACTCCTCTAGCTTGTCCCAGTGCTAAGGTTTGTTAAGATAAGCTGTTTGCCCAATATTGCTCTGGCATCCTGAGAAATTATCATATTCGGTACAACAGGATAGGAAGGGACTAGACAAGCTCAAATGTTTATGTTTGGCAAAGTTGCTGCTGCCTCGCCTTGAGACATCCATTTCCCAGTTTCTGGCCATTCCTGGTGATGTGGGCCTCCATGAGAAGTGAGAGATGCTCAGTGCAGCAAGTTCCAGAATTCCTCAATTCACCGAGACAACCCGGGACTTTTCATTTTTCCTATTAATTTATGATTGTTGCCACTCTACACTGTGAGATGGGCTTTAAGGCCAGGCAAGGTTTTCAAGCCTTGCTGAGATGTTTTGAAATTACTTTGGTCTGCAGCCTGTTGAAATACCTGAGGCTTTGCTGCTTGCCATGACATGGATATTTGCTCACGGTGCCTGGGTAGCCATGGAGTGAACAACTTTTATGGTGCTTTTATTTCTCAGCTGAGTGCAGCATGTATACAAAAATGCCTGTAAAACCATAGGTGGTTTGTGTTGAACAAAGCTAAGGCATTGGATTGTGTAACTTGTATCTTAAGAATTCAGACCAGTTTCAAATTTTCTTCTTGTTGTAACTTTACTCGGCCTGAAATTTAGATTCTAGTGATACTCTGTTGTCTGCAGTATTTGAATCATCAAATTATTTCAACAGGTATAATTTGTTTGTGAGATACTATGGCAAATCACACTTGATTCTTTATTTTATGATAATCATAGCATAACAATCAACAATCTACCACAATTGGATGGAGTTATTGAAGCATCATGAGCATCAATTTGGTGCATAGTGATGTATTCAGTGTTCTGGGGGTGCTTAGATGAGAGATGTATTCAGGTCCTTTTTGTGTTTTTCAGCTTGCTGGAAAACAATTCTGTATTATTATTTGGTGATCAGCAATGCAATAACATGTGTTCTTTTCTTACAGGAGCCATCATGTTATTTCTCCAGCCTGTCAAAAGTGCAGTTCCTTGTGAAATGGTAAGCCAAATGCAGAAGCTCCACCACTGAAGGGGGACATCCCAAATCCCTGCCACCTCTGCCTCTGAGTCTGTGGCTGTGTTCCTGTTGCTTGCCTGGCTTTGGCCTCAGCAGTTGTCTGAGGCACCCTGAGCTTCAGCTTGCTCAGACCACAAGTTGTTTGGGTGAATATTTTTCTTTAGTAAGGTTTTGTGTGTCAATGAAGGGTCCAAAGAGCAAGAGAGAGGGAGAAGTACATGCTCCTGAGAGACAGGAGAGATGCAGCCTGTTTGTCAGAGAAATTACGGATTTGGGTGCCTGTCAGTCTGCAGCCCAAGCACCAAACATCCCCACTTAAAATCTTCAAATACAATCATTTTGGGCATCTTTTAGGACTGTTAATGATGGTGTTGAGATGTTTCCTCCCTCGGAGCATTATTTTTGCTGGTGTCTAGGTGCACATAATGGTTGTGTAGATTTGATGACCTTTTTGTATCACTCAGCTACTGAAATTCAATTGTTACGTCAAGTCAATTGCCTCAGATGTCACAACTGATTTTCCTGATTGACAGAAGCATTTCTAATGCTGTTTCCCATTTTTCAACTTGCCTATCCAATTAAAAATACATTTCTTGTTAAACTTACGTGAAGAATCTCCACAAGAACAATTAATACAGCAGCCAAATTTACACTAATTTTCAAACTTCTATATCTCATGTTAATATCAGTAATGCTTCTGCTTAGTCAGCCACAGCAAAATCAGTCAAAGTTTTATAAAAATTTATCAACTGCTGATCAGCAGTTATCTCCTTGGTTGATGAAATTCGAAGGTAATGGAAAGCTTTGGTTGTGCAAATGTTTATTGCTGCTGATCCTGCCTAAGATTTGGCTAAAAGGTGGGGGGAGAGGTGGTAAGGGTGGCCCAGCATAAGCAATGAAGGGGACCACGTTCCCAGAATTTGGAACCCAAATAGAAGGCTGACAAAGAATGCAGTGGCAAACAGGGATAGAAATATCTATATAGATATATAATCTGACCTATTTATTACAGATAGTTGTAGACTCGGTGGAAAATCAACTGATGGAGAGGGCAATGGACACAGTTTTCCTAGCAGAGGTGTATGAAAACCAAGCTTTAGAACTGTGAATCAGAAACAAGATGGTAACTCTGAGTACTGAAATGGGGTTTTGCAATTCAATGCCAGTATAGATTACGAATTTTGACTTGGCTGTTTGAATGTTGAGATGCCTTCTTCTGATGCGTCGGGACTGTCACCTGCAGATAAGGTTACCGGTTCCTGTTTATTGCGCGGCTACTTGTGCAGAAACGTTCAGCAATAAAGAACTGCGAGCAGTCGCTATAGATCGGCACAGGCGTGTCAGGGCTCGCCCTGGCGGTGCCAGGCAGGCAGATCCCACCGCAGGGAGCCTCGGCTCAGCGCTCACCAGAGGCTCGGGGCCGCCGGTGTCACCCGGTCTTTGCCCGGTGTCTGCCCCAGGCCGTGCCCGGCCCCGGCCGCAGCAAGCCCGGGCCCGGCGGGGCCATGGGCCCTCCGCGGCACCGGGCCCCGCCCCCGCCGCGCCCCCGCCATGAGCGGCGGGGCCAGCCGCCCGAGCCCGCCGCCCGCTGAGGGCGAGCCGCCCCCCAGCCCGTCGGAGGGCTCGCCGCTGTCGCTCGCGTCCCGCTGCAGCTCCCCGGGCCGTGAGGAGCCGGAGCAGGAGCGGGCGGAGGCTCCCGGAGGCTCCCGGAGCCCGCCGGGCCATAGGTAACCCCTGCGGCAGGGACCGGGCTCCAGGGGGCTCAGGGCTGCCTTGCACTCGCTTCCCTCTGCCGGAGGCAGAAGATTATTTTACATAAATATAGCCTTGTTTGCAGGGATGAGCGACGAGCGCCTTAAGTGCCTTGTTCTTTTTTGGTGGTTTTTTGTTTTTTTTTTGGTTTTTTTTTGAGTATCTTGGAAAGTCTAAAAGTGCCCGGTGAAGTGAAGGAAGGTCAGCAGAGCTTCACGGGGTGCAGGTTTCCATGGAGAGCGGTGAAGGAACATGGACCATACTACACTTTACTTAAAAGCATTTCTTGAACAAAGTGCTGAAAGTCCAGGGGAGGAGTGTTCAAGCGTAGCCAGAGGCTTTGGAGTGAAGAGATCAGCTAGTTCATGGTCCCTTCTTTCCGTTTTCCTGTTAGCTCTCTGTATGCTACTTCCCAGTGAGCAGTTTTGTTCATGCCCCTTGGAGTTGTGTTGCAGTTTCTTCATGCTACATCACGTCTTTGAGCTTCAGAGGCTGTTGGAAGCAGCTCCCAAGTCGGGCCTGTTGCTGCGGTGTTCTCTGGCACAGTGAGGTGCAGCTGAAGACAGCCTCTTCTAGGGTGTGAGCTGGCAGTCCTGTTAAACCGTGGGCTAAATACACTGTGCTGGTATGGGCACTGCTGCTGTGTCTCACTGAGTGCCCACCTTGTGTTCAAATAGCAGCTTCTGTGTGTGGCTGCCAGGATCTCAGAAGTACGATAGTAAAAACCATTTCTTATGTAGCCCCGCCATGCACTCTGAGTATTGTTGTTGTTGTCCTCTTAAAAGTACACAAGAATTGGAGGCAGCTGTGCTGTGGGAAATGCAATATTTGCAAAAGAGAAGGGGTGGGAGCAAGGCCTTGTTAATGCTGTTAGGCATTTTCATGTTTTCGTTGTGGATCCAATGTTATGTTTGATGTGTCGCCTTCGTGAATATACAACAAACGATAATCACTGCTCACTATTAATCACACTTGGGTCTAATGCCAAATGTCTCTCCTTTGATTTAAGATACTTACTTAGAATTAAATGTGCATGTGAGAATAGGCTATTTTAAGAAATCTATTACTTTAATTATTTTGAGGAAGTTCATAGCTGCTAGAATTTCAGAAAATGGTCCTGTGAAATTCAAGGTGTGAGTGGTTTAAAATGCATGGTTGGTGTGCCAGGAGAGTGTGACTGGTGGCTGGAATGCACACCAGGGAAGACGGGGTTCTGGTGCAATTGGAGAGCTTTAGACACAGTATTGGATAAGTGTGTCTCCTCACAGGTCTTTGTACTGAGCTTGTGTTTTCCTGTTTAAGCTTCATTTTGTGTTATTTTTTACTCATCTGCAGTAAGTTTTCAATCTATTACTATGAATTTTTTTTTTATATAAATTGACATCTTGAATTTCATGAGTACTGATAGAAGAAAATACATAATAAATACTATTTTTCCTAATTTATTCATTCTCCTAGTACTTGTTCCAGGTTGGTTTAATTTGTCAGCTGTGTTCCACTAGGTGCCATAATGCAAATCATGCAAAGCAAATGAATGTATTGAGGAAGTATCCCTGCCCAAAATGTCAAATCTGTACAAAGTTATGGGTTTTTTTTCCTGAATGTGAATGTATAATACTTTTGTCCTTTAATGAACTTTCAGAGACTTATTTTCTTATAAAATATATAATTAGGCATTCTTAAGTGGCATCTCTTACCATATGTATGTGTTTAAAAGCTGTCTTTGTTAAAATTTTGGTCTTTATTAATGCTGTAGCATAAAAGCCCTAGATGTGTGTGGCTGTGCTGGACTGGTGTGTTTGGTCTGTGCTGCTTCTGACCTTGCATTGTCTGTGTGTCAGGGTGTCCCTGTCAGTTCTGTCACTCTGCATTTCACACCGTAGAAGTGGGTTTGTCTGGGGAAATAAACCTGCTCCAGGTAGGTTTCAGTGCGAGTCAGTTACCCTGACCTGACCAGCAAAGTCCTGTTAGTGCAAACACACATGGGTAAAACAACAGGGAAGAGTAGGACAAAACTGTAACACTGACTTTGTCCCCAAATGCTTTCTAGCACAGAAATGTGTTCTAAAGATGACTGGGACAGAAAATGTTGTGCAGTTGAGTGTTGGAGTACTGCTGTGTCCTGAATATGTTGTACTTTTGTATTGATAAAATACAGATGTCTTACATTTAAAAATTTGATTTCTGGAGCATTAGGATAATATGCTTGTTGGGTGCTTCTTCTGTATCTTAGGTTCAGCAAAGAGAATTCCTCACTGTAGTGCAGTATATATGTAGGTAGGTATTTCCAGAGCCTGAACGTCCATAGGAAATAGTGAAGTCTAGTTTCATTGCTTTGTTCTCAAGAAAAACTTCTGTGGCAGACAGAAACAAATCTTTTAAAGAAATCTCTTTACCTGTTTTCAGATTTAGCTGACTTGGACGCTAATGCACTGTGTTACTTAGGAAATAGTACATGTATGGAATATTGTATAAGATATTTGTGACCTGGGGCTAGGATTGCTGCAATATTCATGAGTAAAGAAGTTATGAGTGACTTAGGTAAGATATCCTATTAAACATCTAATAGAACCTTGTATAATACCATCAAGTGTTGATGCTGGCTGTATTTCTTCAGCACATTTGCTGTGAAAGTGTTTTAAGATGGAAAACTTCCTGGATTGAACAGATGGATTTGTAATGAATAGACTCTTAGTGCTGAGGTTTCTTGGTACCATGAATCCATCTGTGTAAGGCTTGAACAAAGAAAATAACATTGTCTGCTTTTGCTTTGCTTTTGCTGAAGACCACTGGCTACAAGGAGCTTCTTGTGACTACAGACAGTATGTTAATGTTAAATCTCTGTTCTTTCTTGGCTTCCATCTGTGAGAAGCAAAGGGACACTGATGTTACAGGTATTCTTTCAGTTTAGTTCCTAAAAGGTAGTGTTCCAATCTGTTCCACAGTCTAAATCACTAACAAGCTAGAATTTAGTAAGTAAAATGCAGACTGTGAGGGGGATGGTCAGAGTGTATTATAAATGCCATTTATCCATTAGGGAGATTAGTAAACAAGTAGAAAGCTTATATCATTGTTGTCACATTATGCCATGAAAGAAAAGTACTTTTTCAAGACAATAACACTAACTTTTCAGTGAAATACATTATAGATAATACTCTCTTCATTTCTTTTTTCTAATTCAGGAGGGCTGAACACTCTGAAACAGCAGTGGGGAGAAAAGTGTCACCTTTGAAAGATAACCTTTCACCATGGGAAGAGTGGTTCATTGGCAAAGAGAAGGAGCTGCGTGCCCGCTTACAGGCCAGAGCTGCAGAGGTGACCACATCCAGCTTTTCTGATTCTGAGTCTAATAGAAGAGAGCAGACACAGGATTTTCTTTTCCTTGGTTGTAGAAACATGAGTAGTTGTTTTTTTAGTGCTTTAGGCCTCCATAGAGTTGGTGTTTGTCAGTGCTGGTGTGATTCATGTTATGTGCATTTTCTTTTGCTGCGTGTTACGCTTCATTGAACTGGTGCTGTATAATATTTTTTTATCTGTCAGGTCATGGTTTGATGTTAGAAGATTAAAACATTTATGTAATTACTGCCTTGATTTTCATCATGGGTGCATAGGCCTACATGTAGGTTGTAGAAGAAGATGGGATGTGTGCTGGTTCTAAGTGTGCCAAGCTACACTGCTGGTTCTGAGGAACAATGTTGTTACCTGCTTAGCACATAATTTTACAGCTGTTTGGTGTCCTTTCCCAGGAAAGGGATCCCCACTACAGCATTTTTTTTCCTTATTCTTTCTTTTTGCCCCTTGCAGATGAGTAGTTCTTGAGAACCAGGGCTGGTTCTCAATTAAGTGAGAGCACCCTATCTTTTCCTGATTACTCTGTTTGTAGTTGCAGTTGGTTAAATTACACCATTGTTGAACATCAAATGGGAAGTATTGCGTAGTGATTAGAGCAATCACATCAAAATTAGATAATTTCTCACTTTAGTTACTGATTAACTGCTTGACCTTGAATGTTTTCCTGGCCTTTCTGGGATTATCTGTAAAGGTTTATGTGGGCTACCTCATGTTGTGTATAAAACACCTACCACTGGAAGGCTCAGGAACAGAATTTTACAGGTCAGCAGTACACCAAAGTAGTTTGCTAAACTTGAGGAATATGCTTTGATCCTTTAATCCACGTCCACCAAATGTTCCATGACTTCCCATTTGTATTCTGGATTGGTAATGTAAATGTAAACTGGCTGATGTCTCTCAACTAAGTATTAAGAACAGTTGTAGAACAAGCATTGCTTAAGGCCATGTAGAAAATAGTCATACAGTTTGTAAGATTTTGAAAACATTAGATGTTAAACTGCAGCAAGACAGAGCGAAAACCTTATATTTGGGAGAAAAATATAATCAACATTTTTGTAGGATGCCAGAAGAGAATGAGATATGTGATATTTATACCAAAAAATGTTGCTCTGTTTGCATTATAAAAGTGTTCTAAACTTCTACAGAAACCAGGATCCCTGCACTACAGGTGTCTTGGAACTCAAGAGAGATGTTACTTGGGGTAACTTTGCCTCAATGCAGCAACAACTGTATTTTCAAACTATGTCTGTATTGTGAGTGTTTGAGCTTTCTGTAAGCTTCTACTGATGTCCTACTGAACTGAGATTCTGTGTCATAAGAAAGGGGTTCTCTCTGAAACTGACTGCAGTGTAGGGACCAAAAAATCAGTTTCATGGAAATAATTCCATCTGTGTTCGAAGGTATAAATTTTCATTGAAAATTAATACTTTGTGTTAATGTTACTTTTGGAGAAGATGGACACCTCAAATTGTCTCCTTAGTTTTTTTTCTTTATTAACTTCACTGGAGAGATACAAATGGGGTTGCATATGTACTGTATGTTATATAAATATACTTGGAAAATTTCTTCTCACCTTCCAATTAAAACTCCTGTTTGAAAATTTGCTAGAATCTGCAATAATTTTGGCTTTAGTAAGCCTTGTGTTAAGCCCTAAAGTTCTAATAGTTCTGGTACTAAAAATCACAGGTGAATAATACCTCACTTAGCTTTTCATACCATTCACAGTGCAGAGCAGTACACAGTGTAAATTTTAAATATTGTAGGAAAGTACTGCTGCAAATTAAGAGTCTGCTGACTAAAAAGGCATTTCAGTAAGCTGAGGAATTATTTGATGCATTTAATTGCTTCCAAAGCCTAATTAAAATATGTTTTTTAGTTAATATCCTAAAAATTATACATTTTCATTAATTGTATTTCATAGCATTTCTGTGTTCACTGCCATTCTTCTGCTCTAAAATCTTAATGAAGGAAAATATACCAAAATCTAATGCTTACATTGCTTTAACTGCAGCACTACTGCCAGTATTGCTGTAAATGGTCACCACAGATTTGAAATGTATACTTTTTTGTACTTAGGAAATGAATAAACAACTCGAGGAAATGAAACAAAATCAAGAATGGGAAAGAAGAAAAAGGATAGCTGAAGAGAAACACAAGGAATGGGTCTTAAAAAAGAGAGAAGAGGTAAATATTGCTTTGACTGGAAATATTCTAGTACATGGCATGCTTGAGTAAGCCTGTGTAAAATTTACTCAGTCTGTTTGCCATGTTTTCAGTTAGCTGAGTAAATGGCTGCTTTAATTGAAAATTATAAGAACATGCCAAAGCAGCTAAACATTTTTTCAAGGTTGATTTTTTTTTTTCCTGTGGGGTACAAGGGGATTTGTTTTCTGAGTAGTCACATAATTGACAATGGGTGTGCATCTTATGCAGTAGCCTTCTGCTGGTGAAAGCAGGGATTTTGGTCTTCAGTGCACCCAGAATTCCCAGGTTCAGTGCCCAAACATTTTTGGGTAAGTGTACATCTTGACTGTGTGCAATGTTTTGTACACCAGGCAGAACCAGAAGAAGGATTTAGTTAAATATCACCATGGGCAGGCAAGGAGTATTTACCACAGGATGTGGTTTAGGAGGGGTAACTGAGGTGTGGGGCCAGATTGAGGGAACTGTCAGAAGACACAGTTAGCAATTGGGAATTCCTACAGCCAGTAAGGAATTTCCTTTTGAGTTCTCCCCAGGAGGGAGTGCCTGGGTCCAGGGTGAGAAACAGTGCTGATCTCAGTGGGGCTGTGTGACAGCTCTGTCACAGCAGGTGAGCACTTGCCCTGGGTGGCAGCAATGGGAGCCCAAGGCGTGTCCACTTCGTGTGTTCAGTCCTGTGGTCTGCAGCAATACCAGCTGCTCACTGCATTCACTTCTGCTTCTGAGCAAAAGCAGATGAAAATTTACCCAGAATATCTCAGCAACACTAGCTGGGTGGGATGGGCAGACCTCCTACATTTAGAACTCCTTCAAATTCAGCCTAGATGCAGTAGACTAACATATATTTGGATCTAACCTAATTCATCTTAGTCTCAGTGCTGGTTGGATAATCGGCAGAAACCCTCTGCAGAACCTATCCTGCTCTATTAATTTCATATTACTTGTATTACTAATTAAAGTACACAGGTAAAAGTAGATTTATTTTTCAGCATATACAATTCCATTTTCCTCTTCCAAAATGAAATTGAAATGAAAATTAAATTCTGGTTGTCTGTAACTATTCATTGGCTTGAAGAAGTTGGTCTGCCTCTTAAAATAGTTTTAGTTCAAAACCAGAGTTTTCCTTCTGCCTCCTCCTCACTCCCCCTACCACCTCCTTCAGCTTCCATAAATTTCTACTTATTTGTGTTTTCCTTGGAACTCTGTGGATTTAGTGGTTAACAATTTATATTCTGTTGTCAGTGGGATTAGGAGGTTATTTTTATGGTAATTGCACCAGCCCAGAAGACAGGAGAAAAAAAATGCTTGTGTCTGGACTTTATCAAATGATGTTTTGGAAGCATAGGGTCATCCTTAGAGCAAGTGGTTAGAAAAAAGTAAGCTGATTTTCATTTAAATCAGACGATTCATTGGCTAGTCTTTTCTATAAACCACACTCAAATCAAGGATGGACTGAATTTAAAAGCCTAGCTGTCCATAGGATATTAACATTTGTGCTGTGTAGACTGTCCCACCTCAAGTTTCTGCAAGATTATTTGTGGATTTGGATACAGACTGAAGGACAAGTATGTCAAATCAGTGACTAAGATGTTTAAAGGTGCATCAAGATTTCACCTGTAGTTGAGGTAATAGTCGTGAGCACTGACATTTGATATCCTTTTTTTGGGGAGTGTATACATATCTCCTGTTTTTAAAACACTTATTTTCCTCATAGAAGTATCCAAAGATGCTTCTTGGGGCAAAGCTTGCAGTATTTTTTAACTGAAATTTGCATTAGGCACTCACCTTTTTGGAGCTCAGTTATTGGTTCTGAGCCCTGTGTGCAGAAAGTGCTTTATTTGGAAGTGGCAGTACTTTCAGGGGCCTTACCTTTGTAATTCCCACAAGGCTGTGTCCTGTCCCATTGCTCAGTACTGTAGTGATAAAGAAAAGAGGGCACACGTGAGCACACATGAAACTTCTTCCTTCATCTCGAGCATCCAGCACCAGGAGACACTGCTGGAACTGTCTTTGTCCTGGGAATGTGAGAGATGCTTGTGAGAGAAGTAAAATGTTTGTACATGCATAAGAGAATTCTGGTTTTCTGTATGTCAAGCCAGTATTCTTACATGGCGGTTTTAGTTGTGATGCTCTCTTTAACTGCTAAATATACTCCTTTAGGGTGAGGTTAGGAAGCAAAGCTTGAGCACTGTTTTTGTTCACTACTGGGGTTTTTTTTATTATTTAATATAGATTAAAAAATATATGCTGTTGTGGTTTTCTTATGGTTCTATATATTTTGCAGAAACTATTTTTGAAAGTAAAGGAATCCTAGCTATTTAGTGTTCCTCTATGTAAATAGCTTTTGTGGTTCTTAAAGGTGGTAAATGAGCTAGAAGTAGTGTTTTGAAATACGAGCTGTCAAAGAACATTGAAGCCATGAAATATGTTCATAGAAATATTTGTTCATGGCAACATTTTTCAGCTCACTAGGAATTAAAAGCTTAATAAAACCAATTTTTAGGAACTATCTTGGACCTGATAATGCCTTTACAATTTTCAGTAAGATACTGAATCCCTCCTGGACAAAAATAGTCTTACTTTCTCTCCCTCTTAAAGTTGAGCCATTTGTGGGTAAACAGTAAATTGTCTGTTAACTTTTTAGCAAGTATCAATTGAAATATTTTAAATATAAAATAATGCTAAGCATGCTTTTGATTCCAGAAGGAAAATGAACATAACATGATTTTTTAATGTAACTAAAATGTTTATTTCTGAGTTACTGATAGCTTTAGTGATAAAATGAAGTGGCTATGGTTGTAAATGCTGAGCAAGTAAGTTTGGTATTGAGTTCCTGTTTTATGTGAATTTGTGATGTGAAGTCTCTTTCATTCCTGTCATCAGCTGTGGGACTGAACACTTTAGTAAGGTAATTTCAGTAAGGTACCTATAATTGTGGAATTGCAGATTGCAAATCAAAGTATGAAAAGCTTTTGTGAAATGCCTTGTGAATGCATAAAATGTGGAGAGCCTGTAAACTGCCATGACAGTTTAATTCTTTATCGCTGTCATCACAGTCAGAACCTCTTAGGAATTATTGCTGAATAAAATATTAGCATTAAAGCTCAGGCCTGATGACAACAGGTTTTTGATTGCATATTAAAAAAAAAACAAAGCAGCTCTGATGCAGTGCACTCTACCTTGTACAATCTAATATGGTATCTTGAAATCATATTTAATCCACCTTTACTGGCTCTGCAAAGCTGCTGCATTTTTACAATGTCAATAGAGCATGAACTTAGAAGTACCTGGAGTACGCAATTCATATATATACGTGAGTGTACATATAAATGTTTATATTATTATTGTTGTGGGTTAGCCCCAGGAGGCAGCTGAGAGCCCCCCTTGCTCCCCCAGCTTTTCTTGCTGAGCAGGATGGTCTGGGATTTCCCTTGGGCTGGGGGCTGTCAGTTCTGGCTGTGCCCCCTCCCAGCTCCTCGTGTGCCCCCCAACTGTGCCCTGCTGGCATGGGGTGAGAGGCAGAAAAGGTCTTGAAGCTTTATCAGCACTGCTTAGTGGTAACTTGTTATCACAAACAATATTTTTTTCTCAAATCCAAACATAGCACAGCAGGAGCTGCTATGAAGAAAATTAACTCCATCCAAACCAAAACCCAGTACATGTGTTGTGCATGTGTTTGCAACAGTGACAGAAATCCCCAAAGAGGAATACTTGCATTGCAAAATAACTGCAATTCTGAAACTCATTTTGTTAACATCCCTGTATTTAATGTTTGCATGTAATTCTTTATTCTGTAGTAATGTGATACCTAGCAAAGTTGTAACTGCACAAGTAGTGAAGTTAGAATTTTCCATTGGAAAAAACAATTATTCTAATACCAATCTAAAATTGACTGTAGCATTTCTAATACTTTCTGCATTGTTGAATAGAGAATAAGGCAACAATTTTTTTCTATAAAAGTAAATATTACCAAGCAGGCATTAAAGATGGAATTTGGATGTTCAACAGTTTTTATTGTTCTTTTCTTTTCAATAAGTCCCCTTTACTTACTGAAAAATATAATTTGTAATGGAAACTAGGTACAGGATGGAAAAGTTCTGTTGGAATGTTTTTTCATTGAAAATTTTGTTCTTTCCATTTACTATGCTGTTGGCTGGTAGTCTTTATGAGAAGCAAAAAGCATTAAGGAGTGTATGAAAGCCTAGAACCAACACAGTGTGCAGTAATGAATGACAGTGTTCTTGGAGCAGCCTTCCCTTTTTGGTGTGCTGGTTCCTCCAGAAGAGACACCTAGGTGCCAACTCTTACACCAAAGGCTTTTTGTTTAATGTCTCTTTTATCTCAGCATGGTTAATACAGAGCACAGATTGTTCCACAGCTTGAGCATGACTTTCAAGTTCAAAAGCTGTGCTTGCTCATGCTCTCTGTCTTTCATCCAATGGGTTGTTAATGATTTTGTGAGGAATAGTAGCACTTCCACAGAATGGGTGGGGAATCCTGTCATGCCAGCCTGCAGCTTGGGGACATGCTAATTGGAATCTCCTCTGGCAGAAAGGTGATGAAATCCAGATCTTTCCTGTCTGGGTTAATATTCTTACAGCTGAACTGTTGTTGAGTCAAACACTGGTTGCTAATGGAGAGCCTGATGTACTATGCTTTTTGCTGACAGTTTAGACTTGAAAGAGATGCTAAGATGTCCACTTATTTAAGACTGAAGCCTTTCAAGAAGTGTTTTTGTGAGGGAAGCTGCTAGTAGAAATGCTTTCCAGTCATGAGAACCAACTGCATTTAAGAACTAAAATTTTGTTTACATACCTAAGTCTGTCTTTACATATCTATTTTTTTTTTTTTCCTGAGTCTGGGCTTAATTTCTTACAGATTTTTTTTTTCCCATATTGTGGGTCTTTTGCTCTCTGGACCTGAAAGGTCTTTACACAGAATTTTTCTGTGGTGTCATGCATGACCAATGCCATGGTTATAATTTTAAGTTGTACCTGAATCTTAATCTCCTTTAGATTGCTGTAAGTAGAATGAACTAATTTCTCATGTTGAATGTTAGAATGAGTTTTAGACAGCATTTTGGAAGAGGAATTCAGTGTGACAGGTGAATGAGTGGTCAATTATTTCAGCAGCATTCATGGAGTCCATATTCTTCTGAAGATCCCAGGAGTGTTCCAGGAACAAGTACACTAAATCTTTGTGCTTGTCACATGCATCGAGTCCCCACATGAAATGAACACAGTTTGGGAGAAAGATGCAGTAATTCTCCAGTTCCTAGGCTGCAGTGGGGTCTGCCCTGACTGTGAACTTGAGCAGTAAATTGGTATAAACCAGCTTGTCAAGAGCCATTTTCAACTCAGGCTGTTGCTGATCTCCTTTGTAGCCTCTTGTTGTTTTCACATGGAAATTCTAGAGAGATTAGAGAAGTATTCATGTGGGCTAGGCCTGGTCACTGAGTTGTGTTATGGAGCAAAGTTGAAAAGATAATTACAGCTGTTTGAATGTCCCTGATTTCCAAGAGTGCCAGAAGTAGTTAATGTCCACAATTATTGTGAGGATAAACAAGTAAATTAGGATGTATGTTCTGATGTTGGCAATGTGGGCTTTTCCTGTATTTTGCCATTGGTCAGCATTAACTGATGCTAGAATATGCTAGCTAAGATGTCAGCAAACAGCTGTGAAGTAGAACTCTTGTCTGTGAAAAGAAACATGTCACATTCTGCAGATCATAAGATGGAAAGGACTGCTTTGAGAAGTATCTTAAAAATATCAATCACATATTAGTTTCTGGAAATGCTTCCACTCAGGGACAGTCTACACAGAAAATGCAGAACAGAAAGCACCTCTGCACTTTGCTCATTCCAGCCTCTCGATTGCTCAGTGATGTGAAAATACAGAAATACATATTCTTATAGTTTTCTTCCAGCTGGATATAGTGCCTCTGTTTCAAAAGCAATTAGGGGTTTTTTCCCTGCATGGAAAATTATTTAGTGTTCTTACCTTCTGTCAGGACACTACTTCAAATTTTAAAATCCTTTGACCATTCACCACATCTGTGTGGGTCTGATTTTTCGGCAGAAGACACCTGCTGTGGGCAGAGTCACCATCACAGCTTTGTGGAACAGGGGATGTGTGTGGGCTGGGGGATTTCCAAGGACTCACCTAAGCCAGGCTTCATTGCGTTCTCAGACCTGATAGAATCACAGCACAGAGCACTGAACCTTCAGGGTAGATTTGTATCCTTTCTCCTTGATCATGTGCTTGGCCAGGGTGGCAGGAGAACAAGCCTTTCTTGCAGTGACTAATTGAATGTTTTACAATCAATACCTTAATTTAGGTAATACCACAACCATATAGCAGTGTAGGTAAATTTACTGGGGTTTAGTGAATAGATTGTGACTGTTTTGAACACAAGATCAAAGAGAATTTTAAAAATCTAAACAACACCAAGCATAAACAATATTCACATATACATGGAAGGAAAGGAAAAGTAGCAGTGAAGAACATGGACATTAATATGCACATTCATAGCATTTTTTATAGACTTCTATAATGAGGATGGGTTACTAAAGCTGGGGATATGGTCTACACTAACTATATGAAGGAAAATCTGTTCTGATTGTGAGAGAAAGAGGAAGCATTTCTGGTTTGTCTGCAGAAAAATTTCTAGGCAGTGTATAAAGTCTGCAATTCTGCAGGGAGTCCCCCTGTCTTAGGGATGTCTCACTGGGAGTAAAACTTAGCAATAGTCGTGGCTTTCATGGTAGTGTGTGTGGCATGTTATTGTTTACAGAGGACCTAATTTAACTTTGAGTCAGCCTAGAGAGTAGCTAGACTCATCTAAGTATTGTGATTTAAAATAGATAAGTTAAGAAGCTTCCCTGCCTTGCTTTTGTAGTATTTAGACAGATTTGTAGTCTACTTTTTGCTTATAATGGTTTTGCATTATGGAACCATTCCCCTAAGTATGGAAGTAGCCCTTTTTTTTTTTCTTTTTTTTTTCTTTCAGTTTTCTCCTATATTTATTTTCATGTCTTTTATACAATAAACCCTTAGGTAAAGATTCCAGACACTTCATAAAGGTTACAAGGAACAGAAATGAGAGCTATTGTCACTCTTTAAATGAAAACACCTCCCTCTCCAGATCAAGCAAAGGCCAGTAGATATGTGGTTGTTGCTTAGAGCAGGATCCTCAGAACACTGTTGTTGGATACACACACACTGAAAAGATGTAGAAGTGAGTGACGCCTCTGGTGTTTCTCTGTTCCAAATCATACAGGCAGCAATTTCACTTTACCCTCAAGTTATCATTTTGCTTACCCCAGAATGTGTTTTCTCATTTTCCTTTTCATAATTTGAAGAGGAGAATTGTGTGATTGATTTATTAAAGTAGTCCCTGTGTGAATAAATGGAAGGGTATAAATACCGAAGAGAATGCCACAAAATATGAACTGTATTTTTATGTGACTTTTTTTTATTGTTTAATTTATGCTGAACTGTGCTGAACAATCTGCATATCTCGGTGACTCTTAGAAGGGGGCAGTTTACCCGACTTGCATTTGGAACTGTAGTTTGCTCTAGATTCACTGACAAGTAAAGCTAACACATCACTGTTGAGAATTGCAACATATGTATTTCATTCCCAGAAATATTGAGATGTGTCTAAAGTGTTTAAAAATCTCTGAATAAATAAAACAGAGCAGTAAACCTGTGGAGATCTGAAAGTAAAATTTTTATCGTCTTTTTTGACAAGTTTATATGTCTATCATACCTGGAATCTAGCAGTGAATAGGTCCTGATTTCAAAAAGCTTATAGCATCATATATTTTTTCATGTTTATGGTAATTTTCTTTGTAATAGTGTAAAAAAATTTACTGTATTCCTCAAAATAATTGCTCACTGAAATATACTAAAAAAATTCTGTTCTATTTCTTTGATGTGTTTCACATAGGAAAGAAGAGAAAGAAAACGAAAACTGAACAAAGAAATGGCAGAAAAAGCCACAAGGGAACTAGAAAAAATGCAGTTAAAAGAAAAGGCTGACGTAAAGTATAAAGAATGGTTAGAGAAGAAGAGAGCTGAAGAGGCAGAAAAGAAGAAAAAAGAGAAGGTGTTAATGAACTGATCATTTATATGGATGGAGTTACTTAATCTGCAACTTCTTGCAGATTCAGATTTGATATATTCAAATCTGGCATTGAATATATGGACATCAAATGGCAGTGTTGTACATGAAGAAAAATCAGGAGTTACAGTGTTAGTGCATTAAAGGCACTGTGGTATGGTCAGCAAAGTAAGATGCATATTAGTGCATTTTTGTTAATAGCATTTGATATTTTTTTTAGGGAAACACTGGAGTAACATGGAGGTTGGGGGTTGGGGTTTTTTTCAGTCTTAAACCAAAAAATGCATATTTTCCATTGTTAGGACAAGATGCTTGTATTTGAAGCAATATTTGAGTTGTATTCAGCAATCTGGAAATGGGCAAAAAATTATTTACTATTGTGTATATGTTGTACAGGGCTTTGTCTAGGAGTACCTTTTATTTTTTATTTCTAGGAAAAAGAAAAAGAACGGGAGGCTGAGCTACAGGAGAAGAGAACAAGATCAGAGAAAATCTTTAAGGAATGGCTGCAAAATGCTAGAAATAAACCACAACCTGCTTTAAATGGTTATGGTTTCCCACATGGGAGGTCTACAGGTTTGTATGTACAGTACAAGTATGGAGTGATGGGGGTTTGTGGTTCCTTCCTTCTAGTATTTTAGTGTAAAATAAAAGCTGTTTGAGACACTCATCTAATACCTAGTTTTGGCACATAGGAATGGTTACTCATGCTATAAGTCAGGGAAACAGATTGAGACCTTTTGTGTCTTTTTCTTAGCCTTTTTTTTTTTTAGTTTGAGAGGAAAATGACATTTCTGAGATAATTATGTGGCATACCAAAGGATGATTTCATCTGATTTTTCTTACCAAGCATAGGAATCTCTAGAACAAAGTACTGGGTCCTGTGAATCACATTATTTATGTCATTTTCAAGTTAGTTTTTGTGTTACAGAAGATGTGTGTCAGCACATCTGAATGCCCCTTAGAAAAGAGGTGGGGTTTTGAGACACAAGAACAGTTAGAAGCTGGCAGAAGTCCTGTCTGAAAAAGGAGACAGGAGCATCAATCTGTGTTCTGAGTTAAAATTATGCTTTTCACCTGCACTGCACCTCCTTGGCTTCTGTAATCCTGGTCCATTTTTGTTTGAAAACATTTTTCTGTGCAACTAAAATAATTGCTTCTGTTTGACTTTGCAACAGAAATAGTTTTGAGACCAAAATTCTGATCTCTGAATGTTTAAGAGACAGGAATCTCTGAATGTTTAAGAGACAGGTATAAAGCAGGTGAACAACCTTTATTCTTCTGCTTACATTTATTTGTATATAGTGATATACCTTGCCTTCCTGTTTTGGTTGGACCTGCATTATATACTGACAGCTGCAATCATTTATTTAAATGATTTTTGAAAAATATTTGTTTACGCACTTGTGTCATTCAGTGTAACGTATTACAAACTTTGAAGTGTAGGCATCATGTGGCTGGGTAAAACAAAGTAGCAAATTTGTAGACATTGACAGTTTTTAAGAACACAAAGGACTGAGCATTCAACTTGCTTATTATTTCAGTAGAGGTGAAGAATATACCAGTGACTGTGTAAAAAACAAAAAGGTGGAATGGTTATCATTTTGGGTCACTTTAAATATGTGATGTGCCTGTGCTGCCTTTCTCTGAAAATGTGTTGTATTTAGTCCAGATAATTATTATAACTGCTTGCATTGGCAAGCTTGTAGTGGAAATACTCCTTCTCAGTTATGTGTATTTTCTAAATGTTTCAGGGAGTGCTGATAGAAATTTGTATCCAGCTCCAGCATATTGTAACCCCATTCCTTGGAAGCCGGTACATGTGCCTCCCCCAAAGGAAGACAGAGTTCTCACCATGAAGAAGAGTCAGAGACCTGTATCTTGTCAGCCACGTGCAGCTTTACCAGTGGTGATTTCTAAGCCCAGGAGTAACCCTTGTACTGGATCCCTGTGCAGAAAGAAGTTATAGTCCAGAAGAAATGTCCTTACAATCTTGACCAAATCGGACCATAAATGTGACCTTCTGTGTAGTTACGTGTCCAGTGCAGATTGCTTTGTGTCTTTTTTTTCCCCATTTTTGTGAGCAGGTTTTGTGTTTACTGCTAGTTGACCAATCAGGCTTTAAATGTTTTTTTTTCTATATTGCATTTTAGTTTAAAAAAAAGGAGAAGATTAATTGTAATGGGAGTGTACCTTGATGCCAATAAAATGCACAGGGTTATTTCTTCCTTTCCTCTCTTGTTGTTAAAGGAGTTCTTTTGTATGTGTAGTTATTCTTTTGGGCAACAGTATTCACTAAGTTATTTTAAAGATAAATTAATTTGTAACCACATGTTTTAATTTGTAACAATTTTTAAAACAGTTCTTGGCTTAATGCAGAAGGAATTGGCGTGCCTCAGCTCCAGGGTTATCATGTCACTGTGATTGCAGAGATACAGTGGGATAGCTGGAGTGCTGCCAGGAATGGATACAGGCTCTTTGCTGGCCCTGATGTACAAACCAGGGAGAGCTGGTCAGGGGTGTGAGGTTTGGTGCCAGTGATGACATGCATGAACCTGTGGGTGCACCTGAGAAAGCTGAGGAAGTGGCACATGTCACTGTAAGGATACTCTCAGTGGTCTTTGAGAGGTCTGGTGATAAGGGGAGGTTCCTGAGAGCTAGAAGGAAGCGAGTGTCAAGCCAGCCTTCAGCAGGGGTGTGTGCAGGGGTGCAGGCCAGCAGTCAGCCTCACCTCAGTCCCCTGGACAGCTGATGGATGTGGCCAGTGCAGCCAGCAGCCTCCTGGGCTGCAGGGGAAGAGTCTGTCCCCTGTACCACAACTGTGAGACCACACTTGGGGTGCTGGGCCCATTCCTGGGCAGGAATGTGCCAGGAAAAGACTGACACTGACATTCTGGAGGAAGCTCAGTGAAGGGCCACAAAGGTGATGAAAGGATTGTAGCACCTGACAGACAGAAGCTGAGGGAGCTGTGACTGTTCAGCATGAAGGAGAGAAGGTCCAGTACTGTCTCTGAGCAAGGTCTGTAAAAATCCCTGATGGCTGGAGAGAGAGAGCAGACCCTTCTCAGTAGTGCCCAGCGAGAGGAGAAGAGGCGGGGAGTGGAAATCAAAATACAGGAAATTCCATTTAAACGTGAGACAAAAATGTTAACAGGAAGAGTCATCAAATGCTGGAAAAAATTGGCCAGTGGTGTGGAGTTTCCATTCTTGGATATACTCAAAACCTGACTGGACATAGCCCTGAGAAACCTTTTCCAGTTGGTCCTCTATTGAACAACAGAGTTGGACTAGACCATTTCAATAGATCCATCCCAATCTCAACAATTCTGTTTTTAATGGTGAAAAGGAAAAAGCAGAAATAAAAAGACTTATTTTTTATGTTGTAGTTGAATCACTTTGAGAAATACCTTGTTATCCTTAAAAAGTTACAGTATTAAAAAGTATATTGCACTTTTATGAATTTATTTGGTAAGAAAACACACCAAGTCATATTCTGGAATGTAAGTTTTCTATTGATCTAGTTCTAGGCTTAATGTTATATTTTAATTTCTTCAGAGCAAGTTGTAAAAAATACTGAACTATCTCATGTCAAGTTTATACCTAATACAATACTTGTACCATTACTTTGGGTGAATCAGTGTATACAGTATGCCTGTGTCTGTTCTTTCTAGATAGTGGAAAATGCTAACGAGACTGCAACACCTTATAGTTGCACTGATAGATTATTTGCTTTGTGTTTGCATTTAGACTTTCACAAAGTCTTAATTTTACTGTATGCATTTAGGAGAAGTCTGGCATCTGTAAAATACATGAAACATCAAACTGTGAGTCTGTTAAGTAGAAGCACACAGAACACTGCACATTATCTTCGGCACGTCGAAGTGTGTGTTGTGCTTGGGAATTGCAGCTCTTAGGATGGGGGCTTGTGGATTCTGTCTTATTCTTGTGTGTTACTTCATGGAGTTGTGTGGCTGTGGATGGAATTCTGTAGTTCTGTTATTCCTGTGTGTTACTTTATGGAATTTTGTGCCTGTGGATGGAATTCTGTTATTCTTGTGTGATACTTTATGAAATTGTGTGGCTGTGGGTGGGATTCTGGAACTGTTTTTCTTGTGTCTTGCTTTATGAAGTTGTACAGGTATTGATACTGTCGGTGTTCTAGAAGCGTAGGTATGAGAATTTTTGATGGTATGAAATGCAAGTTTGGGGAGTGAATCAATGTCAAAACACGTTCCAGAGTCAGTGGAGCCTGCACAAGAGAAATTTGTGTCATATCTGATATTTCTTCTGCAAGGGCCCTGTTAGGGGAATGGTTGACATGGCATTTATTGAAGAGAAAACATAAAGAGGGGAATTGTAGGTACTCAGCTGGTGGTGATTGGGAGTGGGGCTGATCCCTAATTAATCCCTAATTGATCCCTAATGGGCTGCAGCTGTGCAGCACAGGTGAATGCTATTGAAGGTGAGGAGCCATGGAGTGCCCAGGGGTGCTGCCCAACCCTGCAGGGAGCAGAGGGCACACAGGGGCACCTGCACAACAGCAGGGCACTGAAGGGGGCTGAAGAGGAATAAGCAGCAGGTGCCTGAAGCCTCCTTGGGTGTCATTGTGGCTCTGCCTTTGCCCTGATATTAGGTGAGCTGTGTGAAGCTTGTGAGTGTTTAAGATAAAGGGACAGTGTTTGATTGTAATCCAAATGATTAATTTTGTATTAGTTTACAGAGATTTCTTGGGACTCTGATTTAGTTGAAGAGTCATATGCTATTTTAGTGTTTTCTCTAACAGATTCTCTGAATGTGGCCACCAGTAAGGTGTGTTGACATAATTATCTGCATGTATGTTCATGGCTTTGTATTTCTTTTTGGATTTATTTGCTTGTAGTGAAATAAAATGAACTAGTGGGCTTAGAACCCCTAAATAGAATGAGGCCCTTGCTATAGCTTATCCATACCATTGTAAAGACAATTCTGTCCTAATTAATTACAGCAAAAGGTTAAGGCAAGATAGCTGCTGAATGCACATATTGGCCCAAGTTCAATCCACATAATGATTCTGCTAAAGAAGAGAAATAAAGTTTGGATTTTTTCCAACAAGGTATCAACTATACTATAAAATGGGCTGGCCTTGTAACATAATTTCAGATTGTGTGCCACAGAAGGCTATAATTTTATGCTGTTGTGGCAAATAACTTACCCCATTCCTTCTCAGATTTTAGAAGATAAAATCATGGCACTAGAGTAACTGGTTTAAAGGGTTGATAGCAATGGTTGATTTCCACTGGTCTGAAGGGATTTCTCTCTCTGTTAGGATATCTGTGCCAGGCTGGGCATAGCTCACAGTGCACTGGGGGAGGCAGTGGCAGATCTGTAGGATGGGTTGGGGGTCTGGCTGAGCTGGAGTTCATGTCCCCACAGCAATCCTCGCAGTGCTGTGCTTTGCATTGCTGGCTGGAAAGGTAACAAAACTGCAAAACCATTTCCATGCCAGATGCAGGAAACAAAGATGAAAGGGGGATGGGATGGCAGGTGAGGCTGCAGCTGTGACTGGGCACAGTATGATGCCTCTGCTGCATTATTTATTTCACTCAATATCGAAGTTTATGCACTGGGAGAAGGGAGTTCCTGTGCCCACCCAGCACTTTCTGCTCTGCCACTCTGTGTAAGCAGTTTGTCAGAGGTGTCCCAAGCCAAATGTGCATGCCAAGAGCTTGTGGTGCCCTCAGCAGCAGAATCTGGGCAGGGATATTTATAGAGCTAAGTGCCAAAGCTGCTGCACTGATCCACAGATGAACACTGGAGTTTCTGGCTGGCTCTTTGTAGTGTTCCAGCCCATTGCAGCTGACATAACCTGTGTGGAACCTCCTTGTACCTACTTTAAACTCAAATGCCTTTCAGACCTTGGCTCTGTTTCATATCCAAGTTCTTCTCAGGAAGGAGAATGTTACAGAAAACTTAATTTCATTCTTGGTGGAGGGAAAGTGGGTAATATAACCCAAATTAATTTAGGAAGAATGTATTTTCATGCTGCTTTAATCAGCTACTTATACAAAATGTTACAGAAAACTTAATTCGAAGAAACTCTAGGATTTAGGTGCTGCTGCTGCTATTTTTTTTTTTTCTTAACTGGGTTTTTAGGCTGATGTTATTCTTGATTTATTTGTACAGTTCATGCTTAAATGCTGACCAGGGAAGTATTTTTGCTTCTGTGTTAGGCTGAACAGCTTTAAAAATTGAAAATATTTTATGTAATTTCCTGAATGTAGTGGATGTTCTGATCATGTTTCACAAGATTCCAACATAAACAGATCTTTGAAAAAAGAACTCCATACTTTTTTGTTATTTCAGGTGGTCTGGGTGTGTTCCTCCTATGTAAAATTGTTAGGGTTCTTCTAATATTGCTTCAAAGGTGTAAGATTTCGGGATTAAAGTGCTTAAACAGGAGTAAGGATAATAAGCTTCAACTTGGTGCCTTTCAAAACTATTGAAAAGTGTCATTGCTGCTTACCTTTAAGCCTTTGAGACTTTTGAGGCATAATCATCTTGTAAAACAGTTTAAATGGTTGGTACAGCCCCTTAAAATGTTCATCTGCTTCATGCCTAGTTAAGTTAGACCAGTGATTTGTTGTTCATGCATTGTCCTTGTCAATAGATTCACAGAATTTGACCTCTCTCCTCTTGAAACCTTTGGCATTCCTCTTGCAATGGTTGTGGTTTTTCTAAAATAGCTTACAGGTAAGAGTAATTCCAGAGCCAGTGGCCTAGAAAATAAGATCTGTGAGTTTCAGTCTCTGATCCATGAACTTCTACTTGTAGCCTCAAAATAAAATACTTTCAGCAGAAGGATTAAAGAGCTGAGGTAATATGTTGTCTCACCTGAGCACCATGGGTGAAATTAATGAAAATAGCAAGGTGACTGTAGAGAGATACTGTTCTGATTTTTTTTTCCAGAAGGTCTGTGAAAAATCTTTTAATCATATTTATGATTTTTTTTAAATTGTGTGTTAAATGCTGAGTGGACAATATTTTAGTCTTTGGCTCTCTGTGGGAAATTTTAGGTTGGGTTTGGATGCAGTTTGAATGGTATTTCAGGGAAGTGATATTTCAATGGAAATACCTGAGGTGGGGAAATGATGATGCTAGTGAAAATGATCCTGATGCTAAAACATTGTTTTTACAAGTGTGTCCCTTGGTGTCTGAGTTAAGCTTTTGCTGCACACAGCTGGTTGGCAGGACATGGACGTGTGGATGGTAAATCATGTTTGTGCCCTGCACTTGTGTTTCCTGTGTGCTCCGCAGAGAGGCTGGCTAGGAAGAGAAACATTTAATTGGCATTTTGACTTCACAAGTATTGCAATACTCTGCTACTGTTTGCTTTTAATTTTGCATGTGTTCAGTTGTAAACTTTGTGCAATTCCTGTACGAGGAGGATTTATGGTCTAGACTTGCTAGACCAAATCACTGGGAAGCAAAAGACACACCTCATGAGCTGATATGATCTACAAAGCCTGTCTGGGGATTGGTTTGTTCTCTCCTGCCTGCTAATACTGTGAAGCATTTTTGTTCTGTTTTATCTTGGACTTTTGCATGAGTAGAAACATATATGAAATTACTTTTTTTATTTGCATAGAGATTTCATACATACTTCTCTCATAGTCTTAATATGTGTGTGTATTTAAATGTATGAAAAACATTTGGCTAAGTTTTAGTATTACTTCAGTTTCTTAGCACAAAGGGGAAGTAAATTGAATTTTCATGAGCTTTTGAATTATGTTCTCAAAAGAGAATTCTTGTCTAGCTGTGCATCGTTCACAGAATTACACAGTATGCTCTTTAATTAGCACTGAGACAATATATAATGGGTGAAAAATGCTGCCTTGTAATGAAATCACACAACTTGATTTAAAATTCACAAGTTATATATCTGCATCTTTGCTAGATCAAGGACATGTTGAGTAACTTCCCTCTGCCAAAGTTACAGCATGTCTGAAAGGTGCTAGCTTTCATAAATGGCACATTGGCTTGCCAGGTGCAGAGCACATGTGTGCATTTCCAGGGTGTAGGAGGCTGGGCTGCTCTGCACAGCCCTGTGAGGGGAGATTCCATTGTCTGAAACAATCTGGCTTTTTGGTAGTGGCTGCCATGTGAAGGAGTGCTTGAGTGCTCCAGTGATACATCTCCGTGGAAGGCACTGTCTCGAGCAAATGCAATTAAATATTATCTAGGAACCAGATCATGACCTGTTTTCCATGACTTTGGTTTGATTTTGTTTCTTTCTTTGCTGCCATGTTGTTGGTGTTGATTATGATTAAAGGCGTGCTCTGCTAGGCAACTAAATCCAATTGGAAATGTGAACTTTTAAAAATAATATACTAAGAACTTACCTGGTAGAGCATAAACCAAGTTCAAACAATGTCTGGAACTAACATTAAAAGGCAGAAGTGATTGCCCTTTCAAAAACAAAGCCCCAGAAAAAACCTTGGCAGTAAAGTAAATTATAACTAATTATGTGTGTGCTATACCACACAAATAATTGCTATGTACAGGGAAGTCATTACTTAAAGTTTTCCTCTCTACTCCCAGTTACAAAAGATAACTTTTAGATTACTTTTCTGCACTTTAAGTCCACCCCAGATTGCCTCAGTAGTTTTTTAGGGGAATCAAAAGCAAAAACCAGAAGACAAAAAACCAGCAGCAGCTCAACCAGTCTAATATGAAACCTTGACTCAGGGCAGCTCGAGGCAGAGTTTGTAATCCAGCTTTCTGGATAAACGAGTTCTCCCTGTTGCTGGAGAAGGGAGGGGAGGGATGAGAGCCTGTCACAGATTTCAAATGTAGCTGGATTTGTAACATCACTGCTTGCAGTGCTCTGTTCTCTCAAGAGTGCTTTTAAAGGCTGGGTTTTTTTTCCCTTGGGTAGTGAGTTTACAATGTGTGGCAAAATGGGTAGATTTTTGAGAAGTTGCTCAGCAGTGTAAATCTGATGAGCCTTTCCTAAAATTTCTCTCAAGAAATTGGAGGGAAAGGGAAAATAAAAGTTACTTGGGTTGGCTTTCATCTTGCCTAGCTCCAGCCGCCTGCCTTGTGAGCTGCTCCCACTGTGTCTGTACCTGGAGTCCCCGCTGGCAGGCTCAGGCTGCAGCAGTGCTTTTGGGAAAGGCAGATGAATGATGGAAGTGTGTGGATTCCCCATGCTGTGCCACTGCTCTTCTGGAGGTGTCTGCTGCTTCACCAGCCCCACGGGGCCAGCCTGTGCCTTTGCAGCCCATGGCTTCTGTAGCAGCTGCTGGGTCTTGAGATGAGCCGTGTCTGTCGCAGTCACTGTCACAGCTGCCTTCTGAGCCTTACCTGGGGTAGTCTTTCCTTAACAATCCTGGGTTTAATCCCACTTCCATTAAAAGCAAGCAAAGAATGAACTCTAAAGCTGCTGTGAAAATCAAGGAAGGTTTATTGTTGTGATTTGTAAACTACTGTTCCAGCAGTTTACTGTGCATCAACTAATGCTTGTTGTGCTTTTTGGTAAGCAGCCCTGCCGGCCAATCAAAACTCAATTTCTGTTTGTGTGGGTTCCAGTTCCTCCCAGACATAAGTTGCCCCTGTCTGTCGGATTTCAGTTGTTAGTGTCTCATAGTTAATTTAACTCTGTCAGATGGAGAAAACTGGGAAACTCAGAAATTAAAAAGACAAATTTTGTCTATGTGGCTGTGTAGGTTTTGCGTAGGACAGAGTCACCAGGAGCACGAGGATCCTCAGTGCTGAGGAGTCTCCAGTGTCACTTGAGCAGGACCAGAATGGGTCACAGAGCAATGGACAGTGTGGCTTGTGCATCTGCTCCCCAGCAGCGTTGCCTGCCGCAACAAAACAAACAACAGCAAAAAATAATACTCATGAAATTTTACTCTGTTAAATTAAACTCCCTGCAAATCGTCTGGAAGATGATTTTTGTGAAGAAGCCTGTAGGAGACTTCTGGAGCCTGTGCAGTTGAGAGTGGTGAGGTGGGGAATTGAGGGTATGCTTAAATTTTCAGAGTGCTGGGTAGTAATGATACTGCAGTACTGGAGATTGTGGTGTGTGGAAAAAAAACACGATCTTCTAAACTAAATCTAATTAATGTACTTTAAAAATCTGTTCTTTCATGACAGTGAAATATCCAGTATATAACCTTTGATTTTGTGTTCACTGTCACTCAGCCTGTGACTCACTAATGCTCCTCCTTACCTAACTCTCTTTTCTCCTCCTCTCCAGAAGCTGTGCAAACACCTTTTTAAATACAGGCATGTTGCAACTAGTGGGATGTTTAGAAATTTCTGAAAAATTCTGGCTGGGGAGTTTCTGGCTGGATTGTAACACAAGATATTTGTAAAAAAAGTAATTTCATATGTAAAAATAACTAATGATAGAATCCTAATCAGTGTGAGGCAGAAAATCTCTTAGATAGCTGAAGTCAGTCTGAACTCAATATTTATAGGATTCCCATGCTTTTTAATCCAAAATGTTCTCACAACATCACAAAAAGCAAAGTTTAAATACCAAGAAATCTGAAAATACCCGATCAAACGTAAGCAATTAAAACCTAAGCAGAGTCCTAAACCAAGAATGTGTGGCCAGAAAAACAGCCAGCATATGGGTAATGCAAGGTCTGCCTACATGTCAGCAGACAGGGAAAACACCTATTTTACCCCTGAAGCTGTTGAAGGAAAAAAATAAATCCTTGTACTATTTCTCCTACTTTAAAGATTATATTTTTCTAAGTGAAAGATAGGGAAATATGAATGTGAAGTATATGCTATTTATTGTGTACAAAAGTGAATACTATTTATTTTAGGTTGAAAAAAAGAGAAATTGATAAAGAAAATGACATAAATCGGTGAATCTGACCTAAATTTTCAATTTCAAGGTGTTTGAACGTTTCTTATAATTTCCAAACATTGCAACTTAGTGATCCTGTTACAAAACACTGATCAATTTCTTTTTATCCTCAATTTTTTGTTGTGTTCCTTTGATAATTTCAGCTTCAGTTTGAAGGAGTACGTTTCTGTTTCTCCAGCCTTATTCCTGTGTTGGTGTCACATCTTTCCTACGTCATTTTCCACATACATTTTCCTGGCAGAACATGAAGGGATCTGCTCTGAACTAATCTTCTTTATTTTGTGAGCACCAAGAAGCAGTTCTGATGTATTTGAAGCTGACGATGGCAAATTTTTTGAACTGTGTTTGCCAGGGCCATAGGGAGAAAAATTATTTTGATCTTTTTATTGAATCAGGAATTAAGTAATTCCAGATTATTGTTATACTTTGTCAACAAAGTTGTGGAAAGCTTGTGTTTCCTTCAGAAAGGATGGTTTAGACGTGCTGTGCCATGGGGCTCATCCCAGTGTCTGAACTGTAATTTAAATGCAGTGCCAGGTTTGTGTTTGATGGGCAGGACTCGATCCCAGATCTGCACTTGGGCAAAGGCAGTGTGCTTGATTTCTCTGAGCTGGTGTGACACGTTTGTGTTTGATGGGCAGGACTCGATCCCAGATCTGCACTTGG
Source organism: Passer montanus (assembly GCF_014805655.1). NCBI lineage: Eukaryota > Metazoa > Chordata > Aves > Passeriformes > Passeridae > Passer > Passer montanus. The sequence continues at coordinate 4,354,916 of NW_024370374.1, read as the reverse complement.
GCTTGATTTCTCTGAGCTCTTGGCTAAAGCCAGCACCTGATACAAGCCCAGAGCACTGCAGTGGGATCCTGCACCAGGAGGGTTTTGGGGCAGGCAGTTCTTTCCCTGGGAGCTGTCAGAACTGGAAATGCACAGGGAAAAGTCCTGAGGTAATAATTGACCTGCAGCCGTGGTCCCACAGACTGCCTGCATCTCATAACTAAACCAGCTCTGCTGAGTTTACATAACACACAACAATTCTGCTTGCAGTTTGTCTTTCCCTCGCTAGATGTCTTTGTGCTCTGTAATATCCTGGACACGGTATGATCCTTGCTAAACCAAGTCTTGAAAAAGAGCTGGAGACAAGACATAAAAAACATAATTGGCAAACCTCCTGTTCCCCCACCCCTGCATTTGAGAACCTTCTCTGGATTTAGGTACCTAAAATGTACATATATAGAATTACTATATAGTACATAATGATACCCTATAGCACTAATTTTGCTTTTTAAGAAGGGATGGGCACTTTTGAATCTGAGAACAATTCTACCAAACAAAACAATCCTAGCATCAATTAAATGTCTGTGGTGTTTGCCCAGTTATTGACTCCAGTAGAAGGTGATGTTACTGTTCCCATTAACCTTAGTTTTTTACAGTATGGAATTGTTCAAGTTGATTTAAGTAATAAGAAGATTGTGAAGCAAATAATTAAAATATCACTTATCAGTGCATTGGGAAAATAGCAAGGAGTTTGGCTCTAAAGACATTTTCAATCTATTGTGTTTAGATTAAAATTATGGTGGCAATGAATGGGATTTTTCTTTGATTTAGTTGAATTCTGAGCCCAGATACATCTCTAGGTTCTCTTATTGCTGGAAGCTCATTCTCCTCAAGTGCTTTGGAATGCAAATGTTTCATCTTTGGGACACCTCATACCTTTCAGGCCTTCTCTCCTGCAGTTGACTTCTGAACCTCCTAATAATATTTTATCTCCTCTTTCTCCTGTTCCAGGTAAGCCCTGATAGCCCAGGCAGGGTATAGGAAGGCAGGGGAAGAAAAGGACTTTTCTCCTGTTGTCCCTAGGCCAGTGCAAGGGAGGGGTGCAGCAATTAATGTGCAGCACATTAATTCTGAGATATCAGCTACTCTGGCATGGTCTGAGCTGCATGTGTGCTCAGATGCTGCTGTGGGCTTCCTTTGCATTCCTATTTCAGGGAACTAGTACGCTTCCTGTAGATATTCCCTATGAATGAACTTTTGTGTTGGTGTATGTGCTTTAAAATACTTCTCCAGGTTCCTTCAGATTAAGGAGGCAACTTCTGAACTCTGTGGAGGGTTCCTCTCACTAGGTGCTTAAATCTTCATCTGTATGTTTTAATCTAATCAAAGCAGAAAGAGAGCTTATGTTTAATTACATTGTTAGAGGCTTGATTTTCACAAAATATTTCAAAAACTGTTGTGGGAAGACTAAACTGCTATGGAAAGCAAAAATGTGACCTTACTGTTCTTTCTGTTGCTGAATATTTGTGACTGGCTGAAATATTTACAAAAGAGTGAATCTGCACATCTAAAGAGGTTCCAAATATGAAAAGCAGCAGAGGGGAGCTGTTCAATGTCTGGCAAAGGCTCTGGCTGTATTTTCTATATCAATATACACACGAAATACAAAAAATTATACTCCATGTGTTAAGTCTGTATGGTGCAGAGGAGATGTCAGATTCATTCTACATTTTTACATGTCTCATTAGACTGCAAACATCCAGGCTCCGTTTGGTTTTGTTTGTTAATAGAGTCGTTGTGCATCTGCATTTTTGTTAATTTTTATTTCATAGGCTATAGCTGTAATCAGAATTATTGTGAAGAGTAGCACTGTTATTTGCTGCCCTCTAGCACTTGTTGAAGTATCAGATGACTGCAGGAGAAATTTTCTGAATTATCCTATTTCAGTGTCTGAAGCCAGGCCAATTTTTGAGACAGGAAGCTCGAGCTATTTTTAGAAAGAGGGCACAGTATACAGAGGAGTTACAATATTTTGTTGAAATCATAAATGACAGCGTTTAAAATCTTGTGCGGGTAAAACTTCCTGGGCGTTATAGCTTAGAGGTGACAGTGGTGGTAGTAGGTTGACAGACTTGATCTTAAAGGACTTTTCCAGCCTTGGTGGTTCTAAAATTCAGTGCTCTGAATTAAGGCCCTTTAGCTCAAGCCCTGAATTAAACCTGAGTGTTAAAAACTGAGGATCAGCAAAGCTTATGCTTCTTGTTCTGTTTTGTACTTCATCAGGATTCAAAAAGCAAGTGAATACAGCACAAGGGAACATCTTTTTTGAAACTGAGGATGTTGATCTTGGTTCAGTTTCCTCTCCCAGTTTGTACAAGTGTTTGTGCATTACTTGGTGGTTTGAAAGGGTGGGACAGTAGGCAGATGAAGAGAGATTTTTTTTTTTTTGAAAGATCACGATAATCCTTTGTGTCATAGGAATGGGCAGATGTCAGAGCTGAAGGATTTCTGTCCTGATCATTTTAAATTATTGGACTTGTCATTACAATTTAATACTTTAGAAGAAAGACTTTGCAGCAACTGTTCTTTTTCCTGCCTGCAGAGTTACATTTCTGCAAAATAACATTTTACAATGTTGTAATGAGAGCATTATGGATGCTGCCAACAGCAGAGAGAGTACAGGGTGGTGAAACAGTCTATTGGTACAAGCTGAATTCACTTGGGGCCAGCCCTGTTTGAACCACTCTCCATCCCCTGTGTTCATCTTCTCTCTTGTGGCTGTAACAAACAAAATAAATCAGTGTTCTGGATGAATGATAATAAAACCCCAAACAACAGAAATAGAAGCATCCCTGTTACAGTGAGAAACATCCGCTTCCATGGATTCGGATTTTAAATAAGGTCCTGCAAGGGAAGTGTATCTTGATGTGGTTCTGTTTGTGAGGCCTGGGACAAGTGGTGATTCATATTTTTCATCTGCTCCTTTCCATCTCTGCTGGTGCTCAGTGAGTCTGGGCAGAGCAAAGGCTGGGCTCTGCCCAGCAGGATTTCTGGCAGAAGTGGACCTGGAGGAAGTAGCACAGAGGAGTAGGATCCCATACCAAAATCAACTGCTGGAACAGTTCATGCTCTGGCCATTCTGTCCCATCTATGTGCAGGAATTTACTTCATGTTTGACTTTTTCTTTTCCCTATGGTCTGGCTGCCACATCTCACTTTGTTGTCAAAACTGTTTTTTTCAAAAAAATGCTTATTTCAGTAACTGTTTGTCCAGTAGGGAATGGCAAACTGCACAATTTTGGTATTTTTTACCTATTGATTTGGCCACCTCTGCCAAGATCTTTGTTAGCTTCTGCTGCAGGAGGCCTGTAAGGATGGGCATACAAGGATGTCTGTACTCCTATGAGGAGTGAGAGAGAAAACGACTGTAAATAGTTCTTGTAATGCTCCTCTCTTTACTCCAATGAAACTAAGTAAAGGTCTGTTCACTCATTAAGAAAATCTGGTCTGGGTTGCTGCCAGCTGTAGAAGAACTTTCAGCTGCAAGGGGATCAGGATTTTCCTCCCCTGTTTTTTCCTTTCCTGGTGTCACAGTTGCACAGCCTGGTAAAAATCTTTCACAGGAAACACCTCTGTTAATTCCTGGGCAAACCTGAATATGCTTTCTTTGGAGTGAAGGTGACATGTCTGCAGTTTGATTTTGTAACTCGAGTGTTTAGGCTGGATTGAGGGCAGCATTTATACTAATGTAAATACTATAGTACTTAAGCTATTATACTAAAGGTTGCACAGAGTTTTAGCTCAGCTCATAGCAGTAACAGCTACTGAACCTCCTGAGTGACTGTACATGTAATTTGGGTAATTTTGCAGGGGGCTGTTACCCAACAAAGCTGCCAAAGCTTTGTTGCCTGAAGTTACAGTTTATTGGCATTTCCTGGAGCCTTTAGCTTCACAAAAGTCACTATTTTGTGTCAGTAGGTATACTGGTGGCATAATGCCCTGCATATATGGCTCTAAATGAAGGGCTCTGATATCTTTGTCAGCAGCAACATAATCTGTGTGTTTGGTTAGCAGTAATTTGTAGAGCTACAAGTGCTCAGTTTCTACAGGGATGATCAGAGCGTAACTGATTGAGATTGTTATTATTTAAGGGCTGGGTGCAGATCTGAGCAGGCTGGTAACACCTCTGTAAGAAACTTCTTGTTGAATTGCCATATATATTTTAAATAAAAATTTGTGCCCTGGTACTTTGAGGTCAGCCTGATAACTCCGTGTTTAAAGAGGTTTAGAACAGAAAATCCACTCATGCACCTTCCTTCCTTTTTGAGTGGAAATGTAGTAGGAGATAGAGGCAATGTCTGCAGCCATTGAAACTGCCTGCTTAAATTGGTTTTGACCATATAAGCTAATGAAGTTCAACTGTGACCTTTTTAAATTTTGTTCCAAATGTAAAGGAGTTTCTGGCATCTGAAGCAAGTCCATGAAGTTCTAAATCCAGGCTCAGGAGACTGAGATCCTCTGAACTACAATAAACGAGCAGTATGCCCCATGTAGGATGTGATTTTGAGCTGTTTGCTTCAGTCCCAGGTTCAGAAGGTCAGACATGGCCACAGCCTCCCCTGTTATTTTGGGCTCTCGTGTGTTATGGTTGACTGATCACATGGATTTTGGTTTCAGTTCTTTTTCCATGGCTTCGGCTTTTGAGAGGAGACACATTTCAAGAAAAATCCAACAAGTTGTAAAGTTCACAAAGACTGAGGACAGTGATTGCTTTTAGACTGGAGTAATTGAAAGGACTGGGATTGTTTAATCTCAATATAGTGTGTCCAAGTTTTGGGTAATGGAAAGAGCAGTTGGTTGTTGGGTGAAGGAGCCACAAAGAAAATAGAGGCACTTAGGGTCATAACAGCCTTGCTTAAACCAGCTGTTGCTAAACTAGTCAGAATTTAGAGGCAAACAAAACAAAAAATGGAGAAATGGTGCTCTTGTTTAAGTGAAGTCCAGGAATTAGTTTGATAAATAACATAAGGAGTGGAAGAGGGATTCCTTTCTACTGAAGGTGCTGACCCTTTCATTGCCAGCTGTGGCTCAAAATTTAAACTGGTGTTTTCCTTGTTTCTGTAGTTTTCACTGTAAGAAGTTTTTCCTATCACCTTTCCACTCAGTAAATGTAGGCACCCTTTGTTTAAAGAGTGCTTGAGGATAGAGTAAAAATTTCAAGGACTTAATTTCAAAATGTATAAGGCTGTTAAATGATCAAATATTGGTGGTGCTGAAAGGAGTGTGTGTCTTTGTTTCACAGTACTGAAAACTTGCCTGTGGGCTCATGGATGGCCATCTAAATAATGTGCTAAGATTTTCAAAATCAGAAACTGCTCAGTACTTGAGAAAATTGATTTATCTTGGACTCATTCCTAAAAGCGTTTTTGAAAACAGGACGAAATGCCAGAATGAAAGTACATTTTGTGTTGCTGTGGATTGGTAGAAACTCAGGCTGCTGATGTAGAAATACTAGAAGGCAAGGGAGACCTGAGGCAATGTGCTGAAGTCACAGAGAATAGTGTTACATAATGCACAGGGATGCAGGGAATGTGCAGCTCTTCAAGGAGCTGTGGGTGTGGAGGCCTGGAACCCTGGAGAATGTGGCAGGATTTAATTAAACTTTTCAGTCTCTGCAAATAAACTGCTCAGCACTGGTTTGATGCTGCAGTCCCAGCACTTGTGGCTGGTTTGGGTTTGGATCTCACAGGGATGCACCTCAAGGTCGATGGAGGACTGAAACCCTCAGTGAGAAGCTGCAGAGTAAGACTTTGGGGAGGGTCCCTCTCCACCATCTCCTGCGTGTCCTTGGCTGCTTGTTCCTCACTTTGTTACTCTTTTGGTGCAACTGGTTCTGTTTAAATACAGATGAAAATACAAAGAGCTGAGATTTGCCCATCTTTTTTCACAGACTTGCCTCTTTTCTCACCGTTACTCTAACTCAAATTTGATTAAAGAATGCATTAGTTTGGTGAGGTGGAGTTATCATACTTGCAGGAGTTTGGATGTGTGATAATTGCTGTTTACAATACAAATAACAAGTTTTTTAAGACATCTTACTTAGTTGGGGTTTTTTTTGGTGCACTAATCTTAAAATTTCTAGAGTACAATTAAACATAATGTGCTTCTCTGCTCCAGGGAAAAGCACAACAGAGATAATGTGACACGTCTCCTGTTACAGCTCTGGCCTCTCTCATTACAGTACCAGATTGAAACAAGAGATAAAAATGTTGATATTCTGGTGGAATATAGGCACATTCTTACTTTCTTTTTACAGCAAACCCAACTTGGATGTGTTCCTTTGCAATTCTCAGTTCTGTTCCTTGCTGGAATGTGTCACCACCAGAGGGTGGCATCATTACTGGGTTTGTGGAAGTCAGAAACACTGGCTTTGAGCACTTATTTCACCTTTCACTATTCCAGTGTGGAGCAGCCCAGAGGAGGAGCAGGCACTGAGCAGCGCTGGCCAAAATGCACCACGGTGCCACGGGCAGTGTTTGGGTAGTGCTGATGAGCCTGACGGTGAAGCAAGGGATTACAGCTGGAAACATCCTCTAGCCTTGCTTTCTAAGCCTGCCAGCAGAAACAGGAATGTGTTTTTCGTTGGGTTTGAGGGTGCTTTTGGTTTTGTTTTTTATGTATTTCTGCACAGGGTTGCCTGTGCAAGGACTCAGCTGAGCGGTTTAACCGAGGCCCCATGAGAATGGATTTCACTCTGCTCTGGCTCACCCAGGGACTGGAGTTCAAGAAGTTCAGGAGAAGCACAGAGGAGGTATTCTCGTGTGTGCATGGCCAGGTGCCTTGGGCAGGCCCAGATGAGCTGGGGAGGACAGGGAACCTCCTTGTTAGTAACAGAAAACCTGCTATTATCAGTCAAAACCAAGATACAGGTCTCCAGGGAGCAGGAAGGTAAAAGCAGCATCACATTCATTAAAAAGCATCCACCCTCTGCTTGTTTCCTGCTTAAAAGTGGGAAGTGTGAAAATACTTTCTCTTGTTTTCTCCAGTGTATTTTGCTAACTGAAGCAGATTCAAAAAAAAAATTTTTTCCTGTCTTTTGCTATACTTTTTTTTACCTTCAGAAGTTTCACCAAAAATCAAACACAAAAAGACAAAGGGAGAAGATAAATACCATCCTATCTTGTCACACCTTTCTTCTATTTCTGGAAAAAAATGTGCCTATGTAATGAGTTTCCTTAAAGTGAACTTTCTTTAGTGTTTATTTGCAGTGGGTGAGAAGAGGATTACAGAGCTTTCTGTGGCTACAAGTGTCCAGAATGGAAAAAAAAAACCAAAAAAAAAAAACCCAAAAAAACCCAAAACCCCAGAATAAAAGCAACTTAAATTCCTAGAAATCACTGAGTTTTAGATTTCATCCTTAACTTGGATCCACTGAACAAAGAATTTGTACCCTTTTAAATTCTGTTGAGGCATGAGGTTGTTTTGCTGGAGCTTTACTTATGCCTCAGTAAGGCAGTGGAATTATTCAGGCTGGAATAAGCATTGTCCACAAGTGCACAGCACCAGATCTCACAGTGCTGTTCACTTACCTTAGGAAATCTGGAATTTGGATAATCAAGATATTTGCAGCTCTGGTTTCCTTCAAGACACTGGTTGTAGGTATTGCTATAGGGACCATGTTTGAAATATTGAATTATTTCAGTAGTGGGAATTTTAAAGATCAGTTTTGCTGTAGAAGTTGAATCTTTGTCTAGAGATTTGGGGGTTTAAGTACATAAGGTAGTAGCTATTTTAATGTTTAGTGTGAGATGTTCTACAGTCAAAACCATCTTTTCATTTGTGTTCAGATAATAAGAGAAATATCCTTTTTCTTTGTGCACAAGAGAAAGCATTAAGGCTAAAAAGAATTGGCCAGATTATGACTTAAACCTCAACTTCTGCTGTCTTGGAAACCCTGGGTTAACAGGGGACCAGCAGGCACCAGTGCACCTCAGAGCAGCCTTTACTGCCTGAGAAGCAGTGTTTGGAATAGCTCCTTTCATTTCTGTGATTGTGCTGTATGGCTGTGTGGGTTGGGTGGCACTCAGGGTTTGTCCCGTATTCCACTTGGCTGTCAGGAATCCCCTTCTGTGTCTCAGGCTTGGTTTGGGTGTGGTGTGGCAGGAGATGCAGCAGTGCCCCTGCAGAGCCTGGTGCCCTCCCTGCAGCCCTGGCTGCTGGAAACGCTCCTGGGAATGGCCCTGCTGTGTTACTCCTTTGTTTTGTGTGAACTGTGGGCTCTGTCTGTTCACAATTCTCCTGACAAAGTGAGTAAATTCACTGAAGTGGAATTGTTGCCAAGAAAGATTCAGGTATCTGAGGCTCCTGCTGTACGGATTTGGGGTTAAGAAAAAATATGTCCTTTGACATGCCAGTTTTAATGCTTTCTCTTTTTTCCATTCCACTGCTGAAATGCAGCTTTCACTTGGATGAAGGAGGTGAAAATCTAATGGAAACATTTCAGAAGGATGGAAAGCAAAACTGCTCTCCCCAGGCACTCTGTTCTGCTGCAAATACTCAGTCTGTGCACACTCTTCCCTCCAGACTTCAACTCCTTTTGTGGTGAGGAAAAATGTTTGTGCTGTTAAATTCTGCCAGGTTAGGAAAACTGTTTCCCTTGCTGCTCCCCCATGACTGTGCAGCCCTTGTTGGAGCGTGGATGGTGCTGGGATGGCAGCCAGGACTGAGGAATTCCGAGGGGCTCTGCTGCAGTGGCCTGGCAAAGGAGCTGCTCTGAGATGCCTTTGTCTGGCTGCCATCAATGTGCCTCTGTTTGCCAGGATAATTGCCCAGTCAATGCTAACTGGGGGGATAATTATATAAAGCTCGTGTCCACTGTAAACAGGAAACAATATGCTTTGTTTATCTTTGCTAGCCATGAGGTTCCCTTCTGTCAGCCTGCTAGGACTGGCTGGTAATGATTTGCTGGCAGAGAATATGGGGTGACAAATTGACATAAGGGGCATGGCATCAAAACCTAATCTCCCTTATTATTCAGATGAAATCTCTGGTTTTAAGGCCTAATTGAAAGGCTGAGAGAATTGGTTTTTTTCAGCCTGTATTAGAGAAGGCTCCAAGGGGAGCCTCCCAGTACCTGAAGGGAGCCTCCAGGGAAGATGGGGTGTCTAAGCAGGGCATGCAGGGACAGAGCAGGGATGAAGGGCTTCCAGCTGAGAGAAAGCAGGTTTGGGTTACATATATGGAAAGGATTCTTGACTCAGAGGGTGGTGAGGCAGGTTGCCCAGAGAATTTGAGGCTGTCCCATCCATGGAAGTGCTGAAGGTTGGGTTGGGAGGGAGCTCTGAGCAACCTGGTCTGGTTCAAGGTATCCCTGTGCACGGCAGGGGGGTTGGAAGTGTGGTTCCCTTCCAACCCAGGCTATTCTACGATTTTGTGATTACTACAAAGTAGATCATGTCCTATATCTACAGCTGTTCAGCTGTTTTTTCTATCTTGGAAACATATAGTTCCAGAAGTTCATACTTTAAAAAGGCTTTTCTCAGTTCTTGTGGTAGTTCTGCAACTACGGAAAGGTAAAGTGTGGGGTTTTTTTTACACTCAGTAGTAATACAGCTCACTATAAAAAAAAATGTTAGTGCTACCATAGCAAATTCCTGATTATTTAGTTTAATAAACATTTGAAACCAATCACTTGACTGATTACTATTATGAGAAACAGTTATAGTTGAAAAGTGTCTCACACTTAGTGAAAAATCATGGGTTTATTTTCTTCTATTTTAACCCCTGAAGTTTAGGAGCAGTTTTCCTTTGCCATTCTCATGTTGGATGTCACAGCATGAGTGAGACTGTTTCCTTCAGTGTCACTGCTTGTACTGATGAGCACATCAACCTGTGACTCATAGTAATAACTGACTCAACAGTTACTGTGTGCAAACGGGTTAAATAATGCTGAAAAATCAGACTGGAAAGTCAGAGAAGTCTGAGTTTTTGTTCCCAAGCAGCGAGTAGCACAGAACTGTGTGAGTTACCTGTGCAGTCTGACACATTGCCCTGATGTTGGGAGCTGAGGGATGCAGGGAGCACTGCCTGGGGGCCTTTCCTGCTGCCCCATAACACCTCTTGTATTTCCAAGGCTTGCCAAACTCCAGGTGTCGTGCTGGAAGTGCAAGTGGAGCATCAGGTGCTGAGTAACAGCATCCCACCCCTGGGCTCTCCAGCCCTGAGCAGCAGACCCTTGCACATGCTGGTTTGGGTTCTTGTAATGTGCACAAGCTCCCTGACACCCTTTTTGCAGCTCTCCCACTCCAGCTTTTGTGCTAGGTGGGGCTGAGCAGTGGCAGGAACATGCCCTGTGTAGCCCAAGGGGAGGATTTAATTTGCCTGCATTTCCTACTCAGGTTAATGGAAAAGTTATGTCAAAATTAGCTGCAAAAAAAATTCCTGTCTTTCCTGCCCCTTTGTTCTTCTTCTAACTCTTTTCAGAGAACATAACATCAAATGAGTTTAAAGGTTTTCTGTGTTCAGTGGGCTGAAGTTGTGCTGTGGTAAGTGATGTTATGTTGTTTTTACTCTTTTGCCAATGCTCCTTCATTTTCTACAGTTAACCAGTAAACTTTTGTGTAGTTGAGAATATTTGGGTTGAATTTTCTCCTTTGCACCTACCCAGAACAGAACACCCTTGGTTTAGCCCTGGGTTTGAGTGACCCTGGTGTGGCACAGTCACAGACTGCTCTTGACTTATTACATATTCAGTCAAGAATTTGGCTGAAGTCAAGTCATATTGACTAATTCATATATTCAGAGTTAGAAGAGGAAGTTAACAGCAGCATGGTAATGGAAAAAAAATTAAATCACACTGACATTGATGTTACTGGAGAAACACAAACCCTTGAGGTAAAGGTTGGTACAGGAAGTGAAATTGCTTACATGTCCAGGAAAAGTTAGAAGAATCCAGCAAAAGCTAAGATAAAGTTCTTGGGACTCTGAATATTGAAGAAATGATCCAGCCTCTGGGCATTTGAGATGTTCTTCTTTTAGAGGATGAAGCTGCCAGAGTTAGAAGAGGAAGTTAACAGCAGCATGGTAATGGAAAAAAAATTAAATCACACTGACATTGATGTTACTGGAGAAACACAAACCCTTGAGGTAAAGGTTGGTACAGGAAGTGAAATTGCTTACATGTCCAGGAAAAGTTAGAAGAATCCAGCAAAAGCTAAGATAAAGTTCTTGGGACTCTGAATATCGAAGAAATGATCCAGCCTCTGGGCATTTGAGATGTTCTTTTAGAGGATGAAGCTGCTTCTTTCTTCACTAGTTTTACTACACTGGACTCCTTTATGTAGCACCTCCACGTAAAATATGTGTTTTAAATTTTTATGAGCAGGGAAGTGCAATTTAAGCTATGGATTTTATTTTATTTTTTTTTAATAAATTGATAGGGGTTTTACCTCCTGTAAAATTTCTGGAAAATTTGCAGCCAACATTTTCATTTGGGGAACTTTCTTTTGGAAGACAAAGTAAGATTACTTCAGCCAGCATAAATGGCACAAGTAGACTTAACATATTTAAGAAGAACTGGAATGGAGGGCTATTAAAAAAAATGCAATGTTTTTTGTCTGATATTTTTGCCTTTTCCCTTTCTTGGTGTAAGCCATGCTGGGTTTGCCTTCCAAAAACCACACTTGTTTTTCCTGTTATATAACCCTTTGTAAAGTTTTGTTTAGTGACACTTGCATCAAGCTTTTCCTGCCCCTGATGTGCATTGAAGTGAAATGAAAGCAAAACTGTCACATATTTCAGGTCTCCTTGGAAAGCTTCCCCTCTGACTGAATTTACAGTCCCATTTCCATGTTTTTCTATTTATTAGTATTAGCCTCTTTACCTCACTTGGGTTCCTAGCTGCAATCATGTCCCATTATCTCATAGAAATCCCCTTAACCTAAATATTTAAAGAAGTATCCTGCTGGTAAATAGATTTATTGATTTCTTTTAAAATATAACTGGGTCCTGTTTGAGGATATGTTTCTGCTGCAAGCACATGCAGCCTCCACCTGCTCCCTGCATGCCTTGAGATTATTTAGGACAGCACCACCAGCAGCTGAGTTTAAAACCTGACTTGTGTTTAATTGCAATGTTTTTCAAGTGAGTTAAGATTTTGGATTTGTCCTGCTTTTGCTGGACAAGGGACTGCTTAGTAAAAGTTGCATAGCTGCATAGATCTTTTGTTTTTCTTGGCACTTTTTTCTTCTCTTCTTCACTGTGCAAAGAGAAAAGAAGAAAAGGATAGCAAACTAATGGCTGGCAACTGCACATCCCCTTTCCTGGAGCTCAGGTCTGGCAGTGTTTCTTGTGTGCCTGTTTCAATCACTAACCCATGCTCTGTGTGCTCTGCTGTCCTTGAGGGATTCAGGAGCTGGCAGTGTGCTTCCAGGTCCCTCAGTGCAGCGTGCCTGCCCTGGAGCAGCTCCTTGCCCCTGCCTGCTGCTCTGCCAGCTCAGCATCTCCAGCTGGGCTCCTCCTCTGGCACTTCAGAGTGCTCAGACTCTGCTGGGACAAGTTACAAAGAGCTGGATCATTTTCATGCCTTGTGTTGAGATTTAGTTGCATTTAAGGAAACAAAAGTAATCATTAACAAGTTTGAAAGATGAAACCACTTTCCTTAATATTACTTTTACTTAATATTTTCTTAGAAAGACATGTTTTTATACTCAATGCTCTAAAATAATAAGCAGAGAAAGTGTGATGTATTTTTTACTAATTTTCAAGGAATTACATAGCTTTTGGTAATTTATCCTCCTGCACATGTGCCATGCAGTGACTTGGGTGTTGACTGGGGACAACTTGTGGCGCAAGGGACGAGGCACAGGTGCCAGCACGGGCTGGGATGCTCTGGCTCCCGTTGGTGCTGGCCCCTCCCAGCTGGGGAACAAAATCTGAGTTGGACTCTCAGAGTTAGGAAGTCCCCAATTTAGCAGGCATACAAATGTCCCTGCTTATCCCGGCTGTTTTCCTGGCAGCTATTCATAACGTGGTTGTCACTCCAAGAACAGAAGAACTTTTTGAAGTAGCAGTTTTCTGTTTTAGAAACAGGCTGCAATGTTTGTCAGATGCTCCAGAGCTGGAAGAACAGCTTCATGGAAATAGAATTTAGAGTTTCTCTGTCATTGATTTAACAAAAAACCAACAAACAAAACAAAAAAGAACCTGAACTTTTTGCACTGTTACAATCTGGTTTTTTATGATTTTCTTTATGATAGGAAGTTATTTTCGGACTGTAAGTTTGGGCAAGCTGAACTAAAACTCACTTCTCCATTCAGTTTTTTTTTTTGTTTTTAAATTTAATATCTACTGAAGGTATCAAAATGTCAGATGTTACAATTGAACTGGGTAAGATTTCGTCAGATGAGGTTGAGAGCAAAAGGGATTCCATTCAGCCAGATTTTCAGCAAGGCAAAGCCAGTCAATCGTGTGTTGATTTTCATCATGGTTTTCAACTTCACTGCTCACGTTCTGCACCAGCTGGTAAGCATGCATTTATATGACTTATTTCCTCAAATCTGTGCCTATTTACTCAGGTAACATGTGGCAATTAAGCTGTAAGACCTAACAAGGAAAACATGGGAATTGCTGCTGTTGTGCAAGCATTATAGGAATTAATTTTTAGTTTAGATGAAGGGTGGAAACAACTGATTGTTTAAAAAGAATCTATGTCTGCTGAACTCTCTAGAATGTGGCAGGGGTGGTCCAGGAGCCTGTAACCTTGGCATTACAGGGAGATAAGCTTTCCATAGGAGATGATACAGCTTTTGTGTAAGTTAGAGCAGCCTGAGCTGCTGCTCTGAGAGGAGACTTGGCAAAGTGTGTTTGTGAGCTGTGCTCTCTAGTGCCCATCACTGTGACTCCTTGACTGCTTTTTTCTGTTTTTTTTTGTTTTGTTTTGTTTTGGTTTTTTTTGTTATATTTAAAGAGGGAAATGCATATTGCTTGTTTTTGTATTGGGCAGGTGTTACGTACAGGTAGAGTAAGTCCACAAAAATCAATTTTTGTGAGCATTGTGAAATTTAAGTTTTTCCAAAAATTCAGAGTCATGAAAAATACAGACTGTATTTGCCTTGGATTATCTAATATAACCAAGGGGACACATCTGCAGTTAATTAATGGAATCTCACTTAATCCCTATAAGTCTTAAAGATTGGATAGTTCTTCACATTCTTCACAGGAAACCCCTTCTGAGAGTGGCTGCTCTGATTTCTTTTGGACTACATATGTATTATGGCTTTCACAACTCCCAAAGAGTAATTTTATTTTCATCTTGTTTTCACTTGCCCAGAACAAAACACAGACTTGGCAAGTGGAGAATATCTAAATGGAATTGACACTCTATATCCTGTAATGGGACAACTGAAGTGCAGTGCAAGTCTGCACCTTTCAGTTTGGCTGAAGTAGGTGAAGACATGAATCAAATAGATCAAAATTATATTTTCAACTTTGCAATAAGTGTTTGGAGTGTTTTCCACTTATAAATTCAGTTCTTACACATTAAAATGGTTGAATGGTCGGGATCTTTCCTTTGCAAGAAAAGCAGATGCCTTGTGCTTTCCCCAGTAGAAATTTTCTAATTTCTCTTTCTCAAAAGCCTTCAGTAACTTTTGTAAAACAGAATTTTCATAGTCAATGCACTCCTGAAATTTATCTAGTATGTCAGCAGGGTTTGTAAGGTCAGGAATTAGGTGTCTATCTGCTCCTTTGGGTTCCTATTACCTAATTTTTAAAATGCCTCTCCTACCCCTACCAGTGCCACTAAAGAACTTGTGCATGTGCTAGGTGATTTGCTGAGCTATATTCCTTAAATGACAATCGAACCTTTTTAGCCTATCTTGTTGATAAAGAATTAAATGAACTTCCAGTACAGGCAATATACTGTTGCTCAGAATTCTGCATGAAGGAGGTAATAAAAAAGACACTTCCTTGTTTGATTCTTCCATTCAGGAAAAAATATTTTCTTTTAAAAAGGATTTTGTCTTGTGAGTATTTGTTAGAAACACTTTTTAATATTCCCAAAGCAGAATTGCAAACATCTAATCAGAGTGCTAACAAACATCTCTGCAAATGTTTTGGTTTCTATTTTTGCATCATGAGCAGAATCAACTGATTACTGATGCATTGTCTTAATGTTTTGGGGTGCTGTGAAGGAAATGCCATCTCTTTTTTTTTTTTTTTTTTTTTTTTTTGCTTTCTAAAGTTTTCCTTGGTATATTTATTTTACCAGTCTTTAGGCAAGCCCTTTGTGGTTTCTGGTGTGGTGCTGTGTTGGTTGAAGTCTGAAAGGAGAAGTGCAAACAACTCCTATTTGGCGTCCATGTGTCTTTTCCTAAAAGGAGCTTCTGCTTGCTCAGCCATGGCTATTGATAAAAATAAGGAGCTCTTGGTTGTACTACAATGGTGGACCCTGTTTCTTTGAGTAGGCTATTTACCAATAATGCTTTTTGTCAGGAAGAAAAATATTTCAAGCTATGGTAATTGACAGAAATTTTTATCTTAGAATTTAGGTTTGGTTTGCTGTGGTTTGTTTGGGTTTTTTTTCAAATGGTAATATGAAAACCTCCAGGGAAATCGACATCCTACATCTGGGTGCTACCCTGAGGTTTCTGTGCCCCAGGGGACTGCAATTCCACAGCTGCAGCCTTGGGAAGCTCTATATTTAGTGTCAGCCAACTTGAGATTTTAAACTGTTTTTTTTTTTTTAAACAATTTTTCAAGGACAATTTCATAAAATTGTTCATATCACCAGGAAATGCTAGGAAGAGGTATGTAAGCTATGAAAACATGAAGTACTTAGTGTTAACCTACAGAAAAGCAGTAACAGAGAACACCTCCTTGTTCTTCTGTTCAATTTGCTGCTCACAATATTGTTTCTTTTGAGAGGTTATAGTTTAAAATTTATTATGCAGTGCTTGTCATATAATTCTTTTGGTATATAAAACAGAGGATTCAATATACAGAGATTTCATTTAAGAAAATCTTTCCACGTAGTACTGATGCGTTGCTACTTTTAAACATAAGACATACAAAAAGTGAACACTGACAAATTAAAGTGGTATCCTGAAATACACTCTGATGTTCAGGAAATGATGCTGGAACAGAAAAGCATTAACCATATTTCTATTTTGTTTTATTTTCAATTCTGATGCAAGTACCAGTCCTGGTACTTTTTTGGGGATCTGCACATATATCAAAATACATTGCAGATACATTAGTACTGAAGGTTAATAACAAAAGAAGAAAAAGAACTAAAGTATTGATAAGTTCTGAGTGCAGAATTTATTTTTTTTTCCACATAGAGCCTTATTGAAATCTTTAGGGGTTTTTATCACTTGCAGAAAAATATTGAGACCTTGGTTTAAGGAATGAAATGCATAACCAAGATCAGTTGATGAATGCCTCAAGAAGAGCTCAGAGACTTCCATGGAGCTCAGATTGCCTGGACTCTGGGTGAGAGCTTGAATGGAGCAGTGACACTTTAGACATGGCAGATAATGTGTGGCTGTCAATTTTATTTGTTTTAAAATGTCAGTTTAGAGATGTTGAGCAAAAAATCAAGATTATCTTGATTTTTAAGGTACTTACTCTGCAAAGAAAAATCATTAATACAATATATGGAATGCAAGTGTCACAGCTACAGCAGTTTGCCTTCACCAAAGGAAAGCAGGCTGTTCCTAAGATAGAAATACAGAACCATTTATCTGTTGTACTGGAGAGAGTAGAGTTTCCTCCAAGACCTGGTCTGTTTGCTCTTCAGATTTCTCACAGCCAGCAAAGCTTATCGGAATATTGCAGATGTAAATATTTGTGCAGACTTAAACCCCATTATCCCTGATATTTGCTTTTCCACTTCATCTCTTGTTGGCTGGAAGAGCTGAAAACACTTGACCTACAATCTTCATTGGCAAAGTCAGTGTGCAGCCCTCGAGCTGTCCTGAAATTAGAAATGCATGAAACCACATGGGTTTGACTCTGTGACTTTTAGCAGAATGATACAAGGCTAGAAGGACACCTACTTGGTTTTGCCTTTAGTGTGGTTCTTTCACTGATGAGATTTTTGGGGCGTCTTCTATGGTGAATGCAAGTGAAGAGAAAGGGGGAGGAAGAGAATATTAGTTCATACAGGGATGGAGTAAAGATGTACCATGAGCTCTAACTGGAAGATCTGTCACTCTTTGGCACTACCCTCTGAACTAGAATTTCATTAATAACACAAAAAATGAGCTTATATCTAAAGAATAATTCAGAGTTAGCAAAGAGGCTTAACATACTGAAGCATTCACCTCTGCCCCAGGAGTCACGGCTTCTGTCCTTACAGGGTGAGGATAAATGGAAACTAAACGGAATACAAAAATTTAACTTTTCCCAGAAGGATAATTGATCTTTTTCATTTACTTCATTTACATGCACTTCATTTAATGGGCTATTTACTTTCCATGGAGAATTGGGCTGTTCAGAAGACTCCCAGAAAAGACACTAATGACTTGTAGTAGTGGATTTTATTTCCCAAACGATCTCAGTAGCAATAGAAGTATGCCTATGTGAAGAATATGCCGACCTCACAGATCAAACTTGGCTTGATTTGAAATGTGAGGTCAACACTTGCAAAACAGATGAGTGCAGACTTGGTAACAACAGTGAAAAAATGGAAGCCGGAGTGAAATCTGAGCACTCTCCCTGTAGCACAGTGTGTCTTACACTTTCAAAGCCTGAATACAACAGTGAAATACTTGCATCTTATCTCTGTGCTTAAGTCCTTTTTACTTGAATAATGAGCATAAATTGATAAGCAGGTCTCCAGTATGTTAGAAGATGCCAAGTGACTCAGTCTTGATGGAGAGGTCACTGAGGAATTTCAGGTTTCTTACAAGTCTTGAGTTATGTGTCTATATGCAATTGTAACAATGTGTTTTAAAGTCTGAAGCCTGTGAGCATCATAAGTAGAATGGACTGATGGCCATGAATCAGTAACTTTGGTAAGTAAAGGACTTACTGCTGATGCAGAACACAGTTGTATTTCATATTTGAGCACTGAATTAACTCTAAATTCTGATGGCTGTGTCTATACAATATGCTGTCAGGAAACAAATGTTGCCACTTAGTACATTGTATATAAGTTACTGCTTGCAGTGTAGAAACCCCAAATATGGGTTTTTCCATTATTACACTACCAAAAATATATAGAAACTCTGGCAGACTTTATAAACCCTTGTAATATTTGTACCAGCATTGAAATATTATCTATGTTAATCTGATCTAAAAAACCAAAACAATAAGCAAAGAAAAAAACCTCCAGTTTTTATTTTTGTTCCTGAAAAAACAAGTTTAGTAAAATTTAGAAAGGACATCATGGGAGAGAGAGAATTATATGGAGTTATCTGTGCAGGATCTGAATGTTATTAATAGAAAGTTCTGAGTGGTTCTGGCAGACTCAAGTGTCTTTTTCCAAAAGTATATGGTGAGAAACGATTTGGCTGCCTATTAACCTCAGTCCTAAAGTGTGCTGTTTTGCTGGTAAAAGAAATTGGCATCTTGAGGAATTATATATTTATATATGCAAAACTATTGGTAATAATTTAGATCTCTCTCATTTTTGTGCTCCTGCCTTTCGGGGGAGAAGAGGGAGGGCATGTTGGAGCCACTTAGATCCAACTACATCCACCTCTTGTGGCAGGACAATTATGTCAAAACTACCTGGCTGTATGAAATCAAGTAGACCCAGGCTTCTGTTTTGAAGATTTGACTATTTAGGATTATTATTTCTAATTGACTATTTAGGATTATTATTTCTAAAATGCATGTATTCTTTTGTGTATGAAAATAAAATAGATAGCACTTCAAAATAGCACCCTAAATTTCATGATGTACCATAAATCTTTTAAGTAAGCAGTAGCCCTCCTTATTCTGCTGCTATACTTTTGTGTTCTAATGCAGTGGGCTTTCTGTAAACTCAGAATGTAGTCAGATGCCAATATTAATTATTTTAAGGTGTTGTTAACAAAAAAGGTGGTAAATTGTTTACCAAATTTGATTCAAAAGCACTTAATGATGTACGTTGAAGATGAGCTGTTTGTCCTACCTGAGTACTGAAATACATGCTAATTTCTACAGTGCCTTCTTGAGTATCTTGAAAAAACTTTGTTTCTGGTTCTTCCTTGTAGGAAATAAATTCTCTTGTTAGCAGAGTTGTCTTCTGGTAGGTATATTAACTGTTCTTTTCCTTAATTTGTTTTTCTCCCATTCTTTTCCTGATAATAACAGGCCAGTCATAGTGGGCATGGTACTGGGACCATGAGTAAGAAGCCAAAACCGATTTTTGCTGTCCTTACCTAGGCATTGAGAAAGAAGTAAATATCAGAAATCAATGAAATCACTAAAATAACTAGTCAGTCCACATTTAAGCTTCTTCTCATCTTATTTTGGTACACCTTTGCCTTTTATATTTTAAAGGTTTCGATATTGACACTTAAAAAATATCCAAGGAAAACACCCTTGTAAAAGTATTCGCTTACTCAATCCTTCCTTCACCCAAAAAACATTGTGCTGAACCTGACTAAGGGAACTAATGGATTATTTAACTGAACCACCATCAAAATCTCATGTTGCCATACTCTGGGTTCCTACTGCCTGATTCTCTTTTGTCCAAGGATGAGATGTACAAGGCCTGCATGTTTTCTCTTTGGGGATCCTGGCTAAGACCAGCTCTGTTAATGTGGCTTTAAAGAGAAAAATACTGATGAATAGAGGTCCTTGCCCTGTCAGCTTTGGCAAGGCAAAGTGCTTTTTTTATTAACTGAATGCCATTTGGACACAAAAAGACTGGATTTAATAAAGCCAGTCTTCCAGAAAGGCAGTTCCTAAGGTGTATCAATCAAAGTGCAATTATATTGACCTGTGTGTTTCTTAGAAATGCCTATCTTAAAAAGTCCATGCACTCTGTTTTATAGGAGAAAACTCTGGAAGTTTTCTTCCATAAAATAAAAAAAAAAGGAAATAAAATATGAATTTGCTAGGATGGATGGGTTTCCTGCTCTTTGAGACTCAATAGAACACCTAGTATGAGTTGCCACTTGTTGCTGCTCGCTTTAATTGACTAAAAGTTCTATCAAAACTAGACAGAAATTGGAGTAATTCAATACTCCAGTTAGGAATAAGAAACTCTTTCTGTTTATGCACCCGTTTTATTTTTCCTAATAAAAACCTAAGGACATAAACCCACAAATCTTCTCAATTTATAGATAATAAAAATAAGTTGAATGGAGTTTATTCCAAATGTTGGCATCTTATTCTTCTTGAGAGTGATTTTGCCTTGTCCTCTGGCTAATTTAACTAAATGATGTAAAAAATGCTCAGGGGGTTTCACCTTTTTTCTTCATTTCTGGAAGAATACAGTTTGTACATGGTTTTCACACAGGATATGACTGGCTTCTTCACTTACCTCAGGAAGGAAATTGTGAGGGCCATTTAAACAAGTACAAATAGTTTTTCTTAATTTATTTATAGACATCTTGTCATCCTCAAAATTCACAGCATTTAATACAACACATTGTTGGCATGTTCTCTTTCTGTTAATAGTATTTGTTACAGTAGAATTCAATGTGATGCTTATCACTTTTATTTTTATGAAATTTTGTTTTCTGCTGTTTTAATTTTGATTTCCATATGCTTTCCTTCTGAGCTCCTTTGCTTTGCTGGGAAAAGCAAAACACAGATAATGGGGAGGTCTGGGAGGGAACTGTTATGTTCTTCTGCCCTTCAGAACCCAAAGGAATTCCTACACAGACTCAGGTCAAAATCATTTGTTTGGTATGCTGTGGTGGCAGTAATCAGTATCTATTATTTCAGAGGAAAGCGTGTTGATCAGGTTTCTATCTTCAAAGATGTCCTACCGCTTGATCCAACTTAGCAGCACTGAAGCACTGCGAGAGCTATGGCACTCACCTTGGGGAAAATGCAGAGTTCAGTCACTTGAGGGAGATGCTGGCACACCACTGCCTTCACCTAGTTCCAGCCTGGGGTAAAGGGTGCAAAATTAGTCTGGGAGGAAAAAAAGTCTCTCTAGGACTCATCATGTTGTGATTATCCCTGAAAACACTAAAAACTAACACTAGGAATTTGACTCATAATCTTGTTTTCCCATTTTGTTGCCAGTGTTGATCCCTTTCTTTCTGTATATCTCATATTTTTCAAAGTTTAACAAGGTCTGTTACTCTCATTTTTCTTCACAACAAGAAAATATTATCCTCTTCCACAACAAGAAAATATTATCCTCTTCCTTTTGTTTTACTCATTTAAAGCACTTGAAACAATCTCTGCTCAAATTCCTACATTTTTCCTGGCATTTGCACAAAAGTAACTTGCCTCACCTGGCCATCAATATTTTTGGTTTAATCTCATTTGGGAGTTTCACTTCACGTTACGTGTTTGGGTTTGTTTGTTTGTGGTTTTGTTTTTGTTTGGTTTGGGCTTTTTTAAAAATCAGTTTTCTCATTCCTTTGCACTTTTGAAGTGATAATTGTTTGTAAGTGTAATATATTTTAAACATACGACTTTGGTTTCTTCCTTAAAACCAGTAGTTTAGCTCTCAGTTGCTTTCAGTACCTTAACATTTATTTCACCACTTTTTAAATTATCTGACTTGTTGCTCATTTTGAGACTGCAGCTTTTTCTTGTCGTGCCAAATGGATGAGTTTCCACAGAAACTGTAAGGCTTTGTGCTAACTTGGGCTAGAAAACAACGGGACCTTAAGCTTTGACTTCCTTGTTTACTCTTCAGCCTTTCCCATCTGGCCCCTTTCATGGTGTTTCAAGGCTACCAATAAGCTCAATGTTTGTTACTATTTGTACATTGAAAAGAGGAAGCACATAATTGTGGAGGCACTGCAGTTTGCAGTCATCTGTCAACATTTGTCATTTTGCAATACCTTTTAGACCACCTTGATATCTTCAAGGTTTAGTTCTTGTACTTCTTGCAGTAGGTACTGATATATTACAAGATGCCTTCTTACTGCACGTTCTTTGGTGTGATTTTGGGCACTGGAATCGGACGCAGAGTAACTGGCAGTGTTTGGGAGGGTATACAAAACCTAGGATTGCTTGTAAAATTTCTACTAATTAAAAAATCATACATGACCAGTATTGAGACTGGAGTTTCCAGTATTTTCTTAACATAGAAATTGTAGTCTTACAGTTGCACTACAGATGAAGTTATAGAGGTGGTCTCTGTCTCTGCTTTATTTAGAAGTAAGAATTGGAGTAAAAGTTAACTTTAATATTGTCTTTTTTCTTATTGTTGTGGTTTAACCTCTGCAGGTAACTAAGTACCATGCAGCCATTCGCTCACACCCTCACCAGTGGGATGGGGGAGAAAATCCAGAGGATAAAAATGAGAAAAATTGAGGGCTGAGATAAAGACAATTTAATAGGTAAAGCAAAAGCATTGAAGGCAAGAAAAGCAAAAACAGGAATTCATTCCTCCCTTCCCATGGGCAGGTGGTCAGCCATCTCTTGGAAAGCAGGGCTGCATCAAATGGAATCATCACTCCAAGTGTTTTCCCTTTCTTCTTCCCCCTGCTTTGTATACTGAGCATGACACCATGTGGTGTGGGATATCTCTGGGTAATTCAGGGTGAGCAGCCCTTGATGTGTGCCTTCCCCACTCCTTGTGTGCCCCCAGCCTACTCTGCTGGGGCAGAGAGAGCAGCAGAAAAATAATTTTTACACCATGTGAGTACTGCTCAGCAGTACTGAAAACATCTCCACATTATCAACCCTGTTTTCAAAGCAAATCCAAAACACAGTTTCCACACTAAGCAACACACTTGGAAAACTGTAGTGAATTTACTCAGGAAGAATGCAGAATTTTGCCCTGGCTGAACTTGGCGGCTCCACGTGGAATTTTTAGGAAAAGAGCTGGAGAGTGGTGGAAAAGCTACTGTCTGTTGATGGCGAGGAAGCCCATATCCAGCACTGAAAACATGATCCAACAGTTTCTTTAAAGATATGATCCTGGCATGTGCATGTCACTGATGGACTCTGGAAACAATCACTAGAAACAGATTAGCATTGTGTTACTTAGATAATGAAATATATTCAGGTAATTATTTTTGTTTGCTTTTTTAGGTGTTCGGTGTTGGAAGCCCTCTTTGGTTTACTTTACCAGAAATTACTGTGCTAACATGGTGGTTCTACAAACTTTAGCCTCTGTTCTTATAATGATATCTTTCTGCAGAATATAAAATTGATTATTAGGCTTCATGGCTAATTTCTTTTTGTCTTGTGTATGCTCCTATTAATAACTTTTCTGACTCCCTTTGTACTTAACTACCATGACGGGAGATTTGTGTCTGGATGTGTGACTGTACAGATCAATAGCTAAAATGTGCTTTGGTTTTTTTACATCTGTGTTCACAGAATCATTGATTCATTTCTTTGTATGAGTGTTGTAAGAAACAAAAGCTCAGCCTGTGCTTCCTTGAATTCTTTGGACAATGAGTTTCAAGTTTGGACTATGTGATATCCAAGCCAAGTAGAATCTAATAGAAGTTTTTTTTTTTGGGCTAAAAAAACCAAACAAGTTCTAGACTTATCACAATAAGTGCAGGCCACAGTTCTAATATTCCTTGACTAAATGGTAATCTAAGTCAGAGCTAAACTCAATGGTGGCTTATAAAGACATGGCAAAAGGCAGAATCTTGTCTGTTTGCTGGCTGAAATTTTTCTGGGATTGAAGAGTTTTTTTCCTAAAAGGAGGAAGGAGTGTTTTATTAAGTATTATTTATTGCAATAATTGGTTTCCTCGTTCATGTAACTTGATGAAATAATCAATTGATAAAATATCTTTTATCTTTTATGCTACCTTTTGTCTTTTGAATGTTGTCTTAGTGGCAAAGAAGGATATTTTAAGGTGCCCAGTCATCAAGAGGACTCAGTTTTATTCAGAACAAGTTTCAATTTTGAAACTTGGCCTTTAGGTTGCATTTAAATGTACAGTTCTGTAACTTATAATATTCCATTTGTTACATGAAAGCAAATTCCACTGTTCTTTTCTGTGCAACAGTCTTCCATATAAAAGCTATAATTCCATAAATCTTTGCAACTAAATTGAACTGCATACAAGTGTGTCTCATGAAACAATAGGCAGGTATTTTCAAAATTTTAAAACCATTTGAGAACTTCTGGTGATGCATGATTGATTTTCTTGATTGAAAACTGAATTGCTTTTGGAAATATTTTGGGTGTCAGAAAAGCATTTTTCATTATTTTTACTAACACAAACTTTTTTTTCCTGTCCAGTAAGGCACAAGGCAGTTAAAGCTTATTGTTTTGCACCAATGCCTTTAAGTACTGTATTTGCTTCATATAGTGTGAATTATGATGTATTCCTTCTTGCTGCTGTGTGGTTTTGGTGGTGTTTTTATTTATTTTTTTTTTTCAATAGTTACATTTTTGAAAGAGGATTTAGGTTGAAGGTTGTTACTTTATTTATAGACTACCTTGAGATTGTTCTTTTGGCTTTCTCTCTTCTCTTGCTTTGGAAACATGAGTGGCATAAGAAAGGCTGACTGAATGACACCTCAGCTACTGCTCTAGTCCTTATCCGAGGAGAGACCTTGAGCAGATGTCTCCAGCTATTTTCAGGTTTCTGGAGTCAATGGGGTAGTAGCCTAAAGGAACAAATGGTGGAACTAGTTGAAAAAGTGTCTTCCTCAAGTTCTTCCTGGCTCAGATGCCAGAATGGAACAAATAAGAATTGTTCTTGCTGGGGTGTAGCTGGACTTGGCTTGATAGGTGTCATATTTCAAAGAG
Organism: Passer montanus; assembly: GCF_014805655.1. NCBI lineage: Eukaryota > Metazoa > Chordata > Aves > Passeriformes > Passeridae > Passer > Passer montanus. The sequence continues at coordinate 4,330,089 of NW_024370374.1, read as the reverse complement.
CAGGCATGTCAACAGTTGATAAAATGCTGCCTTACTTTTCAAATAAACAGAAACTCTTCTGTGTTTAGCTCTTGAAGGGAAGAATGGAATACAATGATATAATATGTAAACCCCATGTTAGCCTTTTAAATCTGAGGTTACAAACTGTCCTGAAAATTTCTCAGAAAAGTTACGTTTTCTTTCACAGCATGTAGAATTTTTGAGGGCCCTGTTTTCTTCTTGCCTGCTCGAAGCCTGAACTTACAAATTGCTGCGGCTGCAATCACACAGGACCTTGCCTGTCCAAGCCACTGTCTCAGTGTCACTTGGTGCTCCAGCAGCATTGTGTCCCAAGGACAAAGTCCCCTGCTGGGCTCCAGTTTCCCTTCTGGGGAGGCACACTACCTCTTGGTGGCGTAGGAACACTCCGGGTGAAAATATGTTTTGCTACAAACCATGCACAAAATGCGTTTAAACCCTTCAATGGATTTTAGATGAGACTCAACATACGTGTGTTATGCAGCAGGGAATGACTGATGGTGGAATGGAAAGCATTAAAGAAATCCCCTGCCATCTGGTATTGTTGATAGTTTGCTGACATGATGACTTGCGGATTCCTGTACATGTTGCCTTTGAAAAGATGGGTAAATATTTCTCTCTGCCATTATCATTAAAAGCTGTAAATATGTTTGGGAGGAAGAGTACAACCAAGATCAGTTATGTGCAGAGGGAAAAAAAAAAGTCAAGATCTACTACAAAATAACCTGTAGCTGTGATCTATGAACAATTACAGCTTCGAGAGTTTTTCTTTTGCTGACCATACTTGGTGTGTACTACTTGCTTAACACTATTTTACAAATGAGATCACATGAACTTCAATTTTTGTTACTACACTTTCAGCAAGTGCTGTTCTGAGTTAATAAAAATGTCTGTAGTGTCTCTGGCTAAACCAAACATAGCTGTTCACACCACAGAAAACAGGGTGTAAGGGATGGAGTTTCATAGTCCATGGTGAAGATCTTCTGGTTTTGATTGTGTGAGCCATTATAATGATTTTACTAATTAATCACAAATGAACAGGAAGATGTCTGGTTCAGATAGAAAACATATTTTAGAATTCCAGTTTTATGGTTTTTGCTGCTTCATGCCTGGCCTTTTGTCCCAGTGTACAGGTGCTCCCCAAGGCTTGGGGCAGGCATGGGGTGATGCTGCTCCCATGGGTCCCACCTCTGTGGTCTTGAACTAGCAAGTGGGCTTCAGTTCACCTCAAAACAGCTGAAAGATCACTACTGCAGCTCCTTTGAGCCAGAGAGGGGAAAAGCTTTGTTGTGGTTTGACACCACCAAACACCGGGCACCATGGAAACCCCTAGCTCACCTGCCCTGCCACAGCTGGGCACAGGAGAGAAAATTGAGCAAAGAGTTAATGAGTTGAGATAAGGACCTGAAGAAAACACTCCAGGGGCAAAACAGGCTCATCTTAGAGGTACAAAGTGAATTTATTACTAACAAAGTCAGAGCAAGATAATGCAAAAACTCCTTATGTTTTTGTATCCTTATCCTTTCATTTATCGATATATGTGTACATATACATATTGCTTACCAACCCATTTTCTTAAGTATTTAGCTTCTTTTTCATGCTTTTAAATATTTAATGTCCTATAGTTTCCACTCTTTTTTCTTACCCTTAGTAAACTACAGTCTGTGTATTTGGATCTTACTCAATTCTTCAGCCTTACAAGATGTAAGTAGCTTGCATGTCATGAGTGCTTTTAATCAACTTTTTCTTGTAACTACAAATGATATTCATGTAGCTTAATTTTATTTTACTCTCCAAATGTGTCTGTCTTTTGGTAGATACTTACAGGAGAAATGGCATTGGAGAGATGCACGGGAGGTTTTTGCCAAGACATTGCAGAAAACTTGAAAATTGGAAGTTAACTTCCTTTCTGATTTCCCAGCACCACACATGGTATCAATCCAGCCAAATTTCTGCTGGAAGCAGACTTACCCAGATCAACCCCAGCCCTACCAGTGGGCATCCTCTTGTCTGTTTGGCTGCTGGAGCCTGGTGCTGTCAGAATGCTTACACAACCCCCTCAGCTGAGTGTAACTCACACCGGGCACAACTCCTCAGGAAAATTTCTCAATGCCTTTGGCATGTACATATCAATGCTTTTGCTTTAGCAAAGCAGCTGGGTGGCTCATGGCCAAGAATTGAAGGATGTAGAAGCTGCCATAGCTGTCTGTGATAGTGGGAGTGCTATGTCTCATACAGAGTAGAGTAAACCTCCCAAATTCCAGGTGTCTCCTATCTACCAGATGTTTCTTTTTTTTATCCTATAGAAGTTATTCTGGGAGCCACTGCTTTGTATAAATTATTAAATGTTTGTCACAGCAACAATTTTCACTCAGCTGGAATGACGTGACATCAAATACCCTCCCTGTGGTCACATAAATATTCAATCGGTGTGAAATAGGCTTTGGGAGAGCAGAGATTTGAATTATTTCTTATACTTTCCAGAACCTTCATCGTGATACTTTGGTACTGGTAGATGCAGTTCCATTAACAACCAAGGAAAAGGGGAGGAAAACCTAGGACTGAATGCCCAGGTATGGGTAGGATGCAGACAGATAAATCCAAGGCCAGAAAGGCTCAGAAAATAAACATTTGAGGTTTTTAAAATTTTAATATCCCTAATATCTTATCTCTCCCTTACTCTGCTGATTGTTAAAACAGGGCCTTGTTGATCCCTAGAGGACAAAATTCATGGATCAAAACAGTATGCAGTTTTAAAATTATTCTTTTCAATTACTTGTAACTGGATTATTTTCTAGTTTCAGCAGCGTCTGGTTAAAAAAAAAAAAAAAGAGAAAAAAATTTGGAGTAGCTCCTGCCAGCCACTGCCTTCTGCAAGCAATAGTCTGCTTCCTAGCAATTGTAAAATCTATATCCATGTTATTGTCACATTACCTCTGTACTATCTCTGTTGCTTTCTCTATCCAGGCCTGTAAAGGAGGCTACATCAATGCACTTCATGGGTGCTTCAAGTCCTGTCTCTGACCTTTTCTGAGGTGCATAAATCCATCTCTGTGCAAAATACGCCCTAGGTGCCAGCCTGATACAGCTCCACAAGCACAGAGTTCGTGTGAGCAATCCCCTGGGAGGGAGGAAGAACAGTACCTGTGAGCTGTGTTCTGTGAGCATTCAATTTTCTTTATTTTTATCAGTCATCCTGGTGTATTCTTACACTGAAAGAAATACCCCATGGCATAAATAACTCAGATAAATAATTTAACCGATTTATCTGAAATAAATCTAAAGCTCTGCAGGCAGTTGCAGCATGCTTCCTTTTCCTGATGTCTCTCCCAAAATCATCTTCTGAAAGCATCAACATAAAGCTGACAAGTGCCTCATATTCAAACAGTTATTACCCAGAGGCATCAGCAAGCATTTTCCTCCCACCATCCTTGAGCACTGTTTCACACATTTTATTTCTCCAGTCCTGACAGAATGACAGAAATAAAAGGCAGAAAAAGGTTCAACCATCCAAGGCCACATTCCTTGTTTACCTCAGGTTTTCACCTGCTGCTCTGTTCTGCAAACACAGGCTCCTTTTTGCAACATAAACACTTTCACCAGCTTGTCTCCTTTCCTGCAGAACAATTCCTCAGGGTCAAGATGAACTAATGTGTGTTATTACCATTTTTCCTGTCAGACACCACCAGGGAAGAGGTCCAGGTAATCATAATGCTTGTTGCAATAGGAGTTATTGTATTTTTTTTTTGGGTATGCATTCTTAACCAGACAGTCAGTTTACAGAGAGTATGATGGGATTTTTCTTTAAGGATGTGGAGAAGAAAAAAAGGTGATGGCAGAGCTATATAACTTTTAAAGGAGCAGTGAAAAACTTCAACTCTGTGTAATTGTCAAGCTAGATTTGTTCTCTTTGGGTTATTCAGCAACATTTTGCTCAAAACATGAATATACTATGTATGGTTTTATAAGTTTTCTTTTTTCTTTTTTCCTTTTGCATTGAATTTTTCCATGAGCCATCAGCAAATAGGAAATTGATTTATATCCACTAAAAATAATAACTACGAGGTTCTCTACACAGAAGTAGTGTGAAGGTGATCCAAGACTTGACTGTCAAAACTGCACTAAGCAGCAACAGAGGGTTAATCTCTAAACCAAAGAGCTGACTACCCAGGAGACCAGATCTTCTTAGCGACAAGACATTTTTTTCCTAATTCTAGGAAGACATGCTTATATGGCAGCTTTTTTAAAAAAAAACAACGTAAGTTTAGACTATGCAGCTAAGGACTATGTCAATGTCTTGTTTCTAAAAGCATCTGGCACTGTAGTTCTTGAAGCTCCTTGTACTAAGAACATGATACTCAAGAAACAATGGGCACATTTGCAGAATAGGTCTACACTGTGAAACTGAATTAGATGATGGATAGTTTTGTCACTGACAATGCTTTTTATTAGTCTAGCTGATTATTTTCTTCCTTACTTGAAAAATGAGGCTGTGATTCAGAAATACATTGCAGCAGTTTGACAGCTGGTACTGCAGAGTTAGAGGAGAATAATCTTTCTTGCAGTTTGCTTCAGATAAAATGTGAAATAAGAAAACTGAGATGCGTAACAGAAGAGAAAAATATCACAATATAGAAGCTTTCCTACCTGAAAAATTTGTATAGGTATGTAAATTGGATGCTGCTATTAAAATTCAGTTTTCCTCTACACCCATTTCTTGACATTAGTGTTTTCTTTATGATCTTTTTGCATTGATATAAGGGTTTTTAGCAATGAACAATTCACTCATTTTTTTCACTTCTTTATAAGTATGTTCCAAGGATTCCAGTGTATACCAGGCACAAGAATGAGGAACACTTTAGAATTTGTTTAGTGTTTGACCCAAATATTTAACAACAAAATGGAGTTTCTTTGCTGAGGAAAATGAAATTTTACTAAAAACATGGACTGTAAAGTTTCTTTTTGTTTCTCTTTCATGTTAGCTTGATAAATTGATCTCATACTGCAAAAGTAACCCCATTCAGGGAGATGATCAGGATGCAAACATGAATGTATGAAAGTAAACTATAAGCTTTAAAGGAAGCATGCAATTGCAGAGAGCTACAGAATTGAATCCCAAACATTTTATATCAGTCAGAAACCACAGTTCTATGGATTTAACAAAATTCTATCTATACCAGCAGAAAATGTCTCTTAAATTACCATAGAAATGAAATATTAAAAAATGGAAATCAGTGAGATTTCAAGAGTTTGTGTCTTAGCAACAGACAGTAAAATCTTTATCGATATGTTGTTCAGATTTTTAATTAACCTACTACATACTTTAGCAAATCTGCTTTCAGACCTTCTCCACAGTGACTGACAGCTTCATTAGAGGATCATTATGTTACTCTCTATGGCAAAATTCTCACTGTTGTCAGTAAGATAAAAAAATTTGGAAACAACATTACTGCAAATATTGAAAAGATGATTTTTGCATTGCAGAACTTTAAGTAGTACAGAACCGCTCTTCTTGAGAGGTGGACCCAACAATTCTGTAAACACTAGTTTTTCATACTATTTAAATGTTTTAGATAAAAATTGATAACAAAATAAATAAATTTGGGCGCTGCTATAAATATTTAACGCTCTTATTCAGACATTTTACACTAAAGAATCACCGTCTCAAAATCTTTCTTGCCAATTCATAAGAAAATGTACTTCACAGAATTTTAGACATTAGTATGTTTGAGAAAGGATATTTAATATCATCTTGCTGTTTTGTCCTTTGAAAAGCTTCATAAACATATAGTCAACAAAATCCTTCATTGTAGATATGCAAAATTACCTTGATGATTTAATTACAATTTGAAATTGTGTGTCTACTTCCTGTTTGGAATCAATCTGGTTCCAACTCCCTTGAATTTTATTTTTATTACATCCTTTATTATAGCCCTTGCAGGTCCAACCTCCTGTTCTGCAGCTTTTCCATTGCCATCACCAGACTGGGTCAGACACAGCCTTGTCAAGGCATGTTTGAAAACCTTCAAGGACAGGTATTTCACCTCTTTTTGGGTTACATGTTCTGATGATGTATCACCAATGCTGTAAAATTCCACTCTTTCCTAGTGCTCAGTCTGAGTCTCTCATGCCATCATGTGTGGCTATTGTCACTACCCAGATCGTTTAGTACTGCAAAGGGTTTATTACTGTAACCTTTGCAAGTGGTTTCCCAGTAGTGGTAGGCTCCTGGAACTCCTTATTTTTAATATTAAATGAGCCTCATTTATTCAACTTCTCACAGTTTATTTACTGTAGACCCTTGACCTTCTTGAGTAGCACTTTATGGACCTTTTCCAATTTTCCAACACCTTTCCTGAATTGAGAGGGCGTGAAGTAGGAAAGCCAGTCACAAAACTGCAGGTACAGCTACAGTCATGCCAAGTAAAGGCAATTAATACCACTTTCATCTGCTGGCTCCATTTCTCCTAAGGTTTCTTTATTTATGATGCAAGTGCACAGTTGGCTGGTGTTCAAGGTAGTGCTTCCCATAATGTTCAGGTCCTTTCTGCTAGAGCTGCTGCTCAGCATGAATTGATGCATGGGGATTTTTCAGGGGCAGGATTTTGCACTTGCTGAACCTCATGAGTTTCTTTGGAGTACGTTCCATTTTCTTTCTGGGCAATAGTTAACACTGGCTGTAGTCAACTTTTGAGGTGGCTATATTTCTTAAGGAAATAATTGGCATAAGACACAACACAGGTGAATTAGGTTTTAATTTACGGTTCTATTTTATTTGACTTTCTGAAAAGCACTGTGGAAATACAAAAATTAATTTAAAGCATTACGTCTTTCTCATAGCCTGTTCTAGTGGTACAACAACACAGTCCTCCTGTTCTTAGAATTTCGAAGTTTTACAGATCTCAAATAATACAGATTTTCACAAGGCTAGATGTATTATGATGAAGCAAGAACAAATCTTATTTTCTTATCTCTTCTGACAAAGACTACCTCATGAAAAAGGATGTCTATCACAGAGAATTAATCTCACTGTCAAAACTAAAAACCTAAAACTTAGGTTAAAAAATTCAATATGATCAACCTTAAGCCTTTAAGTCATGATTTTGGTTCTGTTGATTGTCAGGGTAGAAGACTTTAATCTAGTTCTGTTTGATCCTGATTGCTCTGTCTTTCATTGGTTTTAGAAACAATTTATAAGAACTTACACAGAGATAAATGTGAGACATAGCATAATATAATTAAATATTTCATTAGACAGTGCTTCTGAGAGTAATTTTTATTTCAATGTGCATATGAAGCCTAAGAAGGTATGCATTTCTTATATATCTTAGCCATCAAGTCTTAATTTTTCTGTTCTCTGCCCTCTAAAAAGATCTTCAAGCTCTCCTTATTTACCAAAGAACTATATTTCAAGATCCTCATATGATCATATTTTACAATTATTAAGTTTAGTCAGTTGACAGTGTGAAGGATTTAAAAAGTGAATTAATAACCTTTGTAGAGGTATTTTTTTCTTCTCTTTTGCAGACCCTAGCCTCAGCTGTCTTATCCATAGTTTCATGCATACATACCACCTACTGTTAGAAATAGAGCTTTGTAATTATAATGTAAATAATTTATAATTTTCTAGTCTCAGCATTTAATCCTGTACAGGGTTTCTGAGCACTGCCTTACCCTGGCTTCCTCTTCTGTATTATGTCAGTGAAATGTACTAGTGTCAGTGAAATCTGCTTGACTTCAGGGGTTCTGTAAGTCCTTGTGGAGGACTGTGGACCAGAAATTAGGATGGCCCTGAGTACCAGGCAGCTGACAGCCTCTTTTCCAAGAGTGAGTGTGATAATCTCTTTCATCTGTAATTTTGCTTATGAGCCCCTCTTCTTCCCCTCTGCATTTTGGAATTACTATCACTGGAGAGCCAGTGATGGCCCTCCTTGGTTTTGTGCTGCTGAGAGAAGGAGCATAATGTACACTGCTCCTCTGCTTCATAGGCAAGTCAAAAGATGTCAGCCAAGGTTTCCTGAAGAATAGATCTGCCCTAGAACCTGACCAAGGTTTAGACCATTACAGTGGAAGAACTACATTTCATTCTTGCTACATCTGCAGATTGCATATGTTTATTGAGCTTATAGTTTTTATTATGCTCTCTGTTTTTCCTGGCTGGCTTTCAGGGTATAGATTTGGTTTTAATCTCTATGAATCCACTCTGATGTCTACATTAAAGCTTGAAAGTAAACAACAAAGATTTTGTTCTACCTCTTTTTTTAGCTTGCTTTTAGTTTGCCAGAACTTGTTGATCAGCAAGAGTCAGCTGGCTGGCTTATTCTGCCGTGCAACATTTATAGTGCTGTATCTCAGCAGGAAAAAGCTGTTCTCAGAAGCTTTTCTAAAATTGCAGGAGTGCAGAGGAATGCCTCATCTGTTACCTTCACTGTGCAGACAGCCACTGGAGACCAAAAAATGAGTAAGATACAAACTATAGCACTATAGCTTCTGCATATTTTCTTAAACTAACAACAAACCTTCTGCAAATGTTGCAAACCAACCCGAAATGTGGTCAGTTATCCTGAGGAGGTAAGTTTATTTTTTTCCCCCGTATGGTACCAATTGGATGTGTCAGCTGCATGTTATGTAAGAGCAGTCTCTGTTGTACTCTAAAAAAAGTGCTGGGGAATACCTCGCCAGTTTGGATGCAATTTTTATTTTGCCTGCCTTTCTACATGCATGGATGTTTTGGTTTATATACTGCTGTTTAATATGTTTTCATAGTGGAAGAACATTCTTACACAAAAAAAAGTGTGTATCCATCTTATTTGCTTAACTACACTGATACAGACAAAGTAGTACAATTTATAGTACAGACTGTAGTATGGGGTAGCAATTATGTAATTTTTTTAGCAGATTGTACACGACAAGCCCCAGTCAGCTATGCGGAAGTTCTGCCTTTACTGTCAGAGGAAGTCTGACAGGACACAAATGGAACCACAGACTTCGAAGGAATACTGTAGTAACCTGTGCTAGTTAGGTGACTGAATTTTCTGCTGATGAGTAAATAATGTTTGTATCCCTAAATGGAGAAGAGGATATAGATACTGCTAGATGCAGGCTAGAATATTTGACTAAATCAATTTAGAAGGACCAACCCCCCAGATTATTGTGGTAGGAAAAATAATAAACAAAAATGAACCCAAAACATTCTACAGGAATTGAAGGATGCTATCATAAAAGTTATGCAGAATCCAGAGAGAATCATGTGAGGCGAGAGCAACAAGGAAAGAAATTATGAAACCCCTTTTTAGTTTGAATCTTCTCTTGTCTAGAATGAGCTATTGGTATACACTGTAGAGAAAGAGGAAATGATGATACAAATAGCATAGAAATGGGCCACAACAGGCTTCAATTTGTAATCTAGTATCTTGTAAAAAATTATCTGCAGTAAGATTGAGACTCTAACTTTTATAAGCTACATAGAAATAAAAAAAGCTGTGATGCAACTTCGGGATGCGGTGTGAGGACAGGGATGGAGGCGACGTAACACCAACTTAACTCACAGCATTGAGATTTCAACGCAGCCGTTACCGCGTCAAGGAGGTGCAATTTTTACTTCGCTGTCCTTCACCTCAACGGGAACACCTGATGTCTTCTAAAGGGAGACGAGGGTACAACAAAGCAATAGGGATAGCGGGGCTGGGGCCCGCTCCTCCTCAGCGGGGTGCGCACAGCCTTTTCCCAGCGCTTCCCGCTGGCACCATTCCCGCTGCGGGCGGAGGGACAGCCCCGGCTCCGCGCCCGCCCCTCAGGCCCGGCCTGACCGCCTCCCCCGGGGCTGCGGCGCCGTTCCCTGAGCCGCTCCCTGGGCCATCCCCTCAGCCATCCCCTCAGCCGTTCCCTGAGCCGCTCCCTGGGCCGTTCCCTCAGCCGTTCCCTGGGCCATCCCCTCTGGGCCACCCCCTCAGCCGTTCCCTCAGCCTCCGCTGCGCGGCGGGCCGTGCCGCGCCGTGCCGCGCCGTGCCGTGCCGTGCCGCTGGGTGCCCGCCCCCCGCCGCCGCAGCCGGCGGGCTGGCAGCTCGGAGGCTGCTCTCCGCCAGGATGGTTCACCACTCGGGCTCCATCCAGTGCTTTCGCCAGCAGAAAGGTCAGTGCGAGCCCCGCCGTGCCCGCTCCCCCGGAGGCCCCGCGCACCTGCCGCGGCTCGGGGAGGGCAGCCTCGGGGAGACGGCTCCGGGTGCCGCTGCGTTCTGTGTGTGCTGCGCTCTGCCCGGGGGTGCTGCCGTGCCCGGTCCCGCTCCGGAGCGCACCGGTGCTGTGGGATGCTCTGCCGGGCGCCGATGCGGCTGTGGGAGGGCAGCGCGGCGGGGCCGAGCCCAGAGGCGTCCGCGCCCCGGGGCCGAAGGGCCCGGCCCGGCCCCGCCCCAGTTTTTCTTCCCGAAGGGCGGTGATGCTCTGGTTCTCACTGTGCAGGTGAGCCTAAAGATGCTTACATGCGTGATGCAGACAGGTCGTTCAGCCTCTTGAGTTCACTGCGGTTGTTACTAGGTTTGTTTTTAGGTTTTAGTCTTCGTGTCATCCTGTAACCCAAAAGTAGAGGAAGAATAGTAGCTGTGATTGTGAGCAGGGCTCTGGTGTTGTAGGTGCAGATGCAGCTTGGGTTGCAACGTATTGAGTTGGTTTTTTCTGTCTGGGATTTTAATTGCAAAACAGAAGCTCTTTGCTTGTCAGAAAATGTAAAGGTGAAGTTCCAGTGGTGATTACCATCACTATAAAAACTGCATTGTATTTGTCTTAGAAAAAAGGTAATTCTCTCAATGAACTTTATTTGTTTCTTGATGATGGAACCAATATTTTTCTATATTTTTTATTTCTAATTCTACTCTGATTGGGTCAGATGAACCAAGATTTCTCTCACTTTGTTCTCGTTCCATCATTGACAAACTTTTTTTAAAAATTCTTATAGTGCAGTATGCTGTAAATTATGACAGGAAATGGTATTCTTTATACATAAATCATGAGGTCACTTATTGGATTTTGCCTCATTCAAGTTCTTCTCTTTGACTGGTTACTTGAACATAAATAATTCAAAGCACTTTTTCCATTCTGGTAGTCCCATAATAAATTTACTTCCTTACTGTAGAGTTTTGCATTTAATGCCAGTCTTGTGTGGAGTAATGAGTGGTGCTGTCTCAGACTGTAAAAAGTCTAGTTTAGTCAGGCTCAAAGGTAATTAATTAGTATAAAAATGTATTTTTTCAACTGTCAAGTCTACATTTATAAAAGCATTAGAAGCCTTGAAGCCACAGTGTTAATCCTTGCTTTTTCATAAGACAATATTTCTTACATTACAGCAATGATTAGCAAGCTCCAGAATCATTGTCAAGGCTCTTGAGAAAAAATGCAGCTATTCTGTAATAATCTTTAAAAAACCCCAAAACTAACTTTAATTTGTCAGATTATGTATGCCCTTTTCTGACCCAGAGATGGGGCAACTGAGAGGTGTTTTAGAAACTTAATCCATTTCCACTCTCACATGAAGGGTGAGACAATACAGGTGTTATAATTCACGCCATCACAATCAGAAGTCATCTATTTCTTAATTACAATACACTGTAAGTGTTTCTTGGCCTATCAGCTTTAGCCACACCATGCTGTTGGTGCCTTAAAGCCAATTATCTAAAATTACCCCTTGTGGGTCCCACTATAATGCATCTTTCATAGTTCTAGTTCTCCAAAGTTTCCAGTCTTATTTGGCGAGGCCATCCTTTGAAACTTGTTTCTTGTTCAGTTTCTCTTTCAACAATGTCTGTCAACTTTAACTATGTTCAGGTTCTTTGACTTGTGATTTACGAAACTCTATGTGTGCACAAGTCGTAAAACTTTGTAAAAACTAAGTGAGTTTTGTTGTTCTCATCTCCTTATTCCTGAAAAATCCTGATTGCGGTACCTTGCCAGTCATCAGGCTTTGGAAAGGAGAGGATGCATTTATGGAGCTGGGTAACCTGGACAGCATTGCCTAACATGACTGTGGCTTTCCCAAAGTTCTCAAATGCAGTGTGCTTTGTACAAAATGTACCTGAGTTTGGTCTGCTTTTCTCAGCCTAAAGCTTTTAGGAATGGGGAAGGACAGCATGAAATCTTGAGCAAAAGGCTGCAGCAAAACTAAGCAAACATAAATGGTAATCAAGAATTGAGAAGAAACTGAAGCTGAGCATGTGGTACTTTGAAGTTCATGGACACTGATCTCGGCAGCAATAGACATTGTGTCTTTTTTTCTTTTAATTTAGTCTTTTGTATCAGTCTTTATTTAAAATTTAATATTTTGCTTACTGTAATTTCTAGTTTACTGTTGCTGAGATTTTGACTAAATGCATTGTTTGTTTTCCAGCTGCTCGCTAAATTGTGCCCTAAATTCCCTTTCTTTACAGAATCAGTGGTAATCTTCATGAAATGGCCAAATGCCCATCACAGCTGTGCCTTGTATGCTTCACTTGCATTAAGACCAAACATCATTTTTGGGGGGGGGGCATTGAAAGGGAATTATTTTTATGTGGCTTCTCAATCATGTAGGAAAAATACATATCAGCAAGTCTCATAGTTCCTGAAAACTAATGGAAGGTAATTTTAAACATTTCAGAAACAGAACCTACCTATTGCCAGGTAACATAATATTCAAACTCACTTGCTAAAGAGGAATAACTTTTAAAATGGGAGGCAAAATGGGGTAGAGAGCATTTTTTTTTTCTCTTACTTGCACTGAGCACTTTTTTCTAGCTGAGAAGTTGTGGTTTCAGTACACAAGCTGTTTTTACAAGTTTTGGAGGAATAAGAAGATTAGGTTCTCCAGTCTCTTGGGTGTCTAGGAGCCTTCAGGAGGAAAGAGAAAAGAGAGAAAGAAAAAAATTATATCCTGAGGATTTGTTAGTGTTTAGAATTTAGGTGTTGTTTTTCTTTGATTTATCTTTCCCTTCTTGACAAAGTGAGGAGGTGTTCAGAGTAGGAGGCTGCTGCCATCTTTTTGTCTTGCTCTTTGTTCAAATTGTGTATGCAGAGTGAAACCCTCAGTTTCAAAACCTGCAGCAGAATTCAGTGTAGTGTTATAAAAAGACACAGGGTTGAAAAAAATAATCTTAATTCTTCTTCACCCCCACAATTCTTGTTCTTCTACTTGTATCCAAAGATAATGTCTGTAGAGAAGAGCAGTGTCCTAGAGGTAGACTAATCTGTGTCTCGGCACAGCAGTGTGTTAGATTTGTTTAGCCATCTGTATAGTATTTTCTGGCTATTTTTAACCTCTGCTTTGGCAGAAACTGTTTTTTCTGAAATGATTTTCCTCAGTAATATTCTCAGATAAAAACCATGTTAGTGAATATAGACCTTTGTACTTTTTACTTTTTCAAAAAGTGATGCAACCTATGGCCTCTGAGGAATTACTTCAGAGGAAAAGGACGGATTTCTTCCCAGCCTTCCTTAAAGATTAATATACAGGTAATATATACTGTACATTACTGTATGTACTACTTTACCATACAGGTTTGTTTAAAACTAGCAAGTAATTAATAGTTATTCATAAAGGAGAAATAAGATAATGTTGATAAGAGCAAAGATAATCTCTACTGTCATTTGTAGTTTAATAATTCCAGGGAAAGATAGCTAGTTAGGAATCATAATCTTTTACATGTAGGACATAAAAATATGCTGCAGCCTTAGGGTAGATTTTGTCGTTTCCATAATAGGTGTGGGACAGGTGCTAAGCAATTGCTTGTTTTATTAGGGGATTCTACTGAAAACTTGTGTTCTTCAGAAGGAAAGGCAACATCATTTGCAATGCGCTCTTTTAACAGATCCTTGGTGGGTGGCAGGTCAAGGCAATTACTACTCTTAAAATTCAAAATGTCTAGGACTTTTATCCTGATACACAGACTATGCTTTCCTGCATACTTTGCTGGGTGCTTTTGCTGAGTAGTGTTGTTCCTTTAATACCTCTATCAAAGCTTTTTAATGAAGGAGTTCAGTGCTGGGAAAAAGAAAAGATATTCTGTGCTTTCAAATGGAGTTGCTTTCATCTTGGCATGTGAGATTTAAGAATGTGGACAGCAGATGGAAATCCAGTGGCTAACTTGGGGTGCCTCTCACATGTCTGGTCAAGGAGTTCAGTGTTTGCTGGTTCAATGAGGCAGGAAGGAGTTCATCATCTTCAATACTCATTCAGTCTTTGAGAGTACTGATTTAGCCTCTCAAGGGTTTTATCTTGAAATAGCTCAAATTGAGACTTCTGAAGAAATCAGGGATCTTCATGAAAGGTGTGTTTACAGATGTATTCCAATTCTTATCGGTGCCAAATATTTTGTTTCATTTTATATATTGCCACTTGAAGTTGTAGTGTGAATTAAAGCGATTGAGGCTTGAGAATCTCGAATAGCTCTGCCTGCACTGGATAGCTTGTTGCTTCATTGACTTTTTTGTTAAATCACTTGGAGCTACTTTGAGAGCCACTGTTGTTGTGGAGTAAAGCAGTCTGTTATGGTTCCTTTACTTGGATTTTAAACTCTTAATGACCTGCATTCTTTACAAAACAACACGTGAAACTGACTTGCATTTCTTGTGGATTTCAGTGAGAATTTGTATACATCACATTTTTTGTTGCTCCAGAGTTTTCAGTATTCAGGAACACTTGGATTTGTGATTAAGAATTCTCCACTGAACCTAGTAAACTTAATAATCTGAAGACACTGCTGAAATGACTAGATGATGGAATTCTGTCACACAAACACTTCTGAGAGATGGGGTGACCCTTTGCCACTGTTCTCCAGAGCAGAAAGGCGAAGATTTCATGTCAGTGTGAATGAAGCAATTTTTTTTTGGCCTCAGCTCTTGAGTTTTCATTTCAAGGAACACTAACATACACAGAAAATTTCAGTGCCATACTCAACTCTGAAAGCTGAGAGCAATGCAGCTATTAATACAGTCCCTAAAAGCAATACTATATTTAAACAGCATTACTGAAAATGTTTTTTCAGGGCACTGACAGGGAAAGTCCAATGTTTTATAAGGCTATATTTGCTCTTACTTCTTTTGCCTGATACAACTGCTCAACCTAGGATGCACTCCATCTTTTTCACTCAGACCCCTTTGAAGGGCCCATAATGTGTCTTTTTATTCCAGATTATACTGTTGTGGGTTGTAACTTGAAAAAATACAGAGCTTTTTGAAAACAATCACTAAACATGACATATTAAACCTTATATTATGCAGGTGTATGAGTGCTGTAGAGAAAAAGTTTTTTTTTTCACTGAATGGATATTTGAAATGGGAAAGTTAAGGTTATCAGAAAATTTTGGGATGTCGCATAACTCTCTAGCTAAAGATGATGCTGCTGTGATTAGATGTCTGGGCATTAACTTCCTACAACTGTATAGCTTGATACAGTTGTATCTGTGGACAAACCTTGTACTTATCTGTGGACAAACCTTGTACCTATTCCACAGCTTTTCAAAATTGCCTGAATGAGGACCTGTGAAAATAGACAACCCTTGCCACCACCCTTTTTCTTTAGAACCCTCATCAGTTATATTTCATTTGGTATACCACCAAGTTGCGAGTTCCTGATCTGCCTTCGTATTTTGCTTTATTTATTCTGCTTTTTGTCATTTTTGAAATCTGCTAAATGAGTGTAAATGAAACAGCCCTTTCAGTTTGTATTCTGTTGTAGTAGTATTTTGAATATATCAGTTTTTATTGCAAAATCAGCACTAGTCAGCATATTTTATGATTAGAGGTATTTTGAAGTTCCAATAACCTGAGAAATTGAAACACTGTCTTAGCTAACGGTACTAAGAGCCTTGCTTTACAGTTAATGCAGATGGCTAGGTAACAACTGGGAAAGTAATGAAAAAAAACCAACTAGCCATCCATATTTTAGACATAGTGTGATAGCAGAAAGTGGATTTGCTAAATTCACATTTTGGCTGAGCAACATGAAGATTGCTTGTTTTCTGCTTTGGTCTGTCTAAACTGAAGAGAGTGTCTGTGTTGTCTTGAGTCAAACATGCAATAACATTTGCAGAAAACATTGTATGTATATAATATATGTGTATATACATTACCCAGATTACAAATCTTTATCAGACTTGTTCTGGAGTTAGGACAGTTCTATATATTCTACTGCCTATGTTACAGTAGATTATTTATTAGAGACAGGTGAACTCAAAACCCAACTGCAGTGTACAACAATATATTTTAACAACTCTGAGCTACAATGAATGCAAATTCATCACTGTTTCCTCAGAAAGAGCTTCTGAGTCTCCCTCAATTTGGATTATCATCTGTCTCGTGAGGGCTTTTAGCCAGTGCAGTTACTTAAGAGGAATTGTTTATTTTTCTGACTGGTGAGGTCACAGTTTGATTCACAGTATATTTGAGTATTTAAGTGAGGTTTTGAAGAAACTGATACCTTAGGTTTTCCTTTTGGGTCATGTCTAATATTCCTACATCAGGAAAATAGTGACGTCTGTTATGTAACTGCTCTGCTTAAAGGTAGGATCTTGTGAGTGGGAACAAAGATCCCTTGAAAGCACACTGAGTTAGATTCCATCAGTGACTCAGGAGAGGAAGTGTACTTTGAAGAAGGTCTGTGGAAATCCCTTTGGAACAACAAATTGCCACTGTTCATACAGTTTTCATTGATTTAGTTAGTAACAACACAGGACAAAACTACACGTGTTTTGTTGCATCTTGTCTGTTGTTCTCACTGGATTCCTGTGTGGCGCCCTAGCCCAGGAAAGATGCGCAAACAAAGGAATTTAGAGCTCGCTCAAATCTGCGTTGAAAAATTTTTAAGCACATTGCAGTTACACAAGAGTTGTAGCTAGTAGCGTATGCTCCAGAGAGCTCCTGTGGTGATGGCAAGCTCTGGAGTTAGAATATGTTTGAGATGTCATATTCTGTTCACCGCATGTCCGATTCAGTACAACTACTCTTGCTCAAAAATTTCCATGCTCTTTACTGTTTGTTTAGAAGCTTTATCAATAATATGTCTTCATAATCCAGATGTCTAATGTATATAATATTTTTATTCTCTTAGCTTTCTGGTTCATTAAACTAATGGAATCAGTGCTTTTAATGAATTAATTTTACTGAAGCAAACACAGGACAAAACTACACGTGTTTTGTTGCATCTTGTCTGTTGTTCTCACTGGATTCCTGTGTGGCGCCCTAGCCCAGGAAAGATGCGCAAACAAAGGAATTTAGAGCTCGCTCAAATCTGCGTTGAAAAATTTTTAAGCACATTGCAGTTACACAAGAGTTGTAGCTAGTAGCGTATGCTCCAGAGAGCTCCTGTGGTGATGGCAAGCTCTGGAGTTAGAATATGTTTGAGATGTCATATTCTGTTCACCGCATGTCCGATTCAGTACAACTACTCTTGCTCAAAAATTTCCATGCTCTTTACTGTTTGTTTAGAAGCTTTATCAATAATATGTCTTCATAATCCAGATGTCTAATGTATATAATATTTTTATTCTCTTAGCTTTCTGGTTCATTAAACTAATGGAGTCAGTGCTTTTAATGAATTAATTTTAGTGAAGCATTAGTTTGTTTTTTTTTTGTGGGAGAAGGAAGTGGTCTTCATAATCCAGATGTCTAATGTATATAATATTTTTATTCTCTTAGCTTTCTGGTTCATTAAACTAATGGAGTCAGTGCTTTTAATGAATTAATTTTAGTGAAGCTTTTTTTTTTTTTTTTTTTGTGGGAGAAGGAAGTCTGTTTTTAGCTGTGGGCTATTTTGTTTGGTTTAAAGGACAGGTGTCTGCTAAAGAAGGTGAGAATCTCCCTTGGAATGGAAACCCTTCCCTCCAAACTATTATAACTTTGAAATTAGAGGGTTTTCTGGCAAAGGTATGGGGAATGGTATAACAGTCCCTTACTGTATATTTATATGTAACAAGACAAACAACCCCAGCAGCAACACCAACCAGAACCACAGGCAAACACCTTTTAGGATATTACTTTGAATTAAATATCATGTGTTGGAAGGGACTAATCAAAACTTTATCTTCTTTTGTGGTGTTGGAAGGGATCATCTACAACTTTTTATTACTTTATATTGTAGGAAATCTGAAAATAAACCTGAGACTGACTTGTATTTGAGCTGAGGCATGAAAAAAATATTTTGACATATGCATTCATAAATGCTTGTACTTTAATGGAAGGAGTTTCTTTAGAGAGAAAAATGATTTTTCATTTCATAGTGACAGTGATTTGTTTGTCAGTCTGACTGGGCTGTTTTCCATCTTGGTTGCCACTTGTAGCTTTTTGTTCAGTTTTAGCATGTTGGTTCTGGAGTGTTATCTTAGGGGTCTACTAGTGCCATCATCCAGTTCATGTATAATCTATTAGACATGATTAATTTCATACCTGTGGCCATCCTAGGTATTTGCTGTCAGTCTTTTCCGCCCAAGCTGAAGGAATCCAAATTTCTTGCAGCCTGGAATGGAAAGAAGGCAAAGCAAGGCACCAAGTAATGGATCAAACTGGCTATTCAGTAGTTTTTCCCTTAAACAACGGGGAAAAAATAGAGAAGTGCTTTCAAAACTACTCCTTTAATTTTGCAAAGCATTTATACTAGTGCTAAACTCTGAGGCTTTCCAAGTTCCTTTTCAACTTTCCAGTATTTTGTTTAGAAGACTAATTATGTGAGCATTAATATGCAAAAAGAAATTTTAGCAGCAGAATTCAAATCAGAAGCGTTGTCCAGAACATTTCATAGATTTCTTCAAGAATAACTTCAAAGCATATACCTTCATGAAAAATACATTTTGTTGGACTTTTAGTTTACTTTAGCCTCTTTTATCTTCATTAGGGTAATTTTCTCTTTATCTTTTCTCTCTCCATTTGAATTACACCGTTTTCCAGAGGTGAAGGGCTGGAGGGAAGAGGGGCAACACCATTTTGTTGCTACTATTGTCATTAATTTTTTACTGGTTGTTAGGTGATTATTGAATACCGTTTCCACTAGAAATGTGTATTAATGTGGGTTTGGTGGTGCCTTTATGTGGTGCCTTTCCTATGCTGTTTGGCTTTTATCAGGAAAACTAATCCATGATGTCAGAGGTTTAGTCCAAAAGGGAGACACTTTATTTGTATTTGTAACTTTATTTGAATAAAGGGAGAGGCATCTATGTTGCTCTCCTTTCTCTCTGTAATATCCTTTTTAAGGTGGTGGAGTTATGTTCGGGGTGGCCTGGATGTGCAGATAAGTTTTTTCTTAGACTGCTCAGGTAAAGTGCTGCTTCACCAGCTGCTCTGCTTGTTCCATGCCCTCCAGCTTCTGAACCATCTTTTTAACCCCCCATTTCCCTGCCTTCAGTATGTTCAGCTGATACTGAAATGGGCTGGGAAATTTGTACCACGATTGGAAGCATTATGAAGCAGGCATTCTTTATCAGCACTGGACATGTTAGAAGGCTGTCTCCTTCAATCTAATGTGTGTGACAAGACTTCACGACTCGGTATTTATTCATCATGATCATGCACATTGATTACATTGTACTTCCTACCTAATACATAAACATCACTTTCCTAGAACTGATTTGCATGCATCTTCCTCCTACTGGAGGTCCTTATATGGCCCTGGAGGGTCCTCTAAAGGTGGTTGTATTCACTGAATGCTTCAGTATTACAGGCAACCTTTCCTTGAACTTTTTCTTTGAGCATGTGCTGTTGCTCCTCATTACATAACTTGCCAAAAAACCCACTGTAGTTCTCTTTGTCTTTTCTCCCCTGATTCCAGCTATATTTATCATCCTGTGCGCATACCTTTGCATCCTTTTATCTTTTTTATGCATAAGTTTTGAAGCTCTGTTCAGAAACTTCAAGGGAACTGAAGATTTATGTTCTCCATGTTATTTACCAGGAGCTCCCCAAAGCTGGATGCTGTTTGAGATGTGGCTGCAGGAGAGTCATCTAGAGAGGAGTCATCTCTTCCCTTGACCTCCTAGCTTCACAATTGTCAAAGTAGCTCAAGAAGGAATCAGCCTTTGTTTCTGCAAGGGCTTCACTGCTGACACCACTTCTTGGGAAGTGCAGTGCCAGTTATTACAGCAAATAGCCAGTGCCATGAATTTCTAAATGAAATTGTTTTGTTGGTTTCACCAGCAAAGTGTGGAGGAAACTGTTCAAAAGGAGTATGCATGGCTTTGTCAGTTGGTGTGAAGGATGGATGGTTTGGCTGCTGGTGGTTAATGTTTGTCCTGACAAGCAAAAGCTTGTAAAGTACTGAATAGGTAACAGGTCATCTACGAAACTTTGGTCTCGAGGCTGCAAATACAGAATGCCTGCTAATTTGGAATTCTGGCTGTCATTAGAAGATCTTATAGGCATAGATGACTCAAAGAAGGGCAGATCAACAGCTGTAGATGAACTTGCTATTTTAATTTACTTTTAACCCAACACACTGAATTAATTTGGCCTAAAAAGCTGCCAGCAATAAAAGCATTAGAATCAAGCCATGTGTTCTACTAGTAGCAAAACAAAAAGAGAATAGATCCTTACCCTTCCTAAAGCAACCTTTCAAAGGTTGGTCACTAGGCCCACACACTCTGCTTGGTGTTTAGAGTGGGCTTTTTAGTCAGGTTTTACTGGTGTGAATTATGCTTCAGGAAAATTTGAAAAAAATTAATAGGTATATGAATCTTCATGTTAAATGAAATGAGTTAATTGCAAATGACAGTTTTTGCAATCTCTTTAGTGCCAGCTATTCTTAATATTATATTCACTTTTGTTTTACATCCTTATGAAATGAAAAGTATTTACTTTTTCTTTTCTCCTTTTATGCATTAACATATATAGAGATGGCTTTCAAATCCTGAAATGGAAATAGTAATTTTAAAAAAGGTCAATAATCACTTCCAGAAAAACTTTTTGGAGATGGCTTTCAAATCCTGAAATGGAAATAGTAATTTTAAAAAAGGTCAGTAATCACAGAAAAACTTGTTATACATTTAACTTAGACTCTGATTTTGTGTTGGATATGCTTCCTTTGTATTTAATTCCACTGAATTTATTATCATGTTAATAATTTTATGGACAGTGTTCTAAGAAAGAAAGTGAGGCAGGTTTTGCAGTGCTAGAGAAACTACCTTTTAATTGCTGCCATACATAGAAAAGTCAGATAAGCTTCTAAGCATATAAGAATTATTTGCAAATCTGAAATGAAAGCTGCAAATTTCAAATGTCAGTTACTAAGTTGGTATGAGTTTAATAACATCTGTTAAATATGATTCCCTGTCTTTTCTTTGAGATGATCTAATTGATTTAACTGAATTTTAATTAATCAGGGTCATCTTGGTATTTCATAACTCTTACTAAAGTGTTTCAATAGGCTTGATAGTTCAGTAGGATGCTTTGTTTGTAAAGGATAAAATCAATCTGAATGCATTTATGATGGAGGTGTGTGTTCAGTGAAGGGCATTGTCAGGAAAGGCCTTTTGTCACTCCGAATTTCTGATGTGTGTATTAAGACATGTATCCTCCAGGATGCATTGTTCTCCAGCCTTTCATGAACCTCTTGCTAATTAAATCTTTTTCCACCAAAGGTCAGAGATGGGTGGAAGGATGTTCCATATTTTTATGAAAGGAGATGCAGTGTATATTTTAAAAAGTGACAAAATAATGGTTGAAATGAATTTGCATCTAGATTTGAAACAGAGAGATAAGAATTCTCTTCTATATGAACAATTCCATAACTTCATTAAGTTAGAGAACATTAATAAAATGCATTACACATGCAAATAAAAAATTATCTTCCAGTAATATTGAAATCTTCATCAGGTGCAACGATGAACATAGAAGAGTTACATAGTTCTGTACGTTTTGCTTAATTGTGTTTGTTGAAAGGGTATCATTTTCTCCTTAAATAATAAGCTTTGAAAGAGCATGGGTAACTATTTTCCAGGTATTTAACCTTTAGAATTTTTACGTACTTTAGAAATAATCTCAATTTTTCCCCTGTAATTTAGGAAAACTATAAAATTACAGATTTTTAAAATAGCTCTGTACACCTCCACAGCATTGAGCTGCCTACGTGGGCCTAATGTTCAAGTAGCTGAGTTGAGTTTGGTACAAAGGTTGCTGAAGGAGGTGGAAAAAAGAAGCTAAACAGGCTTTCCATTGTATTCTGTTCCTTCCTCCAAGCAGCCTTTGTCACATGCTGACTCTCAGCAGTCACTTAAAGCTACCAGGAACCTGCACTGCAGTTCAAACATGAAAAAATGCTTAGCTCTTCAGGATTGAGAGCTCTAAAGATCTGCAGAGGAGTTCTCAGGTGACCAATAATAGTACAGGCACAAACTGCCAAAATCAGTGTGGCTTTCATACATGGCTATGGACGGCAAAATTGCATCTCAGTTTATTTCAGTGTGAGCACACAAAGGCATCAATTTTAAAGATTCCATTTAAAATAGCTTGGGAGTTACACTGGAGTTTCACAGAGAAAAGTAGCCCTGCTAAATAAGGAAATTTAAAGATACTGGTCTTAGGATTCTGAGCTTGCGTCATCAAGTGAAGATTTAGAATCTTGGTCCGGATGGAGCTACAGTCTATGTGATGGAACATAAACACAGTGTGCTTTGCAGTATTTGAAGGAATTGCTGTTCCATTTGTTCAAAGCCATTCCCCCTGAACACAAGTAGTGTTGCTCTTACTGAATAGAGGATGCCAACATCTCTGGCTGAGAAAAACTGAAGTCTTATATGGCTGAAGCTCCTTAGTATAGCTTGTTTGTTCAGTAAACATTTTTAACCTTCTGGAGTGCTGTGTTTTTTAGTAATGAGATAACTGAAAAAAACACAAACTTTTAAATTAATGAAATTAATAATTAGTAGAAATAAATATTTTAATGAGATGCTTGATTGGTGTAGCCATTAGTAATGCCAGAGGTTATGATCCCTTTCAGGCTTCAGATGCTTGAAACCCTATAGAGGCAGTGTTTTGAAAGTAGTAGTAAAATGCATGCACCTTTTCTGCAGAAGTTTTTCAAGACTTATATATATAACTTAAGCATTTCAAATAACCCTGTGACAGGGAAAAGAATATGCTCCCAAAAAATATCTTCTGGCACAAATTCAGTTTTTTATTCAGTTTTACTGCAGCACTTTTCCCATGGAAATACTGTAAGCCTTAGCCAGGTCATTGTCCTGAGTACTTTCTGCCTACCTGCCATTCTCACTGAAGTTTTGCCAGCATCAGGTTTTCAGCTGAATATAATAAACCTTACTGGAATTGAATAATAGGACCAAGAGCTTGGCATTTGTTATAAACCACAACTAGGTCTGTCTCTGTAATGAAATCTGGGGATAGGTTTGGAGGAGAAGGGAGGAGGGTTAGGGGTAGTTTTTCACCTCTGACTGGAAATCTATAGAGCAGTATTGGTTATGACTGAAAATACAGTGACCAAAATAAGCAACTTGTGTTTTTGTAAGTAGATCAGTGCCTAAGTGTTGTTCAGGGCAAGGCCTCAAGCAGCACAGTGCCCATGATGTGTACCTCATTAACCGGCCAAAGGCTGATGTTATGATTTGGCTTAGATAGAAGCTACTCCTTTTTGATGCTAAGATTTATGCTGGATTAAATGGGGAATAGTTACTGGGCTGCTCTTTACAAGGTTAGCACTGATCCAGCCTTGCTTCTAGCATTGAGTTAACAATTAATAGGGACTAGCTGCCAAACTTTCCTCATCTAAAATAAGGAGTAAATGAAAGACAAATTTTTTTTCTTAACAGTACCAAAATGATCATCTGAGTCTGTATTTCACAGAATGAAGCACAGCAAGATTTTTCCTTTATGTTTCTAATGGCCAAAACCTGAAGGCCTCTGAGAGGTTGCTTTATTTAGAGTCTTTCTAGATTGGCATAATATTGAGCATTCAATTAAATTGTGCATACTATTTTAAAAACCAGAAAATCTTATCATATTCTAGCTCCATCTTTCCTGCCTGATCTATCAGAAAGCTGTGATTAGTGCAGCTCTCTGTTCTGGCTCTACAGCCGTAGTACAGCTCTCTTTTCTGGCTTTGAGCCACATAGAGATTTGCCTCAGTTACAGGAATCCCCAGCATCCCCTTGGAAAGAAAACTTTCCAAGGCAGAAGTGCTAAAATAAAAAAGGCAGCATCTAATTAAACCATAAACATTATTTACCTTTTTTTGCTGACATTAGGAATTTCTACAGTCATGCTATAATTGTTTCCATGCTCATGCTAGCTGCCAGAGGAATATTAAGTAGGGAAAGAAGAAATAAATGGAATTGTAATAGCAAAACAAGTCTATTTGGCTTTTTCTGCTTGGTGTGTACATGTCTACTACTGCAGATGAAAAGATCCCTGAACAAGCAAGGACTGTATAACAAAGTTCTAGCTGGAAATATATAGTCTAGAAAACTACTCTATGGAAAAGAGAGGAAGGATTGAAAATAATTTCAGTGAATCAATTTAGTGATCCAGTTGATGATGCCAGCCACATGCTATTTGTGCTGGGTAAGCATTTGCATGCAGCAACAGGTGCCATCAAAACTAGCACATCACAGAACTGGACTCTGACACAGTAGCAGTGTATGAATTAACTTTTCCAAATTTTAAGGTGGTTCATACCAATAACAAAAGAGCAAATCTGCAATGAGATTACTTTGCTGTGACTCACTTTCTTCAAGCAGAAGCAGCATGGTATGAAGAAATCTGTTTGAAATGACACAAGGAATATAGAGTAAGAGAGGGCAAAAGGGAATAATTTTCTTTTGAATTGAGGCATTATGTCATAAAATAATTGCACTCTATTTTTAAATATGTATCACTTAAATTGGGGTTAAAATTGAATGTCAGTATGTATTATTTGCATTATCATAAATTTCTTTGGTAATAGTGATTCATCTTGCCACACATACTGACTCCAGTGTAGATGAAAGAAACATTTCTCTTTGGCAACACTAATAATTATGCAGTGGGGTCCATAGTTACTGGCAGCCTATCCCTGCTTAAGCAATCGATCACTGAAGCCATCCAGAACAATTACGAAGTATATATCTTTATATATTACTCTATATTACCCATTGCTGTGTCTGACTACTGTAGATTTTTGTCTAATAAACGTTCATTTAGGAGACTCCCTAGAAACCTTGCAGGTAGCACAGCAGACATTGGTGGGATTGCTCTGCTCTGAACAAGGCATTGTCAAGGGCACCAGCCCAGTGCCCACTGGCTTCTCTGCTGGCACACAGCAGCCTTTTTATTAGGAAGCAGATGTCTTTCTGGACATACTTATTTAAGGACCTATGGTATCTTCTGAGGCAACTGAAGCTTACCGGTCTATAAAGTAAATTGTTCTGTCAAGCAGAGAAACAGTACAGTGAAATACTAACTGCAATACTGGACTTGGATTTTGCTCAATGTTGAGTTAACTTTTACAAGGATTGTGTTTGTCAATGCTCTGTATTGAATCAGGAGGTGTATAATAATGAGTTTTTCTTCCATGTAAACTTAGGAAAACTACTTAATTTCTGGGTCTCTCAGCAACAACTCTTAAGAGACAAATGATTGTCACAGCTGCTTTGTTCTAACTGACCCTGGAATGTTTGGGGTCATTTTTGCTACGTTTGTTTGTTGTTCTACAGTGTTTTTTCATAAAGGTTACCCAACAGGTCAAAGGATTAAGGACATTAATTTATTTCCATAAGGGTGAAGAGGAAATTTTTGTAGCTTTGAAAAGAAAATGTAAATAATTTACGGAATGGAATACTATTAGCACCTGTATTTTCATTCATCATGTTGGTTTTTTAATAACTTCAAACCTATTAGCACGTCATTTTTGTTTAGTTGAGGAGTGGCTTATTAAGGGGATTCGTAATTAGCCATCTTTCTTTGTTATGGCCCAATATGCTAGAGCTTATTGTGTTATTTTTCTTTTGCCTACTTCAGGTATGAATACAAGCAAGAGCGAGACAGTGAAAGAGCACCCATTAAAACCTTCTAGAAGATCTATGCCATGCCTTGCCCAGAGCCAGACACATCCTCAGAGCCTGAGCAAGCATTCATCATTTCTGCAGCCAAACCGTGTGCAGCCCCAGCCTTTGAGTGCAGGGACATCAGCAGCTGCAGTGGATGTAGTGTCAGAACGAGGTAGGAGGTTTTTCTCTTGCAAGAGTTTTTTCCAGCTCTAATCAACTCTGATTTATTTAGATGTCTATGGTTTGTTGAAGAAATTTTTTTGCAGAAAACAGCTACGCATACTATATTAACAGGTTCTTGAGCGAATCTTTGTGATGTTTGAAGTGAGTTTTCAACTAATTTTTATTTTTCTCAATGATGACATTATTTCCATCTCACTGATAATAACTCAAGAAAGTCTTACTCGTTTATGCTGGAGAAAAGTATGAAGGTTTCTGTAGTCTGTCATAGAGGAGACAGAATAAATATTAGGCTTTAGGCAAAAAAAGTCTTTATATATGAACATGTAGGAGGAGATGCATTCATTCGCAAAGAGTAGAATCAGAGAAGAGTGGTATGGAAAGACTGGAGAAAATCCCTCCAAATTTTAGCTCATGTGGAATAAGGAGCTACTTTTATTTTAGGATTTCTAATTTAGCAGATACACATGCCTTATCAGAGAAACTAATATGGTTGGAAGCCCAATATGTGTCACCTGTTGCCAGCTCTTGCCATCCTCTGTTGCCAGATCTGTGTGAACCTTTGTAGAATAAATTAACTCATCTGGTAGTAGATTTTGATAGGTCTTTCCTTAATGTTGATAGACACTAGGCACTAATTATTGTTCTAGTGACTTATTTTATTGAGTTAAACTTCTCTCAGTAATACACAGAAAGTCTTCATTAAAGTGATCTTGCTCTTTTTTCGATTGGTAGAAAGTACTCTTCAAAATTTCAGTGCAGAGTTTATTTGAGTTACTGACAGCTTTGAAAAGTGTTTTTTACAGTAAAGATTTTTTTACTTACAAAATACATGTGAATGCTGATGCAGATATTGCCTTTATTTCAGCTAAAGTGATGGAGACTTTGGAAAGCAACTTGCTTAAGCTGTCTAATACAGAATATGGTGATCCGTTCTTAGGTAAGTTGTTGTCTGAACTGAAATAATGACAAATTAATGATTCTTTGATTATGCTCGCAATAGTTAAGTGTGGAGAAGCCATACTTACCCTGAACTTCCATTTTTTTTTTGAAAGAGGAGACTAAGTGTGACTAAAGAAATGTGTGCTGTCATAAATTTCCTGATACTGTTCACCTTTTAGACTAAAAGTAGGGGCTGAAGACAGAAATGTCATATACTCAGTGCATCCTTTTCCCATAACAATCCTTCATAAAACAATAATATTGAACAATATACTTGAAATTCCTTTAAAGTTGTTATTATTCACTTATTTTTCCTATATAGTTATGTCATTCATTATTGTCGTGGCTGCAGTTCTATTGTTGGGCTTTTTTTAGATATTTTGTATATTAGCTTTAGACGTTTACATACAAAAAGTGTTAGCATTTGGAAGCAAAAAAAAAGTAATGGAGAAAATAGCCATATTTGTACTGCTTTCCTATTATTTTGATACTGTAATTAAGTCAGAGTAAGTAGGAAAGAAGTTATTATTAGAATAATCCCGTCCTTGTAACTGCAAATTCAATCTGTAAATACACACATGGGTAGTAATTTACAAGTTGCAAGATGAAGTAGTTGCTATCTATTTTACCCATACAGATACAAAGATATTTCTCCACCTTGCACAACTGCTATTAAAGATATTTTTGCTCACAGCTGATGAACATCAGACTAGAAATCATATCTTCATGCTGAATGAAAGATACCTGTTTGCAGAAAGCTAGGTCTGCTCACCTCTCACATGATTTAGCATTGACTTTTCTTGGTGCCTAAAATGTATGATAAATAAGAGGGGGCTTGTCAAGGTTTCCTGAGTAGGTAGCTACTGGAAATAGTGAAATTGATACTTCTTCAAAACCAGATACTCCAGAATCATGGCACAGACCAAAAATTTGGCATGAAGATTATATAAGAAAATCATGTCTTAGTAAGGTTCCAGTTAAAGCTGGTGCCCTTTTCTAGTGTTATTTGTTAGCAAGCGTGGATAGTAGGAGTTTTTACTGTTAGAATTTCCTTCTTTTCTTTTTCTTTTTTTTAATACCCTGCTCTATTTTATTATGTATGTGAATTGCTTACACATACACATGCTGATATTGTTGTGTATTTATATATGTCAGCAGTAATTCTTTTTTATAGTTAATGATGCTGGTTTTCATTCCCATTTCTTAGTTTTAACCTGAAAAGATACATGGAGGGCTCAGCAACTCAGGAAAAGATAGACTGATTCTTTTCAGTTCAAAATTGTGTTAAATTTTGGTGTGGATGTTTCTTCTCTTCTGGCTATGTTCCTGGAAGAAAAAGTATTTAAATAGTTGCCCTTTACTAACCTGATTAATGATTAATGCCCATGTTGAGTTAATCCCAAATTAGATAAGTGAAATCTGGGTAGTTGTTTTACAGTTATAGAAGTTATAGGAGTGTGACTGATTAGGTTAGTCAGTAACAAGCAAGCAAGAAAACAGTATTTAAAAATAAATGCCAGAGGTCAGTAATGAGAATTGCCTTATTTTTATATCGGCATTATCTGTTAGATTCGTGAAGAGAAATAAGGGACAGTTAAAAGGTGCATGTAACAAAATGACCTGTATACCTTCAAAATACAGTTTGTTGGTCCTTAAATATTGGGTTTATGTGTATAGGAATTTGTCTCCAAGTCTAATATTTTCAATTTTATCCTGAGTCTGGATGTAGATGGGGAGGGGAAGTAAAAAATCAACCTGGAAAAGGATTATTGCAGCCTCAGTTTTGCTCATCAGATACAATGCTTTGTAGGTATTCCGACAGTTTCATGCAGTTTGAAAAGAAGGTTGATTAATGGGTATCATCACCTTAGTGAATATTTTCAGACTGCTCTCCTGAGAGCATGAAAGAAATCTGAATTAAGTGAATGTGGTGAATTTTTAATTAGGCAGTGTTGTAGAAATGTAGGCCAAATGGCTTTCTCCTCTTCCTGAATTGTTTGTAGGCAAAATTATCTTGTGTGGAGGAGATTAGCAGGCATCAAATAAAGGACTTCAGTGGAAAGCTTCTCTTTTATTTCAGTTGGCTATAGCTGAGGCCATAAATCCGTCAGACAAGCTTAGTTGATGATGTTAATGGATTTATGAAGTAAAAAGATGATGTAACACTTTTGCTCATTACACATATATGAATGGGATACATGGGATCAGGTACATTGTGGATTTGTGTTATTTTTCCTCTGTCAGTTTTAGGTGGTAAGTAGTGTTTTTTAGTTTGAGGAAGCGGTACATTCAATCCAAGTGATGAATATTGAGCTTCTGTCACATATAACATGAACTTTGAGGTTTCAGGCATAATGAAATGCCTCTCTTTCTGACTCATTCACTCCCCCCCACCTCTGGTGGCAGACACAGGAGGTGGACATTACTGGGTTGAAATAAGAACAAAAGTAACACTCAGTAGCAAGTAAAACATCACTAATTTATTCTTTTTTCAATTCGGTTTTTTTCCCTTGCCTTAGATTAGTTATGAGGATTTGTGCATAATAACTCATCTTTCTTAGCAGGACATGAAAGCCTTCCTAGATAATTAACAATTTTTTTGTGACAGATATCTTGTATTCTGAATGTATCCTGAATCCAATTACTACAGAGTTTATATATAAAAAGACAACATATGTATATGCTATGCTGCAATACAGTTAAGTGACAAATGAAGAGCTGAACGAAAACTAACAATCCAACAAAGAATCATAACTGCATGATAAAAACTAATTTTTAATGCTCAATTATTGAAGTGTTTGTAAGTCAATTTTGTGATGTTATGATAAATTGAAATGGGCATATATATATGTACGTATATATGTATAACCTGTGCAGTACATGCAGTGTTTATATAAAAAGAGGGATTGAAAGATCGCAGAAGATATGATTCAAGGAAACCAGGTTCAGTTTCTGCTTCAACAGAAATGTGGTGTTTCCATTATGCCTTCTAGAATAATTTAATCCTAAATTTGTGGTCAGTGCTTACATGAATAAGGGCTGTTACATCTCTTCTGGTGGTGTAGTGAGGTGGCTGAAAAGCTGCATGAGAACAGTTTGTCTTGTACCCAGAGCTGTCCAGTTCCCATACTGGAGCTGGTTCATGCCTGGAGAGCTGGCAGTATGGGTGGAGAAGCTATATAATCTATTTAGTGCTCGTGGGAACCTAATAAGGATTAGTTTTTGGACTTAGTATGCAGTTCAAAATATTGATGTACTTTAGACATTTAATCTGCCTCTAGCAGTTTTGTACACTATCTTAACTCTTCTAAAGAGCAGTAATGTATGACTGGCTCCATTAAAAAAAATAATTCTGTGTAATGGTCACCACTGTCTGAAAGTTCACAAAAAATTGCACATTGAGAAAAGTCTTTGTTATGTGTAGGCACACAGTTGGTGATTGGGAGTGGGGCAGATCCCTAATTGATCCCTAATTGGTCCCTAATTGGCTGCAGCTGTGCAGCACAGGTGAATGCTATTGAAGGTGAGGAGCCATGGAGTGCCCAGGGGTGCTGCCCAACCCCGCAGGGAGCAGAGGGCACACAGGGGCACTGCACCAACAGCAGGGCACTAAAGGGGGCTGAAGAGGAATAAGCAGCAGATGCTTGAAGCTGCCTTTGGTGTAGGTTGTGGCTCCACTGTAGTTCTGGTAGTTATGATGGTTTTTCATATCTGAATAATATACCTGCACAGGTAGGTGAAAACCTTTCTATGTTATCTGTTTTATATAGTGTTCCAGGTACACAGCAAAATAAAATAACACCAAAATCCATCACAATGTGTTTATTTAGGTGTCTAGTGATGTTCTCCATGCTTTTCCTAGGATTTAAATTAGGACAAAAGGGGATTATTTACTTGACCAATAATCTCTTTCTTACTAAAGCTCTGCAAAGCCTATCCTTAAATATGTAAAAGCTCAAAATATTGAGTAGAGTTGCCATATCAAAGTTTATGAAACAGAAATTATTTAGAAATATTTATATTAATTTTACTATCCATAACTATGACACATTTCAATGGAAAAACATTTGCTACCATACACTACTGTGTATATATAAAATATATCACTGGATTGCAAGATGAAGAGAAATCAGAACAAGTGTTTTTTATCCCCTGTCATAAAATTGAAATGCACTTTTTGTTCTTCAGAAAAGTATGATAGTAAGAAAGATAGCCAAGCAGTTAAGAAGACCCAAAAAGAAAGAATCAAAATGTGGACCTAGCTATCTATTTCTAAACTAAATGCTTCTGCATTATTGTGTAAAGGATTTCCAGAAATGAAATTGTCTTCAATATTTTATCATGTGAGTGACCTTATAGGGCAAATCTTACTGTCGTGTGTTAAGTGTTGCCAAATTATATGTCAGGAAGTGTTGATAGGTTTTTGTGATGGTCGGAAGTTAGGTTTCTTTCCCTTTGTTCCTTTTTACTTACACAATTTTTTCCCATAAGTTGCTAGGACGTATTAACAACTGGGTACTTAGGGAAACAAAGCGGCCAAGCCTCAGGGGAGGAGGGCATCTGGTTGCACTTGTCTTGTCAGAGGCATTCTGTCTGAGGGGGAGATAGTGCAGGAGTTGGGCAGGTGAAGGACGGGGCTGGGGCGGCTGCTGGGGGAGGGAATTCACTGCTCCGGAGCCCAGCCCAGAGCTGCCCCAGGTGAGCCTCTGCTTGTGAGAACAGCCCCTGAAGAAGGTCTTTGAGAGGTAAGACTTTGTAAAAAGATGGATGTTTACATCTTTCTCCTGTTAGTAGGTACTCTGGAAACTCACAGAGAGAGACCTTGTGAAGGGTCATGTGCGTTGTGTTTATGTCAGTGAGACTCTTTTACCTGAGCTGCTGTGTTGGGTCTGCATTGGTGAGACTCTTTTACCTGAGCTGCTGTGTTGGGTTTGTGTCTGTGAAGCTCTTTTGCCTGAGCTGCTGTGTTGGGTCTGCATGGTCAGTGCTAGGTGGCTGGCGGAGCTGCAGGGCTGGCTTCTCTGAGAAGCTGCTGGAAGCTTCCCCTGTGTTTGGTGGTGCCAATGGCAGCAGCTCCAAGGCAGACTTGGAGCTGGACCCATCAGTGGCTGTGGACGTGCCTTTGGAATAATAGATTTGAGAAGGGAGAAAAAAATACAAAAGGGCACCTTCAGCAGGAACAGAGGTTCTCTTGCAGCCTGTGGGAAAGACCATGGTGAGGAAGGCTGTGCCCCTGGAGCCCATGGAGGTTCATGGTGGAGCAGGGACCAGCAGCTTACAGCCTCAAGGGGCTTATTTGAATGGAATGTTCAAGTGCTAAATAATATTCTTCTTTTTACTGTATTAATATCATTACATAGTGGGAGAGTGCTTTTATCTATAAATGAGTCATCAACCGCTGAAAGATAGAATAGGAAGTATCTATGAATTTTAGAAAACGTTTCTTTATAAGTTTATTTAATTTTAAGGGTTATTTTGGTTTTTTGTTTAGCTAAAACAAATTTTGACTACATTTCAGGAAAAATAGGAGATGTCTCTAGGTGAAGGGTTTTTTTTATGGAAGGGAGATGCTGCAATTTGAAATATGTGTTCTTGAAATCATAAAAATGTTTAGCAGGTAAAGTGTATTCAGCACAGAGGGAAAACTTATTCATAACTTGAAGTTATTTAAATTTAAAAAGTTGCAAAAGTTTTTTTGTTTTTTAGTACTAGGTGTACTCATAATGTCTAATCCTCTAAAACTTCCCTCATAGAAATAGATTTCTTAATAGAAGTATAGTCTTTCTTTCAGCTTAAATGACCTAGTTTAGGTTTCATAGGCCTGTCTCTCAATTTTACTGACTCCTGTAACTAAGAGCTCATCTAACCTAGGCATAAGTCAAATCTGCAGAGTTGCTAAGTATTGTTTCCTACTTTATGTACCTATCTGAAGCCTTCTTTTAACTGCATTCGTTTATGTTGAGCAGAGAGCACGTAATATATCAAGTTACATCATTGTTTAAAATAAATAAAACCCATGAATTAGGCACATTGACAATAAAAACATGCTGGTTTGTACATTAAGAAATCCCATCACAGATTAACCATGGTTAATATCAATGTTAGAAATTATCAAGGGAACATTTTTATGTACTACATAATTATGTAGTAACTAAATTGAGGAAAAAATAGCACTCACTAAATGTTCTGGTGTTTAATATTCCATCTCAGAAATGCGGAATGTTTAGGGTATGTGAGATAATTGTGGTTGGTTTTTTAAATTTCTTAGTAGTGCTTAGTGTAGAGAATTTAACTGAACAACTTAATGAAAAATACTTAAATGTTGCAGATTAACTTTTCTGAATTTAAAATCCATGAAATTCAAGATTGTGGTTCCCACAGCAACCACGACTTTTTTCTTGGCTTCTATTTAGGGTTTCGAATTACTGAGCTAAATGCTGTTCCTAGTCCACCTGACTTTTCCCATGTTGATGTGAAAGCTGAGATGGGAACTTGACTCAGGATTTGTGGGTAAATTTTTTGTCTGAATATGTTTCTTCTTCCGATTTGTCCAAGATAAAATTGTGGGGCAATGGTGATTCCATCTTTTTAATCTTTAACACATTTTTTCAAGACTAGCCATTTTTCATCATTAAAACTTCACAGTCCAGCACTACACAGGCATTGCCCTTCATTTTACTCCTGCTGGGTGTGTAGGCCAAGAATGATTCTTTGATGGACTATATGGGTGATCTCTGAGGGGGGGGTCCTCAGTTTCCTGCAGCTCTTTTATGGTACTCAACTAAGTTTTCATAAAAGCTTTACCTAGCAATTAAAAGCAATTAAAACTAAATCCAGTGAGAATGCGAACACTTTCTCCATGAAGGCCTCCTACCTCCTACCAGCATCAGGTATACCTATTAAAATGTGTTCTGAGCACTTATTCCAATATCTTACCGTGCAAATTTTCCATTTGTATATCTGCA
Source organism: Passer montanus (assembly GCF_014805655.1). Classification (NCBI taxonomy): domain Eukaryota; kingdom Metazoa; phylum Chordata; class Aves; order Passeriformes; family Passeridae; genus Passer; species Passer montanus. The sequence goes on along the minus strand of NW_024370374.1, from coordinate 4,296,002 downwards.
TGTGTGTAGGAGAGCTGGGCATTTCAGTTGCTTGTTTAGATTTAAAATATTTTTCTGGTCTGCAGGCTGTGCCACCTGTTTGGTGAAACATCCTGAGCCTCAACAACTGTGAGTCAAGCAGTTGAATAGTCATATTACTTTGTTTTTAGCACTACTGCGAGGGAAGTTATGGACTTTATTTTGAAGACTAATAAAAAACCCCATTTCTAATGACCCTCTACTAAAAATAGCAGTCACTTCTAATTTAAGATGAACATTGTAACATTTCAAGTATAAAGGTTTAATTGGGAAAAAAGTGCATTATTAAGAAGTGTATACATAACATGAATATTCAACTGTGGCTGTAATAATGCTGTTTGTTTGTATCTGTTATAATCTAAAATGAGCCCATTGTTTTCTTCTGGTTTTCCTTCAGATGTAGGGAAGGACAAAGATACATACACAGATGATTCAGAACATGGGAATTATGATGCTCGTACCGATCAGTCATTGCTTATTCAAAATAAGCTCACCAGGCAGAGAACAGAACCTCGAACTAAATCATCTTTAAAGGTAATGGACACAAAATTCTATTAAGTTGTATCAACTGTCAGAATGTGCTTAAGTATTTTTAAAATACAGTTTTTAAAGCAGCATGTATTGCAGCCTAAGCAAACTGGCTTCTCATGGTAAGAAATTTAGGTGGCTCCCAAATTGTTGGAAATGATAAAACTTCTAAAATAATTTTAGGTAATGGTTTTAAATAACTTTTAATTAATTGTTTTAATTAATCATAAGCAGTGTGTTAAGTTTTAGATCACTTTTAGTTAGCATTTAGCAAAGTTGCTATGAGCTGCTATTATGGGAACACAACTGCATAAAATTATTGCAGTTAGTTTTGTTAAACAGAAATTACTTTTATAAAGCTGAACTTGATATGCTTCAGTGAAGAAAGCCTGGGAGAAGAGAGATGTACTGCTGAAATAGGATACAAGGTGTGCAGGATTTTTAGATTGCATGATCATTTTGCAGAAACCAGAACATAAAGAAGAGACTTAAGTATGTGTGCTGAGGAAAGAGATATTAAAAATATGGACTAATTAGGATGTTCAAAGAGAATTAAATAAGCAATAGAGGATAGAATATTAGCTAATGAAAGAGAATGATGTAGTTTAGAACTAATGAACACAAATGTTGTTGTTTGCTAAAAATGTATAAATAGGTTAAAAAGTTTTGTATCATTTTTTATTTGGAGGCTGGAATTTTGCCTTGCTTGCTAACATTAAGAAGACAATGTTAGAGGATTTTATTCATCCTGATGATTTTGGAGGGTGTTAGTAACAATATTGTAGTTTGAGTGACAGAATCAGTGAATGGAATTCTCTGTACTAAAATCAAGCAAAATTATATAAAATCAAGGATTCTTATATGCTTTATTGACTCATCTGAGTGGTAGTACCCTTCTTTCAATAAATTTATATTGCACAGAATTTAGGATATAGGATTCTGAGCATGGAGTGGAATTCATGTTGTCTGGGAGGCCTCAGAAATTCTGGGAGTGTAGAAGTACGTTCATGTAGCAAATGGTCAGTCAGGAGTGATCTAGATAGAGTATAACATCCTCCTTCTAAGCAGTATCAAAATGATATCTAGACACATTGAATGAAAGATAAAACTCAACTCACTTAGGCATAGTTGAATGTAGGAGCATTGTCAGGAACCTCAACTAAAGCACTGGAAAAGCCATCTCATCTCACCAGATAAATCTGGCTTGCTGTCTTGCTTAGTAATTGCATAATTATACTATTCATCACAGCGCATTTTCTCCAGCAGTTAATCCACTATAATGTCAAAGAATTATGATGGATTTTCTGTTACAAAATGTATATTTTTTTAGTCATACTTTCAACTACAAGACCCTTAATTCTCCTTTCCAAGCCTAACTGCTTGCATACATATGGCAAGTGACTTGACCGCAAGAAGTTCTGAATAATTTTCTTCTTCACACTCTGGAAATAGCAAATTCTGCAGCACAGGGTTTTTTTACTGTAGCCGTCAGTAATCCTGTATTACACATCTTTAGTAATGCTTGAATTACTGTAAGCTTCTCTGCTGTACTCGCAGCACATGTGCTATTCTCTTCAGGAGACAATTTCAGAGTTTGTTTCATGTATGGTACTTATGGCACTTTGTGATTTTGGCATTATATGCTTTCTTTGAGTCCTACAACAGCTCTATTGCTTGTAATGTCATCTTCATTACTGCAGTATTCTGGAACACAGATAGATGTGACCTCTGAGACTTCATTTCATAGGATCTTTTATAGTAGTAACTATCTAATAATTTTTAAATAGGCTTAGAGGAAATTGTATTTACAGACTGGAAATCTGTGACATGAAAATGAAACTTCAGGAATGACATATTACATATATATGTCATATACATAACCTTTCCTGGGTTACATTTTAATCTAAACTGTTACGATGAGAACTTCTTGTATTCAAAGATTTTGTCTCTTTCTGCAAGACTAGCTGAACAAAGACAAATAATAATGGATGTTCTTGTTTGATTTTGTTGATTAAATAGACAAAGCCTTTTATGTTAATTGTGGCTGAAAAGGCAGAAAAAATGTGGAGTCTGTAGAATTTAGATTATGTTACTGAACACTAAATAGTTTTAATAACAGGTAAGGCTGCTGCCAAAGCAATCTAGTTACAGATGCTGTACTGTCTGTCTAGTAACAGGGATTTCACTGTGCTAAAGCAAAATACTGTTTTTTCTATTTCCATGTGAAATATGAAATAACCACTAGTTGTATTTTTTCCAAGCCCAGCATTCAGGATGGTTATGAAGTTCATAGTTAGCCAGTCAGCTAACTTTCTTTCAAAGTTTAAAGAGGAGTTTTATATTTGTATTAAGTTTAAAGAAAAATACACTTCTTATGTTGCAGTCCTTGTATGTACTGATCTACTGAAAAAAATTGGTTCAGAGTTTAAAAACAGTCTTCTCATGGTGCCTCTGGCTTTTACCTTTGACAATTCCTTTTATCACAACAACTACTCTGGAAACTTCCTTCTGCATTTAGAAGGACTGCTTTTGCAAATGAGGTGTCTTGGTTTAACCCCAGCTGGGTTAAACCCAAAATTCAAAACACAGCTCCGTACCAGTTACGGAAAATGAACTCCATCCCAGCCAAAGCCAGCACCTGAAGCAACCAAGCAGGATTCTCCTTCCCTTTATCTTTGCCTGCTTCCACAGGAAAAAGGCAAGGGGAATTTAGATTAGTCTTATACAGGAGCACTACTGTTTTGCCTTTGGATTATTATAGAGTCTTTGTGGCAATTAGTTTAAAAAGCCTTAGGGAAATTTCTTCCCCAAATTGATATAAAACTAGCAAAAGAAGGCTTCTAACTCTTTCTGAGACTGCTGAAAACACAGAATACTGCAGTGCAGCTTCACAGCTGATAAGTGCTCTCACGTATTTGAAGTGTAAACTAATCTGTCACAGTAAAAAGTCTCCTCAGTCTGACCAGATAATGAGAGTGAGAAACACTGCATTGACCAGGAATACAAGGATAAAGGCATATTCTTCTTCTCTTCTTTTTAATGTTTCTAATTTTTGCTTGTTTTGGAAGGGCTGTTGTATTCTTCAGAGATTGCGGGGAAAATTGAGAAAAAATTTGTTTGTAATTACTTCTTGGTGCCATTACCTTTCTGAGCAATAAGCTGCTTGGATACTTTAGCAGTAGTGAAAATGTCTTGCTGACATGATGAAAGACAATAGACTTCTTTATTCAGGAATTGTTTAGTTTTTCACATTACATGCATGATACCTCCATAAATCTGATCCTTATTGTTACATTTTGAAGCTTTGAAAAATCAGATAATTTTCTTATAACAACCAGCTGCCAGTGTATATGTCTACTTTTCTTGTTTGCATGATTATGATCTGTAACTGGCCGCTTCCTATAGTGTAGGTTGGTGTGTTTCAGAATCCACAGATTTCATACTGAAAAATTGTGAGTTGCTCAGACCCATGAAAAAGCTGTCATCGTTATCCATCTCTGCCAACTTTTCATCACTAGCTGCTCTTGAAATTGCACAGAAAGTACAACTTTAGGTATGTGGTTCTGCCAAGGGGTCTCACAAGGGAAAATGAGGCCAATGAGTTCTGTGGAGCCAAAATGAATAGTATCTGCTTTGGATGGGAAATGTAGAAAATGAGAAGGCCCCTGAGTGGAATGTTGATACTTGAAATGCTCTAGTTTGCTAAGGAAAGTGAAGCAGGCTTAAACAGACTTTATCTTAAATGGAAGGCAATGTTTTCCCAGAGAAATGACAAAATTAGTAGCAGCCAATTCTTTACCTATTGCTGTTGCATGTTTAGTAGCAAGATAGGAATATTTGTGAAATTGCTCTTCCATTTGCTTCCAGTCACTACATCAGTGTTACTCTCTCTGATCCTGTAAATTTTTTGTTGACAAAAATTTGGAAAGGTAAAGAAAGGATTTTTGGAACAAGGTTTGCAATATTGTCACTGTGGATTCAGAAACTATGAAGAAATGCTACCTATACAATAGGTAGTCCAAAAATGCAGTCTAATAACCCAGAAGTGAATAAAGCCTAACAGCAATGATAACAGATAAAATCATTATCCAGAATGGAAGGATGTTGTAAAGTGCAACAAAAGTTGACTTCATGCTTGTGCTTTTAGTGCTTGACTCTCATCTTCTGTGAGATTTTGTTTAAAAAAAAGCCAAAAAAAGCTTAGAAAATATTTCAGCAAATTGAGGGTAAGTAGAAAGTAATTTCAACCTAAAGATGAAAATGTTTGAAAAGAAACATGTAAATAAAAATTTCCAGTGGTCATGCTAGTATGCTTCTTAAGACATCCCTATTAGACCTCAAGAGCAAATTACAAGAGGTTAAATATTAAAAAGCCTCCTCTTGTCTCTAAACATCCTCCATTGCTGCTCCCTCATATGGTAATATTGAACAGACTTCCTTGAAAAATTTTGCATATCACCTAACCCACTCCTTTCCTGAAGTCAGATATGTTTTTCATAACATATACAAATGCATTTTGCATGCGTACTCTGTAAGTCTGAGTAGACTATAAATGGAAAAACATATCCTCCATGAATAAGCTAAAGTAATTGCTAATCCTTTAGTTTACTCCTAAAAAGGGTAAACTGCAGTTTAGTTAGGAAGGTCAGATATTTCTGGAAGTCTTTGTCTCCACAGAAAAAAGCTTTGTTCTGCCCAGCAGTGTAGTCTCACAGAAATGTGCTAGTGTGGGTAATTATGGCAGCCTGTCATGTTGTCTTTGATGCCTGGGATAGTTTGGATGTCTTTGCATATGCAAATATGTCCCCAATTTTCTTTCCTAGGTTATTTGCACAAGAAGAACGCTAAACCCATTATACACTTAAAATCATCAATCTGTGTTTGAAATTTAAGTAATTGAAAGGATGGTTCTAGTAAATCTGTTTACGGCTTATCCATTCCTACAAACACAAAATTATCAAGTCTAACTTAGATGTGTGCTTAGAAAATTTCAGATGAAGCTTTTTATTTCATAGCTTTACTAAATATTTGCCTTGTTCTTCTGCATTTTTTTTTTGTTTGAGCCAAAATTCCTTTTTCTAGGCTAAATTGATCAATGTGTTTTGCCTTGTGTAAATTTCTGTTGAATGATAGTGGCAGTATTTTGAATTTAACACTTTCAGACTTCAAAGCAGCGTGTCATGTGATTTGTTATACTAACCACAAACTATGAAGCAACCAAAACTGTTGACACATAATAAAACCAAGAAACTGCAGCAGATCTATGATATCAAAGCTTCAGGTAATAGTTTACTTTGATGCAAGCCCAGTGTATCATGGTTCTGCATAATGGACAAGCTTGAGTGAAGTGGTACCTCACAGCCTCACAGCTGAAGTTCTTCTATTTAAAGACTTTGAAAGAACAAGGTTAAGTTAAATTGTTGAGCTTGCTATCTGAACTATATTACAATACTCTAAAAGGAGTTTTTCAAAACAAACAGGTTTTCATATGTGTGTAAGTGTAAGAAAGCTCAGCAGATGGATACTGTTTCAGAAAATCTGGAGGAGTCAGACGATGGAGAGGATGAGAGAATTTTCATTAGTCCTTTTATACACATTTTTCAGGTGAAACAGGAAATCTTAAACAGAATAGAGGAGAGTAAGGTCTTTGCACAAAATATTTCTTTCTGATGCTTCTCTCCTTTTCTGATGCTTTTCTCTGTTGAAAAAGGTGAAAGAATGAATTGATGTATTGGTCTAAACCAGCAGATAAATAATAAATGATCTGTGCTTGAATGCCCACTGTACTAACAGCTGATTCCTTGTGCTGGTGTAGATGATATGTCCTGACTTATATGTTTAATTGAAATTACTGCTCCCTGTTGCCCTTTCATGTTATGGCGCTCCTTCAGGTCAACTGAAAAAACCCAACTAAATCATCCATAGAAATCAACCATGTAAATTCTTTTACTGGTACTTAATTACTTAAGTAATTACTACGTTACTGCTAATATAGGTGGTCAACATTGCTTGTGAATAGCACAAAAGTGAAGCTAATGGTCCCAGTAGCATTAAAATGCATCAGTCATGAAATAAGTGTAATATAAGCCAGGTTCACTGCATGAATGTCGTAAATGGCTTCACTATTGCACTTCTCAACCTGTGGGGGTTGTTCTCTGAAAGTGGTCTGGGATAAACAGCGATAGAATATTTCTTTCTACTGTCTTCACTGCTCATTATGTCTTTAACATTGACCCCAAATAATTCTGTTTGATGTTGATGAGTACGAGGTCATATTTGGATACTGTCATTAATCTGAGAAACAAAGCATGTTTTTCTAAGACTGAATAAAATCGGTTGTTTCAGAAATGAGGAAAGAAAGACTAGAAATAATAAATCAAAGGCAGTAGAAGTGTAATACAAAAGGTGGGTGTAATTTGCAGCATGCCTGTATAGCAATTGCATGAGCAGAAAATGTTTTAGAGACGTTCTAGATCTCCCCTTTGGGGGAGTTTTGGCCAGGCTTTTTTATATCTTATTGTGCCTGCTTCACGAACCATAAAAGCAGCCCTGGTCTGGTTTTGTAAAATAGTTGTGCCGGAATCCTTCATTGTTGAAGAGCAGATTCATTGCTTACGTCTTGAACCTGAAAAAGTTTGTGTTTTATAAACTTGCGTATTCAAACTTGCACTTTTGAACCTTCAGTTTACTACCTCACCCTCAAACCTCTGGATCTTATAGATTTAGGTATTAAATCTATATGATTATAAAAAATAATAAAAAATAATGGTTTTACTACCATTCCTATTTAGAATTCTTAGAGGGGGTGGCCGACCCTATATTCAGTGCACAAACAGTATTGGTTGATATTCTTTACTACCTTACTTTGGACTTCAGATATTATTTATCTGAATATGAAGAAAGATATAGAGTGTGTTCTAAGACAGATCCAGGGCACAAGTCTTACATGGAGCATCTGAGGCAGCTGGCATTGTTCATCTGGAGAAAAGGAAGCTCAGGCAGGGTGTTACTGCTCTCTACAACTACCTGAAAGGAGGTTTAGCCATATTGGGGTCAGCCTCTTCCAATAACAAGTGACAGGACATCCTCAAGTTAAACCAGGATGGGTTAAGATCGGCTGTTAGGGGAAACTTCTTCACTGAAAGGGTGGTCAAGCATTGGAACAGGCTGCACAGGGAAGTGGAATCAACATCCCTGACGATATTAAAAGGTGTGTAATGTGACCCTTGAGGACATGGTATAGTGCTGGGTTAATGGTTAGACTCAGTGATCTTAGAGGTCTATGATTCTAAATTGAAGCTTAATGTACTTAAATAATGTTCCCAGGTGTAACATGATGCACTCCTTTGTAATGGTAGATGGTCTGAGACAGACTGTTGTTTTTTATTTTGAGAGTTAGAAAAGAAAGAATCTTGTTAGAATGCTTTGTTTTGCAGACTGAGGAGTTCTCAGAAGCACTAAATGTGTAGAAAGCTGGCAGTGAGAGATGTGGGCGTAAGAAAAACATTTCACATAGAAACAAGTGAGCTGGTATCCAGTATTTATAATGCTGATATCATGCACTGATACATGGTTCTAGTTTTGAATAGAGAATGTCCCTATTTGGTATAACTGAGTATGGTAAATTTAATGTTTAAATAATCCAAACAGGATTAATTTCTAAGACCAGGGTCATCCAATTGTTCAGAAGATGCAGCATTCATAAACATTTGGACCCATTTATGATGGGTGTAATGTATACTTCTTGAAACTAACATTCTTCTGGCTGGTTTATGTTTAAATGAGTGCTGCGTTCTCCAGAAGATGATCATAGTTTCTCAGTTTACCTTTTCAGATTTCAAAGATTTCAGGACCTGGGGGTGCTGATCAGCAGCTGGCTGAATATGTGTGCCCAGTTGGCCAAGGAGGCCAATGGTACCTGGCCTGTATCAGAAATAGAGCAGGACTGTGATTGTCCCTCTGTCCTCTCATTGCAAGAGAGACATCAAGGTGCTGGAGTGAGTCCAGAGAAGGGCAGTGGAGCTGTTGGGGGGGGGTGGGTCTAGAGAGATTAAGTCTTATGAGGAGTGTCTGGGGGTAGTGGAGTTCTTCACTCAGAAGAGGAGTCCTCTCTAAAGCTTCCTGAAATGGGATTGTAACAAGATGGGGAAATCAGCCTCTTCTATCAGTCAAGAGGACAAGAGGAAATGGCCTCAAGTTACGCCAGGAGACACTCAGATTGAACATCAGGAACAGTTTTTTCACTGAAAGGGTGGTTAAGCATTGGAAGAGGCTGCTCTGGGAGGTGGTAGGTCACCATCTGTGGAAGAGTTCAAGACATGACTGGATGTGGCACTTAGTTCTATGAATTAGTTGTCACAAAGTGGTGTTTGGTTGGACTCAGTGGTCTTGGAGGTCCATCCTAACCATTCTATCATTCTGTAGTCTGTCATCAGTTGGTTTGGTGTCTGTTCTGAATCATGCAAAGCACAGAATGCAAAAATAGCTCCTCAGCAGCAGCAGCATGTAAAGCAGGGTTTTCCATATCAAGGTCAGGTAATTCCTTGTGTTTGCAAGCACAGTGGGAAAGAACTAGTCAAGACTGAATCATTGCTAACATGGCATGGAAAAAGCACTTCAACTAGACTATCCATGCAAACATTCCGATCAATACCATTTCTTTTTAAATTTTTGCATTTATTTCTGTCTTGGAGAAAATACAGGTATATTTGTTTTATAAAATTTGCACAGGTACAAATCTGAGAAAATTGCTTTAAATTACTTTACTTTTTTTTATTTTTTTAATTCCCAGTTGAAAGTAGGGATAAGCCAAAGTTCATATCAATACATACCACTCAAGAATTTTAGGGTTTTTGCACAGCTGAAATAACTGGAATATGGGCTCTGCAAAGCTATTTTATTTTCTTTTGTTCTAATTAATTTGAAATCCTAAGCAACTGATGCATATAAATTTTTTGTTCTTCTGAATTTGTTGCATATTATCCTTTAGATATGTGGCTATTTCCATGGTTTAGGAAGTGCTATGTCATATACAAGTCACAATGGGGCTCTTCATCCTTATAGATGCCATATTTAGAATATTTTTCTTTTATGTTTGCTAGAGTGACGCCATGGCATCATCAGGACTCTTCTTCAAAGATGGCAAGAAGCGCATTGACTACATCTTGGTCTACAAGAAATCAAGTCCACAGGTAGAAAAAAGAAGCACGTTTGAGAAGAATTTGAGAGCAGAAGGGCTGATGTTAGAACGAGAGGTGAGTCCTGTAGCTTATGTGACATAAAAAACCCCTTTATAATACTATCCTACTTTACTGAACTGATAAAAGATTCCCGACAAAATTACAAGCTGTTTCAGTCAGGCTGCTGCCATCATCTTCTTAACTGTATTAAACTAATAAGAAGAATAGTTTGCTAGTGTGTGTTTAAAATGATTTGGGGATACATGCTTGTACACAGAAGTGTAGTGCAGTACAGAGGGAAGAGCTCCAGCTTCTTATGCTTGCAGAACAGAAGCAGCTTCAGTAACCCATGTTGTTGCTATAATACATAACCTCTATGTCTTTGAGCAGAATGCCTGATGTTAAATGTCTCACTGTTTCTCAAGAGGTTAAGGTTGTCACTATTCTGGTTAATCTGTGGCTAGTAATAGTAGTATTAATAGAAAATGAAAGAAGATAGGGCCAGGGAAACATTGCCTTGCATTTTTGCTGTCTCAGGAATGACCTGCAGAACAGGTATATATTTAGTCTATTTTGATGTAAGCTCCTATTGTTCATGTGTCTTTCATCTTGATTTTTCATCTCAGTAGACTTGTAATACATGTTTAAATGAGCTTGCACGATAGAGCTCACAATACAGCATGTTGAATATTCATAAATAACTAACCTGACTAAAATTTGGTTTTAAGGCTTTTAGGAATTGTTACAGTATGGTAGAAAAAGTATCTGTTTTTCATCCCATTTAAAGAAGTAGTGAAATATTAGCTTTTGTCAGTTCAGAATTATTGACATTCAGAAACAAATTGTTTTATAAGACCTGAAATATTTTGTTTTCCACAAGTATTTTATCCACATCTTCTGAGAAAGTAAAATATTTGAGGTGGTAGTAGTATGGAACTGTGGTATGATTTATGAAACAAGTAGATAAAATTGTAAACATTTTAAGTGTTATTAACCATTTAAGTACATTTTCTTTTACCTTTACTTACCAAATGTTATATAGTCAGGTTTTTGGAGGCTTTAATCAGACTCAACTCAAATGCCAAAATATCTAGTTAAAAAAATTCAAGCAAATACATCTGGGAAAAGGGTGGGAAACTGAAGTGTTCACAAGAGAAGGTGAATATAGAAATCTCTAAGGCTGATACTCTTGTTTTATGTGTAAATAAATTAGTGATGAAAAACATTTGTGTGGAGTACACATGGTAATTTGAACAAAAAATCATCCCAGTTCATACACATTTAAAAATTCCCAGCAGATAACTCAATTACTGAATCATTCCCTTGAGTTACCATTTTGGCAGCCTGGAGCCTTCTCTCATCTGTTCTCATGTCTCTAGCAGCTGACCATGCTTCTCCTTTAATGGGAGACACACAGAACGGTCTTCAATCTGCTTATCTAAGGTGATTTTTTTAAGCTTTATAATTAATTCCATCTAAAATGGTGCTGCATAGAGTCTTGACCACAGATCTTTCCCTACAGATTCCTTTTGTCCCACTTGTCTACACATACTACAGAGTTTGTAAGGGAAAATGGTTACTGATTTTCCTTTGTCTAGAAGAGCACTTATTTTCAGAGTTGCATGCCCAATTCAGGCATAAAATCAGAAATTGACCCTGAAGAAGAATGCTTCTAGAAGGGTGGTTGCTGTAGGTTTAAATTATTAATATGTATTTGCATGTTACTGCTCTTTACAGCCAGCTGTTACCAACAGTGATATCATGTTCGTTAAAATTCACTGTCCATGGGAGACATTGTGCAAATATGCAGAAAGAATGAACATCAGGATGCCTTTCAGGTATTGTGGAAACTATTTTAAACAACCTATGATTTAGTGCTTAATACTGAAAGTTCATCACTTACTCTTGTCTAAAAATGCAGTCTTTACTGCTCTGTAGCCAGGCATGCTCATATTTATTTTATTGATGTGATAGGGAGAGAGGAGAAACAAATTGAACATATGTGTTTTAGAAAACAGTAGTTCACACATTGTTTTGGATGCTCTTGGAAGAGTTTCAGGTATTCTCCATCTGAGCTTGAGTATCCTTCATGATTTTAGGGTTTTTCTGGAGTCTCACTGAAAGGCAGGTGAAATGACAGGAAGTGTATTCTGTGCCTCCAATAGAGCACATATTGTCACAATTTGGGTAAACTGAGGTCCAGTAGTTTTGTTTAGGCAGAATAATGGCCTGAACTGAGTTCCTTGTCTGCATGCGAAACAAGTTCTATCATACTAACAAATTAATAATTGTTATTAATTTGTGGGATGGGTGAATATTTTCTGCAACAACACCTGAGTCTTTAAAGGAGAAAATGTGCCTTTTCAAAATGATTAATAATGCTCTCAGAGAGAGAGAAGAGCATATAGTGTGCATGAGTTCAAGTGGTAACTAGGTGCCAAAGCTGTGTGACCCATGGGAAATGCCTGTACTCCTTTCCCACTCAAACTGCCAAGTGCTCAGTCTTTTATGCTATGGCACTGTAGCTTTCTTGCATTGGTCCTAAGACAGAAGCAGTGACTGTGAATCATCATGCATCAAATCTTGCTCCACATATCCAGTTCTGCAGACAGTTTTCACATCATCCCATTAAGCCTTCAAAAGCCTTTCCATAAAAAATGTTTTCTGTAATAGTCATCTTCCATATATTAAAAAATATTATAGTGCTATTTGAGTTTATCTAGTTCAAAAATGCTTGCAGTATATTAAATATAGAAGTGTTTATGTGGGTAACACGTAAGTAATCAAAATTGCAATTGAAAATTATTTTTTCCTCCTTTTGATACATTAATTCACAAAATTGTGTTTTGGCAATGGTTTGAATTCTTCATAATTTCAGTTACTTCATAGATCTATAGTGCTCTCAGGACAAAAAAGGCTGGCTTTTGCAATCCTGCTTTATTTGGAAGGCATTCTGAGTCGTGTTTGTTATATTATTAAATGCCATGTAAATATATTCTCTTAGTGTTTCTCCAAAGTATCTTTATTCCTGGAGTGTTGCTTTGGCTTCTTTTTATCCAATTCATTTTAGTTAACCAAAAGTAGATGAAATACTAAATTTTGCCATTTCACCTTTTTGGTAATTTTGCTGTACAATGAAATATGTATATTTGGGAAGAAATTTTCCACCTCTACCTCCATAATAGAACTGTGAGAACTAGTAAATTGGTCAACATTCCTGTGATTTTTAAAAATATTTTAATAGGAATTTAAATGAAATTGCAGCCTAGAACTTGTGTGCCTATTTCAATATATTTCTTGAAGTTCTGTACCTTTTAAAACAGAAGACTCAACACAATTCTCTTACAAACACAAGCTGGACATAGCAGAATTGAAGAATGGCCTGCCCTGCTTTGCCAGCAGCCTTTCTAAAGTTTCCCCTACAGGAGATGAGCAGTTTTTCATGATACCTTCTTTCTCCCTTTATAGAAGGCTGTGCTTTAGAAACTTTATAGAACTAGAGTTCACATCTTCATCTTTGTTGGTATTTGCCTGGATGGCTTTTTCATGGATGCAAAAATATAAACCTACACTCCTGTAACAACATCCTGTGACCACACATTTTATAATTTAATTACTTATTCGGTTAAGAACATTTGTGTTTGAAGTGTTGAACTTGCCTTTTTAAGAAGTGTTTCTTACCTAGATAGTGTATATTGTTTTCCTAAAGTAACCATTCAATGGACAAAGGAACCTCAAATGCTACAGTTCTCCCACAATTAGTGATTACTCAGTGAACTAGAGCATCTTCCTCCTAAAAAGTTTCAGGTCATCTTTAGGTAGATTTAAGTAGGCCTAAGAGGAGAAGAGAGTTGGACTTGATGATCTTTGTGTGTCCCTTCTTACTTGAGATATTCTGTAATTTTAAAAAGCAAATTATTTCTCGTAGGCTTTATCTGTTTCATCAGTGGTTTCTGACTAGTTCTAGTACAAAAAGATGTTAAAGATGACAGATAACCTTCCCTGCAGTATTTTAGTGTAGTATACCCATTTGCTCTTGCACAGTCTTGAAAAATTTTGACTTTTAGTTATGGTCACTAAAATATACTATATGTCAGTATAATATGTGATATGATTCTTCACACATGAAGAATTCAATTCACACTATTTAGTTTCATTTTGCTCAATCCAGGAATCTAAACAAAATGAACAGAATTATCACCACACAGGTTACTTCTCTCTGTTTCTGAAAAGTAAAAATACTTTTGAGATTCATCCACAAGCCCAGAACTGCTTTAGCATGGCAGTATACGAAAATATGTTGGCAAATATATAAATGTATCGTATATGTAATATAGATGGAATCTCAGTGTTTCAATTGCAGAATGAAATTTTAGAAAAATTTCAATGGACAGTGTATAGTAATCATTACTGTCTTTGATATATGGCTGACTTTGCAATGCTACTTTATTTGGAAGCATATATACATGGCTTCAAACAGGGTTTGCATAAGCATCAAAGCTAGGTCATGACTGAATTACAATTTTTTACCTTTTATGGGTATTTATATTAAGTATATGGTCTGTCAGTAGATATACAACTACTATCTGTTTCTAGGACTGAGGCAAAGCTTTAATTTTGTCTACAAGTATATTGCAACACATAATTATTATTGTTTGTAGTTAATAAATAATTTGTATCTATAACAGCTGAACTCCATCTGTGCAAAACAGCTAAGGGTAACTAAAGGGAATTAAATAAGGGTTTTGTTAAAAAAAAAGTCTGAAAACACTTTAATACTCTACATTGCTTCACTTACAATCCTGCCTAGCAGTACCAGGTGTCAGGCTGCCAATAGTCTGCAGATTGGTAGATACATAATTTTCCAGTGGCCATATATTTTCCAGGCAAGGAGTCTTTCACCCTCTTTTTAAGGTATTAATTTCAGTGGATCTTAAATGTAAGTAATGTACTTTAATAAATCTCACCTACTACCCAGGTGTGCAGTTGCAGATCTTACTAACTCCTGAGGAATCTGCAATATCAAGGCTTTTGTGTGGTCAAAATGTGATGTGAAATTAGAGCAGGAGGCCAGAAAAAAGCCTGAAACTAGATGTGGAAAATATAACCTTGTGGCAAATACATCTTCATTTGGTTTCAAAATAACTGTTCTCAGAAGACTTTACTGGGAATTTCTGGTCTTGTTTCTCTAAGTGTCTATAACTGGTGAAGGGTGGAGAGAAAAGAGCTGTTTAGTGGCTTATTGATCATTTGTCATTATTGTCAGTAGCTACAAATCTAAAATGTCATTTTCGAACAAACTTGAAAAATGTGAAACTATGTTATTGTAACGATTTATTCTATTTCAGTTGCCTTTTGAAAGTGTTTTTTCATATTTTTGTCTATGAAAATGCATGTTTTAAAATGTCTAGCATCGTTTTGTAACGTGTATGTCCTTTTCAACTGTCTCCTATTTGATTAATCTCAGCTGATTTTTGCTGTTCTTTCAGGAAAAAATGTTATTACACTGACTGGAGGAGCAAAACCATGGGCAGGTTGGTGGGTGATGTGTAGCTTCTAATTTTGTCAGATAGTCACCCTGCTAAAGAAAACCCATTCGCAGTTGTAAATTTATCTGTGAAACTTGGAAAATTAGATTATTTTCCTGAAAACTCAAAATATGTCAGCTCAAAGTGCTAAAATATTCATCTGCAACAAGGTGCAGTACTTTAAAGCTTTGCCAGTTCTCATTTTAGAAATGTAAAAATGTTTATGCTAGGGAAACAAACAAAAGAGACCTTATCTTAGCAGCAAGGATTTAACACCAGATTTATCTCTGGCTTTCTATCTGCTGACACCAAAGCATACCTCTTTAGCATGAAGGGTACTTTTGAGTGTGTGTCTCAGATTCTGGCAGTCAGCTGCTTCCTTAGATATGCAAACATAATTTCTCTCCTTTGTATCCTCGTGATCAGAAACAAATTAATGCCACATGCTGAAGGCTGCTTTCAATTTTTGTTTGCTAGCTGAGACAACTTGCAAAACTCACTTGTTGCTAGCTGCTGCTGCTGTTGCTTTTTGTCAGCCAGAAGAAGGGTACAAGAGGCTGTAGGGGCAGGGGAAAGGAGTCTGGGAGTGCTAGGGAGTTGAGAGTGGGGGACACTGAGTTGTAGTTACTCCCCATTGCTTTAGTCAGACATAATTATGTCTTGTAAATCCTAATCCCCAGCAGAAAAGATACCTGAAAATATTTCACAGGAGGGAAATATCCTGGAAGAGTTCCCCATCACAGGTTTTCTTGAGATGGATCTTGAGATGAGATCACTTTTGATTTAGGTTCTCTTATTGTCACTTTAGATGGTAAAGAGCTCTCATTTCTTTGATACAATTTAGGGAGTCTCATGATAACAGTTTTCAAGACAATCAGCTGATAACAGGAGAATGTTGAATGGTAAAGTGAGAAAACTTTAAACGTATGAGCTGATAACATATGTTGAAGTAAACCAATTTATAACATAGATTTACAACTGCGTTTTGTCCTCTTCCCAGTTCCCATGCTTGCTCCATTTTAGCATGCATATGAAAAGTCTAAGTGAAGTGCTTGCAGTAAAAGGCAGAGTCAACAAGCTTTACTTCAAAATTGTCTCATTTCAGCTATAATCCATCTGGTGGGTCCTGGATATTACATAAATTTTGCTTTCCTTATTTAGAAGGACAGATGTCTGAAAGATGCAACTGAAATTGCACATTACCTGTGAATCGAGTAATAAGTAATTTCTATGCCAGATTGATTTTGTATTTGAGATAAATGCTTTTACCTGTGATTTACTTGGTGAGAATTAGGGGAATGAATATTTTTATACATATATTTTCTGGCACTTTATATAATTCAGTGCACAGAGGAATTGTGTGAAACAAAAGAAATAAAGAAGCTGTATTTAAAATTGAAAGCTATCTCTAAAATTGCTGACATACACGTCACATGCATACTTGTACTTCTACAGCTGTCATTGTTACTTTGCCTTTTGCAGCTTTTCCTGCTTAACTGCTTCTCTGTAATTTATTTCATTTCTTATTAAAATTTCGAAGTCTAGTTTCTATGAGCTACAGTGAAGAACTATATTAAAATTCTCATGTAGCAAAATATTAAGGTTATAAAGTTTCTATGATTTAAGAATACAAAGTATTCTAGTATATTAGACCTGCTGTGACATGTACACTTCTCTAACTTTATTGACACAGTTGTATGATAGGTATATATGTATCTATAAATGTTCTTTAAAAGGTCTGCAAAAGATTATTACATGCATTAATGAAAGGACAAGAAAAATGTAATACTTTATTTCTTTTATGTGGTATCTATGTGGTCTCTCTATTTACACACATTTAAAAAGCCCTTAACGTTGTATTTAATTTTTTGAAGCTTGATTGCTATCCATACAATCACACTAGAGAAATAAATCTATCAGATTCATTATGAGCAATATTTGGAAAGCCTTCTTCTCAAAGGAAAGAAATATACATGTAAATAGGGTAGGTATCAAAAATTGTCTGAACTCTCAGATTGAAGACTGAATAATCTAGTAAAACTGTCTTGTAATTGCCACATTGGACCTGCTGTTTTCATGCTGGTCAATGATGAGAAGGAGAAGAAAATGAAAATACAGTTGTCTTAGTATGCAGCTTCACTTTGCCCACTGAAACGATAAAATCACTTAATACTTCTAAATATAGAGAACCAAAAATTACTTTGTTTAGCACCTGACCTGCAGTAAGTTTGCTTTGCAAGAGGACTTGTAAAATCTTTGGTATTTCAGTCTGCACACTGAAGTGAAATTGTTGATATCATTCCATTAAACCAAGGTATGGTAATTTTCTTGGTTTTTTAGTGATGATTGTGTCTGTATGTTGAATCTGTCAACTCTAAGGTGTTTCCCATTGCAGTACATGGAAACACACTGTGCCCGGGTAACTTGGTGGCATATAGCTGACCCTTCTGGCCAGCCTTGAGAGACACAAACACCAAGCAAACTGCTGGGTGATGACTGCTGTCAAAGCTACCTAACATGACTGGTGAACCTGCTTAATTCTGGTGTCTCTTTCCATGAGTTCGATCAGATAATGCTGAGATGATCTGTACACTGTGTTCCTTTGCATTGCAGTCTGTTGAGTAAACATAATCTGCAAGGATTTTTGGGTGAACTTGTTCTGTAAAAAAAGACCAACCAACTGAATAAATCAGAAGGGTAGAACTGAGAATGGGAGTCAAGCAAAGCTGAAATTACAAGTATCTTCATAAAATATTAAATTGTATAGCTGTGCATTTCAGAGTGGTGTCCCTTGGTCCAAGGTGTGCCTGTAGCACCAGCTGGAGTGGTTGCAGTAAAAGCATACCTGAAGCAGTATCCCATAACTTTACAGCACCATTCCACTAGGACATTTTTTATCTCCTTGCCTGAACTACTGACTTCCCCCGAGCAGCTCTCTCTGCTTTTACTGTCACTAAATAGGCTACATTGAACAGATTAAGTCAGGAATCTGTTTAAACTGCTACTTTTAACCTAGAAAACCACTCTGAGTAAAACATGCTAATACTTAGGCCTATGATTAAGCAAAAATTTGTATTTAAAGGCAAGCTCCATGAAAATTCAGTTTCTTCTTCAACAGTGAAATAGTGTAAGAAAAATGTCTCTCTTGGATCATTTTTATACATTTCTCAGTTGCAATATTCTATGCTATCTAGCACTAAAGGCACTACATTTTTTCTCAGAAGAGAAACTGTAAATGTAATGTGGACACAAGCATTAATTTATTCCAATGCTGCTTTTCATGTTAAAGAAAGGAGCCATGAATTTTAAACAAGAGCTGTGTTCTTTAACATAATATTTATCAACTTTTTTTTTTTTAGATTTTTTTATGGGAGAAGAGATCAAGACTTTTCCCATAATCAATTTTCAAGTGCTATTATAATGAAAGAATCTGAAATTAGATGCATTGTTTTTTCTCTTCTTCCTGCTGCATCTGCCTATCTTCCTCATTAAAAAAAGAATTCTGGATTTTGACTAAAAAGTCAGCAAGTATACAACAGAAAAAAGGGTTCAAGAGAATAAAGGTGAAACTGCCCTTATATAAACTAAGAGAGCTGCTGCTGGAACTAATAAAGATAATCCACTCACTTAATAAGGTATTATTAAGGAGACAGTTAAAGAATCCACCTGCCTGTGAACTGTATTCAGTGTTCCAATTTAATAAACACATTATGTTCTTTGGCTTACAGTGGTTGCTGTTGAACACAAGTGGTGACCCTCAAGTGCAGTATCAGTTACAACAGAATGTGCACGAATATCTTGCAATACATAGCCAGAAGAAAATTTTGAGAATTTTAAATGTGACTGTAAAATCCTTCTCCCACATTTGGCTGAAATTTCGGTCTGATACTGTGTGAAATAGGGGTTTTCTGGTTTTGCTGATGTTGATAATGAGAAGTGCATTTTCATAAGGATTACTTTGTTGCATGAGAGCAATTTACCACATTACCACTTATTAGTCTTTGCTATGAACATAATGAGAATAGGTTCACTCACATTATGAAATATTACAAACATGATGAAACATAACTTTTTCTTATGAGCATTGTAAAATGTGTAGCTGTGCTTCTGCTTTGCACAGGCAATGAAGTGTTCACCTCAGAGAAAAGAATTTGTTGCTTAGCTTTACACTTCTTGTGGATATGAAATAGATATGCTTTATATATCATGCATACATATTCATTCAGTATAACCTGAATTCCACTGAAAAAAATACTATTTGGGGAATGTTTTTCTCAAAGTTAGACTTTTTCTGAATCTCTGATGTGCTTATTTTGTCATTATGTAGCACATTTAATTTGAGATCTACTCCTTAAGTAACTATGTTGCATTGCAGTTGAATAAGAAAAGGTATAGGTGAGCAAGGAGGGCACAACTGAAGTGAAAACTGCTTGAAAATTAACTGCACTTGACTAGATTTTCCTATGTATAAATGATGTCCTGAGACATCAGGACATCATTTTAGGCAAGGTGCCAGTAGAGAAAAAAAACATTTATGTTGCTAGTATGTAATTTAATTGAAGATACAGCATTGGTGTTCTGTTTGTGTTTTGTAGTGTTGATTTTTAAGAATCTAGAGGAAGCCTTATCTAGGGGTTTTTTTTTGCCTAAATACAGCATAACCGTTTTGGTGTAACATAGCCTTTATTTTATTTGATATTTAGGTATACTGTTTCATAAGGCAATATGAGCTCTTGGATTTTTAAGAAAATTTTGTAGGGGAAAACTTCGTTGCAATCAGAAAACCATAATCTGATCCTTAGCACTCTCAAATATGCTTAAAAATTTTATGAATTTTAGTGTCCACTTTGCCAGGCAAGAGAGTGGGGAGGAGTTTTCACTTGCTTTGTTGAGTGCTGCTAGCTATGTTCTTGGCTAAAGCATAAGCATCTGCAGTTCTGCCAGATGAGCTACCTTGGAAAATTAATTTCTCCAGACTCAATACTGCAGTCCTTTTTTGAGCCATAATCCCACTAATTTTAGGATGAGTTTTACTCAAGTAAAGTGTTCGAGATAGATTGCAAATAAGTTTGCTTTTTGACTCATTTTCTTTCATTTACTTAATGTAGAAGTTTCCTGCTGTCATTTAATTTCATTTCTAGTACAATGTCAATAAATACACAGTGCTGGTGATAGAAATGACAGGGAATTGAGAGCGTGTAAATCTGACTTCTTTTTGTCTCAGTTTGCAGAGGAATATTAGAGAGCTGAAAAGCTGGTTGCCAAGAAATCCCATGAAGCTGGATAAGGAGGCCCTGCCTGATCTGGAGGAAACAGATTGCTACACAGCCCCCTTCAGCCGCGCTCGCATCCACCAGTGAGTGCTGGGCCGGGGAGGCAGTGCCATGGACCGCAAGGGTTTTGCTTCTCACTTCTGAGCAAGTGCCAGAGCGGTAGCTGCTGACAGATGGTCACTGGCAATACCAAGTATCATGTTTGATTTTACTCTCTTAAAGTGCAAATCTGCTCTTTGTTACTTGCTATTTGATGGTCACTCAGTAACATAATGTGAAATTTGATGGAAAGATGAATGTTGCCATTTTAGTTTGGAAGTTTTTTGGTTTTTTGTTCCCTTACATTACCAAATGCAAATACTTGCTCAAGTTTTCTGTGCTTACTTACTTTATGTAGGCAAAACCTGTTGAGATTTGGAACACCAGAAGCAAGCTAAGACCAGTAATGATTTTTTTCCCCTCTTATCAGATCTGCATTTAAAAAGATATGTTGCCTCTGAAAATACAAATATATATACAATGAAACTGTATGTGTTCAAATCAGCATGTTGACAATGCTATATTTAAAATGTGACATAAATTTTTTTCTGTACCTATAAAGTTAGGTTTTAAAATTCTGTTTCTTAATTTAAAGTTATTTTGTGGTAACTGTTTTAGGAGAGAAAAGTTAATTTAAAGTAGAAATATGAATAAGGGTAAACAGGATTTTGCCACTCAGTAAAGAATCTAAATGGTAGTGAACTGAGTTTACCCCAGAAAAACAGAGTAATTGCATTATAGTTTCAATTTTTCCCCCCAGTAACTTACCATAATGCACTGGATCAATCCCCTGGTTTTGGTGTTTTTTTCTCAATCAGCTCAACTGATGCAATGAATTGTAGTAGCATCAGTTTTGGCACAGCTGAGGAGGAAGAAGCTCCTGCGTATCAGATTTCTCATGCCCGGAATGGAGCCATCTGGCCAAGATTGCTTTACTTGACTCCATCCTGGGATCCTCTAAGGGAAAATGGTTGTGGAGCTGCTTCTCAAGTCTCCAATGCATGCATTTTATTTTTTTATAGTAGTTTTGGTGGTTCCACTGCACAAAAAACTGTCAA
The DNA here is from genome assembly GCF_014805655.1 of Passer montanus. Lineage (NCBI taxonomy): Eukaryota > Metazoa > Chordata > Aves > Passeriformes > Passeridae > Passer > Passer montanus. The sequence goes on along the minus strand of NW_024370374.1, from coordinate 4,274,379 downwards.
CTCATAAGTAATTTAAGGCCACGACTGTTACTGAAGATCTTTATTTAATTAATTATATCCAGAAGAGAAATTAACTAGATAGTAGGCTATTTTTGATTTAATCTGTGATAAGGATCACTTTATTGGACCTGCTGTCAGCGTGTGTAACCTTATGTCTAAGGAATGTAATCATCCACTAAATAATTGTAAAAAGAAAACAGTTAAACAGCTATGTTTCAACATGCCTCCATTGTTTTGAATATTAAGACCTTCATTATTTTAATAGTTTTACGATAAACAACAAAGACAGCTTCTTCAGCAATTCCACAAGAAGTAGAATTGTGCATCATGTGCTACAGAGAACTAAGTATGAAGATGGAAAATCCAAAATGGGTGAGAATGCTGTATTTTTTACCTAATCCAAAGCTATAATTTTTTTCATCTTTAATGCCTGGAAAAATATAATTTGAATAAACTCAATTTTTTTCTGTTCTTGAAATCTGTTCATCCAGACAGTAACAGAGTTGAAACAATATCCCATCATTTTCTATCTACCTAAATATCTCAGTGAAAACTTGCAATATTTTTCACTTAATTACTCATTCATTAAAATGAAATGGAGAGATTATTGTAACTTCACATTATTGAGAGCCACAGTAAGGGTTACATATACCTCAGAAAGCTGAAAATGTATTCAAGGACTGATCCTAGTATTTCAGCTCCTATCCATCAGTTTCAGTCCAGTAGAATCAATGTGTGCTACACTTGACTTATTTGTGGTGTCTGTGTAGGTCAGAGGCAGCTGATCTAAGACTAAATTTGCTTTGTATCAACACTCATAATATAATGTTAGTTTTTAGAAGATCTGATTACCCATTTTCATTTTCAGTGACCTGAGGATGCTTGCATGATTTTCTGTATTTTCTGCAGGAATTAAATTAAAAATATGCAGAGGCTTGGATGATTCCAATTACAGAAAACTGTTGCTTGAGTTTCTGAACAAAAGCAGTAGTAAGAAAAACTGGATGAATAAGTGTTCATAACTAACACCTTTGCAGCTGATGATGGGAAATTTCATTATAAGATTAGTTTAGTATAATTGGTATATTTGAAGAGACAAATCTGTATTCCACCATACGTACCTGTTTCTTGGGGAAACTTTTGTCTACAGATTTGCTCTGAAAAGGCTATTGAATCTTTTTGTTGTACCTATCAAGGGTTATTTATTTTTCTTCAATTTTTATAATATGCTGTGCTAGTACAACAAATCTGGTTTTAGGAAGACTCTAGGAACTGATCCAAAATGCAGTAGTCAGTCTGGCACAGAGCACTGCTCTGATATGAAATTGTCAGCTGGCTTATATTTAAAAATACCAGGTTTTAGCTGGTAGCTAAACAGCTACCTAATAGCTTTTAACCATGCAGGGGTTTCACTGCCTCAAGGATTGTCTGTCCATACCACTCTGTGTATATCAGATCATCTGGTCGCACATAAAATCTGAGTTATATCCTCTGAGGAATACAGTGCAAATGTAACTATTTTCTCACAGTCAGTCTGGTACAAGCACTCAACCCTGAGAGAAAGTTTTCAGGCTTTGGTGCTTTGGCAAGTTGCTCTCCACTTTGACAGAGCCGATATCTGAAAGGATCAGCAGTACCTGCTGAAGTAGTTGGGGGGGTTATTGATTGTCGTCCTTAGCAGCATTCTTATAATTTAACACTAAGTTGCATTCTCCAAATGTGACTTGAAAAATGTGTGTGAAAAATTTACATCTGAACTAATGCTTTTTTTGGTTTTTTTTTCAGGTATTAATAGGTTACTAAATAATGGAACATATGAAGCAGCATTTCCACCACATGAGGTAACCTGGTTAATTTGATTTTTAGTTTCATATTTAGATTAAAGCTTCCACTAGTGCTTTGGGATCTTACTTTAATTCTGTCCTGCAAACTTGTAATTTCATATTGTAATTTGTTGATGCTTCTTCTATTTATACCTTTTACTTTAATATTGGCTTTTAAAATTTTCCGTATTTGGATAATTTAATTTGGGTATTGTAATAACATCCTGGAACATTTTCTGGTTGGACTAGGATATTATAATTCTTTTGTGATTTTTATGAACTGCACAATAAGAACTCCTGTTGAGCTCTTAAGGAGAGTGTCAGTTGTTCCAAATTGTTTCATTTAGTTATATTAAATTATTTTTGCTTGCCATTTAAAAAAGGATTTGTTTTTCTAATAGCTTGGCCACTTGATCACAGTAAGGGAGACTGCTTAATTATTTCCTGTTTAGTATTTTCAGAATAGTTCTAGATGATTTCTAATATGTACAGAGACTGAGTATTATTTAGAAATGGTTCTCAAAAGAACTATTCAGGTCATTAAAGGAGCTGGATTTGGTTTTTGTTTTACTCATGTTTCCCTGTTTAGTTAAGTGTCTGCAGAAGTCCACTGGGGAAGTCTTCATAGTAAGAAAAAACAGGGGAGTTGTGGAACCCTCAGGATCTTTCCCCCTCAGGGACGTCCCCAGGGCCTTCCCCTGAAGGGATTCACCATAGAGTCTCTCTGTACCTGGGTGGACAGAAAAGACTTCCCCATGGAGTCTTGCACAGTGCTGATCCATCCCAGTTCCTTTCTCCATTTGTCCCAAGTCCTCCTGGTTTCTCCTTTCCCTGTTTCCTCACTGGCTGTAGTACCCCTTGGCCAGCCCCTTCTGCCCTTGGCACAGCCCCCATAGTCCCCCCTGTAAAAGCCTGGAGCAGAGCACATGGCCTGGTCTTCTGTCTCTGGTTCCCCCTTGGTGTGTTGGAATAAAGCTCGCTGGAACTGACCCTACAAAAGGCCCTTCTGCCTCTCTTTGCCACACTAGCCACGGTGAGCGTGGTGTGTGGACTTGCCTGCCTTGCCTGAATGCTCACCCAAGCAGCTTTTCCACAGGAGATGCTAATTGGGAAATAAGATAGAGGTAGCAGCAACCACCGTCTAAATGGTGGTAGCAGCAACCCCACCGCTGCTATACCTGACAGTGCTTTTTCCAGTAGTTTAAAAGTTTGCTAAAGACTGTAAGCCCACAAAATTAACTAAAAACCTGTGTTTGACTTAAGAGAGTTTTCAGGAAGTCTTCTAATGTTGAAAAGAAGAAGCAAGCCACGCATCTTCAGTCTTTGAAATGCTCTCAGGAACATGGTAATTGCAGCTCTGAACTCTGGGTGTTTCAGCTGAATGTTGAGACTTGGTTTCCTGTTTCAAAGGCTTTATAAATAACTGAGAGTAATTTTTTATTATTAAATACTTTAATTTTAATAATTAATTACTAGGAATGCAGAGAAGGAGTATTGTAGATAAATAATGTATCATCATTGTTAATGCTTCAGCTGTGCATTACTTCAGGGAAAAGCTGGTTGTACTACCATGAAGGCCTGTGAAGCTTTCTGTGGCATCAAAGCCATGGTGTCATATCAATTTTATGCGTTCCTTTGTTATGGCATAAGCTACAGTTTCCACATCTCAGTCAAAATTAGGAAAATCATAGTTTTTAAGCCACTTTTACCTTAATTGCTCCTTGACTGATGCTAAGGACTAGTGGTGGAACACTCAATTTTTTTTTTTCTTTCCCACATGAACAAATAAGAGTGAAAATTCAATCCCAGTGGGAATGCTGAGACTTGAACTCTTTTATGGATAACAGTGCAGAAAGAAGCAGGGGAAAAAGAAAGAAAACGTGTAATACATGGTAATGCTTTGCAGTCATTTATCCAGCCTGCTGTGAGAGATTGATGTTCTCTTCTTAGCTGTTCCTAGGTGCTGCAAAGGTCACGTTCAGTGTTGACATCTTTGGTATGCTGCTGTGCTGACTGTAAGGAGAAAGGAGTAGACTTGGACTCTTTGCTGTGTTTAGCTTTGGTTTTAACTCATTCTTAAGTCAGAGAATCAGCAGGTTGCAGCAAGTTGATAGTGTTCTTTGAACTTCAAGGAGTGCTCAAGATTTCAAATACCTGAAAAAAATTTAAATGGCTTAGTTACCTGCATCTGCCAGGGTCAAGAAACTGTCTGATCACTGAGGTGGATGCTGGAGAACTCTGCTCTCCTCACGAGAAGTTACGTGGCTCACTTGTAGTCAACAATTGCTGAAATACTTTTTTTACTGTTGCTGAGTGATGGAAGTTTTTTGGGGAAAAAGTTCAACTAAGGGATATGTCCTGCTTCAGAATTGGAGCAAAATGACAAACGCAAGAGATTCTGCTCAAGATTATTCCACCAAATGTGTGTGATAACTTTTAACTACCAAGTATGAGGCTATTCTTTTAGTCTGTTAGGTGGTCTATAAATGTCAGACGTGGCCTGGAAGGACTCCTTTTGGATCAGACTGACTCTGTTTTGCTTTTAATGCCTTGAGAGTAGCTTCAAAATAATGCCAGTTCTGTTTCCTTCATCTTAGAAAGTATGTACTGCAGAAAGAATATATTTTTCTATACCTTCAACAGTAGTGAAAGAAAGTGATAGAAAATGTCTAGGAGAAGAGAGCTAATATACTAGAAATTTCTAAAATTTTATAGAAGAAATAAAATATACCACAAGCATTTATTGGAAAATTTAAATAGTTGAAAGCATACAAGTAGGCATCCATTAGTGAAATGAAGAGATCTGAGTACTTCTTTAAAGTCTTGTATTAATATGTTTCAGTCATTAATTATTAGGGAAAGTGGCCATTTCAGAAGTGTATGTAACCCTGCCTCTTATGTCAGGCTTACATTCGCTCCTGACGACATGTTCCAGATGTGCCCAGAATAAGAAACCTATTTATTAAATATAAAGAACACTTCTATTAAAATTATAATCAAAAATTCATAAGAAACGTATACATTTTCCATAGTGCCTGGTATTGTACTTACATTTATTTGTGGTTTTTTTTCAGGGAAGCCACAAAAGCAGGCATCCCATCAAAACACATGGAGCACAGAATCACAGACACCTCTTGTATGAGCGCTGGGCACGTTGGGGAATGTGGTACAAATACCAACCTCTTGATTTAATCAGGTATTAGTACTTTGAAGGTTTTCTCTGGTACAAAAAGCCTGGCAACAGTGTGCTAACTATAGTCATAAATTCCTTATGCTTTCCTGTAACATTTAGAGAGTCCCTATTATTGGATAAGGCAGGAGTTCTCTAAGTTGCCTATTTTGGGTGGTCTTTTGTTGGTTAATTTCAAATGAGTCTGCTTAAAGAACATGTAGCTAGAATTGCTGAGGAATTTGCAGGGTGAAACTTAAAGTACAAACCCATAATGTGATCTGCTCATCAGAGACACTTGCCCCTTGTGAGAGCACCTTTGAAAACAGACTCTTATCCACATAGACAGAGTTACCAGATGCAGAGGACTTAACATACAAGCCAATTTTAACCTTTCCATGTGGGTTTAACTCTTATTATATATATATGTAACTCTTATTATATAACTCTTATTTATATGTCTTAGACTTAGTGTCATAGGTTACCAAATGTGAAATAGAGAAATACATATGGTTTAAATTAAATAGTGGTGATGTTTAGGTTTCACAGTTTCCTCCTCTGATGGTGAATACCGGTAATTCATTTTCCTTGCTTTAAGTTTTTATTCCTGATCTGAGTTATAACCGATTATTGGTGGAGCTAAGTATGTGCCATGGGACAATTTTATGCTGTATCATCCTTGATTGGCTTTCTGATCACTGCTATTTCATCTGTTCTAGAAATTGGTACCCCAGTTTTGAAGAATTAAAGTTCAGTCTTCAGCTTGTGTTTTCAGAACATTGTTTTCACTAATAGTTGGAAATATGTCATATTATCTATGCATGATTATATATCATAATTTTTTTTTTTAATGAAATACTCAGGTCATGGTAACTTACTTTATCCCTTTCCAGATTTTTTGTGTCTGTGTACATCCATCCATCTGTCTATCTATCCTATGTTTAATAATGTTGCTACTAGTTCCATCTACTTAGTTATTGCAAGAACATGAAAATTACAGAGGCACTACAGTTGTATCCTTGTTCTCATAAATCTGCAGTTAGTGACAGTAAAATATTATGCTAGCCTGAAAAAAAACTGTTTGGTAAAGTGACAATTTTGCCATAAACTTGTAATGATAGTTCCTTGTTAGAATTATTCTACTACTGTGGCAGTAGAGATAGATAGAGGTCACCATTAAATTTAGTTTTAAACAGTATGTGTGTTTCCTTTTCCTGTAGGCGATACTTTGGTGAAAAGATTGGACTGTATTTTGCCTGGCTGGGATGGTATACTGGAATGCTTATTCCTGCTGCCCTGGTTGGGCTCTTTGTTTTCCTCTATGGATTATTTACAATGGATTCCAGCCAAGTAAGGTAAAATTCTATTTGATAATATGTAATAGCCTATTGTTAATTATGAACAGTCTGGCACAACTTGGATTGCTGTACTTTTAAATGTTTTGCAGATATGGTAATAATGTAAGAATAACCAAAATAGAATACTGGGTCTTTGAGTCATGTATTTACACTTTTTACATTTGTTTTGTATCAAGCCAGATGTGTACTACTGGGAGTGGATATTCTTACCACTTCATTGCAGTGATTCCCACAGAGGAAAAACACATCAGTCTGTAAGGACCAATGCTCATGTTGCAGATACTGCAGTAATTGTTGATCTAATTAAGGCTAATGGGTGAAAAAACACCCGTATTCCCTCATTACCTCCATCTTACTATAACTTCCAGAGTGTAGTACAGTTACTAAACTTCAACTTTGGCCTATGTCTTTTTTTCCTTCTTCATTAATAGTGGCAAACTTGGACTCTAACAAAATTCTTATCTGGGTCAGTGTAACTTGCAGCCAGGAGACTCAGCTTCAGGGAGATTGCAACCATGTAAAATGAACCAAGTTTTCAAGTTCCCCTCTTTGGTGATTTTGCTCTGGGAAGGGTTTATGTCGATTTAGATTCTGTGATGAGGGTGCTTAAGTGCTGACTGTACTTCTGGGAACTCTCTGAGGATCCACTGTACTGCAAAGTATTCCATTAGCTGTTACCAGACAGTATCAGTACCTGTTCTTAAAATTGCAGCTGTTGCTCCAAGCAGTTTGGGTGCTTAGGCTGTATGTATACTTGGAGTCAGATTTCATAGAAAATGTTGTTTCTCTGGCTTTGAGCAAGACCATGTTCAAGTTTTCTCTAAGTAGTTTTCTTTAACTTCTATTTCACAGTGAGTTATTATATTCTACAGTGCTGTAATGAACACTTGGTTTTTTAGCTTGCTTTGTACAGCAGACTCCTGAGAAACTGTACAAATTCAAACATTAAATACAGTTAAATGCAATAAACTTAACAGCCACGAAATTATGCTATCTTTAATATACTGTATTAGGATTGTTTTTTATCATAAATGTCTTCAAAATGTAGTGGATCTAAAGTCAAGGATCAGCCTGTTCCTGGACCACAGCTGTTGAACTATCAGTCTTGTATATGTCATATGTACAATGGCACAGTTCCAACAAAGGGGGAACAAGGGGCCATAATCTACTATTATCAAGGTATAGCTTAGTATTTCTTCCTTGTGGAAGAGAAAGGTGTATCATTGGCAACTTCCCAAGAGAAATAACAAAATTTCTAATAATTTCATTCTTTCAAAATGCAAGCTGCTGTGTGCTTTTATATCATAGAATCATAGAATATCCTGGGTTTGAAGGGATTCACAAGGATCGTTGAAGTTCAGCTCCTGGGCCTGCATAGGACAGCTCCAAGAATCCCACCATATGCCTGAGATCATTGTCCAAATTCTTTTTGAACTCTGTCAATCTTGGTACTGTGACCACTTTCCTGGGGAATCTGTTCTAGTTCCCAGCTTCCTTGTGATTGAAAAGCTTTTTTCTAACGTCTAACCTGAACCTCCTCTGACACACCTTCATGTGTTCCCTCTGGTCCTGTCATGGTCACCAGAAGGAGAGGAAGCTGTTAGATTGCTGTGAGATCTCCCCTCAGTCCCCTGTTTGCCAGGCTGAACAAGCCAAGTGATTTTGGCTGCTCTTCATATGGCTTCCCCTCTAGGCCCTTTGCCCTCTTTGTGGCATTCTTTTGAAGACTCTCTAAGAGCTTTATATCTTTCTTATATTGTGGCTCCCAAAACTGCACACCATATTCGAGGTGAGGCTGCACCAGCGCAGAATAGAGCAGGACAATCACCTCCTGTGTATCATATACTTCTTCCAGGAAGACTTGCAGGTACGACTCCTTTTTAACAGAAAAATGCAGTTATCTTCCTTGCTGAAGGTTGCAGGGTGTTGTAAATGAGCACAGACGTAGGCTAGCTTTTGAGGGTTTCTATCCTCATTTTTTTCCCCTGGCTGCTGCTTAGTAGCTGCAGAGAAAACACAGACAAAGCACATTTGAGTGTGTCCCTGTGGGGCTGGTTCTCTTGGGTCTCATCCTGAGGCACCTCAGTGTGGTGCTGTGCTGCACAGAGTGCCAGCGTGCCCCAGGCCTCCGTGCTCTGTCAGAAACAAGAGACTGAAAGTTAGGTAAACCCCCATATAAGCCCTATGTGCCTGCAAGGCAAGGTGAATATTCATATATTTATTACAGCTATCATTAGCCAGTGTTCATTGCAGAATACTGTCAGAGGATGGGTTATGGCAGAAGTCCTAACCACGTGCTCTGTGGCAGCCCCACATCTGTAATCTGGATGTGTTAATTCTGTGAAGAAGGTGCCGCCTTTGATTGTGTGAATCTGTGCAGTCCCTCTGGTCAGTCATGACACAGCACTGTCCTGTCAGTGCATTGCTAGGGCTGTGTTAGTCAGAACAGCTGTGAAATGTGTGACTCAAGCTGATTATGCCTGGCCTGATAAAATATATGTAGATGTTTTCTGTATCACCTTGTGTACTCAGGCAATTCTCAAGGCCATTGATAACAGATACTACTCCTTGCCATATTTTTTTTACTTAGCCCGGAAGGTGTTAGTAAGGATTAGACAGAAACTTTGTACCTCGAGCAGACAGGAGTCATCCATTAGCAGGCAGATGGACTGCACACCTGTTGTTATTCTTGCTGTAGTCTGGGATTGAGAGATTATTTATCTCTCGTTGGTGGTTTTGCATTCTTTTAAAGAAAATTCTAGATAAGCATCTGTGAAAGTATTAAAATCTATCAATTAATTTTAAGCACTGCAGCTACCACCATACACAAATGAAGTGTTCAGCGGCAATTGGGAAGAAACAGAATTGGATATGTTACTTTAAAAAAATCTAACCACAGGAAACCCAGTGGAAATTAGAAATTGAAACACAATGTTAGGGGATTATGGCAATGATGTGAAGCAGGTTTATTACACCTATAATGAGGAGTCCATGGCTGTTAGGAAGTGCTGATTTAAGTATGATAAATTCCATCCCAAAGCTCTATTTTTTATCTTTCTTGTGTACTACAAAATCTGAATTTAACAGATGATCAAATAAATTTTGCAGAAGGACACTTTCCTCAGTGATGTGCCTTTACCTCTCAGGTGCAGGAGGCTGCTATCAGCCCAGCTCTAGTGGCTGAAGACAGGAAACAATCATTTTCTTTTTTTTTTCCAGATATCGAGCACAGTTTCAAAAGAGAAGTAATAAGCAAATACAGGAGTATGTACTGCCATAGAACTGAACATTGCTTACCATGCCAGCTGTAGGATTTGTGCAGCAGTAATTTGAGGGTGATGCAGAATGATGCCACATCTAAGAATTAGTTTGTCTTGTTTATGACTTGTCCAAGTGCCTGCCTCTGCTCCATGCTCAGGGTCTGCTAGCAGTTGTCTCTCTCTCTCTATATATATATGTATATAAACATTATATAAATATATGCTACATGAGATTATAGATATATATATGTGTATGTATGTATCAGCTTACGTCAGAAGCCCATCTCAGCACAGGGCCATGAGTCTCTGCCCTCTGTACAAGAAGATTCTCTCTGTAGTTCATCTCTGGCTGCCATGGGCAAGTTGGAAATGGAAAAGAAGGAAGGGTTACCACCAAAAGGAGGAAATATCCCCCTCTCATACTGACTTTTGCCTCTTGTCATAGTGTCTCTCTTCTTTGCTCAATTGCATACAAATTATGTCATTTGATTGAGATCAATGTAGATGTACCAGTTTTGTCTATCCTCTGAATGTTTGGTATGTTATAATTTAGAAAAATAGGCTGTAAATGCATTTGAAGGGTAGTGAGCAATTTTTTGTTTTTCTGTTTGAGATATTTGGGAGAGAATTTGCTGCTGTGAGAAGTGTAACATGATGCCCAGAAGTATTGTATGCTACTCTACGGCCCATAGCGTTCAGGTTCCTGATTTGGGATTAGGCTTTCCCAGCCAAATATTCACTTCTAATTTATTTTATTTGCTCAGTTTTGTGGCGCACGCACTGTTGACAAGCAGGGAATATAAATGGTATAACTTCAGAAAACCTTGTGAATGCTAGAAGTGTTTTTGTAACCTTTATTTTCCTATCTCATACGACAGCAAAGAGATCTGTGAGGCAAATGAAACCATTATGTGCCCTATGTGTGAACGCAATTGCACACTACAAAAACTCAACGAAAGCTGCATATATGCCAAGGTAATTATTGTATTATTGCTATCAATAATTGTGATTGTATAATGGCTGCCCTTGTTTCAACCAAGTTTCCTGAAAAACATGTTGTTTCTCTGCAGATTTTGTTTTCAACCTTTGTAATACATCTTTCTAATAAGGGAGTGCTCTGAAATGATCTGGGTTTTCTAAAATTCCTTTCTGTGAGCATTTCCTTATTAATAAATTTGTATTATTTCCATCAAATTATTAATTCCTCTGTGAGGACTTCATAATTAAAATTCTTGTAATGTTTTTTCTACTTTCCTCTCTATCTTATTACTGTTTCACTTACTTTGTATCTGAATTTTCGCTTCTGCTTTGCTCTGTCAAACTAATGCAAAGATTTTATACAATTAAATATTTTGCTACAAGAAGCTATTCCAAACTTAAATAATCACACCAGAAATTGCAAAATACCTAGGTAGAAGAAGAAAATGAAATCAAGAGACAGTAAGTATGCAGAGGGAGAAAAGTGAAAAGGTTTTTTAGCTCATAAAAAACTTAAAATATAAATGGTTGAGATTAAGTTTGACCTACCATATGACAAGAATTCTGGATGAAATTTTAGTCTGTCTGGACATGGAAAAAACAGTACTGTCTGTGCAACAAAATGACTGGTGATGCATGAAGTGATAGACTGGAACAGCAGACTTCAAATTATAATGGAAGTCACAGTGTGACATTGACAAACCTTGGTAGAAGAAACATGCTAGTATGAGAATACTTAAGTTTTGGTTTCTGATGCCAGTTATGTACTCTGGGACTATTTTGGGAAAAAGATGAGATGGCAGCATTATTTTTCCCTGATGTGTTCATTTTTTTTATTCAGGTTACACATTTGTTTGATAATGGAGGGACTGTCTTCTTTGCAATTTTCATGGCAATTTGGGGTAAGTACATTTTTACTTGATTGTTTGGTTTTTTTTTAGTTTTAGTTCACCTGACCCTTTTATATGATTACTTGACAAAGGAGATTATAGCTCTTTATAAAAGTTAAAGAGGGATTATGATTTTGCAAGGCAAATGAATTTTTTTTCATTAACTTAAATTTCTATGCTAGTAATGGGTAACACCTTCTGTGTAAATGTATATGTATAAATGTATATGTATATTACAGCTTCTGTGTAAATGTACATGTGTATTACAGCTAATGTAATTATTTTCTTTAGGGTCTTAAATGTCTTTAGGCCTGAATTTTATATTATTTAGGTCAAAGTCCCTTTAGAGGTAAATGTATGTATTGTGTTACTGATCTTGAACCAATATCAAAATCAGATCTTGTAGAGAATTCTTACAGAATAAATGAGAATGGTTTTATGGGAGCTAATTAGAGGAAAGTACAGGAAAGGTCTGAGGTTAAGGGCTTACTGGAGTTAAGGTGTTTCCATTGAAATTCTCAGTCTGAATCTCTCGTTATAGTCCCACTGCCATCGCACACATCATGTTGTGCAGCTCAAAGCCAAGCAGGGGCACATCCGCAGAGGACACTGCTGAGCAGGAGCTACCAAAAAGTCCTGCATCTTGTAGAAAGTCAGTGTAATAGTGCCATAAAAGACAGATTTAATGGGCCCAGCTTTAAATCCTCAGAAGGATTAGCTTTCACTGCAGCTGATAATAGAGGATTTTCCTGCTGGGAAATAGGGAAGAAGAAGAGAACCAGGGATAATTGGTTCTACCAGTGGAAATGTTTGTCTGTGTAAACACTGAGAAATTGACACTAGCTCACATACATGGAGCTGTCTGCATTCAAGCCAGAGTTTTACAGTTTTGAACAAAGTGGTACACAACAGCTTTATTTATGTAATGTGTATGAATAAGTATTAATGACTCTAACTGAAAGTGAAATAAGAACAAATGTCACAAATTTTGGAGGCTGTCATGGTAAAAGCAAGTAGCAATGTATGAACAACAGCAAAACATCAAATAGTTACACGGACAACAGAAGCACATCCCATACATGCGAGATTATGATTGGCTTGTTAAAAATTAACATGATATAACTAAAGGGCACACTTTGATTACTTTCCTCATTGATGCTTTTTTGTTTACTGCTAATCTTGCTATGGCTGTCTTCCAATTATTACTTATTGCTTTCAAAAATACAATGCACTTAATTATATAGTTACCAGTGTAGACAAGACAGGTAGCTTCTTAGCATCTCTTCATCTCTAAGCACTCCTTCAAGAGAGCTCTTGCTCTTTCCATTTTCATCTGAGGCCAAGATTCAAGTGTAAGGAGGAAGTTGCTTGTATGGTACTGCTTTACCACAGGAAAGATGGCATTATATGGGCTAAGGAAGGCGAAAGCTAAGCATTACATTTTTCTTCATTTCAAGCATGAGAGTGATATTCTTATGTAACGTAGGTGAATCTGTCTCAGATTTTCAGTCTGCTACCAAACAGTGCTGGATACTATGTTAGAAATTGGGTTCTGGTATTGATGGGGACACATGCTGTTTTTATGACTGAACTAAAAAAAAAAAATAGTCAAAATTGCATATATGAACTGAAATCTTTAATATTTTAAATAAATACCTGTTTTGCCCATATCCAGGATGACTAATATAGTTTCTCTCTGGGGTGCATGTGCATGTAATTTACTCACATATTGAATAAAACCTCTTGGCAACATTTGCAGTCAGTTAGTGAGATAATGCCATTCCATCACTGTGATCCACAGTCTCCACACTAATTAAAGTGTTTTAGCAGAGCATAATAACCAGGACATATCCCACATGGGTAGTTTTCTCTGAACTTCATTTTGTTTATTCTGTGCCTTTACAATTGTTTCTTGTACATATTCTTTTTCTATTTAGACACGTTTGGTCTCTGCAAGGAGATAAGCTATGCAATTTTTTGCATTATGCTATCATAATTTTACTCTTTAGCTGGACAGAACTGGACCATGCTTTTTAGGATACCTATATATGTATCAGAGATAATTCCTTTCCTCTCTTGTTAAGTATTTCTTCTATCTAATCTGTACTGACACGTTTTAAATAATTTCTACAGATCTAGACTGCAATTTAAAGAACAGATCTGTTTGACAGAGGAATAGAAGCTTTTCATAATTTTCCCATTGATAGTGATACTGAATCAGTGTCGTCTAGTCAAAGGTTGGACATAGCTCATTTTACTCAGTAATTCCATTCTCCCCAGCAAACTTCAAATAATCCAAATTAAATAATCCAAGTAAATTTAATCAATCTTGGCATATTCACTGAAGAAGGTACAGATGTAAATTTGGGAAAATAATGACCTGAGTAGTTTATGAGACAAATTATATTAGGATGGAACAGTTTGACTTCAAAGTGGTGAAGTTGAGGTTGTTTTTTTCCTAGTCAAATTTTTCTCTGTTACATTGTTGACCAAAGTTACACAAAGCAGAATCTTACCTGGGTGCTATTTTTCTGTATTATTTCTAAGAAAGCACGTATAATATCCTTCCAGGAAAAGCAGAGGTTGATCATTTAATTACAAAGTAGAGGAGTGATGCTCTGCTGCTGAACCCTGCCTGTTGTATATTGGTGTATCTTGTGATTTTTCCTTACTTTTCAAGACCTTGTTCACACAGTAATGGCTGTAAGGTAACAATGGCCAGGTTGTTTTGGGAAAAATGAAAGTGCTGTAGATAACAGGCAAGAATATAATCTGAAACAAACATTGCAGTGAAGGGTGGGATGGTGTGATGTCAGCCATTGGAATACCATCAGATGGGCACCCTGCATTGTCTTCCTCTGTCTTGTCTGTTGTGAGGCACCTCTGACTCTTATCATATGGTTCAAGGGAGTTGTCTTAGTGAAGAACTGAAAGAATAACATAATATTTTTATATATATGGCTTGAAAGATTTGAATCAGTATCTACTGGGTCCCTCATGGTTCAATTCAGCAGTCCCTCACATGTATCACATGTAAGTCCAGTTAACTGCTTTCTGATGTAAGGGAGAGCAAAAGATGAGGGCCCTGATTCATTATTTCAGAAGATAACTCATGTCCTAGCAACACCCATTCAGCACTCACATGGGTGGTCAACTTTCAAAGCTGCTTCCTAATCTGATGTTCTGGCAGCTTTCAGCTCTTGCTTTTAAGCTGGAAAGGGCATAATGCTGAAATTTATTTTGATTTTATTTTCTATAGGAAAAAAGGTGTGTTTGACCTCTCAGTATTTGCTTAAACATTTAAAAATAAGGTCCAGGAACATGATCTAGATGTATGGACTGTGATTGCACTTCAAGTTTTTACATGTCTTGTCTCATGGAGAAGACAATAGCAGTCATCTTTTTAAACCTCTTAAAAATATTTTTACTTCTGAAAACAGTGTCGCTTCATCCTTAATTTTCTAACTGACATTGGATGACTAAAGAGTCTAACATTTTTTTAGTTAATCGAGGTTTGGGAGAGCTTTTCAGCTATAGTTTTAAACTTAGCCTTAATTCTTTGAACAGGTTCACTGATACTAGATATGATTTTTGTGATATTTCAGAGGTTAAAAAAAATAAGTTGTAAGGAGGAGATACAGAGTGAAGAGGCCTATTGGTTAATCTAAAATTTTTAAATAATAAATTAATGCCAGTTGAAAGCTTGTTTGGCTGGAGTCAATGATATCCTAATAGTTCAGTAAGACAAGACTGTTTAAGCAGCCCTGTGTAGAAATAAGAAACATTCTTATGCAAAACTCTTACCCTGTTCCTTACCTGGGTCACTCCTTGCATCATCATAGAGCCATCTGTGGGGAAATGACTCAGGCCTCTTCATAGCACATGTAAAATATCCAACCAGGACAATTAATACAGATCCCAAAATGGTTCCTGCAAAGATGCCAGCTATTACTACTTCTTTGTTGTTTTTGTCTGGGAGAAGAAGAAAGATGAAACAGTTGAATGGGAATAATATATTGATAAAACCAGTGAGTGAGACTTTTCAGCGAAGTTCTGAAACACTTTGCAAGCTATGAGTTTCTGCCTTTCTGCAGAAACTTTCGGCCCTTGGAAATGAAAGCAGACATCTCCATCCTTGAGGTTTGGGGGAATAATGGGGGTTTAGGAAAAATAAAGAGGCAGCTAAATGAGGTTTTAATAAAATAAAAAGGTTTCAGGTTTAATTCCTGAATCAACAACTATTTTTAATTAAAGAAAAAAACTCAATAATCATTCTTTGAATGCAGTTCTTTGTAAGCATTTAAGGCAGCAGTTAAAATTGCAGTCTCTGGGTGTGCAAAGTTAAAAATTCAGTAATGCTTCATACACCTGTTCAATTAGCAGGATAAATGCATTTCTTCAAGATTTTCCCTCAAATTTCATAAAAGTTTTCTTCAAGATACTCAGTTTTTCTTGAAAGTGAACTTACTCTCCAACTCTCCTTCCTTTTCAGTCATTGTGAGCTAAAAATCAGGTGCCTTGTAATTATTAGCTATGTATTAACTATGATGGGAAGCATGAAAGTCTGACGATCCTTCAGTTCTTAGTACAAATTGTACTTTCAGTCCCGTGTTAAAAGCTTGAAAACTAATTAATGCAAAAAATTATGGTGCCTTCTAATCTTTTCCTGAAGACCTGATTCAGAATAGCAGGATAGAAAAGTGCAGTGACAGTTTTATGTTCCATTGTTTTCCCACGCATACTTAACTTGGTAATTAAATGCACAATGAGTAATTCTTTTGGAATTGTTTTTAAGAAGTCATCTTTGGTCACAAAAATTTCTGAACTTTAATAAGTTGATATGCTGTATATTTTAAATCTAATTTCTACACATCTTCTTTGAAGGTCAATTCCAGTGAAAATAGGCAATATCTGTCACTAGGTTTTCCCACTCTTGGAAGTGTTAAATAATTAATTAAAGAGTAAATAATTTGAAAAGTACATGCTTGAGTGAGCTTTAGTTTTAGTTTGTACTTGGTCACTTGTAAGTTCACATGTCTCATAAAGCCTCCAGTTCAATTTAAAAAAAGATTTTATTTCAGCATTATAGTTTTATTGAACCACTTGGATTTTGGTTATATCCTTACCTTCATTGGCATCTTTTGGTGATGCAGTAGGAGGGTTGCTGGAATTATGATTTAGCTTTGTTGTCTGCTGAATGGGGTTGAAATTTGGGGTAGGACTGTCCTGCTTCCCCATGCATGATGTGAGAATGACACTGATGGGGAACAACGTGGTGGGTTTGACTGAAGTCTTGTCACTGGGAGCACTGGAGCCCCACGGGTGGTGTAGATGGCTGTGGAATGACTCGGTGACACTGTGGAAAGAGATGCAGCTGCAGCGCTTTTGATCGCTTCAGAAAAGTCACCTGTTGTTCTAAATGTTGCTAAAGACATTCTGTGGGTATTCATGGCTTAGTTATTTATTCCATTTTTTTTTCCATTGCTACGTTTGAAGAGAAAGTGGTGCCATCAGAGGACCTCAGGGATTTGCATTTTGCCCCACTGATAATTTCTGTTGTTTTCATTACATTCTCTTTGACATTGGAAGCTGTTGGTGCAGCATGACTTGTGGTAGAAGGACTTACTGAGATAGTCATATGCAGAACAAATCTCTGTGAAGTTAGTTGCACTGGAGGCTGATTTTTTTTTTTTTTTTGCAATTGAACTCTTTCCTTTACTTGCTTCTTTTACTTTTCCATCCTCAGTATTGCTTCTGTTCCATTGCAGTCTTATGAGCAGAAAAATGAGTCATTCAACAGGAGGGTTGCATGGTGTTGAGTTCATAGTTTATTTTATACAGAACCTGCAAGAAATTCACTTTTGTTTATGGTTTTATTTAACCAAACCAAGTTACTCCATGAAGACCCAAGTAAGTTGGTAAAACAAGTTAGTGTTATACAAGAGAAATCTCACTGATTTACCACATGTTGATGCTGGAGATGTTATGTCCCTAAGTGTTAATGACATAAGAATCACCTAAAATAATATTGATGATCAACAAAATTGATCTCATCTCGATCAATACCAATTGCAATATTGTTCTCAGTGTGCTGATGGAGATGTTAGGATAGGATAACTGATGATGATAGGATAGCTCACATGGCTGGAATGTTGTCATGGAGGGCTACATACTGCTTAGGATAGACTGACCAGGAAGGACATGGTGACAGAGTTGTCCTGTGTGAGGCAACTGGAATGTGTTCAGCTCTGACTTGGGGTAGGAGTAAGTCGAGAACAGATGGGTCACAATAAAGGGGATTACTCATAAGGGTGACACTGTTGTGGGTGTTTGCTACAGGCCAGCTGATCAGGAGAGAAAAGTGGATGAGGTCTTCTGTAGACAGCTTGAAGCAGCCTTAGAGTCACAGCACTGGTTCTTGTGAGGGACTTTAACTACCTTGACATCTGCTGGAGAAGGAACGCAACTCTTGGATGACCCTCCTTGAGCAGGGAGGTTAGACCAGATGATCCAGTCCCTTCCAAACTTACCCCTTACCCATTTCATGATTCTGGAACAAAAGCTTCATTTTGTAAGAAAATTCCATGGTTCTATAAACAGACCTCATACTCAGAAGGGAGTAATTCAACACCACGTTGCTATGGAGTGAGGTAATGAAACATATATGGGTGGTATTCTCAAGGCAATGTTTTCTGGGCAGACAGCAATTCTAAGAACATGCTAAAGATTTATGCTCCCTTGTGAATAATTAGAATTTTTACAATTAACCTGGAACGTTGATGGATAATGTTTTGTGGCATTGAGCAGTGAGTGTCATATGAATGCTGCCAGGAGCAAATTGAAAACTAAATCAGTCCAGAGATTATGAATGAGGCTGAATTTGTGTGCAAACTTCTTTTGCAATACAAAACTGTAAACTGTGTATTAGGCATTAATTTTTCAAATGTTAGATTGAGAAGAATGAGAACCTCACATTGAAGCCACATGATTGTAGTAGGTCTGCTGTTCAGCATATGTTGTTCAGTGAGGATTTGGTGAGGGGTATTTTTTTCTATATATGAAACAGATTGGGATCACGCAGTTTTTAACTCCCACACATGAGCTCTCATATGACAGCACAGTAAATTCTATAATAAGTTATTCTTCAGCATCATTAATTATTTGGATGTTCCTGTGTGTGGGTACTTCACCACCTGAATGAAGGAGATTTTTTTTTACCTGAAAAAAGTAACTTAATTATTTTGTCTTCAAGCCTCTCCTACTTGATTATGCTTTTTCCTATGAGTGATTTTTTTAGAGATGTTGTGTTTTGTTGTCTTTCTTTTTTTAGGTGTTTTTTAGTTGTTGTTTTGGGCAGGGGGCAGAGAGAATAAGGGCTGGTATTATTAATTTGCTTGTTTGGGTCTTTTTATTGAGTTGTGTATTATCCCCAGCTTAGCTTCTTAGTATGTAACACTGTTAAGAGCAATGTGAACAGCATATATTATATAAATAAGTCATGTATAATTATGTATATATAGGTATAATATATATAACTAATTATGATAACTAATTATGTATCAAATATATATATAGAAACCCAAAATAGTCCAGAAGTGTAGGTAAAAGTAGGAATATGTGACCATTCTGTTGATTTTGAGCTATAAATCCTTCTTCTGAGCAGTTGGCTTTCTAGAGGGAAGTAAATTTTCTTACTTCCTACTTGAATTCATTGTTTTCCAAGGAACAATGGGACAATTCTATGTTTTGTCAGGAGTCACACCCTAAACAAGGTGTCTTATCCTCAGTGGCAGACTACAGAGTTTTGGAAATTTGGAGTTATTTATTAGGTGTAATTATCTTATCCAAACCCCTAAGTACATGGAAAGTCTGATTATGGTCTGACAACTAGATTAGAAATAATTGTCAAAAAAATTATTCCGGTAGTAAAACTGCTGCAGTGTAAAACTGGTATAGCTGGGAAAGAAATGAGGTTCTTGCTTGAACTGAATAAAAGGAGATAGCTCTTGGCTCTTTATTAAGAGATATCATTGTGTATGTGTTTCCTTGTTTCTTCAAGAGAAGATTGTCTGTGCTGCTACTGCAGACAACAAAAATATGTTTCTTAGATAAACATTGTTAAGTAGTTTTTAAAATTTAACAGGGATTATCCTGAAGCTACTTAGAGTTTTCAGCTTCTGTGAGGAAAACTGTCAGAAAGTGGCTAATGATATGTTACTTTGCTAATTTTCTTAAGATCTGCATGGCCCTTTTTTTTCCCCTGTAATTAAGGTACAGTTGTTTTCCACAGCAACAGTTTTTCTAGAGTTTTGGAAAAGACGGAGAGCTGTATTGACTTATGATTGGGACCTCATAGACTGGGAAGATGAAGAGGTAAGGAGAAACAGAAATTTACGTGTAAATCATGTTATCAGCTTGGTTGAAGTCTCAGTATCAGTCCATATTGTATGTCAGTCATCTCAGTTTGTCATTGAGATCATATTTGTATTCATAGCACTAGTTGTAGAATACAAAGGTATGCTTGAGATTGTACAAGGATACTTTGCCTTTTGCAACTAACATTGTAAATCCAAATATAATTCTACATGTATTTAAAGTATCCTTGGAAAAACTGAGTGCAAATACTTCCTGTACAGAGGACAGCACTGTTTCTGATGTCAGCACAGATGCCTTTCAGTTCCATGGTTTCTTGTTCCGGAAATTTCTGGTCCTGTATAAAAATAGGACCAAGACAAGCAACAAAACAGAAACTAGATTTTGTATCCTTGGAGAGTCATAGCTTATCCTTGAACATTCTGCCATCAGCATCAGCAATAATACATTTTTTTTTATTCCATAAATCACTAGTCAGCATAGCTGTAGTTTACCTGTATTGGTGATTTAATTGCAGATTAGGTCAACAGACTTAGCTTGTTTTACAGCTTTCTGTGGATGGGTAGATAGAAGCTGGTGACTATTTTAATAAATGCTTTTCCAACACAAACAACACCATTATAACTAGCCCTAATATATAGTTTTGTTACCAGTTTTCACAGACAATCTAGTGTCTAAGTCAGCAATATGACCCATGATTCTTTTTAACACCCTCACATAGTGGGGAAGACTCCTGTGGTTTCTGTTCTTTGCTGCTCTCTGGCATTGCTTCCAAGGATTTTCGAAAGAGCAAATAATGTAGGTATTTGAGTTGCAGCATGATGCAAAATGATCCGTATCAGTATAATGTTCTACTTTGTAGCACATGTACGTCTGATTCTTGAGAGAAATAAGTAATACAACAAATGGAATCCACCCTGTCGTTCCAGGAAGAGCTGCGTCCCCAGTTTGAAGCAAAATATTCCCAAGTGGAAAGAGTAAATCCCATCACAGGAAAACCTGAACCTTTTCAGCCTTTCCCTGATAAGCTCAGTCGACTGATGGTGTCTGTCTCAGGAATATTCTTCATGGTGATGTTTAATAGTATTAGAACTATTGTATTGTAGTTCATCTTACTCTGATGTAAATAGTAACTCAGCATGAGTGTGTTCATTACGTAACATAGGCAGAACTGATTGTCTGTCTTAGTGCTTGGTCAGGGATCTCTGTTTCACAAGATGGAATATAGTTACACTGGAAAAGAACAGTAAAGAAATGTTGTAACTCATCTTGGTTTTTTGTTCTCTCAAATTCTGCTCTCCAAAACAAATATCAATCTTTAAAATGCTTGTTTTATTATTTCAGTGGATATAATTCCAGATGTGATTCCTTTTGTTCTAATACCTCTGCTCATGAATACCTACCTGTAGATTTCACTGGTCCTTACTGCAGTGTTTGCAGTTGTGGTGTATCGACTGGTAGCCATGGAGCAGTTTGCTTCTTTCAAGTGGTATTTCATCAAGAAGTATTGGCAGTTTGCAACATCTGGCACTGGAGTCTGTATCAATTTTATGATCATCATGTCACTCAATGTCGTAAGTCTTCTGTTCTTTTAAAGGAGCAATTAATTTAAAAGAGTAATTTTTAAAAGCTTACTGAGTTATCCATGTATTAGATATATACATGTTCATGCTTTTTCATATAGCAGTGTATGGAGCTAGTATTGCAGTGGATTTTTCTCCTCTGATGCAATGTTTGTTAATGTTTTTCTCTAATTCCTCCTTAATTTGTCACTGCGCATCTTTGCGTATGTCACCAAGTTATAGGGGTACAGATTTCTGCATTTTACATTTGTATTTTTTAATATTACCTTTTGCAGTAGATCTGTAATTGGAGATGTAATTCTAATTGGAACTAAATTCTTTTCTTGTCTGAATTTGGTTTCTAGGTTGTTTTTGATTAATGACTTCTTACTAAAATGCAGCTGTGATACCAGTGTTGCACAGTCCTGGAATCACTGTGATAGATGATTTTGGTGGTTTTTTTCTGTCATGTAACAGCACAGGTTTAATAATTTGCTGTTATAGCATTACACGGACAGAAATTCTGTTATTTCAGCTGCATTATTATTTATCGTCTTTATGTTCCCATGCAAGCACAAACAGATAAAAAGGAATAATAACTCAGCAAGCATTGGCTTTTAGTTCTCTTAAGGAATTGAACTCGCTGCAATAAGAAATAATTCTTCCAATCAGAGTCCTCTAGTTATTTCTGTTATTATGTATGATCACTCCACATCATAAAATGTATATTCAAGACAACAAGCAAAGCTATCAAAAATAACTTGCTATTTGTAGTATACTGAAGGAAATATATTTCAGAGTTGGCAACTGCCTGGGGATAAATGTTATTTAAAATAAAGACTCGAGATGGTCAATATATAGAGAGAAGTTTTCAGTACAAGGCTGATATCCTCAGCCAGTGTCCATATTCATGCAAAGGAAAACTGTTCTGTGATATCTTGGTGCTATAGAGCAAGAGAATACCATGCTTTGATGCTTGTTTTTATGTGGATTTGTCATGACTACAGCCAGGATGTCCTATACTTAGACCATTTCATTTCTTTTTTAGGTGTATGAAAAGGTTGCCTATCTCCTGACAGACTTAGGTATGTAGGTCTTTACTAATGGTATGGTTCTTGCTGGCTGTGGCATATACCTTTATAGTATACTTCTTAATTTACCTTTAAAGAAGTGTTTTGAAAACTTCAACTATGAAGTACATTTCTGGCATTTCCCTAAGCAAGTGAGAAATATCACAGAATGAAAATAAATTGTTATTTCAGTGAGGGAATAAAATAAAACTAAGGAATTTTTTCTTATTCTTCTAATTTTAATGTTTCATGGTATTCAGTGAAAAATAGTAATCTTATTCTGGAGCAAAAGTCAAAACTTATTCTTTCTTAGCATGCTAAAGGTTTTTTTCTATTTTCCCCAAATTCTTGGTTTATTTTTTATTAATTTTTAATTTTGTCTTTCAGATGGAAAAAAAAATGGGTTAAGATAAAATTAATTTGTCCCAGATAAAAATGTTAAGTCATGAATTTTATAGTAGCTCCAATTCTGTAGCATTAAAATTTTATATGAAGCCTCTAGTCATGATTCAATCACAGACATAAAGCTTTCTAGCTTATAGAAAACAAGAAAGCAAAGACAGGATTTAAGATCTCTAGTTGTGTCAATGTGTTACTGTTTAGTGTTTCGTTTTACACGCTCACTTTTAGCCCGTGTCAAAATATGCAAGTGATCTTGTTTTGGTTAAATGCCAGCTGGCTGCTTAAATTCCACAGCTCCCTCTTTTGGTTAAAGTATTAAATGAGGTGCTCAAAGCTTTATAGTGCTTCCCCTAACAGGCAGTAGAACGGGCTAGAAAAATGCAGAATTGTTAAATATTTTGAATATTTGAAGTTTTCAAATTGTTAAAATATTTTGAAGTATTCTTTCATGGCAAAATTATTTCTATTCCTTTTAAAGTATTTTGTATTGTTACGGGTCATAGAATGGGAAAGAAAATAATTGTTTAAGTGTTTAAGCATTTTTTTCCCAAGATACATAAAAGAATTTTTCTCAAAAAAGATTTCTTGAATTAAACATAATGGAGCATTAGGTGTTTCAGGTAACTCATTCTTCTTGTTAAGGTGTTTTGCATGAGAAAAAAAGGACACCCTTCTGGGAATAACTGTCCTTACATAAAGCTAGTACTATCCTGTATATTTCTAGCCAAATTTAGTCATCAGTACACCAGAGTACTTAAGTAGTACGAATTTTAACTGACAAATCCAGGCAGTTTAGACTTAACAGCTCATATGCTTTTACAGCTCATGTGCTTTAAAACTTTTACCCATGTACTATATTCCAAGTTTGATATGTCCATCAAAGATGGATTTTGTAAAAATTAATTTGTAGACATGATCACCAAATTGTAATTCTGACAGAAATAATCTTAAGGAAAGATATCCAAGGCAGTGCAGACCCACACAGAACACTTGTAGCCCTACCACACATTTCTTTCCAAAAGAAGCCAAGAGAGAACCTCTGTCCTTTCCTCATTGAATTATAAACTGTTTGGCCCTCCTCAGGCTTTATGTGAGGGAACTCTTAAGGATGAAGTAAAGATTTTACAGAAGTATTTAGAAGGTGAGAACCTTGGATGAGAAATCAACTAGCTTTCAGGTGACTCTTTCACCTCTGCTTCCCTTGGCAGCATTACTGATTCCAAGTGCTTTCAGGTTTTTTGGGGGGTTGGTTTGGGTTTTGTTTGTTGGTTGGGTTTTGTGGTGAGTTTTTTTTCTTTGAATCAAGATACCTTTAATCTTAAGATAAAAATTTCACACTGCTTTCCAAATTTTTTTATGGAAATGAAACTGCTCTCTTCCCATAGTATTGTGCTTTATTCTGAACCAAGGGGTTCCTATCTTCTGTTTCCACATAGAAACAACATAGTCTAAGCCAGGGCAGTGAAAAGAAATCAATTGCAACATGATGGGGCACCATGACTTAAAACCATCATTTGTTTTGTTAATGTTGATTGATTTGTGAGCAAACTTGTGTATAACTCAATTTCATTTTTGTTTATATAACGTATATTTCATTTTTGTTTCTATTATGTGTCTTTCTGAAGAGCACCCTAGAACAGAATCTGAATGGGAAAACAGCTTTGCCTTGAAAATGTTCCTCTTCCAGTTTGTCAACTTGAACAGCTCCATCTTCTACATCGCCTTTTTTCTTGGCAGGTAACTTATCTTTTCCACTTGCACTTCAGAGAAAACTTGCACAGAACTCAAAATCTTCACTAATTTTATAGATTTGAAGAAAATACAGGGACAGTTTGAACTGTTAGGTTTAGGTATGAGTTGGATTCTTGGCATAATTAAAACACTAAATATTTCTAAATGTATGGAAGGGTTGGACCATTGAAATGTTTACTCATGAAACTAGAGAGTAAAAATTTACTTTTTTATAGGAATGTACATTACTTTTCTACTAAATAAGGAGGCAGAACTTTTGAAAATGCAGCCATTTCCTAGATGTGGGTCTGTATTTAGCCCTGTATTAATAGACTTTATTAATATTTTCTTTTTTATTCTCCTCAAGCTGCATTTCCAAGAATGCATTTCTGTAAATAGTAAATATTGTCTGGCAAATCTTATCCAAAAGCAGGAAGCAGAAATTCTGGCTCCAATTTTTGCATGTATTTTTAGGTTAGAGCATGAGATAAAGCACAGATCTAACCTTGCTTCATATTCAGTTCAGTTTTGTTATGGTCTCACTTACCATTCCTGCAGAATATGTTGGGGTATCTTCTATAAAGTTTTATAGTATAATTTCACTTCAGGATTGTTTGGAAAAAAAACTGACAAAAACAAACAAGCAAAGAAACAAAAAAGCCTAGTAAAGACTGTTGGTGAGAATCCGTCTGTTGCATTCAGTGGTGTATTCACTATACAATACCAAAATTTCTGTGTGTATTACTCTCTCCTGTATCTAACAAGACCAGACAAGGGTTTCTTTCTCTCTTTTATAACTTTCATTGAGGTCATTAAGAGCTGGGATTTGTTTTACAAATCAAGTGTACACTTCACATGGGCAAGCAGTTCCCTGTGCTGCAGTTAATTCCTGTTAGTTGTAATGGCTTGCTTGTCTTCTTAGAAGTAGATTAGAGTTTGAATAGCTAACATCTAAAATCTCTGAAGCTAGGATTTTTATTCAGGATGTAATAAAAGTTTAGGATCACTTGCAAAATTATGGTCTTTGTTTGCATTCTGAAGCTTCCATATCCAACAGACACCAGATTTAAGCCTGTGTGATTTATTCTGTTGATATTTCCTGAATTCAGTGGATGTTATGAAACAACTACCGATACAAGGTGTTTCTGGAATGTGCACTGAGAAACAGAAATCTTCTTTTCCAGATTTGCAGGCCGCCCAGGAAAGTACAACAAGCTTTTTAACAGATGGAGGCTGGAAGAGGTAAACAATCATGTTTTGTGTTCCTGTGAAATTGCCATGAGTAAAAAGGAAGTGGCTGAAGCCCAGTTTAAAGATTTTATTATTCCGAGTGCAGCAAATATTAAACTCTCATTTATAGCAAAGGATAGGATCCAGGAGATGGGTTTTTCCTTCTGTGTTCTCCAGTGTGCTGAGTGACTCTGCCCAAGGCATAAGAGCTCTTTCTGCCTCTGCCTTAAGGAAAAATCATCAGTAATAGTCCCTTACCTCACAAGCACTGTGACTTCTGCGAGATTGGAATCTCCCGGTACTTGGAATTTTTTGATAGAGGACATAAATATAAAGCCATCAGCTTTTTAATCAACTTGATAAATTTCTGTCAGCACAGAAAAAAGTGGATCTGTTGGAATGGGCCCGGAGGAGGGCCACAAAATTAATCAGAGGGCTGGAGCAGCTCTCCTGTGAAGGCAGGCTGAGTTGGAGACACTCAGCTTGGAGCAGAGAAGGCTCCAAGGAGACATTTTTACTGCCTTCCAGTACTTAAAGGTGCTTGCATGAAAGAAGGGGATGAACTTTTAGTGAGGCCTGTTGAGACAGGGCAAAGATTCATGATTTTAAACTAAGAGAGGCTAGACTTAAACTAGCTGTAAGGAAGAGATTTTTTAAATATAATTTTAAAATTTATTATTATTAGGATGATGAAACACTGGGACAGGTTATCTAGAGAGGTGATGGATGTCTTATCCCTGGAAACATTCAAAGTCAGGTTGGATGGGATTCCTCTAGTTGAAAATGGCCATACTTATTGGAGAAGTTTGGACTAGATCATCTTAAGGGGATCCTTTCCAACCCAAAATAATCTATAATTTTACAGAGTTCTAAAAGAAGAAAAATAGTATTTTCAAAATTTAACTTGAATGTTAGAATTGCAACGTACCAGTATGCTGAAGCTTTTTCTCTTCTCTGAAAAACAGATTTCTTCTATTGAAACTTGGTAGCCACAGAGTAAAATACTATAACTTTTTAGTCAATGAATTGAAAAATAGTTCTGTAATTAACACTTTAATATGGTAGTACATATATATATAAAAGCACACACACACACATAGATCCAGATAACATAGCAGTACCAGAAATTCTGCTAGTAAATCTTTAGACATAGATTATTGCAAAGGAAACATTGCTCCATTTTTTTGAAATGAGTAAGTGCTTATTGGTCTAAGTGAAATGGTCTGTATCATTTATCATATATCTAGCACACATACCTTTAAATGAGGCAATATGATCTAATATCTAACAATATGTCTAAAGGTTGTTCAGCTGCAGTCTGTTAATATTTATTTTATTAACATTTCTTTTAATATTTCTGCAGATGGAGATTAGTGTTTTCCAACACACATACTTAACATTTTTATTTACATTCTGAACAAATAAAAAGTAAAAGAATTCTCTGATTTTAGCTGTTGATCTCTTCCACTTCATTTCAGTGTCATCCTAGTGGCTGCTTGATAGATCTCTGCTTACAAATGGGAGTTATAATGGTTTTAAAACAAATGTGGAACAACTTCATGGAACTAGGCTATCCGTAAGTTCAGATGCTCAAGTTAATTTTAAAACCAGTAAATACGAGTTAGCACGATTCAGTGCTAGGGAGAAGTGGTTTTATATTTGGAGAATGTTTTCACTTGTTGCATGTCAGATACTGTTGCTTTATTCCCAAGGAGAGCTTATTTTCCACTCTGAGATAAAGATTCTCAGGGTATGTTAAGCATCTCAGTTGTTTATTATGATTTCATTTTCCATAATACGGAGATATTCAGCCTCTGAAGTGACTAATGGGCAAAGAGTCTTACACTTCTCTTGAAACTAAGAATATGTTTCCTGTAAAATGTTGATCATCAAATACTGATCAAATTGAAGTCTCAGCCTTGAAAATATGTCAGAAAGGATTTTGCTCACAGCTTGCAATTGCAGTTGTTCTGCACATGAGGGACAATGTACTGTATGTTGCGGAATGAGGATTTTTGAAATTGAGAAACCTACTTGAACTGCCAGGCTTCCTGTCTTCTCAGCCAAGCAGGATGTTAACTTTGTCTAAAATTTATTTTAGAACATGCTTATATTCTGTTACGGAAAGAAATGTTTTGTTTTGACAAAACCATTGTTTGCAACAGAGGCAACAGTTTATCTTTCAAACAAACAAACTGCTCTTTCAGTAACGAGAGAGATCAAGAGCCAAACACTAAATTAGGTTGGGAGAAAAAAAGGCATCCTTTTTATGAAAATACATACAAGAACATTATTTCCCATCTTTAGTCTGTTTTCCATATTATCTAGAAACAAATAGTAGTCTTTAGTTGGTCCATGTGTCAGTACTAGATAATATTTTTCATTTAAATAACAGTTTAATTCATGAGCCTACTGTCTCCTTATTATTTATGACTACTTTGTGAAAAGATCTTTGTACAGCTTTATGAAGAATAGTCTTAAATATTTTCACATACAGTAACAGCTTTTTAAATGCTTTTTCTGGCTTTAAGAAAAGAAATATTCAGTAGAACATCTAGACCTTTAGGTTTGTTCAAAAATATATGTATTGTACTATCCAGTGTATTTTACTATGGCATTCTTATTGAGTTCCACTGACCTGGTTTGTCTTTTACAGGATTGAAATAAAGCATTATTTACTTTTTAGTACACTTGCTATGCATGATTTTTTAAATTTTTTTAAATTTTATTTAGTCATTCACGTAAATCCTACCAGAATAAAAAAAGTGTGTGCAAGCATGTTCCATTCTGAAAAGCTTATTTGTACAATGCCAAACATGCTACATTAAAGACAATTAAAATTATAATGCAGAATTATGAGATCTTTTATAAGTTCTTTGCATTGTATCTAAGAGGATATTGTAAGATTTTCCATAAAATATTTAAGTAATCATCCAGATGCTCTTCAAAATAGGCCTGCTTATTTCAGACCAGTACCAGAACATATTTTAAATCTGTGAGCAGATACAGTCATTAATACTCTCTTTATCTAATTAAGTTTATTACAGAATTGGTGGTCACGACGTAAAATGAAGAGAAGAGGGCAATCAATGGAGAATAAAATTTCTCTACCTCAGTGGGAAAAAGATTGGAATCTGCAGCCTATGAATCTCCATGGTTTAATGGACGAATATCTAGAGATGGGTGAGCAAATCTGGGAGGTGTTGGTTTTCTTCAGAAGGTAGAACTATGTTCCATGTTAAAAGATGTTTTGAATTTCCAATTTCTAACCACAGAAATGCCTGTCTAGTTTTACAGTTTGGCTTTACTACCATCTTTGTTGCTGCCTTCCCCCTGGCACCTCTCCTGGCACTGCTCAACAACATCATAGAAATCAGGTTGGATGCATACAAGTTTGTCACTCAGTGGCGAAGACCCATGCCTGCAAGGGCAACAGATATAGGTGAGAGAGCCCAGTGGCTGCCACCGTCAGCTGCCATCTCTTTGGGTTTTCCTTTTGAGAGCAACCTGAAATATTTAATGTGTCAAGATGGTAACGTAACCAGCAGATTTCAGAGACAGCTTTCCTTTTTGGCAACAAAAGGGCAGTTAGTTGATTTGCAAAGAGGATTCCTCAAGTTTGTTTCCCATTTGCAATAAGGAATCATAATAATTTGAATATTGAAAACGGGCTAAAAGTATTTCAGGCTTTTGATTTGTGGAGGTCTAGGTCTAAAATAAATTAAATTTAGAAATTAAATAAAAGGACTGAATTAACTTGTAATTCAAAATTGAATTAAATAAGAAAACTTTTTCCAGAACCTCCTATTTGGCCTTCATAACAAAAAATTACCATTATGCCTTTGTTACTTGGCTGTATCCTCTCAGCAGGGTGTGCCCTGTTGTAAAATTTTATTTGGGTGGCATGGGTGGTGGCTGCAATGTGGGCTGGGGACATGGCTTCATCTTGACTAGTTTTTCTGTCTCAGCTCATTCTCAACAAGAAAAGAAAACTGTATGATGACTTTATTATCACTAGTATGACTTTATATGACTTCATATGACTATAAAAAACTGACTACTTTGTTGACATTTCTCTTGTTTCTAGGTATTTGGTATGGAATTCTGGAAGGAATTGGAGTTCTGGCTGTCATCACCAATGCCTTTGTTATTGCCATTACTTCTGATTACATTCCTCGTTTTGTCTATGCTTACAAATATGGTCCCTGTACAGATCAAGGGTACAGACAAGAAAAGTAATTAGTATTTTCTTTATATATTCATGTATTTTTGAGTGGAAGCACAATTTACTGCTGTATTTCTATGATAACATATGTCAGATACATTTCTTTTCATCTGTGCAAACCATCCCAGATGTGAAGAGTAAGTCAGCCATTCCCAAGAGTTTGCAAAGTAGCTCTTTATATAAAGTGGAAAATCATCTCTTTCCTCCTGAATGCAAACAAAAAAGTCTGTACATTGCATCAGTTTTCAGATCTTTTCTAGATAGGCTTTTCCTCTTCTCTGCGGTAGGTCTATGCTGTCTTCTCCCGGTACATTCCCAAACACACATATATGCTCCCAAAAATAGTGATTTACTCTTCCTGGGCTGTCACAGGAAAAGAGAGGGCAAAAATAGTGAGGTGGGATAGGATGAAAAGAGACAGTGTCAGAAAAATGTTAGTGCTTGATGCACCCTACCCATTTAGGAGAGAACTATGTAATTCTATTTCTTCTTTTGTCACTAGTGGTTTGAGGTATTACAGCAAACCTGAAGATGCAGATTATAAAAGGATTCCTCATGCATCTGTTCTTATATCTTCTTTGACTTTCAAATATGCTTAAGTTACAAGGCAGATCAAAGAAGATAGGATATCTTTCATGTCTGTGGTTTTCAAGTAACAGCAAAAATTCACTCCTACAGTCATAAATCAATATATTTATATGATTTCTGCAATTAATAGTAATACATTTTTGCCTTTAATATAACTGTTGGTATATATACACTGTTTGTTTTACTCTTGGTGAAAACTCATAAAACCTGTTATTTTTTTGTATATGCTGCATTATTGGTGGCCAATTCTGCAAGGGTCTTAAATTATTCTGCTTTCTGCTTTTCTATCCATCTTTTGAAGTTCAGTAATTTTAGAAAACAGTCAAAAACATTGTAGCAACAATTTTTGTTTTATATCTCCCAGCAGGTAAAAAGCAAAACTTTAAGAATTGCTGAAAATAGACTTTTAAACAGTGCTATAGCTGAAAAAGATGTTAGTCTTTTTTTTTTTTCCCAGTAAACTTTACTTCTCTGCATGAATTTTAGATTTCCTTTTGTCCCGATAAGCAAATAAAGTATTATGTTCACAGTATCTGATAGCAGAAAATGTTTGCATACAGGATGTTTATTGAATAACCACTTTATGAAGAAAGTGCTGCCCATGTGGCTTTTTCTTTCAGATGCTTAAAAGGATATGTCAACAGCAGTTTGTCAGTATTTGATTTGAGTGAACTTGGGATGGGATACACAGGATACTGTCGGTACGTAGCCTTGCTCTCGCTCACTGTAATGCAGGCATGGACATTAAATTAAGCAGTAAATTAAAAGTGCTGAAATTGCTGGCATTTCTTTTTTGCCCATAAAAGCATTGGAGTTCATGTTTGTTCAACGTGGAGGCCTCAGGTGCAAAGAGAGTGTGGTAGGATACACTGCTAACATATTGGAAATCAGTGTTGAAGTTTTTGTAGAACTCTTGCAAGTCATTATCTTTTATGTTTCTATGAATTATTTTATTTAAAGGTTTACCAGCTGCCAAGAAGGGTAAAAATTCTCATTTCAATTTTGTTAAGCTTTCTGAAGTCAAATTAAAATATACAATTAAGGTTTTTGTTACCTCTCTAACCCAGGCTGAAATTAATGACAATTATGCAGATGACTATAAGAAATACAGCACAAAAATGAAATAGGACAAGAGTGCACTCCTGTTTTCTGACTTAGTTTTGCAGTGAGCATTATTTAAAATTAGAATAATATTTCATTTATGCAAACTTTGTCTGGAGACTCTCAAATGCTTATAAGCAAAAGCAAGAATTTAGAATCAACACACTTAACACTCCAGCTTTGTAACAATAAAAGAAACCATTTGCTCTGGTTTTTTTGAAGCAAAAAGTACTGTCTCATAAACAGCTTTATTTAATAGCTTGTGTTCTGGACAGCTCTCCTTTTCAGTTTAACTCCTCTTGAAGTCTATTTTCACTTCAGTTTCTCTCCTTTTAGCCAGGTCTGGGATGAACTAGAGACCACTTGACCATGTCAAAAGTTTTAATTGCTCAAGGGAGCACAGGGTAACTCACTGGGTTTCTCTTTGCTCTGCAGGTACAGAGACTACAGAGCCCCACCGTGGAGTTCGACTCCATATGAATTCACTTTGCAGTTTTGGCATGTCCTGGCAGCACGGCTGGCCTTCATCATAGTGTTTGAGGTTAGTTGTGGAAGGGAGCAATCCCTTTCCACCTTTTCTGAGTTGAGTTATAGTCATCCTATAAGTAAATTGTCATTTTAATCAATTGTTTGTTCATTACAGTCAAGACAGAGGAAAAAAAATTGTCTTCCCTAAACTGTTGACTATCAGCTACTTCAAACAGAATTGACAGAG
Source organism: Passer montanus (assembly GCF_014805655.1). Classification (NCBI taxonomy): domain Eukaryota; kingdom Metazoa; phylum Chordata; class Aves; order Passeriformes; family Passeridae; genus Passer; species Passer montanus. The sequence continues at coordinate 4,241,904 of NW_024370374.1, read as the reverse complement.
CATGCACTTGCTGTAGAACTCCGCTAAAATCATATTTCCTTAACAGTCATCTTATACATCATGTTGGTTCCCTGCCCAATCTTTCCTATTGAAAAAGAAGTGCAAGTTTTGTGTGTATTAGGCACAGTTATTGCAAGGTAGAATATGTGTCAGGAGAATGATAGATGATTCTAGGCTAATGTAAAAATAGAAACATACATCCTAAGATTGAAGTATGTACTGCTACCCAGGACTCTAATTACCTAAATATGTGTCAGGAGAATGATAGATGATTCTAGGCTAATGTAAAAATAGAAACATACATCCTAAGATTGAAGTATGTACTGCATGCTACCCAGGACTCTGATTACCTGTTTTCTTGATAAGCCCTGAACAAAGACTGCTTGTAGGTAGAGTTGGCATTTGTTGATCAAACATAGCATATCCTGTAGTCACATCTTCATTTAAGTCACTAACTCTACCCTTTGTTTTCCTTTTTAGAAAACTTCAGCATTTTTCCATTTCTTTTAGATCACTTATTTGCTCCCATAGGAATGTTTTTATTACCAAAAACCAAAGACTTTCAGTCACAAATTGAATCTCAGTTCCAGTTTTGCCACAGACTTTTAAGCTCTAAAATGTAGTCCTATAAAGGAATACTTTATTAAGGAATACTCACGTTAAGCAATTATTTTTGTTTTTCTTTTCAGCACCTTGTTTTTGGAATAAAGTCTTTCATTGCCTACCTAATTCCAGACATACCCAAAGACTTGTGTGACAGAATGAGAAGAGAGAAATACTTAGTCCAGGAAATGATGTATGAGGCTGAACTGGAACATTTGCAAAGAGAAAGGAAAAAGAATGGAAAACAGTATCACCACGAATGGCCTTAGTCACTACCATGATACAACAAAAACACTGTTTGAAATTGGAGAGTGAAGTTGCAAAATGAAGTCCGTCTGGCATCGGTGTGAGATCTGGTGGTGGTGAATGTGTGTTCTTGCTAGGCAGTACAGTTGCATACTTTGGTGGGCACAGAGAAATACATGTTTCCAGTGATGTCAATGAAAAGCCTTACCTGTAACTGGTCTGTGATGAGCTCCAATGACAACTGGCATTCAGAAATGTGCAGACAGAGTAAAAATCTGGATGCTGTTTTTAAAAAAGGCGATGGATATTCATGCTGTTTATGAAGACACTATCAGCATGATGAAAACAGAAAATTACCTGTGAACCTATAGAGTAGGGGCATGACTAAAACCAACTTATGTGACATCCACTACTTCTACAGCTTCTGATTGCTCAGCTCCATTTGTAATGCCTCTAAAGAAAAGAGCAGTTGTTGCCTTTGTGGCCAAGACTTGATCTTTCAGGCTTACTGTTTTGTCAGGTTTGTCCTAGTCTCTTGTTGAGATTGTGGATGTGGTCCTACCCTAAAAATGGGGTCTGTGGCTGCTAAATATATACTATGCAGTTTAAGATTTGCACATCAGTGTCATTAATTTATCCATTTAATTGAAAACCAAAAGTTTAAATTCAGAAAGAAAACAGCAACATCAGGAGAAGGTAGTTTTCTGTTTGAAAATTACACAGCTGTTGAGTTGTCCTTGCACTTTTGTGTGTGGAAGGCCATCTCCACATGCTTCGAAGATGAAAGAACTGTCATTTTCATGCTATCTGTGTTACTATTCCTCTTGATCTTCCTGGGCAGTTACTCCATGACTTCACAGAGTGTTGACTTGAAATACTCCCACGCAGTGCAAATGACTTTCTGTTCAAAATAATTATATCTTTATAGTATGCAAGCTTCTGCTGATATATATGAGACATACAGTAGAACATTGTGGCTTGCTTGTTCAGGGAAAGAGAAGAAGAACAATTTGTAACAATGTTCTTCCTGTTGTAATAGTAAACGTTGCAGTAATGTACACTTCTTTTATTGGCCTAAATATGTCATAACACTGGAGCTAGATACAGGCAAGTATGTATACAGATTGTATATAAATGCATACACATGGTATTTACTATTATTATTAATATGCCTCCTTACACTTTGGGGAGGATTTTTTTGATAAAATCACTAAAAAAGTAGATGTTCATTGAAGAATCAAATTTCAGTTTTTATGTGTAAACAGCATACTGCAGTGTTGCTTGTGGTTAATAGTCACATTTTGGTGATGAAATCATCTGTTACTAACATTTCATAATACAGGAAAGGCGCTTAATGTTTACACAAATTTGAAGGGATACCTTGCAGGGAAGGAAATGGATAAACAGAGTTACAGTTGTTCTGTTTCTCTTGTTCAGTTTTAAATAATGCTTCTCTGTATTGGATGAGAAAAATCTAAAAAACCAAGAGTCAGCAAAGCACAGTACCTACAAAGTCTACAAGTTTTGACATTATTTTTAGGAATAAAGCTGCAGCAAAATGACTGCTGACAAATAGGGGAAGACCTGAATTTTTGCTATTTACATTATCCTATGCAATTAAAAAGTGTGATTCAAGTTTTCACTTGCATTTTTAGCACAGTAATTTTATTTAACTGAAGTTAATTTCAAGAGTCAAGAGCCCATCAAAGTAGGTAAATAAGATCTGTTTTATCCAGAGAGCCTAACATCAGACTTTTAAGTTCTTCAGTTGTTTCACCACATTCATGAGCTTTCTTGGTTAATTTCAGCTCTGTTACCAGACAAGGCACTTGTAGGAGTATCTATAGTACTGCATGAAAGGAGGAAAGAAAGTTGAAGATCTGGCCCAATCAGGTACCTTACCCATTTGTTCTGTGATAAAGGGTGGATGGAACTCAGCTTGCCATGTTTTCGAAAGGCTGTTTTGTTCCTTCATCTTCTGGGTTGTGCATTAAGTTCCTCAGGAGTCATTATCAGAAAAAAATTACTGCACTCTCTTCAGTGCTAATAGAATCACAAGGTATGATTTAATTTATTGTCTCTGTCTCATTCCATGTACTGTCAAGCACTGTTTGACAGCAGTAACTGTGTGTCACAGTTCTTATTTGTGTGCCACCTTGTGATAATATTTGAATGCCTCAGAAGGTCACAAATGAGCTTTTTTTAATCTTTACTCTAAAAGCAAAATGTCTTGGCTGGCCCAAGTTAGAAAGATACAAGGTGAAATCAGGCAAAAATCAGAAACATTTTATACTTTCTTGTTTCTGCTATTCATATTGGCACATGTCAATACATACCTAGGCAAATTCCAATTGAAATTTAAAAACCACATTAATAAAACCTTTTTGTATTTGAGATTTACGTATATACATATGATGAAATTTTTTTGACACTGGGATATAGGAGTATATGAAAGGCAAGTATGTAGATCTGACATGATGTATTTTATGCACTGGGAAAGCACAAGAATTTTGGAGAAACACGCTGTGTGTCCTTTACTTTTGGAGGACATCAACAGGCCTAGCCACTGTCTAGCCATTTGCTTGAGCTGAGAAACCTTTTTGCTAGACTTTGCTCAGTATGCTGTTTTCATTGATTGCACGTTATTTTCCTAAAGAATAAGGCACACACTGTCCTCAGGAATAATGTATTTTTTGAATGGTGAATGATCTTTTAATATTCTAAATATTGTCTTTTCAAACAAATGACTAGTATGACTAGACTATGCATGCAGGCTGCATTTGTGAAGTTTGACAAAGCTTTAGAACCTCAGTTTGTGCAAAAATGCTTTAGATCATTGCAGATCTAATCTATGAAAAGTTTGCTCTATGCATGCGCCCTTAGAGAGACTGCATGAGCAACTGGATTTTTTATATATGAAGTATTTGTTCAAAATGTGTTAATTATGCTTAACCAAATTCTGCATCTTGATTCAGACAAAAGAAATTTCCATTTCAGAAATGGCACAAAGTGCAGATATGTGATATACACCTCATTTCTTACAACTTCTTATTCTAAATTTGTGCCTAATGTGTGAGATCTGAATTTTGGTGAATAAAAAAAGGAAGATAAAAATTCTGTTTTATTGGCCATCCTAATGAGAGGTTCCCCCAACTTTGTCTCTGCAAAGAGGGAGGCATTAGGAGTATTCACAACTGAGTGCTAAGGCTTGCCTGAATGTTGAGCTCAGGCTCCCACAGCACACTGATTGAGCATCCTTCTTTGGACATTTGGAAACAAGGCAAATGTCACAATGAGTTCAGTAAAGCCTTGGAAACTGTCACCCATGGCATTCTCCTGGAGAAGGTGGCAGCAGGTGCACTCTTAGGTGGGTTAAAGCTGGATATGGCCATGCCCAGAGGGTGGCAGTGAACGCTGTTTATCCAGCTAGCAGCTGGTCAGGAGTGGCTGTCCAAGTGAACCACTTCTTTTGGGGCCAGTTCTGTTTAGTGTCTTTATCAGTGATCTGGACAAGGGGATCAAGGGCATCCTCAGTGAGTTTGCAGACAATCCTGAGCTGGGTGGGACAGTTGCTCTGCAGAGGGACCTGGACCGGCTGGATCCATGGCCCCAGGCTGGTGGAGTGCTCAGTGTGGCCAAGTGCCAGGTCTTGTCCCTGGATCACAAGAGCCCATTGCAGTGCTGCAGGCTGGGGCAGAGTGGAAAAGGGCCTGGGGGTGCTGGAACAGCAGCTGAACATGAGCCAGCTGTGCCCAGGTGGGCACCAAGGCCAGGGGCGTCCTGGCCTGTGTCAGAAACAGTGTGGGCAGCAGGAGCAGGGCACTGGTTGTTCCCCTGCACCTGGCACTGCTGAGGCCATGCATTGAGACCTGTGTCCAGCTCTGGGCCCCTCAGTTCCAGACAGACACTGAGGTGCTGGAGCATGTCCAGAGAAGGGCAGTCAAGCTGGTGAGGCATCTGGAGAGATTAAGTCATAGGAGGAGTGGCTGAAGGAGCCGTGGTTGTTCAGTTCGATGAGGAGGTTCAGAGGAGTCTTACCACTCTCCACGGCTACCTGGAAAGAGACTGCAGCAAGGTGGGAGTCAGCCTCTTCTACCAGGCACCTAGGGACAAGTCAAAGGAACATAACCTCAGGCTGCACACAGTGAGGTTCAGGTTGGGCATCAGGAAGAATTTTTTCATTGAAGGCATTGGAACGGGCTGTCCTGGGAGGTGGTGGGGTCACCATCCTTGGAAGTCTTCAAGAAATGACTTCACATGGCACTTAGTGTGGTGATTTGTCATGGTGATATTTGGTCAAAGATTGGACCTGGTAATTTTGATGATGGTTTCCAACGTTATTGTTTCAATTTTTTCCTAACCCTTTTCATTAAAGGATTTATAGAGAAAATGGTGACAGGGCTAAAATTTCAATAGTGATGATGGATGATAAGTGAGCTTTTGTTTTTTGTTAGGTGTTTCTTTGGAAGTACATATCTTCACTAGTATGAAATACACACCAGCTGTGCCCTTTTCCAACAACAACTTGTCATAAATTGTCTTCTGAGGCACAATTAGGCTCAATTGTGTCCTCATTTGTGGAAAGCTCAGAAGGAAAATATCTAGACAGACTGGTAAATATAGGTTAGTAGATAAATACCTTAATGGAAAAATTAATGCATTTCCAGAAGTTTCTGTCATAAAAAGTTCTACAGAAGGAAAAATACCTTGGGAAACAGCTTCAGGGCAAGTATTAATATGGGGAAAGGCCAGAATTTTGGTGATGTTTTATTCTTAATGTGCCATTAAGATGATCAGTCTAATCATGTGTGTAATGCACATCCTTCTGTGGCTTCCTCCACTGGAGACTCCAACTGGGAATGTTGCCAGAGAGAATTTCTGGAGCCATGGAATCCATTGGAGTTACCTGCCAAGTCCTACATGGCCCTGTGGGACTTAGCAAACTTTTGCATTATGTCACAGTTTTTTGGAGTCAAATTAGCATAGTTAGCCTGTAAATGTCACCAATTTTCATTCAAACTATTATAAACTAGGTTTTTAATATCTACTGGGCAATAGCCTTATCAAAAAAACCTAATTTTATGCAAACAGCTACTTATGAATGTGATAATGTTGATGGAAAATAAAAAAAACCCCACATTTTCTATTTAGTTTCTATTAAGAAAATGGACAGAGAAAAAATTAGTGGTATCAGTAATCACTTATAATGCACTAGTACTTCCAGAAGCATTATATTTTTTTTGGAATCCTCATAAAGTGCTGATGTTGCATGTTTGGGGGCAAAGTTTGAAACAAGTATAAGGGCAGCATTTTGTAATAATTATTTGATGTTAAGACTGATTCTGGTATTCAAATAGAATTCCACTTCTAGGCAGACCTGTTACTTGGTTCCAGTACATATTTTGTCTGACTAACATGCATACAGTGACACTTTTTGGAAGTGTTTAAGTGAATTCTGACCTATATTCCTGTAATAGAAAATATGGTAGCTTAAAAAATTCCCGGAGTCCTTTCATACTCAACCTCGTGCTTGCAAAACACACGTTCTTCTGAGATCAAATTAAGCATTTGGAGGTGAGAATGACCAGAAGGCAGCAAAGGGCTCCTGTTCACTCCAGAAAGTTTTGCTCCAGAATTGCAACAGGTTCTGAAAGATAAGGGTTTGAGGATGAAGCATGGGGACAGGCCTCCCAATCTTTTCTTTTTTCTCTCCTTTGGCTCATTCTTTACTTATCCTCAGTGTTTTATTGCACACTGCCTTCTGGGTGACAGTCCCGTCCGTTTCCAGGGCAATTCTGTAACAGCAGATTTTTTTTTACAGGCTGTTCTTGGATGTCCCTGACTGAGATGCCAAAGCAGAAAATGCACAAATAGCAGTCTGTCTGGTGCTTTTTACAAATCAGTATGCCTTGGTGGAAGGAAGCAGTGTGAGGCAGTATGGGGCACCTCTACCCGTGCTGTTCCTGTCCTTTAAGTCACTTCCTCAAGCACCACAGTATTTTCTCCTAACGTCCCTTCCTACACATGCACATACATCCTAAATTCCCTGCACAGTTGTATAATTCTAAATTTTCTACGATGGATTCGTTTTGACAATTTTTATCTGATAGTGCCATTGCAAACACATTTACTAGAAATTTGGATTGTCACAAGCTTGGCATAACCATAATAGCACAATGTTACCACAACAGCACAAAGTTCTAATGGCACAACAAGGCACAGTAGGGAAATCACTGCACTGTTCCATGGTGTACAGGAACTTTTTAAATCCAGGACTGGGATGTGGTCTTGAAATGTAATGGTGTATTCCCTGCTCACTGCACTCAAAATGACCGTGTGTGGGTTTTGTTGGCTCATTCTGTCTTCTTGATACAACCTCTGTAGTGCTAGCTGCTCTCTGGAGTTTGCATTCTTACTGACTTGAGCTACTTGTAAGGATGCAACAGGGTGAGAAATTAGGATTAAACCCAAAGGAGTCTAAAGCTAAGGAGATTTTAACCACTGAGAACATGATGATTTTTCTGTTAATAATGAAAAAAAATCAGATCACATTTTATTTAAATTCTATTCTATTTAAATGACTTGGAGTTGCGTATTGAAAAATCTTCCAAACCGTTGACTCTAATTTTTACCTAGAGTAGTATCACTGAAATTTCAGTTATTTGAAATAATCTCATGTAAAATCTAACTGAATAAAATAGTTCAGTCCTTTTTTTACTCTGATAGTCCTGGCTAACTTGCAATATCATGAGCATAAGAGATTTCTTAAAATGTGTATATATTTGAAATTTATGTAATGTTTAAATACAACTTGGTTTCTAAGTAAGCAGCAAGAACAAAATTTCAGCTATTTTTTCTACTCATAAATCTACACTTTGTAAGTAATATTTAAAACAAGTTTACAGTATCAGAGAGCGTTTTTGGAGAAATCTACTTTTCTGTGCAAAAGCTGTAAAAAAGTTCCTCCAGCATGTCAGCTTTCGGTTTATTTTGTGTTTTAAGATTGCTTTTACAAGCAGCTATGTACCCCAGAAGTAAAAGAATTCACTGAGGAAAACATTGTAAATCTGATTCAGTGTTGTAAGACACTTTTGGCATAAATTTGTCTTTGGAATGCTGTTTACTTTATCAAGGTTTACATATAAAATGCAACTACTTGCTGTATCATGCACATTTGATTATTACTTTTTTTTTTCCAGTAATAAACTTGGATATCTTTGAAAAAGGCTGTGAGCTGTATTATTCCAACTATTCAAAGATAATTAAAAGCAATTGTGTACTTGAAAAGTGAGTGCTCATGAGCATTCAAACCATAGTCTTGTAAGAAAGTAATTTCAGGGTCATACTTGGCTCAGGCATTTATAACAATTAAATATTCAATTATTTTGGCCTCAAGGCACGGCTAGACTGAGTTTTAAAATTCGGTCTAGCTGTATAAATAACTATAAAAATATTTTGTTTTTATATAAATATAAAACTAAATAAATTCGTAAGTCCTTTATGTTGTACTGCTTTTACTAGTGACTAACAATTTCTTAATCTCTTGTAGGATTTATCTGTGCCTAGTTTAATAATCTCAGTTTTTCAACCAAAGTGGACAGGCTAGACCTGCCTCTGGAAGAATCAATGGCTCAGGAAGTGGAGAGTAAATTTTTTTTGTATTTGTTTAGGGATTGGTTAATTATAAGGTATTAAGTTAGTTTTTTAATATTTAATTTTATAAATTCAGATATTTTAGGATTTTTAGATGTGTATATTATGGTTTTGTCAAAAGAGTTTTATGATATTAATAATTTTTATAGTCTAAATGTTAATATAAAATTTAAGATTTGTAGGCTGAATAGGGAATGTTTGGTATGAATTGTAGTTTTTTTGTGTGGTTTATGTTTGTGTGTTTGGTTTTTTTGTTTGGGAATTATTGGAGTGAATTTGAGTGTGATAGGATTTTATGGTTTTTGTGGGGATTTATTTGGGTTTTGTATTTGTGGAAATATAACTATAATTTTTGTTTTAAGTTATTTGTGGAAATGGTGTTTTAATTTTTGTTTTAGAATTTTTCATTAACATTGGGTGATTTTTAAAAAATTTCATTTCTGTGTTATTTAAGAAGTGTCTAAAAATTGGAGGATTAGGTTTTGTAAATGAGTTATGTAAAAAATTAAGGATGTATAAAGTTTTGTTTAATTTTATTTCAGGTGTTGTTTGGGTTATTTTTGCTTGTTGATTTAAAATGCATTTTAGAATGTGGTGTGTTTTTTTAATAATTGGTTTGTGAAGGATTGAGGAAAAAGTGTGGTGAATATTTAAATTTATTAAAAATGTGGTTACTTTTTGAGTTGTGTGTGGGGTTATTGTTTTCATTTTTTGGGGTATATTTAATGAAGGAAAAGTTTGCAGAAAGTGTTGGTGAATATGGTTGTTTTTTTGTGTGTAGAAGTAAAAATTGTATTCAAAAAAGTATTACTAGATATATTAATATTTTTAATTTCATAAAAGATTGGTATTTGTTAATATTTGTTTTAGTTGTAAAGTTTATAATTTTTGAGGGTTAACAGTTTTTGTAGAAGTAGGAAGTTGTACAAGTTGATAGTTAAGGTAAGTAGTAATAATGGGGGTTTTTTTGGTTTTTGGAAAAGTGAAATATTTGTGTGTTTGTGTATTTTGATGAAAAAAGGTATGATGTAGTTTTGTTTGTTTGAAAATGTTTGGTAAAGTGTTTGAAATAATGATTGTTTATTTGTTTTTGTAATATTTTTGTTATGAATTTGGGAAGTGAAGAATGTTTTGATATGAGAAGTAAAATATAGGTTAGTTCTGTGTTGCAAAATTGTATAAACATATGAAAGCTAATGATATAAGGTATTATTAATATTTTTTGAATTATTTTAATTTTTTAAATAATACTAGTAATATAATTTGAATTTGTTATTAAATTGAAAGGTTGTGGAAAGGACTGAAAAGTTTTACAATTTTCCAAGAGTTGAAGAGTTTACAATTTTGATAATTGTAAAAACTGGTTTTGGAGACCTGTAAGGAAGAAAAATCTATTTTATTATTAATAAAGGAAATTTTTTAGAATAGTTTTATTCAAATATGAGATTATAAAGTTTTGAGGGTTTTTTTTTAAATGTTGTGAGGATAAAGGGTTTTTGTGGAGTATAATGATGTGATTTTGAAGAGTTTTAGTCATTTTTCAAGGGTTTTTTGAGTTTTAAATGTTGCCTCATCTCGAAGTAAAAAGAAAGCTAAATCTGCCTGTGGAGGAAATGAGAAGATAACTAAACAACGCTGTCATGAATATTTAAATGGAATGGGAATTTCTCTAAGTTCGAGTTTTGCTAGGACTTCTCCTTAAATCTTGCTGGAAGGATGAATAATGAACTGCTGGTTTTGGCCATCGTACGTTGTCGTGTATGATCCATGTGTTGGAATTAGTGTCATGCTGAGGCTGGCTCTTACAAACACAGAAAACACCTGAGCTCAGTGAGCAGCTTTAGCTGTAACAAAATCAGTCCTGAAACAGTTGAAGAAAAGTCCTTCAGGATATTTCTTCAATAGCATTTGAGAGAATGCCATTCTAGCCAACTGAACTCACTTTTTTTCTGGCATGAAATGGATAAATGAAGATTCTCTTGTGGCAAATGGCTTGAGAAGATGCTAAGCCTGTGGTGCATCCAGTGCTGCCAAGCTGTGAAACGATGCTGCTGTAAGTGTAAGCTTTATGTTTCTTAGGAAATGTTCAGGGAAGACCTGGTTGTCTTCAGAGTTCCAGATGTTGAATCAGATACCCTCCAACTATGACTAGAGAGAATTTTATCATCCTCCATCTGACTATATGGCTTCATACTGGTGTTTTGAACCACTTCCACTCAGGAATTACTTTACATCCTTATGAACGGTAGTCAGACTTCCCTAACACAACCTAATCAGTAAGTTGTGTGCCCATGAGATAGAAATGGTACAATAGTATTTACTGAGTTTCCATCTTCACCTTGCTAGCAATCCCAAGTGTGGAAGCAGGAAGGAAAAACATGCCACATGAGACAGCAAGCAGCTGTCTTACAGCCAGGCTCAGCTGTAAGCTTTAATGAGATTATAAAAGCAGTGTAAAAGGGATTAACACAAATATTGACTTGGTTCTCAGTTTCTTGACAAACTGTTCCATGCAAGCAAGGGAGTGTCATTTGCAGACTGCTATTTCTCTTCTCTAGTTAAAATCCTGGGAGTACTTCCAGTGGTAGAGCATGAACCCAGACAGGGGAAGTAACTTCAAGGGACCAGATTGACATACATCTGCATCATAAAGGTGGTCATTGATAAAGCAAAAGCAACAGAAGGGCTCTTCAGAGAAATACAAGCTAAATGTATCAGGTGGGTCCTTGAGTTGGCTTTGCTATTTTCATTCAGCTTCACTCACTTGTGAATTTTGTTCTAAAACAAATGTTTATTGAAAAACTATATCCAGAAGTTAATCAAGGTGAGAGGTGATCTGTTGGCTTTTATTTTCAACCAGCAAATTTTCAAAGAAATATGTTTCACTGAAAGAGAGCGCTGAGTGTGCTCTGCTTTCAAGACAGTGTACCAGACAGATTATTTTGCCTAATTGTGTCTTTTTTTTTCAAAATTCAGCATGAGTTATCAGTTAGGAGGCATGATCACCATTCAATGTTGGTTTTTTTTCTTTATTGCATCATTTTGAGGTGAAAACTAACACAGATGAAGAAGTATCCTGAATTCAAAGTAAAATTTGTTACTCTGTCCTATGGCTTTTACAATGAGAAGCTATAAAGAAAACTTGAATTCCCCAGAGGGAGCAAACACAGTTATCTCAGTGACTGAAAGACCAATCTGGTTTGTATGGGGTTCCTGTGAGGAGATTTTTTGTGGTACTTGGGTGTAGGCTCAGCCTGGCCTCTCTTCTCTCCCTCCATCAGAGGGCAGCTCGCAGACTCACCTTAGTGAGATATCTCACAAACTTCTCTGAAGTCTTAATTGATCTCAAGTTCACTCTTTCACACTCCCTTCAATGACTAGTTGCTGAATAGAGCATGTGATGCAGTTGTATTGTAGCTCTGTCTGAGTGGGAGCTTCCACAACAACATTGATAAAACATTTCTTCTGAAATATCAGTTCTTCCAAAACCCAATTGTCCCATCATTTCCCAGGTCTGCCAAGAGATTTGTGAACAAAAATCTGGCCTTTATTGCTATAGAGAGCAACTGCTCCCTCTTGGTCACCTATAAGCTGGTAAGCGCAGTAAAAGAAGTTATTAATTTCTGAAGCTGAAGAACTAAAGTTTGATTAAACGTCCCTTGTCCCTCAGCTTCTAGAGGCGAGATTCTCTGCTTATATTTGTATATGAATTTTCCTCAGAATTGTAACCACGGATCTGGTGGTTATTTTCTTTGTTGGTATTATTCTTGAAGGTGTTATCTGTTCTGGATTTATTTGCAGCAGCTTCAGGCAGTTTTTTCCCAAAGTCCATCTGAAAAAAAAAAAGAAAATACCTTTGTAGTTTGAAGCCTGTATTCACTGCTTTTTTCCTTTGATTAAAGAAAAATTATGAAAACAGTGAAAGAAGAAAAAAAGTGTTCATTCTGTATGCCTTTTTAATGAGCTACAAAGCCTGGGGGCGTCTGGAGAATAGCTGGCCCTGTTGCTGAGGAGGAGGAGGTGGGAAGGAGCAGCTCAGATGCTGGTGACTGCAGCACTGCCTGGTTGTTGCTCTGGTGTTGCACTGGAGGGCAGAAGCCTCAGGGGTTGTGGTGGTGGGGATGACAGCAGCAAGAGAGCTTTGAGAGTGTGAGTTCTAAAGTCCTTTTCTCTGAGCTTGGTGCAAGGCAATAGCTTGGTGAACTGTCTGGGGTGTCAAGTGCAGTTTTGTCCCAGCAGGGAGGGGGAGATCAGACCCTGTTTTGATGCCTCAGGTTTCAGCTTTTATGTTTTTCAGATTCTGTGCTGCTTTAGTGTGTACTTCTGAGGTTCATATTACGTGTTGGTAAGCTCTCTTCACAGAATAGGGAGACAAAACAATTCCTGCTCCAGCTGGGCACCAAGGACAAATGATCCAAATCTCAGCCCCAAGAGCACAAACCCTGTGGGCTGGAAAGAGAAAAACAAGCAGGATGGGACTGCAGGGGCTAAAGCTGGAATTGGACAATTAACTCCAATAAATGGAACAGAACTGATCCCAGGGAGAGACCCCGTAAGCGCTTGTGCATTTTGGGACCATTTGGGTTCATCTTGGGTGCAGCCCTGGCTGGGCTTTTGTGCTGCCCAAGGTGTGTCCATTGAGGCCTTTTAATAAATCCCTGCTTTATTTTTTATCTTTGTCCAGCCTCTGCTCTAGGTCAGCTTCCCAAGGCATTGGTTCTGTGAGCTCCTGGTTTTCCTGAGGTTTGTTTTTTGAGGGCCTGAGTCCCCATATTTGATGAAAATGGGAACAACAGGTAACTTACTCCTGACCAGGGTTTGGCTGATACCGTTTCTAGTCTGTGCTGCTTATGCAGCATCCCTTGCAGAGATTCAAGAGCAGCTGTTGAAGGCTGGTTATTTCTGTGCTCAGCCCGTGCCCTCACATGGGCACACGGCCGTGTTCCCACGGCTCCTGGGTCTCAGCAGGGCCGAGCTGATGGGGTCAGCACTCACCTCTGGGCTGTCGTGTCGCACACCGCACCAGAGGAGTATTTTGAGTCTTTTGGACCAAAAGCAAAACAGGTTGCAAACTGGCTTAATTAGCACTGGTGGGATGTCTTCTCCTTTACTAGGTCCTGCAAAAAGAAAATAGTACTGAGTCTACGGATAGCTGGGTATGAGCCTTGGGAGCCTCAGACCATGAGATGGGGGAGCAGGATCAGAGCCCACTGCCCTCTTCTGAGTCTGTCTCAAGTCATCTACTGGACTTTTTAAAAGCATTTTAACAGCCAGGTCAGTTGATGCAAAGGTATGATTGTTTATATATGTGTGTGTATATAGATGTCTGTGTATGTTTAGAACACCAACCTGTTATAAAGCTTATCAACAGCCCTGTGATGGCACAGCCCACACAGCCAATGGCACTGAAGTACAGGTAGGACAGGGAGTACCAGGTGTCTGCCAGCAGAGGCCTGTGGAGAGGTGATAGAAGCAGCCAGTGATGAGCATCAGCTGCATTGAAGTTGTTGCCTGACTGGACCAGCACAGTGCAGCTCAAGCTGCAGCTGGTGTGTCATCTGGCACCAGTCTGCACTCCCAGCCTGCCCTGTCAGTACTGCCTGCACCCCAGCTGCAGGCTGGGGGGGCACACTTGGCAAAACATAGGCTTAAGTGGTAACAATAGGAAAAATACCTCTCTGGAGCCAGCGTGGGAGCTGCTGTTAGCAGTGCCTCCGTGCTGTTAGCCAGGGTGCAGTTGAGGGTAGACAGCTGCAGAGGCATGGACTTTGTTGGTGGTGCAGGGTAAATGAAAGAGCCAGTACCAGCCCAAAAAGCCAAGCTGATCCCAACTAAGAGGCCTCCGAGAGCACCCTTGGCAAGTATAGAAAGATACTGTTAAAGATGATACATGCAAAGTGCTTTTCTGTGAATGTGAATTAGCCAGGAGTAGCTAATGATGGGTTACGGTGTAAATAAATTCTGTTCTCTCTCAACTAAGGTATAAAACATGGTGGTTTAGTGGTCTCTGTTTGTAAAAGTTGAAGCAGAAGTGTGCTTAAAGCTGTGATACAGATTTTAGTTCTACTTTTGCCAACCTTGATGGGAATCCCAATGGGGCAATATGGAATGAGCTTTTTTGAATAAAAGAAGGAAGGCAAAGCTTTTGAAATCACTCCGGGAATCCCAAGGCTGGTGCAAGTATTGAATAATATTTTCTTCTTAATGAAACTCAGGGAAAAAAAAATTTAACAAGCCTTCATGTGAATCTAATCACCAGGTATTCCACAGCTGGGTAGACTTAAATTCAGCAGGATAAATTTAGGCAGGAAAAAGGTATAAATAGATCTTGGATCCTAAGGTGCTAAATCTGAAAAGCAGCTCAAGGACCCAAACAATTTTCAGAATTGAGTTTTAACCAAAAAACACCAAGAGATTTTCTTTTAGAACAGGATTTTTGTTTGCTTACCTTCCAGTTAGCACAGGGAAACACAATTCCCAGAGTAAATAATCCCAGCATGGGTCCCCCACACATCCCATGGATGGAGAGGGAAGCCTGTGGGTGCAGAGAAGAAAGAGGAGTTCAGGGCAGCAGCTGAGGGGAAGCATGGCCAGTTCTGATTTTGATTTGTAATATTCACTGGGAAAATGGTGAGGGAGAAGGGATAGGTAGTGATTTCAGGGCACAGTTAGAGAGAATCATGTTCAGCATTGTTTCCTAGCAGTGAGTCGATAATGAAGGAGTTAGGGGATTTTTTTTCTCCCCTACTTATTCTTAGTAAAATGTCCACAGAAATGGTTTGGCTAATCTAGCAGCCACCAGAGCTGGCAGCATTATTTGCTCAGCTCGTTGCATTTTTTGTTCATTCCTATTCTGTTAATTGCGTTTCTGAAGCAAGAAATACCTGCACGACTCCTCCCAGCAGGGATGCTGCTGCAGCCATGGAAGTGCACAGGACACCGTACAGAACACCTGGAAAAGGCAAGGCAGGGAGGTTCTCAGTGCTGGGTAATGGTGGGGATGGCTTCTAGCTCAGTAGTGTCTGAGGTGACCTGCCAGCAGAGAGGAATTGGCACGTCTTATTGGGTGTTTAGAGTAGACCATTACACACCCAGCAGTGTCTTGTATGAAGTCTTGTTGGCTGTTTGGTGGATTGATATTTCTTACAGAGTAGAACAATAGCAATAAAATTAATTTAGAAGTTATGCCTCATACAGAAATGTTTCTGTTGCCT
This sequence comes from Passer montanus, assembly GCF_014805655.1. Taxonomy (NCBI): domain Eukaryota; kingdom Metazoa; phylum Chordata; class Aves; order Passeriformes; family Passeridae; genus Passer; species Passer montanus. The sequence goes on along the minus strand of NW_024370374.1, from coordinate 4,226,188 downwards.
TTAAGTATCACTTTTAAAATCTGATAAATGAATTGAGAAATGATAAAACAGTATAGCTTTCTTCCCTTGACACCAGTTTTAACTTCATGGTAGGTGAAACTCTGTATGCAGCAGCCTTGAGTAAAGCCAGCCAAAACTTCTGTGTTAGCGCACCTTGGTTTCGGACATAAAAATTATCTTTCTAGGTTCAGAGTGAAAAAAACTAAGTAGTAAGTGGAAAAACAAGAAGGGAGAAGAAGCAGCTACAAAGATAGAAAATAGATGGTTTTGGTGCTTTTATTATATTTTTGAATTTTAATAGAATTCTTATAGTATTATTATGGTATTCATAAAAGGGTTATGATCTTACTGCAATAATTGTAGCAAATATCCTAAAAGTTAAAATAATGTTGGATGCTTGATATGTGGATGATATTTTGTGGAGTTTAATTTTTTGTTTTCATACTTTTTTCTCTGAAAATCTGAATAAACTGCTTATGCAATACTCTAAGTTTGACTAGAAATTATCTACTGTACTACTCTAAATAAATTACTACTATAGAGTAATATGGTAATAACTACATTAACATTCTTTTTGTGTTATGAAGAGTATTTTCCAATACTTTCAGTAGACCACACTTTTCCAAGGATTTTGAATGGTAGCTGTTCATGCTAGTCTCTATTTGTGTCTCTGCCATATGGTGCTGATGATGCTACCGAGGCTGATGTTCACCTGGAGGGTTTATAAAGTGCTACATTCTTGTTTCTGGGGGAGTCTCTCTGTGCAGTGCCCTTTGCTGCTAGAGAAATGGGTCTCATCTGGAGTACCCACACAAGCCTTTGCTGATCCATGTGCTCATCTTCTCGGATACGTTTGGGAAGCCTTTTTTGACCAAGTCTTCAAAGGTAACAGTTGCTAAAGCATTGATGCTGGCAGCTACTGTGCTGTAGGAAGGGAGAAGAATGGTAAGTAAATAGGAAGCAATATAATCTGGAATCAAGTTGTATTTCTATAGAAATTCTTCCTCTTTTTCAGCTCTAATGGTCTCCAGGAACTATATGATTCATAGCATTTTTCATATGTGCTACTTTAACTGGGGAGGTTTTTGCTGCTTCTGCAATTGCTGGGGGTTCTGCTTTGTGCTGGCATGGAACAAGATAAGAACACATCCTAACTGACCCTTCCTTTTACAAGTTTGCAAAGACCTTAAGTATAGACATGTTCCAAAATTAAAACCTTACTCCCTCACAAATTGAAGAATGTGCAGCTGCCACCCTGGTCCTCCATGAATGGCCCAACTCTTTTAGCTGGGTGAGTGAGCCTGTCTTTGGTGAATACAGTTCAGATAGACGTACTGAAAATGTTTATACCTCTGACTATGATATTGTGGTAGTTACCTGAAGTAACGACAGTTTCACCATAAGCAGCTCCCAAGAGTATTTTGGGAAGTTAAACTCAGTTTTTCTACACTTTCTTTGTATTGGTAACATTATTCTAAAATGTATTTGGGATAAAAAGATACTGGACATGTGGAGTTAGACTTTATCATAAACATAATAATAGAATTATTTAGGTTGCATAAGACCCCTAAGGTCACAGAGTCCAATTGTTTACCCACCACTAAACTAAGTCCCTAAGTGCCACATCCACATGCCTTTCAAATATCTCCAGGGAGGTAACATAATTCAACAAAGAACTATTGCTACTTCCTAGAATGTTCTAAGAGAAACAGCTGGGCTTTTTGTAGGGTTTCATATTTTGACCTCATTCTGGATCCTGAAGAAATTATCGTAAACAGCTAAAATGTAAATTCAGATTCACAAACCTTAGTGTTCCACTAAATGCACAGGCAACAAACAGTCCTGGGACTCCTGGCATCGAAGCAAAAATGTCCATAACAAAGTACGGCATGAGCTGGGATGGAAGGAGCACAAGAGCAACACAAGAAATTAATTAAGGTGATGGAAGCAAAGCATTTTATATTTATTAGCATGGTGCTAAATTCTGGTGTTGTTCTGAATAACATGGTTTCAGATTTTGAGCAAAGGGGGGATGTCTTTTGGCAAAAGTACTCAATTGAATTAATACTTCAGGAATGCCAGAATAGATGATATTGTAGCCCTGATCTAGCACCCACCTTAGTCCCTGAGTGCTGAAAGGACATAGAGCATTGCACAAAATTAGATTGTCCTGATATGTGCTGTATCTGAGCCCAAAGCAGCTCCTAATTATTGTAATGGACATCTGTACCTGATCAGGAGCAGAAATGAAAGCAGCAGTCCAAGGGTCACAGCTCTTGTAATGAGAGTACATCACCAATCCACAAAATACTGCACACACTAGGACCGTCCAAAGTCCCAATAAATTCAGGTAAAGTGCCCTAGGGCAAAAGAGGGAAACAGTTTAATGGAAGATAAATTAAAAACTGTTACAAGATATTTATTCTGAACTTTTTTTGGGCGATCTCTTAATCCCAACTGGTTATATAATTCAATCTGGCTGTATAATTCAAAGAAAGATTTAAAAAATTTAAAAAAGGAAAAGTACACCATCCCTATGCAATCAGGCAAGGATAACATTTCCAAGCCAACTCCATAGAACTGGGAGAGTCAACTAACCTCAGCACAGAATGGGCTGCACTGAGAGCTGGGTCTGTCATTCCTGTCCCTTGTAAGAACAGATTTTTGCCTGCTCCCTTTACAGCACGCAGAATATTGTCGTCACTGTTACCATGTAAAGTAACAGTCTTGGTGGTTTTTCACTGTTCCATGAAACGGATGTGGGTGACAGCGTCTGCTGGGAAGGTTGTGTGGCTGTGGGTCAGCAATCCTGCAGGTTCCGAGAGCTGCCAGGATTTGAAGAGCTCATATCATGTCTGGACATCACCTTGCACAAGATCTATTGCTAAGGCCAGTTCAGAGTGTGCTACCAGGAAGCAAAGGTTAACCCAACTTGTTACTAGTGATCTTCTCGCTGGTGTGACTTCTAAATGCTTTTCAAACACTGAATTTTCTACAGGATGAATGCACATAAACAGTCATGACTGTCAGAGAAATTAATGGGTTTACAGACAGCAAAAAAGATCTTTATATTGTGAAGATTCACTTTGTTCTTCTTTGATTCTGATTATTCTCACACTGCAGAATTTTAAGAAATTATTAAGATTTATTTTTATTTAGGTAATACCTTGTATTGTAGTGCTCCACCAAATCAATAACAACTTTTAATCCTGTATAACATAAACAGAGTTCCAATAGATATGTTTTTACAATGAGGTTGTAGATAGCACAACTTCAGTGTTGGCATCCTTGCCATACTCTCCTTCTGAGGGTTAGTTTGTCAGCCTGATCATAAACTGATAAGCTGCAAGAGATAGATTTCTCTTTTTCCTCTGCATATACTTAAGTAATTTTGAGCCAGAGGTACTAAGACTGTCAGAGTAAAATTAGCTTACTACCACCTAATGGCATCCCAATATTTATTTATCATATAAATACATGTTGTTTGTCAGTATAGATTACAAACTTAGTGTAATTCTTGATTGATTGCAGGAATAGGTTAATGACAGGTACTTACAGTTTAGCATGCCTTTCTGATTTGCAGGAAATGCATCTCTGTATTGTGGACTGATTGACTCCATAGAGCCCTAGCCAGGTAAATGTTCCCCCAATAACTATTGTCCAGAAGGTATGTCGTCTCAAAGGATCAACATCGAAGCTGGAAGAAAGAAAGAAGAGAAAGAAAGAAAGAAGCAATTAATTTTTTTATTTAAACACATTCTTTTCATCAAGAGGTAGGTGATTTTTTCAGAACTATCTGGTATGTCCTACCATCTGAATCAAAAATTCTGCATTGGTAATACTGTTTTCAGAACAGACGACATCTGATGTGTTCAGGGCTGGAAGTGTTTTACTTTTATATTGGAGCACATTGTTTTTGAGTCAGGATAAACAAATATTGTTCAGAGCTAGTCAGAGAATCACTTAATTTAGATTAGCCAAATTTATAAGGGTGCTTATGCTCAAACATCCGACCTGTGTCATAGTGTAGCAGACCTACAAGCCGTTCTGCCTGGGACTCCATCTTCTGTAAGGAACAAGGTTGCTTACCAAACTCTAAAAAAATCCAGCAAACTTTTGGTAATTATTAATAATTATTAATAATTTTATTTTACTTAATTATTAATCATAAATAATAATTATAATAGAACTTCCTTCATGAGAAATTGCTTCAGCTGCTGTGTTATCTTTGGTACAACAAAATTCTACTACTCTGCAAATCTAACTCACACAAGTATATCTTTCTGTGTCAAATGTGTAATCTTTGTAGTTCTCCTTGGCTTGGCTGGGACAGCAGATAACATTTGACCTTGCTGCTGGATTCTGTCACTGACTTGCCTTGATTAACCAAAAAATGCCCCAAACAGCCAAAGGAAGATCAGATTTCTATCCCAGTGCACTGGTGCACTATTGCCTGCTGCTGTGGTGAGCGCAAGTAAAACATAGTGTTTGTTTTAGGAATAGAAAATGAAAGATATATACAATTAGCCACTAAGATTAGCTCAGTTGACTAGAACATGGTGCTAATGGCATCAAGGTTTCATGTTTGATTGTGATTCCTCTATGGGCCATTTACTTAAGAGTTGGACTTGTTGATCCTTGTGGATCTCTCCCAACTAAGAATATTCTGTGTATGAAATTGGAGGCAATAACTGTGCTGCATTTGTAGCTGCACAAGGAAAAATGGCAAATCTCCCCTTCAGTTCAATCAAAGCAGACCTTTGATTTCTTGACGGAGTTAAGCTTTCTGCATTTGTAGCTGCACAAGGAAAAATGGCAAATCTCCCCTTCAGTTCAGCATACCTTTGATTTCTTGAAGGAGTTAAGCTTTTCTAAAGGTCAAATGCATTGCCAATAGCTGAATAGATGAGGAATGGACTTCTCGGAGTCACCAGGGTTGTTTAATAACAAGTCTGTGTATTTTTGGCTTACTGAAGGTATGATTTCTAAACACTAAATATACAGACAGGAATGGTTTGCGTTATTTGTTTCTTACTCAAATATGTTTAGCCGAGATCCTTCATGGGCATCTTCCCAGACTTTGGTTGCTCCACCATTCAGGCCAGTTCCTCGAATCAAAACCGCCACGAAGCCAGCCACCATTACAACCATTTGAAATGCATCTGTCCAGACAACAGCTTTTAATCCTCCCTGGAACAAAGAGAAACTGTACACCCCCAATCTTCTTTCCTGTTGCTCAAGTATGAAAAATGTAGCAAGACTCCTTATTTTGACAGCTCCTGAGCTGTATGTACAGCACCCAGGAAATCAGGGCTCTGTCTTCTCCCACAAAGTGCGTATTTTTGCAGGTCGGAAAATTTCACAGCCTAAATAGTTTGTCCACGGGCACAGAAGAATATTTGACTTTCAGTGAAAAGCTTTTTTTTTCTGCCTCCTTTATTTGAAGAACATGTCATGGTGTGGAACAAATGCTTAGGGAATTTTGGCCAGTTCCTACATCCCATAGATCTCCATACGTTCTCAGAACCCACAGTTAGTCCAACACAGAAAAATAGCTCCGGAAAATTTGCCATTCAGCTTCTTCCATAGCTTTCACATTTGATCAAATCAGTACTGGAGCACATAATAAGTGTTTTCAACAGGAGTGGAGTGGTATATTGAAAAAAAATCATTAGTGGCAATGAGAATGGCAATTAGTTTGTGTCCTGAGCCACAGGGCTCTGCTGCTTCACTGCAAATATCTATACAATATATCTGGTTTGGAATTTGGAGTCTCATGTTGCTTCCACTCAAAATTAAAGCTCTCTGACCTGTTGATTATCCTTCCTAGGTTTTAGCGCTTTGTTCTTAAGCACAATTTTCATTGCAGTGTTTTTCAGCCTATAATTTGTAAAAGATAAGAATCATCTTTTCAAAAGAAGACAGGGGAAGCTTATTGCCTCCTTATCTGCACTGTCTCAAGATGTCTGGTTTAAACGTGGAGACATACAGCAGGGGATTAGAGAGGATTTTTTTTCCTCCAAATAGACTTCCTTGTAACACAAAATGTGGAAGAAATTTATCTCTGTGTTCTCCACAGGAGCCATCCTTCTCTGATAGTGTGTCATGTTTAAAGGATGGTCGAATTAACTGTCTGTGTTCCATCTGTTCAGTTCTGTCTGTTACATACCAGAGTGCAATAGAAAGTGCAGACAATTCCTGTTGCAGCTACAGAGCCCCAGAGATCAAATCCAGTGACTGCGAAACCAAAGAAAACAAAATTACTAGTGAAGTGGGTGTGAGTCATCTGGAAGGTAGCAGAAGAGCTGTAATCCTTTAGCTTTAAAAGGATAGGAGTAATTACTAATTTTCATCTTTTGTGTCTGTTAGGAGCTTTCCTGGATTGTTCAAGTTTTGTAGAACTTCTGGATACTGTTTTGCATTGTTGTTTTCTTTCAAATTGAAATTAACTTTCAAGCAAAAGTAAGAATACTTGCATAAAGCAAAAATGTCATTCTGATGGGACAGAGCTTTATAAGCAATGCTTCACTTCTGTTCTTAGTCCAGAACTTTGTTTTGAGAAACCAAGTTTTTCAGAGACTCACAAAAATCCTAAGATGAAAAAACCCTCAACCTCTAAGTAAATTCCATTACCTGCATCTAAGAATGCTTTAATGCTAAAATGGGCTTCATGGAAACAAATTTCTGTGTTCATTTTGCTTCGTAAAGTTTCTTTACACAAAATGCACAAATTTTGTTCTGGCTGGTACTGAAATCTCTCCCACCAATCATAGTCTGTGAGGGCAGAAGCTATTTGTAAAGGTTCTCTTATTAGCAAAGTTAGTATGGTGTAATAATGAATGAGAACTTTCATGTGGAATTCAGCTGCATGACAGAGGAAGAAAATTGGGCGCTGTGTGAATGGTGGGATCACTCTGAATGCAGCTCAGATAACGAACAAAGAAAAGAGCCTCACAATCCCTTCCCAGTCAGTTGTGGTAAAATCAGGATTTGGGCCATAATGATTCTTGTGCCCTATGACAGCAAAATTACAGATCTCATCTATAGTGATGGATGCTTTATGCCTAGTTTGCAAATATTAGTTGAAGTTTGGGGGCAGACAGCAGAACAGCATAAGTCTCTGGCTGCAGGGAAAAGAGTTATTCCCATGGAAACCTGAATACAAGAGACAGGGACGGGGGAATCAAAGTACATAGTATGGTCTTGGATCATCAGCTTGTACTGTGGACTTTGTCAGGATGTTGGGAAATTGTTTGCTTTGAGTCTCTTCAGGTGGTACTGAGTGGGAAGGAGAGCAGAAGAGCAACCACGAGGCTCCTGCTAATGTTTGGGAGTGAGAGGATCCTGGGGAGTCAGAAATGCAGAGCTACAAGGTGAAGGCAGAAACCTTCTTACAGAACCTTTGAGAAGGGTTGGGTTTTTATAATTTTCATTACTTTTTTTACTCAAGCAATCCCTCTGGTGTGGTTATTTGGGGTAGCAGTGTAGTGCAACATAAGAACTCACCTTGGTTGAGTGCCAGTGACGGAGCATAGACCACTATTCCTGTGTAAAGAATCTGAAGGAGAAAAATCATGTATTTGAATGCTCAGTTATAAAACTTGTATTTAGAGTAGGGCTCTGAGCAAAATACTACATCTAGGGGTTTCTTTAGATCAGCTTGTATTGCATATGGCTTTCTGTTTCAGCCCTTAAAAATTAAAATCTTGTGTTTAGTTCCTTTCTGAGGGAAGTACAATTATCTGTCTTTCTATTACCTATTTCTCTACTGCTAAGGCAAGTACATGAAGAAATACCCTCATTAAATAGAAAAATGGTATCTCCAGACAACACAAATAGTGATACAGAAATAAAGTTGCATTGATCTTAGAAATTAAATTTTCATTTTTCCATTCAATCTCTTTCAAAGTAACTGACTCAATACCTTTTATGTGTGAGATCTGAGAGAACTGATGGAGAAACAAAGTATCAAAGTCACTAAGCATTCAGATCTATTGCCAAAGGTTTGGGAATTATTAAAATAGAATTAATGCAGAAGGAAATGTCTCCTAATCTCCATCAAATCCTATCTTTACATTAAATACATAAATAATGTAACCTTTCAAGATGGTCACAGCAGTGACCGTCATGGGACTGCAGCTAGCAGGGCATGTGTCCAGGATACCTTGTACAGCAGATTTCAAACAGGATAGTTCACCTCAGTGTCATGAATGGGTAACTAAACATATCCAGTGAGGCTTGACCAGCTTCTCAACAAAGACAGAATCCACTTGTTTGGGAAGAGAGAGACTTCCAGTGAACGTAATGTGACCAAGATGAGAGTACAGCACAACATCTGAGTGTTAAAGACAACTAAAATGGCATTCTTAATATTAAACAGGAAAAGTCAGGGAAGTTAGTTAAAAATACAATCATATTTCTTTTTAACATTCATAGTTCAAGTGAAAAAAACTAATAAAAAAGAGTACTCATTAAAACATCTCATTATAAAAAATGTGCTGTATGAGACTAGTCCGTGAAAATCAATGTTGAGTGAAATTAGCATAAAAAAAGTCAGTGTTGTCTTACCGTCTGGAGGATGTAAATCAATGTTGCAGCAAGACGGACAATCTTGTTAAATCTTAACTCCAAATACTAGGAAAAAGTGTAATCTCAGTAAAGTGCACATGTAGCATCTGTGACACAGTTGTTACCTTTCTGTTTGCCCCAAATGACACCTTACTGTGTAAGTAAACTTGCTGGCACTGCTGCTATGAGCAGCTAATGAGGAGAGCAGGAATGTCATTAGACAGAATGATAATTACATTTAAGAAATCAATCTTCTCATCTGTACCAGGTATGTGAAGTTCTGTATTGGGTTGCAGTAATCAGTACCTTCTTTGCGCCAGGAATAACTGGAACATCCCAAGAACGATAAAGAAATTTTAACTTCAAATGAAAGTATATTCACTCTCTACAATGAGGAAACTTGAGCTCATCTCTAGCAGAAATAGCATCGACTCCAGTAGTGACAAAAGTGGAGGTGGAGCAGATGGTGAAGCAGCAGCAAGGAGTTCCCTGGTGCAGGAGCTAAGCTGGCTTTCCCCCTTGTTCTGTCTCAGCCTAAAGCCAAATCTGCACTTCACCAATATGGAGAGACATGAAGGGAGATCTTATGGACTTCCAGGCTCAAGGATGTGGAGAGGTGTTGCCACCTTCAAAAGAATGGCAGAGGTGAGTGGTTCTCTAGACCCAAAAGCCCAGGTTTTAAGGCTGAATCACCACCTGGAATCTCTGCAGAGTCTCTCTGCCCTGTGGCAGCCCCCATGCAGGGAGGCTCTTCTTGGGCCACAGTCCCATGTGCCCCCCAGCAGGCATGGCCTTTACGAGTTTTCTTTTTTTTACAAGTCTCTAGGCTGTGCACTTTGTACTGCCAAAGCATCTTTCTTTTTTCTTTTTTTTTTTTCATTTTCTTATGCTGATCTTATGTTTTTTGCATAATAACCCCCACAGACTGCCATATAAATACATGGCTAATTTATGTAACTTGACCTATTTCTAAAAATAATGCTTCATCATCCGGTTCATGCTTAGTTGAAACTGCCCACAGAGGAGCAACCAAACTTGCAGGAGCTGACTGAAGTGAGTAAGAAGCCACCCAAATGGTCAGTAGCTGTCCTGTGAATGTGCAGGTTATAAGGGCTGCTACTGGACTGTGTTATGGAGGAAAAAATGTGTTCCAGAGAAAATGCCAGGCAAAAAACTCTACAAAATTCAGAAGTCATTAATTGCTTTTCCTAGAGAATGCTTGAATTCATTCTCCAGCCCTGACTTTCTTGTTTTCTTTTTTCTTTCTTTCTTTCTTATTTTTTTTAAACAATCCTGCCACCTTCTTTCTCTTCTTCCCACCTCAGCTACTTAGATATAGTAACTTGGCCAAAATTACCATATCTAGACTAAGTTTGAATTGGATAGTATTGAATGTTGTTCTTAAAGTCTGTCTTCCTAAACCAGAGCTGAATTCTCAAAAGACCAGAAGCATCTGGTTATGCTTAAATATTTTCCAGCTGTAACTTAATTTTGTGCTGTGTGTAAACCCGTGTCCTGTCTGTGCATATATGTGCATAAAAGGAGCTCTGACACTTAGACTGTGATTTCAAATTATGCAATATACATAACTGGTTTAAATAATGCAAATTATTTCTAAAAATAATTAATGTATCAATATATTTGTTCTGTAAAACAATGCAGAAAGCTTTGTCAAAGATTTTTCTCTAAAAAATATATGCATGATAATTAGTTATGCTAGAATAATGCCTTTATTTTATGATTTTTACTTACCTCATAAGTGCTTGTGATGCCAGATCTATAAAAAACAGGTAGAAAAAGTTCAGAAGTAAAAATGATGACAAGTGTATACGTAAGAAAGAAGAGCACAAAGGATGCCCCATAGCGATAAACCTCGGAGGGTGTCCCCAGGACTGTCACTGCTGACATGAAGCTTGATGTAAGAGAAAAAGCAATGGGTCCACATGTCATCTGCTTACCGCCCACCAAAAACTCCTTTGAAGTTTTCTTTTTCCTCTCTTTAACTGCAAAAAAGACTCCAATGCTGGCAGAGACTAAAAATAGTGCTGCAAAAACAACATAGTCCCAAGTCACGAATTTTTTTACTGCTGGAGCTACAAAGTCTGGCATTGCACCAATTGTATAATTCTCTGATGGAAGATTCTGGTTTACTGTGTCTGCTGCTCTGACCAGATTGACTCTGTTGACAGCAAAACTGAATCTTATCTGTAGCTCAGCAATGACAAAAAATAAACTGGAAGAGTGTTCAGCCAGAACACTTTTCTAATCCAGTTCAGTTCTAAGGAGTTAAAAGAAAAGGTAGCTAAGGATGAGTTAAGGAGGAATGCACTTAGGCCCAAGTACTGTGGGTGCTTCTGCCAGGCAAGCTGAAATAAGGGACTTAGCTGTGAAATCTGTAGTACAATCCCTTTTTATCTGTGATGTGTAAGTTTAAGGTTAAACATTAGCTTGGCACATTGATGATCCAACTCTTTTCTAATCACTCAGCATTTTTAAGTAATGAAATGAGAGCAATAGAGAAAAATATAAAGGGGAGAGAAAGGAAGGGAAGTTCAGTGTACAAACCTGTTGTCTCACTAGTGAGTTGATTTTCAGAGGAGCAGTTTCCTCTTGTGATTAAAAACTGATCTTGAATGCCAGCAATAGGTTTTGCAGCTGTACATTGAGGTGCTCAATGTGGTCCTGGGTAGAACCTCTGGAACTTAAGGTGGCCATAAAGAACTGAAGTGTTTAATGGTTAAAACTAAGTATGGTGCTCCCCCTCACCTGCTGTAGTTCAGCTTTGGTGTTTGGGAACCCAATGGACCTCCAGATGAACAGAAATGTGATTTGTGCTGCACTGTCTGAGGGTGAATTTCAGTTAGAAACTAATTTCTAACTGACTTCTACAGTATAGCTTCTATGGGTTCATGTGAGAAATTACTTATTCGATTTATCCATATAAAACTTTGTTGGACTTACAGGACTACAGAATCATAGAAAACCAGATTGAACAGCAGCATTTATCTTAACTATGTCTTTGGCATAATTTTGTAAACTCAATTATTAGGTTTTCCTTTTGTGTTTTTGTTTTAAATTATTGAACATTCATTTTACCCTCATTAACGCCATAACTATACATTTTCCCAAGAAGCAGAGAATTACTTGTCATCCTGAAGGATTAACTTGTACAGAGAGGTAGTGTGTGTAGTCACAACCCTGAAGGAAGGGTGGAGGGTGTATTGTGAAGAAAATTTAAAAAAAGAAATTATGTAACCTGGGAGAGCTTTAGAAAGCAGAAGTCCTTTTCTTCAGCCTTGTCCCGGTTAGGGATGGATCCCCACATCTTTTTCCTAAGTCATTGGTAAATAGAGGTGGTTTTGCTGTGTCAGTAGCATTTTAGTTTGTGTCCAGACCTGAAGTCTTGCCTGTTCCCATCCATTGCTCAGGAGAAGGACTTCTTCTTACCATGTGTGCAGTGGAGATTGCGCAATTTTATAGCTGATTTTGGTGAGACTGAGGGTGAAATTCCCCTTTTATTGCCAAATATGAGCTAAAAAAGACAAACAAAAAAGATTGCGCAATTTTATAGCTGATTTTGGTGAGACTGAGGGTGAAAGGGGAAGTTGAAATTCCCCTTTTATTGCCAAATAAGAGCTAAAAAAGACAAACAAAAACCCCAAACCAAAGATACTTTTTTAAAGGTATTGCTGCCTACAGAGAAAACACTTTTAGTCCCCGTAAGTTAAAAATATCAAGGTGCAGGTTTGGGACCAATGACCCCAAATCTATGAAAGCCAGGTTATGGATGCAGCAGTTGCCACGGCACACCACTGTGTAACCTGTGACCCCTTGGTGGTGAGATGGAGGGGCCAGAGGAGACAGCAGTGAGCCACATTCCGTGGTGTGGATCAGAGTCAGTGCAGGTAACATGCTGAGAGTTTTCACACAGCTCTATCCAAGTATGCAATCAAAACTAGTTAATATTTCTCTTTTGTACAGACCAAGTGCCTTAGTGTGTTACACTCTCAAAAAAGCAACCAAGCATTGCTCTGCCTTTGAGAGGGTGGGTTTTTTGTTCCTGTTGCCTTTTTTTTTCCTTTCCCCCCCCCCCCCCCCCCCACCTTTTTGCTCTTCTCTCCTTTTAAGTGTGGATATGGATATTTTCTGCATGTTTTATTTCATACCTACAGGGTTATATTAATAAATGTCTCTGGCCGTGGTGAGAGCAGTGCCATCACAACAGGGAGTTTTTGGGATCAGCCACCAGCCCAATCTGGCAGGAGGCTAATTTAATGGTGTTTGTATGCAGCTTATAGGGCCAACCAGGAAAACCATAGATCGATCTATGGGACATCAAGTGAATTCACAAAAAGATGCAAAACCCTCAAACTTGAGAGTATTTCTTCTTAAATTTGAGCTGCTGAACATGCACTATCTGAATAAGGCCTCATCAATCTTAGAACACTGAGAGGGCGGAGAACTCAGCATTGAGATCTGCACTAAGGAAACTGTTTATAAAGCTTTGGATAAAAAATGAAAATATAAAGCAAATGATAAAATAATCATCTAAGTCAGAAGGTTTCTCTCCTAGTCATGTTACCAAAGAAACTGTAAGTGGAAGATCCCTGTAATATCCATTCTAGGAAAATAAGTGTGGTGTAATAATTCCTACTGGCATAAATATAAGCCTGCAGAAATTTTTTTAAATTTACAAATGTTTTTTCCAGCAGAAAAGTGGGAATTTTTTGAATGTAGTATTTTACACAAAGTAGGAAAAAACTAATGGAATAACAAACTGAAAATCACTCTAAAAATGTAAATTTGTGTATTTATCCTGCCATACTCTTCTGACACATTTTCAGCATCGTGTCATGAGGTTGTTCGGAATAACCATTTTTCCTAAATCTCAGACAGAAAAAAATAATATAACTTAGTAATACAATTTCTGGAGAAAAATTATTTTTAAATAGTATGGAAACACTTGTTATTTTGTCGTGATGTTATTCTTTATGTGGAAATAATTGGTATTTTTATTTCCTTGAAATAATAAGATTATTTTAAACTTATTTATGCAAAAAACTAATGTTTTTTTTGTGAAACTAATTTTTAACCAGGGTAACCCAAGGAAGAACCTTCACTTTTTGAAGATTCAATACCTCTTCCAAAAGCTGACCAAGGATCGGACAAGAAATTCCCAGCTGAGCGTTTCACTTTTCCACTCCATGCTCTATGCATCTGAGGTTCTATGTCAGGCCTCATTTCAACATCTGAAAAAAGCACTTGAGGATAGCAAAGTTAAGGGTGTGACTAATGAGCTGCAGCCTGACTTGCTGCAGTCAGGCAGGAAAACTTGCAAGGAATGACCTTTTCCATGAGCTGCTGTCCCTTTTTGCCTGTGACTGGGGAACGTAAGAATAGCCTTTTGAGGGGAGAGGAGACACAGCTGGGTGAATGGATGTCTATCATTGCGTATTTCAGTGTGGGATCAGGGAAAAGACAAACCTTTATTTAGCATTCTGTTGGCTTGAGAGTTGAGCATTTCTTGCAGCGCTTGCAAGACGCACCTGCCTTATCCTAAAATGCAGAAAGTGATGCTGTATGTGCCACACCGTGCATATTTACAAGCAGTTCCCTAGGAGGAACCTGAAGACACCTCTGCCTAATGCTCTCACCACCACAGCTATGTTGTCCACTCTTGTTGTCCTTTTTTCTTCTTTTTCTCCTTACAATGAGAGCTTTCTGTTTGGAGTAAAGGCTGGTTTGAGAGGATAGAAGTCATCCCCCTCTGAGGCCAGGCTAGAATCATGTAGTCTGATGCTCAGTCATCAGATCATGAACATTTTGCTGGCTTCAGTTGACTTAATCTGCTAGATTTGTCATGTGTAACAGCTCCAGAACCTGACCCTTGATCCAAGGCTGACTGATCACTAGTACTGAGAAAAAGAAAAATGAGTTTTGAATTCTGAAATTATTCTAAATTTTTTTCATCTTATACGCTTATTTTGTTGCTAAAGTCCAGTAGTTGAGTCTGAGATCTGTCCACTGTTACAAACATAAGTGTCATTCTGTAACATAATATCAAGTCACATATAAATTTGATATCCCTTTGTTGATATCCATTTATTGGTGCTACTTTAAATGCTTAGATCTATACGTAGAAAATACACTTGATTTAATTTACAAAATTAAGATCTTCTCACAGGTTGTATACTTTGTATAGTATCCATAAACAGTAATAGCCTTTAAATATTATTTTAAAAAACCCCAAAACAAACAACATTACATGTATTTCTCTAAGGAAATGATTTCTAACATTTAGGTCAGACAGTTTCTCTGTTTAGTATATTGCTTTCCACTAGTAGTCATTTCAAGTGCAACTGTTGAGTAAATAAATACCTGTGCAGTACTGAAGGATTTTTTTTTCTCCTTCTAACAATGCAACTAATAGAATAAATTATGTGAATAATATATTTTGCTAAAAAAACCCAACTGTTTTGCTGTATCCTAATACAAAACGAAATTAGTTTCTTATTCCTTTTCAATATCTTTCCATATCAAGCTGTGAAAAATTCATAGAAATATGCACTGGAGGATTTAAGTCACATTTGATTGGATAGGTGAAAAAGAAGTGATAACTAGTTTATTGAGAAAAAGTAAAATTCTGGAGCAAAAAAAAAAAAAGCACTGAAAACTGTGTCTTCCAGAAATCCTGTTAAACTTAGGGGTTATTATCTTTCCTTGACAGTGGACTTTGGTTTTTCTTAAGAGGCTCTTCTTTAATGATTACTCTTTCCTCAGAAAGTTTGCCCATTTGTCTATAAAAAGATGATTATAGTCCAGTAGTATAAGGAACTGGAGGTATTGCTTACAGTTTCAAAATAGATCATTCTCTGGGTACACAGAGTCCTCCCTGTGGGATTGTTCTTCCCTGGAAGTGCCAGGTCACATCAGGGCACCCGGTGGCCTCTGTGGCCAGTGGTCACCAGGACCCATCCAGTCCTGCATCCTCTACTTTCATTGTAGGATGCAATGTGGATAGATAGAATGTAAAAGAAGAGACATAGTGGTGAAGGTAGGTAATCTCACCGCTAAGGAGTTACAGCTGTGCCAATTATCAAGCATTAAGAACAAGCCTGCCCTTAATAGGCCACAGGATCCAGTTAGGAGGGGTATTGTAAAAGAGCAGGTTGGCTGGTCAAGGTGCGAGATGGAGTTTGTTGGCTGTGCAGAGGAGAAGGAGTCAGTGCTGTGAGGAGCTGCCCCTGAGATATCACTCAGAAGGTATGAAACCTTTGCAACAAGATAGCAACAATGCAAAGTTTGTGGAGCTGCTTGCAAACGCAATTGTTCACTTTGTGAGCATTTTTCAGGAGAAAAATGCACGGTTTACACTGAGAATTAGATTTTCTTCTACAAAGATGGCTAGAAACTTGCATGGGAAGAAACAATCTGAAACACTGGATTTTGAACTGTCATATTATCAAGAAAAAAACCACAACAGCTTCAAATCATAGGTCAGTTATCATTTATCCCTTCAGTACTGCAGTGGTGGAGGGGTTCCTCTGTGGCTGCAATTTCCCAAGGCCCCAAGCCATCCTCACATCTTCCCAGCTGCCTCTTCCCAGCAGTGGGAAGGAAAGTGGGATATAGGAAAGTAGTGTGCTGCTCATCTGCTCAGGGAGTATTTTCCTCTGAAGCCTATAAACTTGCACCAGTGGGCAGACATCAGTGCAGAGCAATGAGACACATCACATCCTGACACAGTAACTGGGGTGTGCACCAAAACAGGATGGGACATTTCCCAGTCCCACCTTTCAGGGAGTATTTGCCACAGTGTCTGTGTGGAAAATAGAGACAACCAAATGAATAATTCTCCAGAAATGGCACAGATATGATGTAGAAAGATGTTTCTATCCAAATATCACCCAAAATCAATGATTGTCTATTGCAGTCAGATCACAAGCTGGATAGCACAAGCAACAGTGCTCATAAGAGATCAGAGTGGGGTGAAGGTGTGAAAACAGATCTGTTGATGAAACAGAACAGGCTGGAAAGGCTGCTGTGCTCTTGGTGTGGACACCAAGGAGGTAAGGTTGTCCTTTGGTCATCTCTGGTTTTTTGCTGACTTTGCCAATGGAAGACTGTGAGAGGGAGTATGCCTGAGGCTGAGCAAGGCAAAGAGGAAGGAAGGAGGCTGGCTGAGGGAAGGGCAGGGCTGGGCTGCACTGGGGGAACTCATACTGCAGTGGCCATCTGAGATCCTTACAGGGAAGAGTAGGACACTACTCTTTACTAATAACTAATGAATAAACATAACTTATTTCTGAGAAAACATGACTTATTTTCTGTTTGGCTCACAGCTTTGCAGACAAAGGCTGTTAAATTTGGTTTGTTTTTTTAGTTGCTGAACGAGCCAAGAGGTTGTAAAACTTGTGGACTGACAGAAGGACCAGCTGTGCATTCCAGTGTACCTCAGCAAAAGAAGGCAGTCCAGGACTGACCAAAATAGCAGCATTACAGTTCTGCTTTGTTTTAAAATGAGGAAGAGGCACAGCAAAAGTAAGGCACTTTATACATGAATTGAAAAGCACTTTGGGGAGAAAGTAGTAGCAGCTGGGAAGGAAAGAGCGGGTTGAGATCTTGCTGCAGGTGATGTAAGAATAAAGAAGCAGAACATACTTCAGGAGAATGAAAAAGTAATGTGTGCTTCACTATTTCTGTGCTGTTAGAAGCTTCAGAAACCGAAGTAATCTGATTTGGTCTTCATTTGTTAATAAGTTATAGACATTCCACTTTAACCCTGCAAAAGAAGCATTTGGGAACAGTCAGGCAGCAACCCTAGGGATAGACAGATAGTATGTCCTTGACAGGATTTGCAGCTGAGGGTCCATGTAGAAGGTCTATGCTGTTCATGAACAGCTTTGGTGAGCATCCCTGGTTACAGCAGAGCTGAGGATCACAAACCTCCCCTTGCCGCTGTGTTACCCTGCTAAACATAGAGGAGATATTCAGGCACTGCCTGAAGAATGAAGGTATTTAACACTGAAGAGGCATGACATCTTCCCCCAGATGAGATGGTTCATGCACTCCAGTGTACTTGTGTTGTAAAAAGTATGTTTTCCCACATCACAGACAATACAAGTTAGAGGGACACCTTCTTCAGTAGGACTTGGAGAGGAATCGTCTTTAATCATTGACTTTTTTTGTCACATTCACTTTTCATTCTTAGTGTACTTCAGAAGGATCTCCTAATTTCAGTTTCCTTATGTACTCACATCCTTATCTTTATATAGATTAGAGTGCAATATTATTACAAAGCAAAAAGTTTTTATGCATTTTTCTGCAGAGAATAGCTTCTCTTGAACTGTTTGTTGTATTGCTTGCTATCATTAAATTCCCTCAATAATGATCTCTTCTTTTCTTTCCCCTAGATTAAAATAAATAAAGTTATTAAAAAATGAAGAGCTAGTCATAGTTAAAATAATCCATCAAAATAAGTGAATAAATAGGGTTTTGCTTGCAACTGTACAATATATTTTGCTTGAAAGAATCGGGGGCAAGAGCTTCTGTTAGTCATGTTGGTTTTGTTTGGGATTTCATTTTTTTCCTTGTATATCAAAATACTTTGGGGTGGTTTTCTGTTTAAGCTGCAGGGAATTTAGTGTTATTTTTATGCAGTCTGAGTCATACATCCATTTGGAATATTGACTCTGAGTACACATGTTGAACTGTTTTGGAAAGCTGATCCCTGAAATCATAGATGTAAAAGAAAAATATTATGATAGTAAAAGGCTATCTAGGAATGGCAGTAATTAACACATCAAAATTAAGGACAGTGCAAATGAGCATCTATTCAGCAATAAATTCTAAACCAAGATTTTTGCTCTATGTGAAGGTCTATGGTAGAAGACTGCACTTTTGATGTAGTATATGTTGTTGAGGAGAGATGAGGGTTTTGTCCTCACAGGACACTTGAAGCTCTTTAAACACATCTCTCTAAGATGAAATGCTTCTCCTTTGTTTTGATTTATTTTGTTTTATTTTATTTATGTAAATATGAATGTAAATGTACGTGCAAACAAGTCATCTCTCTAGTTCATATTTATTCCATGCTGCCTTGTTGGAATGAAAACTTAGAAGTGAAACAAATCTTGCCTGTCCCCTGCAGGCTTGAGAATAGATCAATTGTTTTGCTTCTGGCTTAGATTCCTTTTAAATCTGTGACAGGGCAACTGAAAAATTCAAGATAAATCACTTGCTGTTGATAGTCAACTTCAGAGTGGAAGAATTTTTGACATGAAAATGAAAGGAATTGTTTTGCAGCATTTGGCTTCTGCAATTGATCTTCTTGCTTCTCCTTTTTGTATATAACACACCCAGTACAGAGTAGTAGCTTGATGAATTTTGGGATAATATTTTAGTACTATATTATGGGGTTTCCCCTGTTTGCATTAAAGTCTGGGTCGGTTTTTTTTGTTGTTGTTGGGTTTTTTTGTTTGGTTGGTTGGTTTTTTTGGTTTTTTTTTTTGTTTGTTTGGGGATTTTCTGCTTTGGTTTTTTGTTGGATGTTTTTAAATTAGCATATTTGTAGTTTTATCTTTGGTGTTGTTTTGCCCTGTAACATCTGTGGAACATTAACTTTTGCTTTCTGGTTAGAGGAGAGAAGGGAAAACTGAAAGGCAGCAGTCTTTTTTTAGATTTACTTTTTGAGCAGGCTTTGTCTGCGGGTGAAGCCTTGGAAACGGGACCTCTGATGGGATGCCTAGCTCCTGCCAGCTGGCTGCACAGCTCTGGGTTAGTAATTCAAGTTCTCATTTTCTTTTTCCATAGGAAGGAAAAATAAAAAAGATCAGATGCTGAACTGGAGCTGTTGAAAATGACATGGCTAATGAGCTTTTGAAGAGGTAGCCAAAGGGTGCTGCACAGGGAAACCCTTTGGGATCCCCCTCACAAATGCAGAAACACTCGAGTTGCCTTTCCTCAGCTCCATCAGTATAATTTGACAAGAGTTTGTAGTTCTGACCTAAATGCTCTTTACTGGCTGTAATCTTTGATTTATAACTAGGACAAGTTGTCGGACACTTTGCTTTCAAAATGTTATCTACCCTGGGAATTTGATTATGCTAACACAAAGGACCCCTCACTGGACTACTCCTGACTACTGGCATGTACATTAAATATTTATGAATTCATTTTGCTATATGCATAGTTCTTCACCATTTTTCTTCCTAAGACATGATGACTAGGCACAGCTCCATGACAGAGAAATAGCTGAGAACTGACAAGTCTGGAGAAGAACTGAGATAGAAATAAACTGGAAATAACAATAAAGATTTGGAACACAACTGTATATAAGGCTTGGACTAATACTGTTTTGAAAACAAGTGGTTTGGAAGGAATCAGTTTTTTCTCTTTGGAAATGTAAGTGAAATTTGTAGTACAGGGTTTGATCTGCTTTTATATTGATGAAGGCATAGGCAGTGTGATTAAACATCTTGCTTACATATGAGTAGTAGTAAAAATCAGAGGAAGAATACCACTCTTACACTTTGCTTTCTTAGGAGTTGACTAATTTAGAAAAAAGATCTAAGGACTGTACATAATTTATTGTGTAAACACGTTTATAATTGGGGTAAAACTCCTATGCCAGCACTATTTAGTTGTTTGTGTTCTAGTGAATATTATTTCTGGGCTTTGTGTGGGTTTAGATGGTGTGAAAATAATAGCTAAATAGAAAATACTGAACTCAAAACCACATCAAGCTTTGATATCTGTTCCTCTGTTTTCTGTAATAATTCAAGGTAGGCATGATTTGAATGGCAAGTGTAGCAACTTCCCACATTATTAAGGAGCATGAATCAGCATTAAGAAAATACCTATTTTTTTTTTTAAAGGTTCACAATCTACTTGACACATAGTATAATTTTACTGATGTGTACTATATATTTATTTTTATATTTTTATTTATATGGTATTATATATTATTCTATATTAAATTATGGTGTATATGATAATGTATTAAATTATATTATATTTGTATTATGTAAGACTTAGTATAATTATACTTATTTCAATGCCAGAAGTCCAATATAATTCGTGCCCTTCATGTTTTTAGGTCCCGAATTGTGCTTATACAGGTGTGGCAACTGTCTCGATAGGAGAGTTCTTCACAAAGAATGCTGAAAAAGATGGGGCTTGGATTTTTTCCAAGAATGGAGTGAACAAAGCTGTCTTAATTTTAAATTATGATTTATAATTATTATGTAATTATATTATATTATAATGAATAATATTTAAATATTAAAATAAATTATAATATAATGTAAAGCAAAACATTATTTTGATGCTTAGTGAAAGACTTTGTGCTTGTTGCTGCTTTGTATAGTTTCCTGGAAGAGGACAGATGCTGCTCCTACCTCTTCATGAACTCTGTTGGACAGAAATCAAAATATGCCAATAGATTGCTTTCCTTCCAGAGAATCAGCTGTCTAGATTTACCACATGATGATGTGAAATGAAAGAAAAATTATTTCCAAAGACAACCTTAGATAATATTAGAGGAAATAAAAACTTGCATATATTAATTCTCTATAGCATCACAGTTTTAAATGGGGAACATGTTATCATCAAGATAACTCAAAAATGAAATATTGCTGCCTAATCTCATAAACATCTTCACATGAAATGTCACCCAATCTCATAAATTCCTCACAGTTGTAGTTCAAGTTCTCTTTTAATTGAAATCCTATCTAAACCAGTAGGAAACATTTGGGAAACAATTGCTTTGTAATTGCGTGGACTGGTGTGTAATTCTACTCAGTGCCCCAATACCTCTCCTGATACCTTGTTTTGATTCATAAAAAAATGGTGTTTCAATTAATTGCATGGTCTTCTCTATGTAAGTAACTTAAAAATTGAGAATTTCTGTCACTTTTTGCTGAAAGAATAGCCAAAAAGCTGGTGGCATTACCCACAAGAGCAAGTTGACAGTGGTATCACCATGCTCTGAAGAAGGTTTTGCTGAAATACATTCACACAAATGTATGCTTTTCTCATATTTAAATATATCACATCTGCTATATATTAATTCTTCATATTTTTCATAGACTAATGTGGTATGTTTAATTTTTCAGTGGATGAAAACTCCTGGTACTAAATCTCGTATTAATGAAGAAAATCAAACCCTGATGGAAGTCCTTGGGACAAATGAAGAAGGTTCTGCATCTTCCAACATTGTCTTTATTCTCCTACTTCTTCATGTCCTGCTTCTCCTGCTTGTCCCCACTCTTCTCTTTGTCTTTGTAAAAGTTGTAAATGCTCTGGGAAAGAGGAGTAGTGCTGTTTCTCACAGAAGAAAGGCTTCAGTCCTGGCTAGAACTGTACAGTCACATTCAAGTGCAATCTGAGAATCATAGCGTGGTTTGGATTGGAAGGGACCTCAAAGATCACCTGCCGTGGGCAGGGACACCTCCCATTACAGGAGGTTTCTCACAGCCCCAGGGTATGGTGAAAAATAGCCTGGCTGAGTGCTTAAGAAGTTTAGATATTACTGGGTTTTGATCTATGTGGTTTTGTTTTTTAATTTTGGAAGGTTACTAAGTTTTAGAGCAATTTTGCTAAAAAATGGATGCATATGACCTACACTTTATGAAACTATTTTCTATACCTTTCACTTATTTTACATCATTGCTGCCGCTTTAAAACCGGTATTACAGATGGTGCTGTCAGAGTCATCATAAATAAATAAAGGTGAGAAGTGTGTGTAAGATGCCCTGCCAGGCAGATTGCAAAATGGGGGTGAGGGAGTGGAGGACAGAAGGAGAAAGTAGAGGTACTTTGTTATACTTTGCTGCAGGCCATGCCTGTTAGTAATGTATGCCTGTGAAATCTTCAGTGAAAGCTTTTGAAAAAAATGTTCATGTGGGGCTGTATGTGTCTTTATCAGGTACAGCAACATAAATCCATCTTTCTGTTTTCTTCTCTAAGAGCTCCTTGGACAGACAAAATAACTCAGCAGGAAATAAGACACCATGCTGAAAAATTGTCTGCCTTCTACAGTTCTCCATCTG
Organism: Passer montanus; assembly: GCF_014805655.1. Lineage (NCBI taxonomy): Eukaryota > Metazoa > Chordata > Aves > Passeriformes > Passeridae > Passer > Passer montanus. The sequence continues at coordinate 4,203,569 of NW_024370374.1, read as the reverse complement.
GAAAATAAATCAGGTAAAAAGAAAAACAGTAAATCAAGAGCAGTGGGGACTTTAAAAAATGAAGTTAATGTTAACTAAGTTAGAGGAGACTACAGAATGAGAATGATTTTTTTTTTTTAATTTTTTTTTTTTTAGTTCCTGTCACCCCACTCCTCATCTGGAAAACAAAAAAAAAATCAAAAGAAACACGAAAAAATACTGACAAAGAGCTGGGTGATCTTAGTGTGGGGATCATATAACCTGGTTTTTCAATTACATGGAACCTTTGTGTGTGTGTGTTGATGTAGAAATGAGTATTTTCCTTAGGTTTAGAAGCAGATCACTTTTTCAGTACTCCAGCTACTTGTGTTACTATTCTCAGTTTGCCTGAGTCCCATGGATGGGAGTTGGAAATAGAGTTTCCTTCTGCACACTGGATTGATTCTCCTGCTGTAGCAGATAAGCAAATCCCAATTAGATTGATGGAGACTTATTGATGTCTTTTTGTGGGGGGAGATTTGGATTTCTGCTTTGTTACAAGGGCTTAAAGAAGGGTTGAAGATCAGACTTCGTAGGCAAGGATGACTGAAGAGATTATTTGATTATTTATTTTCCTTGTGTACAGATTTAAATTTGTTTTTAGTAGTAAACTTCAATTGTTTGTTCAAAAGGTGGTTGAACAGCCCCTCTTTATGGCTCTTACATTAACGAAGCCTGGGAGAAGCCTCTGTTTTCTTTTAGAGGAGAAGATGAAGCAAAGCGCTCTGTTCTCTCAAGAAGGATTGGAAATGCCATCTGAGTCTTTGCACAGATTTAATCAAAATTACTATTGCAGATTAGAAGCTGTTGTGGTTTGACACCACCAAACACCACTGAAGCCACTCGCTCACCTGCTCCTTCCACAGCGGGGCAGAGGAGAGAAAATTGAACAGAGTTTCATGAGTTAAGGACCTGAAGAAAACGCTCCAGGGGCAAAACAGGCTCATCCTAGAGGTACAGAGTGAATTTATTTCTAACAAAATCATAGTGGGATAATGAGAAGTAAAATAAGCCCTTCAAAACATTTTTCCCCACCTCTCCCTCCTTCCCACAAACAGCACAGGGAGGCGGGGTGAGATTTTGGTCAGTTCATCACCCAAGGTTTTCTTCTGCTTGGCTCAAGGAGAGAAGTTGTTTCCCTGTGAGACCGTGAAGTTTTTCCCAGGAGAGACAGTTCTCCACAAACCTCACTGGCATGGTTCCAATCTCACCAGCAGCAGTCCTCCCAAAACTGCTGCGACATGAATTCCCTCTACGGGCACACAGCCTTCCCAAAACTGCTGTGGTGTGGGTCACTGTGTGCACTGTGGTGTGCATTTCTCCAAGGACAGGCTGCTCCAGACTGGCAGCAGGGCCCCCTCTCCACTGGGTCTCCCACTGGATCACAGCCTCCTCCAGGGATCCACTGCTCCGGCATGGGCACCTTGGATCCCACAGGCTGTGGGTGGATCTCTGCATAACCAGAACTCTTCCAAGAACTCTTCTTTCAGACCCGTCCTGTGACTTTACATGTTTGGAAAATATGGATCTACATATTATGTATAAGATGCATCTCTCCTCTCTCAGTACAGATCTGTACATACATTCGTTGTATTTAATAGTTTTGCAATTTGTTTGGGGTTTTTGTTGTTGGGTTTTGCTTTGCTTTGTTCTGTTTGGGTTTTGTTTTTTGGTATATTAACAACTGTTTTAAGACCACAACTTAAACAGATAGGTATTTTTAAACTCCTAACTGATAAAGTTAGATTTTATATGGCTTCAGATTTTGCACCCTAAGCAGCTAATTTTTGGATATGCCAGGGCAGGGCTTAGTATGTGGAAGACAGAGACTGGAAAGAAAAGGGTGGGTTTACCATTAAATGGATGGTACTGAAATAAACAATAATATCCATTGTAAGGCCTCAATCAACTCATTCAAGGAGACTTTTGAAAGGGGCTACAATAGTTCTTGTAACTTTGGGTAGGACACGTGGGAGAAATACCAACTAGATATTCTCAAGAGGTCAAAATGACTTAACTGGCACACTTTAGAAAGTCAGGAAGCTTTAGTAAAAGATTTAGTAAAGCACCCGATCAACATAAAACACTTCTCAGAGCATTAACTTGGCCTATTTGACTTAGCAAATATCAAACTCATTGGGTGTTATTTTACCGAAAGGGTTCCAAGAAGAGGGAATTAGAAGAAAAAGAAAGAGGGTGTAAGCACTCTGTTTGTGGTGGTTGGGAGTGGGGCTGGGACTGATCCCTAATGGGCTGCAGCTGTGCAGCACAGGTGAATGCTATTGAAGGTGAGGAGCCATGGAGTGCCCAGGGGTGCTGCCCAACCCCGCAGGGAGCAGAGGGCACACAGGGGCACTGCACCAACAGCAGGGCTATAAAAGGCTGGGCTAAAGAATAAGAAGGGCAGATACTTGCAGCCTTCTGAAGTGGCATGATGTTATTTTGCATTGACAGACACTTGAAGCCTTCTGAAGAGGTGTGGTGTGACTCTGCATGGGCAGGTCCCTGAAGCCTTCTGAAGAGGTAAGATGTTATTCTGCATGGGTTGAAGCTTTCTGATACTGTATGGTGATATTTTGTGTGTGGTGGCTCTCTCAACTGTGACTTATGCTGCGATAGGTGCTGCAATGAGAGGGAAAGATAGAAAAGATACAGAAGTGCATGTACTTGGTGGTATTCACATAGAAACTCCAGGATGAAGGTAGAGTCAAGACATGCTTTGCCTTGTGTTTGGCCTTAAATACCCTTTGACCTTCCTGTGCCTTTCCCCCAGGTGGGACTTGAGGTCATTTGGCCACCGGGGAGCTGGGTTAGGGCAGAGTGGAGCATTGCCCCCAGCCCTGGAGCCTCTGTCCCAGCCTGGCAGTGCTGCCAATCACAGGCACACCAGTGGCAACCTGCCCCCTTAGCCCCCAACATGATCCCAAAATGTCTTTCCAGTTAACCTTTCCAGTCTCTGTCAATCCATACAGCATCATTCTTTTTTTTTTTTTAAATATGTTTTCTTCTCATTAAGGAACCTTAGCTTGAGGCAAACAAAACAATAACTGTACTGGTTATTGGGAGACTCCCAGTAGAGGCAAAGAGTTTTGTTTCTTATTCTTGTGCCATGGCATGCATTGTGAGCAAAGTGAAGCCTACTCCAACTCCAGGAAACTTAAGTGGTTGTCAGGTGGTGTAAATGCTGTCTCACAGCTGCAGGAGGGGATTTTTTGTTCTGTTTTGAAATTTTTTTTCATGTAGAAATTCAGTGATTTCTGAAGCATACTGGGCATGAGAACCTCTCAGCTTTGCTGTGTAGCACTGTGTATGGGGTTGCTGTTGCCTTCTTTTCTGTAACAGCCCTACAAATTTGCTCTGAAAATGTGGATGAACTAAGTTAGAGTATTTCATTTGAGTTCATACCTAAAGATAATTCCATAGAAATGTGGTATGAAACAAAATCTACAAGAATACCTCTGCTTTAGGTATAGTCAGGGCAGGAAAAAAGGCATTTCTTATGGAGTGAATCATCTCAATGCAGTATGTAAAAGATAGCAGAAGCAGAAGATACAGGCATATCCAAACACAAAATATTATACTATACAAAACTTAGTACCAATAACGAGGTTAAAGAGGCTTGACTCACGTGTCATAGTAAAGCTACTTTAATAAAAATTTATTATCAGCTCAAGTTAACTGCATAACAACTGTATTTTTCCCCATTTATGCTTTTATTTTTCTCATTGTTGCACCTTATTTTTGTACACTATATGCTTCAGGCTTCTGAAAGAACTTTTCTCTTATTAGGATTTGATAAAACCTTAAAATTCTCTCTCATATTCATTAAGGAAATATTCTACTTGGACTGTTTGAATGAAGAGACATGCTCAGTGTAAGGGCTGCCTGAAGGGGAACGTGTGGCTAATATCATCATAGTACTTTATTACATTTTGTTTATGATTAGGAGTTATGATGTGGAATTCAGAGCACTTGAGGACCTTCTCAAGATATACCACACCTCCCTGTTATTTTGAATTTTTATAGCTTTCACCTCAATGTGAATGTTTAATCATCTGCCCCACAGGGATGCCGTATGCCTGTGTCTCTTGAGTAGTTTGCAGAGAGTTTTGAAATCTGGAAAACTCATATTTTATTTAAATGTATGCTTTAGCAGTCTGTTGTGACAATGAAAATAATATATTGCGTGTGTGAAGGGAATGTGGAATAAGGTTTCAAATCATGGTTCAGTCTTAGGGATTTGGCTACCTGAGTACTGTCTGGGCTTATTTTACTTTTCTATTAAAAATTTAATGGTGTTTTCTTTCCATGAACTTAGCATGTTAAAACAGTTTTCTGATTTTTCAAAGAGGTAAGTTAATGTATTTACACAGGGGCTTGGAGGGGCATCATAACAATGGGAGCATGTGTGAAATGCCATCCTGTCCATCTGGACATTTTTTCAATATAGCTGGTCTAAGTGTTGTTACTAAGTACCATGCAAGAAAACCTTGAAGGGATTGTCCCAAATATTCTGGCATTTCTTGCAAAGATGTTTTCTTGCTAATGCTTTGGTAGACAGATTGCTCACACCAAAGGATATTTGAGAGATTTCTTGAGGGAGTGAAACTAACATGGAAGAAAAGTAAATGCCAGGAAAAATGAACTGTTCTTGAAATGCTGTACATTGGAGTGCTGTATTCCAGTATGTAAATCTGAATTTTCAGAGCCCACTGGAGCTAACTGGCCAGGCAGCTGAATAGGTGGTTTGTCTTTGGCTTGTGTGCATCCCAAGCATCCAGCCTGCCCTGCTGGTTGATGCCACATGGACTAGGTTTTGCTTTGGGCTGTGCTTGCACTTACCAGCACGCTGGGATGGTGGGTGCAGTTTGCCACTGCAGCAATTACCCCCACCAGCATGGATTACCTTGGATTCTGATGGCAGTAAGCAACAAGGAAACATCATTTTATTGATGCTGTTTCCTAATCGTTACGTTAAAATGCCCATAAAGTCACTATTGAGAACATGTTTGTCCTGTGGGTTACTCTTACAAACATTTTCAGAAGGATTTAAGCAACATATGAAGAATGTAAAATATTATATACAAACTCTACAGATTAATCTTATTTTGAGTAATCCAGGCAGAAAGTGTCCTTTGTGACTGCCTGTGAGGATGCTGTATGCAGAGGGGGCTGACATGGCAAGAGTTACCTCCTGTCATAAAGTGCAAGAGTGCACATTAAGCACTTTTCCACGTTTTTCCACACCTGTATTGGAATGTCTTCACCCAAGGCAAATTGTTTCCACATACATTTACGTCAGGTTTATGCTGATTTTGCCAGAGAATTTTAGTTAATAAATTTTACAATATGTAGGGGAAAGGTAATACCTATCATATCTGAAAAAAAACTAATGTTTTAAGAGACGTGAGTGGATCTGGAGTTACCTTAGTGTTTTCTTATTAAAAATGACCTAGCAGTTAAGTTAAAAACATCCATCTTCTTGTAAATATTTTAATTAATTGTATTTATTAGGAGCTGAAATCTACTTCAACCTTTCTTATTCTTGTAATAGCACTGTTCATAAATGTGGTTAACATTCCACATATTAAATTTTTATTCCCCCCACCCTGGTCCCACAAGAGTGGATTTCCCACTTCCCTTTATGAGGAGTTTAGAACCAGATATTTTTCCCTTCTGCTTACCAAGGGATTAATAATATAAAACTTGGCAAGGAAATTGCTGTCTGTGAACCAGAGTGAACATTACTTGATGTAACCCAGATACACTAGTTTCTTCTGCAAGCTAAAGTTTTTGAAGCATAAGGAATATAGGAATGGTTTAGTGGCCTGTGCAAATAAAGAGAAAGCGACTTTAACTTGTAGGTATGAAGGAGAGAGTTTGCTCTGCTTTGGAAAGAGCACTAAGGAAATAGGATGTAAAAATAGCTCCAGTCTGGGGGAAAGAAAAATCCGTTTCAAAGAGTATGAAATTTCAGGGTGGAGTTTTTTGGTTGGTTTTGGTTTGGTTCTTTTTGGTTGGTTGTTTTTGTTGTCTGGGGTTTTTTTCCTGAAACCTTCCAAGTTTTTATTTGTTCTGGACTGGTATGATTCATATCTTGATGGCTGCCAGGCCTTTTTAAATGAACATGAAGTTGGCAGACTGGGACTGTGCAGGCACTAAAAGCACGGCAGTAGCAGCCATGATCTAGAAGGAGCTGCTACATCCCTTGTTTATAAATACTTTAAGGAGAGGACCAGAGGGGGCAGCTCTCCCCATGCTTTATATCAAAAAGTTCTCAGTGTCAAGTGAGGTCAGAGCACAAGTCTGAGCTTTGTCACCTTGTGTTTCTCTGAAAATGCGGTCCCAAAGTGGAACCGTTAGCTCCCTCCAGTTATGTTGTTCAAAGAAACATGGATTTGTAGCCACAAATGCTTCCTCAGGTGGGGTATGCAAGAGGATTGCCTACTATGATATTTTAAATTTGAACTTTGGCATTTTTCACTGTATATACTACATCTTCTTTCTGAGGCCTTTTTTGTTCACATGCTTTCCTGTCTATACAGCAATGAAGAACATGATCATTTAAATTTGATACAAGCAGCTCAGTCTCTGTTTTAGATATTGTTCATTTGTGCAAGCCAATATCTGTGATATATCTTTATCTGGCCTCATAGTGGGGTAAAAATTGCTCAGATACTCAGCTTTGGATACGTACTGGCTTTTCATTTTTTGGGTGCATTTGTTAAAATTCTCATGGCACCACTTCTGAAGCTTATCCAGATCCCTCTGGACAGCTTCCTATCCTTCAGGTGTGTCAGCCACACAGTGCTTGAGTGGTGGGTATTAATTACTGTACCATGCACTTGTGATCTCACCTCCAGAGTCTGCTGTCAAATGTGTGTGTATACATATACAATTACTAAAAAAACTAAGTTTTGGTAGACAGCGGCATGTTGCTGTGGGCAATTTTAACCATTTATAAGGAAAACTCTATATCTGGAAATGTTTTGAACAGGACAACAAGAAGAGATGTTTTTATTAACCTCTCCAGGCTGTTTCTAGAACTTATTTGAACTATTAGCTTTTGGTGTTTTTTTTAATTAAAGACATCAGTGTTGCTTTTGGAATTTTGCTAAACTTCCTCCAAAAGCTGTGTATAATTGCAAATTCAGCTAAGTGTTTTAACACATGTCTATTTTTAATACCGTTTTAACTAGTGTTTCACTTGGACCCCATATATTCTTCATGCAGTTACTGTACTTAAGCCCCATGGAGTCATAGATATTCTTGCAGCCATTTTCTCCTGACTATCCCTCACCAAAAGGGAGTGCTCCCCTCTTAAGACAACACTGAGCTGAATGCTAATTTTTACATCCACAGCATGAAGGAGGAGCAAAGAAAACATTTCTAGCAGCATGGGGGCATCTCAGTGTCAGAGGGAGTGCTCTCCTCTGTGAAACTAAAGCTGCATCTGTCTTTGTGACGTGTTTCAACTTTTCACTGAAGGGTATACCTGTAAAGTTAGGCAGAAGGACTTTGCCCATATGCAATTGAAGCCGTTACATCTCATCTTCTTTTGAGCAGAGTTCTTTCCTCCTGAACCTTTTTGCCTCTGTTGAATATCACTGTTTTCTTTCTTTGGCACTTATGCTTGGTGCTTCATTCGTTCAATGTTGTTATTATTTGCAAGAGCAGCCTCTTAAACACACATTTTATCATCATCATAATCAAAACAAATTATATACGTTTCCACAACTTAAATGTGCTGCATTTAATGCTGATTTTTCATTCTTCCTTTGTTTAGGTTTTTGTTGGTGTTTTGCATGCTCAGGCTTTTTTTGCAAGGGGGTGATAAATGTTCTGTGCCCCCAGGGGAGGGGCTGCCTGAAAGTTATTTGGCAATAGCTGCGGATATGTGGCTCAAATTTAAAATCCCTCTTTTTCACCCTTCAGTTGTATTTCTTTAAACAATACAGCAGAAATACAAGGATTTGTAGTCAGCTCTGGTAGGATGGTTGGCTGTTGCTGCCAAATTAATGTCGGTAGCCTTTGAAGCATGTCAGTGACTATGGCTATAGCATGAACCCTCAAGATCTTCCAAGGCAGAAAGGCATGCAGGCTAAAAGTCTTGTGTTATTTTGAAATGGTGTTTTTGTTTAGTTATTTTTAACAGAATACATAAAGAAATTTTTCAGTAGTGGTAAAATTTTCAGCACCAACTATACTGAAATCAAAGGTAAGGTCTTAGACTATTCATGCAAAGATCTGGGATTACATTTTGCAAATACAGTTGCATAACAGAAGAAGGATAATAGCTCATATAAATTTGCTTATAAATTTGAAAATTGGTCCTTTTTCATAATTACAACCATTCCTCACGAATAAAGCTCTGCTTGCTCCTTCATACTGAAATTACTTTACAGGCTGAGGTTTTTGATGTAGTGATGCAAAGTTTGTGAATAATAACTAAAATAAATACAAATCCATTTCATTTTCCTTTAGTAAATTATCTTCTATTACTTTTTCATGAGGTCATGTACATACACAAGGTATTTTTAATGGAATGACAAACGTAGGACTTCATCACATGTGCCGTGATAACTGTTTTCCAACTTGTATCAGGCATTGAGGGTGATCAGAGCTTTATGGGTGTATGTGGAAGAAAAACTTGCTTTTTTTTGGTGATTTCTTGTATCATTTGAAAGATACCTAACAGGCGTCAGAGCAGATATTCATTTGTCTACAAACATAAAAACTTGATTATTTTCTCCTGAACAGAAAAAAAAAATTGTGTTGGTTAGGTCCTTCCTACCCAAACATACAAATAAGTATGAGCTGAAAGCAAGGGCACTGGAGACCAGTGAATGAATTCCTTTAGTGATTTAATGAGCTTTGAATTAGGTGCTGTGGTAATGCAAATAGCAGCACATCTTTTGAGGCACTCACTGTTTGATAAAAAAGTTGCAGACTCCAATTTAGTATAAAACTTGGTTAGGAAAATTTGATCATTTTTCAGATCTATATGTTGTTTTTTTTTCTAAGTGTCTGAGGTTTATACAAAATTTGCTGTGTTTACATTAGCAAGTAATGTGGTGCAATAGATGAGCAGAGTGAGGTGGCCAGAGCAAAAGCCTCTAGACCTACATCATCACTAAAATGCAACCTAAAAAGCAATGGGTACAACCATGACAGAATCCTATGGATCCCCTTTACAAACAAATGCAAAAGGGTTAGTTTATTTATTTCAGAAGTCCTTACATAGTCCCTTTTCTTTATTTGGTAGACCACTCTTCACAAATAAAAGGTGCAGATTAAATTTATATTAATGTTTTATTATTTAGAAAGAAACTGAGAATCTTGAAACTGGAACCAAATTTCTTTTAGGATGAAAGTTTCCAGTCTTGAGCTTTACATGAAACTGTCCTTATAACAAAAAGTATTGGTAATGACAGAGGAAGTGTCCCTAGAACATATATGTATCAATTTGCTCCCAGCCACCTTTTACTTGGAACAAAGGCAAACATATCCTATGCAGAAAAAGCAAACCAGGATTTTTTCAAGACTAACTGAAAGCCTCTATTACTCTCCACTTCTTCATGCTTACGCTCACATTCACATTTCTTCTTGAAATCTGTGATACTGATACTTTTATGTAGAGAGTATTTGCCTCCCAACTGATATTTTGTTTTTTTCTTCTTTGCTTCAATCTGTTAAAAATTGCCACAAATTGCATCTCCCTTCTTGCTACACACACTAGGCTCCCTGCATGTGCAAACTGCTCCTTTACTAATATGTGAATTTAAACTTCTTATTTTCCTGCCAGCTTAGTATGACTGGATTCTGACCTCAAGACCTTCTGTACATTCCTAGGTTTTGTCATTACCTTAAGTATAATATAAATATCCAAGCCAATTCCTGACTTCCATTTTTTGGGGCCTGTAGCAGTTAGTTTTGGATGTGTTTGCTTGGCATGCAGAAGAGTTTGAGATGCTGCTTTGTGGCAGATTAGTTCCAAAGGATTGGCAAAATTGGGCATCATCATCTCCTTGTATCAGTGTTGTACGGAGTGTTACTGTAGTCTCTGAAAACAGAGCATGCTCTATTTTTATTATTTTTAGTTTAGAGTCTGTCCTTAGTTTAGTTTAGACTATATCCTTAGAGTCTTTCATGGTAGGGAATGGACAGTCCTTTGTCTGCTTTTGAAGCCTTCACTTAAAAGCACTTTTTTCCCATGACAGCCTCAGACAAGAGGAGGAATGTTCTCTGTAAAGCCCAGCAGTTGCCCAAGAATCTGCCACCACACAGCAGTAATGAGAGTTTTTAAGTTCAGAACATCAGAAGTGAGTGTTTCCAGTTGCAGAATATCACAGTCCTGGCTCATTGCCACCAGTCTGTGCTCAAGCTGTTTCCATTTTTGCTAACCAGCAAAAGAATAACAGGATGTTTATTTCTCTCTCTTTTTTTTTTTTTTTTGAGCAAGTCCTGCCTATAGGGCTGCATTGAGGTTAAGTGCATCTTTTTACTTTTTATTCTATAATTTGCAGAAAAGGGATGTGGTAATAAAAGATGGGAAAAAAGCAAGGACTGAGCAGTGCAGTGTTCACATGGATTAAAGGTTTACTTTGGCAAAGCTCACAAGCACAACATGTACTTGCATCACAGGTGTTTTCCCAAAGCATCTCAGCTGCCTAGACAAGATGTCATGGCAGCAACTCGTGTGTGCTCTTTACTGCTGGAGCAGGGCAAACATTTTGCTTAACCACAAAACAGCTCATGAAAAAAATATAAAAAACCATGATGCTGTACTCTCAATTGTTTTCAATTACGTAAGTGATTCTTGGGGCCAGGGTTATTCAGATTTAGTCTGTCAGAGTTCATTCTGTCACCACAGAAAATGTAATCCTATAGCTCAAGGCAGAGGGAGAAGATTGACAGTGTGCTCTGAGCTTTGAGCAAATTGCTTTCCCTTACAGGATGGTGTCTGAGCTCCTGCCTCTCTTGTCTTTTTTAGATCAGATCTGCTGGTAGCATGACCTTCTGGGCAGGGGACTTTTTTTGGCCTGCTCTTGGACAGCACTCATATTGTCTGGGTCTGGCTGACCCCTGCAATAGCAATCATAAATAGATTAGCAAACAACATGTAAAACTGAGTACAGTGTGGTAACTGTTGCTGAGGTCTGTCATGCTCAAAATCCTTGAATACAAATTTTTATGGAAATTTGAATTATTCTGGGAATGCAATCTATAATCCCTAAAAAAATTATAAATGTACTGAGGAAGTGGAATGTAATGAAGTTGGTATATTTTAACTGAAACCAGCACTTTTTTATTAGTTTCTTGCTCTGGAACCTGGAATCAAACACCTTCTCTGCTGTTGAATGGAGCTATTGGTAAATACCTGACACATTAATGGTTTTGTTCTGAATCTATTCCAGGAATTGCACCTATCAACAGTACATGCTTATTGTATGAGAGTTTTGTTTGATTAGTGTTGGTAAACTGGTTTAGTGATGCTGGTACAGTTTATCAATTATTTGCAACTTGTAATCTAATGTAATCTAAAGCAGTCCTGCATGAGTAGTGAGATAGCTATTTTCTGTGAAATTTTTACTGCTTTCCTATTTTAATTAATAGGAGTTTCCTGACAAGTGAGGGGTAGTCTGGGACATGAACTTTTATGAAACAATGCAGGAAGTAATGAAAAAGGTTAATAACAAAGACTGAGAGACAGAATGCTTTTGTAGAAAGTCAATATTAATATTTTAAGGGGTTTGGAATATTTTAATGTGTTTTTATCATGTTGTGATCCCCAAAGAGTATATTAGGCAATGGGAAATTAATTACTATCACCCTCTTTACACTTTAGAATATGTTTGTGTACAACAAACTTACCCAAACCCTACGGAGAGCAACTTTAACCCATGCAGGCATAGCAATTTGGACAGAGGTGGTGGGAAGTTGCTGGTATTTGATGAGAGGTTGAGTTTGCCCCACGGAGCTCTATTCTTGTAGAATACAAACTCTTCCAGCAGCTGTGTGTGCCATCCTGTACAAGGTCACAGAGACCTTCTTCAGAGATGTGCTCAGGGATCTCTCAGCACAGGGGAGCTGGGATAAATCTAGTCAAGTAACACCAGCAGATCCTGATCATGCTCTGTGGTTGCTGTAAAAAGTCATTGGAAGTTCCAGTTCTTTGTATTTATGGACTTAGAAATTTGTATAATTAATTAGACCTTTAAACTACAAAGATACATTAAATTTTACCTCGTGAAGTTGCCCTACTGCCTTCAGACAATTAGTGTCATTAGCAAAGATGATAGCAGTGCACATACCCATGTTACTAGAAACTTCAGCCCTTAATGAGTAATGTATGGCAGCCCTGTAGTGGTGTACAATTTCCTGTTGTGACATGTTCAATGCATTACAGATAACATATCATTTCAGTGCCAAGGGAAAACAGTGGTTTGATATTAGTTTCAGCCCTTTAAATTCTGACTTGCAACCTTAAAGAAATGAAGTTTATATGTAAGACTAAATGAGAGACTGGAAATTCCTTCACTGACATGTTGCAGTAATGTTTTGTATGTTTGTGGGGAGCTGCAACTCTGTTCCGTAACTCCTTTATTTGAGCAACAATTCAACAACAGTGTTCAAAATGCTGTTTGTGCAAGATGAGTATGAAGGAAGGTAGATTTAAAAAAAAGGGATTTGTAGGGCTGACCAGGCAGTACAACTTTGCCTTGAAATTTGAAGATAAAAAGAAAGGAGGACACATAAGCCCATTCCACCTTTCAGCGACAAACACCTCTGTGGCAGCAAACTGTAATCAGTTCTCCTGATGAATGAAGTGTCAGTCAGCCACCTAGCTAATAGGAGGGCAAGGCAGCTGTGGGGGCTCTTCTCATAGGACATGAAACAACTGAAGAGCTGGCAGTGGAAGGACTATGAACAGTCATCAGCTTATCTGCTGCTGGGGAAATATCCTCTGTGCTTTGGCATCTTGCCCCCGAGGTTGCCGGCCAAATGTGAGATGATTTACCATTAGGGTGAGGCCGACTGCCAGATGGATAAGCCCCTACAAGCTGAGCTCAGACTTTCTGACGTCTCCCATTTCTCCTTTCTCTTCATCCAAGAGCTGGGACCTTGTCAGGGGATCCACTGATGGGGAAAGGAACATGGAGAGTGTAACTGGTACTCAGGGAGAAGTGTGCAGTGTCTGAATGTCCACTTGGACTCCTGCACAGGATTGCAACATGGTTCATGCAGTATCTGCAAGGCCTTCTGTACTCTTGTGGACTTCATCCCAAATGAATTGCTGTCTAATCTGCAAGAGTATTGAAGCCTTGAAGTGTTGTTTTGAAGCCTGGAAATACTGTATGGAAGTCTTGTATATTCCACTCAATATAAGGAGCAATTACTTATTCTTAAGCAGCGTTAATACAATGTCATGCATGCACATATATATGTGTATAAACATGTACATGGAATTTGGAGGATTGCATTAGCTTTCCCAATTATTTGTATTCTTAAGCAGCGTTAATACAATGTCATGCATGCACATATATATGTGTATAAATATGTACATGTACATGGAATTTGAGGGATTGCATTAGCTTTCTCAATTATTTGTTCATCTCAGCTTTCAAAGCAAGTAGAAGGTGAAAATACAATCAATCTCCTTACCTTTTAAATAAGTACTTTGGAATTACACACATAAGACACCTTTTATTTTTAAAGCTATGTCCTGTTTGAAATGAGCATGAAAACCATGTGCAAAATACTAATCTTCTCTTTCCAGGAGGAAGAGTTGACACTTCTGGGATTTCAGCCTGTGATAAGGCTATTATTAACCTGAAGCTTAAATTGCAAAGCCTCTAGTACGCTTTAATCCGCTGTGAAGCTGCACCATCCTGATGGATGGCTAGTAGCTCACAATGAGGCTTAATATGGTACAACTTTTTCTAACGTCAGGTGGCATCCCCCCTACGTTATTGTGTGGAATACAACAGAAGTACCCCAGTGGTTCTCGCTTTTGGTGTCCTTCTATCTTGAGAGAAAGGAGGGGCAGATTTGAGGAGGTGGGCTGTTGAGGAAGTATGGTTCTCCCCTCCTTTGGAAAGAACTGGAGAGGGCACAGGGCTGACCTCACGTGTGTGACAGCTCTGAGGCTGTCACTGTTTTCTTACAGATGCTCCTGCCTGCTGTGGCACTGGTCTGTCCACTGAAGGACAGCAGGTTGAGACCAGGATTAAAGCCTCATTCCTTTCCTTCTGACTGATTGCTGAGCTGGATCATTGGTACTCTCAGTGCAGTTTAACCGCTTTGGTGCTTGGGTCTCAGTTTTTATCTTGAGCTGTGAGTTTTTGCAGTACAATTTGCGTGCAATTAACTTGTTTGAGAACAAGAATTTGCAAGTGAAACTAATTTTAATAGAAGATACATTTGCAATGGGCATTGAGATTTCTGTGCGTCCAAGCTCTGAGGCTGTTCCATTGGCATGGGTGATAAATCCTTTCTAAAGGGTAACACATATTCAGGGCTCTGTGGACCACACATAAATATATGAACTCACATTTTCCGAAGTAGAGTCTTTGTTCATTTTACTTTGGTGGTAGTATCTTCCCACCAAGTTTGTAGAATAACCAAAAACCTCCTTATTTCTGGAAACTATTTTCAAGTTCGGAGGCAGGTCGAAAAGGAAGGAATTCCATTTTCTGTGACATCCACAGATATCTGGAAGTCTGTGTTTATGTCAATATCTCTTGTCTCTGTAAATGCAATTTTTATCTTTTCTATCAAAAAACTGGTATGTCCAGAACGGTACCTTGGTAAGACCCCAGGGAGGACTTAACAGAGGAAGAGAATCTGTGGAAAAGAGAAATTTGCTAATAGTGCAGCTATTGTGTTTAGCTGGTGCTGCATCAAGAGGGAAGACATCTCCTTCTGTCTCTGAGTGCAGCCAGTGGGACAAGCTGTGTGCTAGTGGGGCCACAGGGAGACTGCCTTCCTCTTGTGCTAGAGGAATACATTATCATTGAAACAGAGGAAAATAAAGGATCCTCTTGTTTGAAATTACACTCACTGCCCCAGAGGAGGAAGGTTTTATTGCTTGCCAAGAGGGATAAACTTTCACCTGAATGGGGAAATTGCGTAGATCTCTCTAGCAAAGAAGAAGTTGCTGGAGGGTGGGTGGCTGCAGCAGAGAAAGAGCTCTGTTCCTGCATGCCATACAGCAGGTGGGGTTTATCACTTGAAATAATGTGTAGTACAAGCTTTTGTCTTGAGATTGCAAAAAGTGTCCACAGTAATGTAACCACAGTGAACTAATCTGAGTTATTTTGAGCTGTGTCTGAATCTGACCCCAGTGTGTTTTGCTTCCAAGTAGGAAAGGCTAGGAATGACTAAGTACACAAGAGTTCTTGTGGATTATATTTAAAATCAAAGATTCTACTTCTACATAGCAACTTACATGCCTCGTTTTGCAGACATATGGCTCATCCTTCATGTGTCATATCATGAAAAATATGGCTTGTAATTCTGCTGTGAAGCAAGACGTTTGTGACTATAAATACAAATTATGTTGTTTGTGGGTTTTGGTAAAGTGATTGTGAGCTATGAGAATATTTTCCATTTAGGGATGACTACAGGATGATGTTTTGCGTTATATATGTATATATATGTATAACTGTGTATGTGTACATGTAGATGTATATAAGTCCATAGCATTCTCAGACATCAAATGCAGGTGGCTCTTTCTGAATTCCAAGAGCAGAATGTATGTCTTGAAAAGCAGATTTGAGAAGGAGATTATTGGTACCTAGGCTTTGTAAGGCTGGAAAAGTGGACTAGCGCTACAATAGGTTGGAAAAGAAATATCTATTAGGAACAAGTTCTTTAAACCACGGCAGCACCTCTGTAGCTTCCTTAGTGACATGGATTTTCCACATGCCTCCCTGAAGCTCAGAGGATGGCTAATCGCTAATGAAACTAATCCTGTCTTCCTGGAAAAGCCTATTCCAGGAACACTTGATGCTGCTGATATTGGTGTCAGGAGGATCATGAAATAGGAAATAGCTGTTTGAGAACTTAATGAAGTCTCACATGCTGCAGAAGGGCTGTTTTGGAGGCTGTCATGACCCACTGGTATGGGGCATGATGTTCGTTCTAGGTCCTCCTCATGCTGAACAGATATGTGTCAAAGAACTCTTACGCTTCTGTTATGTAGCTGCCTTAGATTCAGCAACAGACCACTATTTAGACACATAAGGCACTGGTTAACAAGCCCTTAAATTTAACACTTCTTAAAAGCAGTGGCTAATATGCCCTTAGTTTTTACAGTACTCTTTAATAAGCTCTCAAATCCCACAATTCGAAGTTGCTGGCTGAGAAGCTGCACTACAGCACTTCTCAAAGGTGCTGGCATAAGCCACAACACTGCTTTTCAAAGGTACTGGAACAAACCACAAGACACTTCAACAAGCTCCTCACTGTAGCAACAAACTCCAGTATGGAGTCTGGGGCGGAATATGATAGCTGTTCTTTCCACAGGCAAAACAAGGAAGGACAGAAATAAAGACAGAAGAGAGAGAAAACAAAGAATATTACCAGTCTTTAGATACTTCATTGGTCCTGCCACATGCATAGTCCAGAGCTGAGGTAAGAGTGAAAGAGAAAGGGAAGAAAAAGGGCACAAGGGGGCCTGATCCACTTCCTTTTACAGTCACCTTGGTGCATGCCCCTGATGCAAACTAGATTTTTCTCGCTGTTTTGTTTGCCCGTGTGCAGACACCCCCTTTGAGCCTTTCTCTAGGAAGCGAGTAGAGGGACAGGTGTACTGGGCAGGAATCCCAAGGTGGAGCAGGATGTTGGTTGAGAACAGATCTGCCCCACTCCCTGGGACCCTCTTTTCCAATCACACCTTTCCTGTCCTAAGAGTCAGAAAGTTTGAGAAAAGCATGTTTGTGTCTGGTCCTTTATGGAGGCTGAAAGGATGGTGAGCAAAAAAGGGTTAATAGGGCTCAGAGCTCCTGAGCCTGTCAAAAGACAGCAGAAATCTCACAGGAAAGATATCTGCTGTATCTCATCATCCCGAGCCACTCAAGAAACCCCAGAGGAGCTTCAGAGATTTGGCAAAAGGGGTTGATAAAATGCAGCAAGGCACATTAGGATTGGAATGCAGTACTTGTCTCTGGAGATGGGAAAAGGAATCACAGTAAATATATTTCTTCAGACTCGCATCACCTCTCTGTCTAATGATTCAAGCAGTCACTACCCTGAAAGTGGGACATGATTTCAGTATCATGTAAATTGCCTTTCTCCTTTTCTGGTGGGTGAAACATCAAGTGTAAGTGGTTCTATTGCTCTATTAACAACAAGTGTTACAGCCCATGAAAATGAGCTTCAATGTGAGCTACTGCTAGTGCTATGGGAGTCACAGGAGGATCCTAAAGAGGTAGGCACCAACAGGACTTAAATCCTGTTTCCAAGGGTCACAACTCGGCCAATTAAATGCAATACGTCCCTCTGAATGAACTACTGAAAAACAAGTTAAGACCAAGCCCTAAGGCTGAAGTAATTTTATGTCATTTTCAACCATATTTTTGCTAAAATTCTTTGTGTATTTTGGTCATTAAACATTGTCTCCACACTGTTTAAGTGGGCCCAAGGTGAAATCAAAGCACAAAATCTCAGATGAAAGCAAATCCAGTAGTAGTAGTCCTGTTGGTTTTCAAAAAGTAAATAATTTTAATACTTTTTCTTCAAAACAGGAAAAATCTACAGGTGAGATGACATTAGAATTTAGACTTGCATTATCATTCATAATTTATTTTAAAATCAATTTTGAAAACATCTTTTAAATCTGTTTGTTTTGGGCAATAATTTAAAAGTGTCTGTGCAGAATTGTCTGAAACAAATTACCATCTCACATTCCCTATATTCAGGTTTAATTAAATTGTTTCAACAGCCATTGCAAGAAATGAAAAGGAAGCTAAGAAATGAAAAAGATTTCTTCTTCTAGCACTGAGAAATAGCTTGACAAATTACTTTTGATTACAAATTTAAAATACCAACAAAAGCATAAAACCAGAACAATAAAAAGAAAGATGATTTTTTTTTTTAATACTTTCAGTGGATAGTTTTTAACAGATTTGTGTTTGGTTCCTGTCAGTTTGTAGTAAGAAGTGAACCAGTATTAGAATCATGGCTTGAGTGATCAAACAAGGACCAGAAAAATTCTTTGGCAGAGATCCATCTACACAGGAACTTGGCCCGCATGCAGAGAAAATACAGTACAGATGTATAAATTACACAGGCTGGGGTAGTGCTGGTCAAAACCACCCATACTGGAGTCATGTGGGAAAGAAGGTCTAGACACCATAGATTGCCTTGCTTCAACTAAAATCATGCAAACTAGAAATTAGCTAAAACCACATTTGCACAAGTACACATAGAGAAGTTTCTAACCAGCTGTGTGAACTAGATGTTAAAGTGGGACAACCAAAGAAATTCAGCCAGTTGGATTCATTGGTAAAGCTTACGTCCCATTTTAGTTGTAATTACATAGTTTTTTAAACAATCAATTAAGCCTACCAGAGAGGCAAAATCAGTCCACACTTTATTACTATATTTCTATATTAGAAAGTAACTTGCATCCAAGGGTTAATTGTTGCAGTCCTACATTTTCACTGCCGCAAACAAACTTTATTAAAAGATAATCCAAATTCCTAATTATTAGCACACTGGGCCAAATCAAAACAATGTAATTTATTTGATAATTTTAACCAAGGACAGTTGGTTTTTTTTTTCCTGAGGGAAAAAGTCAGAGTAGAAAAGGAGCAATGCAGGATTGTTCAGTCATTTTTGGGAAAGATAAGGAACTCTGTCTAGAGCTACTATGATTTTTGGAAGGCATGAGAAATTGGGGAACTGTAATATATGGGTTTATGTAATATATACCACCATATAATGCTATATTACATATAAATTCATAATATGTTATCATTATTTCTGAGATTTGGATTTAACTTCCCTAGCTGTATCCCTTTTGGTGATTGTGGATAGAGTCTGGCTACTGCAGATAGTCAGGGCACGAGTGCTTTTTGGACCTACATGCTCAGTCCCAAGCAGAGTACAGATTTCAAAGGTATGGATATTGCCAAGGAAAAAACTGCTCAAGTGATGACATGGACAAGAGAGTGATCACCACTAAATCTTCTCAAAACTCCTCCAAGATCTTTCTGTGGTCTGCGTTCACCCAGAAAAACACTCACCTGAGCAGTCAGAAGCTGACTTGTGTTTGGATATTGTCAGAGAACTTTTTATGGACAGTAGGGCTGCCAGTGTGCAGCTGCTATAGATGGGAGTTGTGACAGCCTTAGCTGCATTACAAGACAGCTATTTAGGAAGTTTACAACTTTTCCAGGTCCCATCTGTGTGCCTCCTTCTAGGTCAGGCCATCTCCCCCTGCCTTCAGCATGCAGGCACAAGAATACATGTGACACTCAGACATTCCTTCAGGGTCTCACTCTCGTCATCAGTGGTGAGGCTGCTCACTGCTGCATCTCCTCTTCTTGAAGCCTCCCTTGTCACTTCCTTCTTTCCCAGACAGCACTTTTTGTGTGTCAGTTCAATTATTTCAGCAGCTGTTGTGTGCCCTCCCCAGGTGAGCCCCGCAAGCTGCCCCTGCAAACGCTTTCTGCTCTGGGACCTGGTACCCAGCAAGGGATGCACAGCCAACTACTCAGCTGCAGCATCTTCTAAATATATCAAACATCTTCTGTGATATCTTTGTAATCACACTCCTCACGCCTTTCAAATGTTTCCCCCAGTGCTGGCAGATGTCACTGAGTACACCGAATCTGCAGCTCTGGATGTGCCTTGGATTGAGTGAATGCAGACCACGACCAGCCCTGGACCCCACTCCAGCTGCACTGCAAACACAAAGCCTCTCACAGGTATGCATCCACCTTCCAAAAAAACAACATGCTCTCTGAAAAATTATTTCCTTCACTGTAAAATACAGTGGCGCAGGTGTTTCTTTTTTCCAGCTAAGCTGCCCTCCACAAATAGAAATATAACTGTTTACTTGTCTACATGACATTTTAATTGAGAGGTTTTACTAACCACCACAATGTATGCACCAAATAAATTCTGACCTAAAGTTTGGAAAGAACTAATGCCTGTTTTGAATGGACAATGAATATGCAGGGGAAAAAAAAGATGGAAGTAGCTATGTATATATAAGGCATGGCATGGTCTTTCAGAAGGCAGCAGAGAAAGAGATTCCTTCAGTATTTATCTATATTTAAAGACCAAAAAACCCCACCTACAACAGGATTTTTCTGAAAATAAGTGACTTATCTCCCTGTACTGATACTGAAAGTAATAACTGGCACCAGTTAGGTTAGACATTGTGGTATAGATGCTCAAGTTGTGATGTATGCTGAGGCTGAAAGGTTCTCCTGAAAAATCAGCCAAAAAACAAACTTAAGGAATACAGATAGTTTTTTACTAGGGAAATGCCTAAAATAGTGTGAATCTTTAGTCTTTGGTGTAGCATCCTTAAATAAGATGTTTGTTTAACTGGAAATGAAACATTTGTGTGACACTTTTTCATAGAAGATGCTGGCTGTTTTCAGTTGAAGGCTGAAGCCAGTTGAGGTCTGAGAACCTAACTTGCACAGTATTTAGAGGTGCTCAGTGTAAGAAATCTTAGAGTTGGTTTTTCAAGTGCATGAATTTTCAAGATTAAGTCCAGGTCTTCAAGACAAGCAGCTGGAAAATAACAAGTGCACAACTGGCAGATACCCTTTTCTGGTTGGTTTTCCAGCCACCTGGAACTCACCTCCTCTTCCAGTGTCCTCCTGCCTCTCCTGTGTGTGCCAGTCCGTGTGGCACTATCCCCCCCAGCAGTATCACAGCATTCTGCAATTGTAGCCACTGCCATTCATCCCCTGCTTGGCACTGGTTTTCCCACATGTCCTGGTACAGCTGCTCCCCTGATGAGCACCCATGTGAGTCATCCAGAGTTGTTGAATTGTGCTGGTTAGTTCCTGGGCTTTTCTCTACTCATCACAATGAGCTCAGCAAACACCTCGGTGTCCATCCATGAGCCCTTTTGCTCACAGAAAGCAGCACTGTGTTCTGAGGGTCAGCCGCTGTACACAATTACTGCCATGATTTGCTCAAACTTAATTTCTGAGTTGTATCAGTCCTTGGCCTGCGGTGATTTACTGGGAGGACATTCAAGAGCTCTTTTTCTTTGATGGCTCATTTCTCTCCAGTTTATGTCTATTTGCTGTATGTAGGTGCACATGTACAGTAATTTAGCTTAAATCGTTCTCATATGTTAGCATTCTCATATGTTCCTATGAGCTCATAGTGTATTTATAGAAAGTAACTGTATTGTTTCTCAGGCTTTATTTTAGTGTGTCTTCCAGTCTGTGTCATAAGACAGATATTTCTGGTTTTATGGTGCCTTTTTAAAATTTTTTAATTTGAAATTATCTTGCTAACACGCTGCAAAGCACATTAGTCCAACTAATACAATACTTATTTATTTCTGTCCCAGATATCTTGGTTTCAATAGAATGGACTTCATTCAGGCTCTTCCACAGCTGTAATAGAGTGGTTTACTTATCCTGTGATCAATTAACATCCAAAGATTTTTCTCCTCTTCTGCATTTATGTGAGTTGAGTTCTCTGTCTTGAGTTCCAAGCTCAAGACAGAAATTCATGCTCTTAGTTCCAGAGCACATATTTTTGCAGAATTTTGTCCTGATTCTATTTGCAAGTTGTAAATCCGCCTTTATCCTCCTTATATTAATTGTCTTCTTGTTTTAGGGCACGATCATATTTAGTTAATATCCTCTGGCTCTCTGTGGCAAAATCACTAATGAAAATGTTAAATTATGTTGGTTCCAAGAACAGCTCTGAAAGAAGTTACTTTATTACAATAGAAGCACCTGGTGTTCCACTTTAGCAACACTTAAATACTCCTGGAAGGAGAGACTTATCTTGGATTATATAATGCTTGCTGATTACTTTAGAGGTAAGACTTTTCCCCCAAAATCATTAATAAGTATTTTATTAAAATAACAAGTTATAAAATCACAATGTGGGGGGTTTGAGCAGAATTACTCTTTTGGAATCATAAAGCAAGATTGACATCAGTCATTAACATTATTTGTAGTGGAAATCTGCCATCCTTTTAAGTTAGTTTAGATCTTGCATTTTTCCAGTTCTGTTTAGTGCATGCAAGGGCTTTGTCATGATCATTAAAAATTCACTCCTTTCACTCCATAATTTCATTGGGTTTGAATTTCAGGATTTTGTTCAGTTGAAATGTCTAACGTAGCTTAAAATATAAGGAGGAGGAATTAATGAGAATTTCGTCTGCTTTCTGGACAATGAAAGTGTGTTCTTTCTCCCCTTTTCATACTGAACAAAAACACACAGTAAAAGGAAACAGTTTTAACATGTCTTTCTTCACACAGTTTTAAGTTAGTAGTCACCTAACTTATTAGGTGTTGCATAAATAGATTTTGCAAAAACTGAACTGCATCATCTTACAAGAGAGGGGGAGTGGATGATGCATATCAGTGATCTATATTTTGTCTTTATAGACAATTAATAAATCACAAGAAAATTAGGGTTTCTTTGGTTTATATCAGAAAATCATCAATGTACTTTAAAGTATTAAAGACATATGTCACTCTAGCTAAGTAAGTCAATAAAGACCTACATCAAAACTGATTATGCCTACCTTTGAAGAAAACAGTAATATGTGAGCTACATATTTTGGCTGTTTCTAAAGGATGAACTCTTCTCAGCAATCTTTTTTGTTCCAATTCACTGTTTAAATCTTGGCTATTATTTTGTTTTCTGGGAAGTTACTATAGTGTTTGCATGAGCTGTGTCATGTAAATTCAGAAAAATCTTGTCATGTGAAAGAGGATATTTTCTCAAACCCTTTGTATTTGATTAGTCTGTCAGTGCTTTGGGTCAGCTGAGACCCTTGTGCACAACCCAGTCTGTTAGAGTCCAGTTTTGGGGGCCCTTCATTAAAAATTCTGGTGGGTTGGAGGGCAGTTCAGGGTCACATGGAGACAGAAGGACCTTCTCCCAAGTCTCCACCCGTTTAACTGGTTTGTGGTGCCTCAGGGAAGATTTAGGGTAAGAGAGACCCCCTCCCAGGTCTCTGCAGTCAAGTATGTTATCTACTGCTGGCAACTGGGAGCCCCCTTGAAGGACTCAGACATAACAATTTATGGAACACTCCTTATTAATATAACAGAAAACTGTTAAGGTTTGAAGATTGAAGGTGATAGTATCTGGCTGAAAAAAAAATCTATTGAAAGCAATATACAAACAAGCTCTAACCCCAAAAAACTTAGCCTGAGCTAAGTGATCTGCACACAGACTGCAGTTCTTACCCCACAGATGTCCTCATGGTGGAGAAGATACGTTCTGCCTGTCAGCTGATGCTAGAAGCATCAATTGAGTCTTCCCTATCTTCTCCAAATTTTAAACTTACTTTTATACTAATTTTTGTGTTTAGTGGAGCTTGAGTTACCAGTCGCATATCATGTTCCATGCAGGGTGGTCATGCCTTGGAGATGGGTAACATCTGTATTGCATCTAAGGTAACCTTTGGGAATGGGGATGGGTGTCTGTGATCTCACCATGGCTGCTGCTTCAATGGCAAGAAATCTTTTTCCTCCCTTGTTTGACAGGTTCTACGTGGCTAATCAGGTATCAGGTATCACCTAGTTATCCCCTTTTACAAGAATTTTGGCAGAGACCAACATGTTTCCACTTCACCCTCCATTTAGGCCCCCTCAGCATGTACTGTGTGTGGGAAGTTAGGCACGCTGACCATATTCCATCCTGGGAGTAGCAGCAGCAATTTCTCCCTGGAATTTTAAATATTGTTATAGTTATGTCTGTAACTTTCCACCCTGCTCGATCCTCCATTTTCATCCCTCCTCAGCAATGCTGACTGCAATTTTTGTAACTTTATTTTCCTTTAATTTTACCCCTGGTCTGTGCATTGCTTTGATGGCAACTAATAGCTGTTACAGTATAACGTGTTTGGGATTGACAGATAGTCATTACTGGCATCAAAAGATATCTTTGTAATCCACAACTTCTTTGTATTACATTTTCTCTAACCTGTTAGATGTTAGGAGGAAATTTTTTACCGTGAGGATGGTGAGCCACCGGAACAAGTTACCCAGAGAAGCTGTGGCTGCCACATCCCTGGAAGTGTTCAAGGCCAGATTGGACGGGGCTCTGGTCTAGTGGGAGGTGTCGTCCCCATGGCAGGGCAGTTGGAACTAGATGATCTTTATGGTCCCTTCCAAACCAAACCATTCTATGGTTCTAAGATTTGTAGTGTTCCAAAATGTTATTAGAACATCATTAATCAAAGAATGAAATACAGTGTAGCAGTCTTATTGTAGAGACGTAAAAATACTTGATAGTTGAGTGAATTGATCTGGCTGCTGTACTCATTAGTTTAAGGGTTTTTACCTGTTTTAAGATAAAGGACTCTTTTCTTTTAGCTTCCACTGGTTGCATTAAGAAACTTAACAAAGGAAAAATGGCCCAATCAGAAATTGGAAATATCAGAAATTCATAAGCAGGATGTTCCAGGTATTTTATGGAATATCACAGTAGACATAACTACTAGGGATAAGAATGTTCCATTAATTCTGGAAACTGAGTAAAAACCAGTTTACCTTTGAAGGGTGATCTATTAGTAAATTTAGACAGTTTCTTACTATGATTAAGGATTTAATAAAATATTATTTCCTGTGAAATTCTTCATAAAGCATTTTGAGGTGTCATTCTTTGACAGCTTATCCAGCAAAAGCAGGCATGCAGTCAGGTAATGGAAAGGATTACACACATCAGCCACCACAGCAGCCAAGGATTATCCTCAGAGATGCAAAATTCCCTTCTGAAGGTTCCTGAGAAGCCAGGTTTCAAGCCTTCAGGAAATTATATTTTCCTCAAAGTCTACCTTGAGTTAAATCAAACTAAATTCAATGCTTTTTTGGGCAAAGTGGCTCTTCCAGACGCTTGGTGGAGTACTCATTCTTAAATCTGCTGCTAATGAGTAATGTATGTTTGTAGTGTCTGGACCTCACCTGGGAGTAACTGCCTTAGCATTGGGAAACTGATCTTCTGGTGAGCCACAAATCCCTGTCTTGGGTTCAGTGAAAACATACTGAAGATGAGACACTCCAATGAAGCATTTCAGGTCCAATTATTTTTCTATATTTCTGTCTGATTCTGTTCCAGTGTTACATTTGTGTTTGAATTCTGAATCTAGTATAGCACAATATTATTCTTTATTTGAATTCCAGTTACATCATAGAATGGCTTGTGTTGGAAAGAACATTTATAGGTTAGAGCGTATGAAAATTAGACTCACAAGCTGAGAGCAAAATGAATCATTTTATTGCGGAGTTAAGACAGTACTTGCACACTTAGTGTGAGAATCTTTGTTCAGTTCTTTGCACACAACTGGCTGCAGGCCTGTAATAAATCCATTGGCCTGGCAGTTTGTTAGTTTCCTCAAGGTTTGTAGGCTTCGAAGAAGCAGGATGCCTTTCCTGCTCTCTCAGATAGTGTGTAATCTACTTTCTCTTGTGCTCCCCAGGAATTTTCTGCTGTGCCAGGCTTTGCTGTTTCCTTTCGCCTCCCCCTTTTCTTTTTAAAGGAGTCATAGTTAAGGCTGAGGTAACCATTACGTGTTTTTGCATGCTTTTAAGAGCTCTGATTATGTTAAAAAGGACAAGACAGAAGATTAAAAAGGATATTATTGCTAGACAACTCAGTCCAATGAAAACCCAAACTCGTAAATTCATCCCAGAAAACCAATATTTTGGATTTAGCCAAGAGAAATAATTTTTCAGATCTGTCAAAACCTTTTGTTCTTGCAGAGTTTGTAAAGCTCTGAGTTGATCTTTTAATTGAGTGTGAAGTGACTGTATATTCTGTTGTAAGCCTTTATCAAAGCCCCTTGGAGGTGGTTTTTAACTGTCTCCCAGTTGTGTTCTGTGTCATTCCATGGAAGGGGAGTGATGCATAAGGAATTATGGATATGTTCCTAATCACAGTGCAGGGATAGATGAGTTTTTTGGGCCTCAACTCTTTTGCCTACTCATGTAAGAGCACTTTCCAAGGCATCTAATCTGACCATTATTTCTTTATCAATGTTTTCTTATCTTTGTAACTGTTTTGTGATATTAGTTAAAGTTTGCTCCATGGTATGAGCAGTTTCAATAGAATGGCAGTGATAGCCACAGAGGCTGTGGTTAATATTATTGCAGCAGAAACAGTAGCAAAGATTAACCAACCCAGAAATTTGCAAACTCATCTGGATTTCCTCTTGGACTAGTTGAGCCAATTGTGAGAGACCATGCTGTCCTTCCCAAGACTGAGTCAGACTTATAGGTACCCAAATTTCAAATAATCTTTTAAATAGAAGAAGGATAGAATAGTTACACATATCTCCATAGGTGATACATTAGTTGAAAACAAAAGAATCAACAGATAAAAACCCCAAACCATTTATATATTCTATCAAGAAATCATTAGCTAAAGCAAAAACATACTGGTGTGCAGTACAAGTCACTAGTAATTGTTGCTCTTGCAGTGTTGAAGTAGCAATTGTCATATTCTTATCTAATTTTACTTGGTGTCTCCTGTTGCCAAAAGCAGGTAAACACATTTTCCGCAGCTGTTTGTGCACAAAGGACTGATTATTACCTCAATGATATTGAATTAATGATCTGGCCATCCCACCATCACGCCAAACAATACTGCAGTTTGCCTTTTGGGACAGGGGAATGGTTGTATTGGTCCCACTTTCTTTAAAGATACCACGTGGCCCTCAATCAGTTACCCTCCTGTACTGTAAGAACTGCTGTTGTGGCCACTGTCCTACACATGATGTCCGTTCCAAATGCCTTATATTGGAGATGGGTGTAAAATGACATTTGGGGAAATGAGGTGGAAGGCATCCACAGGTTAGTTGGAAGCAGACAGAATGTCTGGCAATGTAGTAGCAGTTTCTTGCATTGTCTGAGTGTGTATATATTAAATGCAATTGCACAGAAAAGTTAGCACAAGGTAAAGGCAAAGAGGCATTTGTTTGATTCCATGTTAAGCAGACAGGCAGTAAATCAGTAGCAAAAGTAGTGTTAATACTGTACGTATCTACAATATCCTGAGCTAGGGGAGGAAGCCAAGTTCCTCCTTCCCATTCTGTTCCATTGGTGCTGAGGGGAGGCTCTGGGTCCCACCGGGTCAGCAGTTGGAGCAGTGGAGGTTGAATGATGTGGGCCCAGCAGATTCTCCCTTCTACCATTTGATGGCAGCGCAGCGGTAGAAAGACAAAGAGGTTCATTGTTGTCCTTGTCTGGGTTTGGTGTATCTCGCTGGAAGCCAGTCCTGTAGGTAAAGAAAAACACCCACAGCCTCTTCCCCAAGCTCACAGTGGAACTGGACCTTTGCACTGATCACTGTGACATCCTTGTATGTAACTTCTGGGTGAACTCCTTCTCCATCAGTGGTCTGACCCAGAAGCCTTTTATGTGCAGTTAAATCATCTCTACTGGAGAGATTAAAAAAATTTAAAACATAGGTTGCTTTGTCAGGCTGCTCTTGAGGAAGTGTGCCTATTGGATTCCCCCTCTTTTGTTTTTGTAGCATGTTTCTTCATGTCAAGTTTGTCCTTTTGACTATTGCTTGCCCTGTTGGGGAATGGGCAATATCTGTGACATGTTTGCTACCCCAAACGTGGAAGATTTCTTGTGTTTTACGAGATGTATATGCGGGTCCATTGTCTGTTTTTATGTGTTGAAGGACACCCATCGTGCTGAAGGCATGGAGCCAATGTCAGGTGGCATCTCTTGATTTCTCACCCTTGTGTGCTGTCGCTACTGTGAATCCTGAAAAGGTGTCAATAGAAACATGGCAATATTTACAAGTCCCAAAGCTCAATATGTGTGCAACTATTTTCCAAATGTCATTAGGTTTCAACCCTTGTGGGTTTGTACCTAAAGTTTCTGGCAAAGAAAGAGTCTGCTGACATTGTGTGCAACTATTCAGTACATCCTGTGCTTGTAGCAAAGTTAAATCAAATTGGTCTGCTAGTGCTTGGGCATTGTGATGGTAAAAATCCTGAGAAAGTTTTGCCTGCCCTAACTTTTGTGGTATAGTGACCATCATTTACATAAAAGTAATGCTCTGAAAAAGATCAGTTGCTTTCTGCAAATGCTGAGGACTGTTTAGACATGGAATTAATGTGGTCTTGCACTTACGGAAATTTGGCCTTTCTGCCTGGGATGGTTTTGGCTAAGGGTGTGTTCTTGCTGCCTTTTGTTTTTAAGAAACAAATGGGTTGTTATTTATTGCTGAGTGAAATGGCAAGCACTATTAATATCGTAGTGCTGACAAAGAAAGCCTTTTCCCAGTTTGCTGTTCTTTTTTTCTCTTTCTGTGGAAATTCCTGTTCTCTTTCCATAAACAGATACAAACAGACTAAACATTTCCTGCAAAATATGGCGGTGAGCACAAAGTAGCACTAGCAGGGTTATCTTGCTGATAAAAAGACGTAACTTTTTGGTATGTTTGCACTGTCAAAGCACAAAATTTCACTGAGATGGGAAGTTTTGTGTCAGGGTGTTTCTCTGGAGCCAATTTTGATTTGTGCTGTATAAAGATGAAAGGTATTCAGGAGCAAACTGCTGAAGTAGAAGGTTTTTTTGACCCCCATCTTCCCAGCTATACCACATAAAGCCACTTTTTTTCTGCTGCGACTTGCAGCTACAAACCTCTTTTGTGAATATGAGTCGCTGTGATGCTGACCTGCACTGCCCTGCCCAGAGAGCCAAAGCCCTGTAGGAGATGGGCGTGCTCTTTGGTGGCCTGAATAAGATCAAGGAATCTGCACGCACCAAAATTGCTAGAATTTGTCAAGCCTAAGAAAAAATAAGAGCTTGGGGATTTATATATTTGAAGGCTCTCTGAGCCTTGTGATATTCAGCAGACTCACACTATCCTCAGCATTTAAAACACTGCATACCAAATCTTGGGGCAAAACTGAGTTTATGTCCCTGAAACAGTTGACCTTAGAAGCAGAAATGCTCTGCAATCCCTGGCTAGTGAAAACTGCAACCACTAAGAGACAGCCTGGGAAAACTGAGCATGAGCATTCCTCAGTGCTTTTAGAAGAATATGACCTCAACCTGATACTTTTTGTTCATTTGGTTTGTGCTGAATGTTTATGGAAGCTCTGTCCTTTGTAGCTGATGATTTAAACACAGAATTAGGTTGCCTAGAGGTTTTTTACCCCCTGATATGAAAAGTTTGGCAAGTAGTCCAGTCTTTACCTCTTCTGTTTATCCCTGCTTCCTAGCCCAGCAGCACTGGCACAGTGAAACTGCCAGCATCTACTAGAGCTGATCAAATATAGGCGTGATAATAACTGAAAAAAAAAAAAAAAGGAAAGGAAATACTAGTGTTACCACAATCTTGTATGTCTATAGTGAATTTTATTATGCAGCTAGAGCACTACAGCTTTATTTCCTGGTGTCGTGACCCGCTTGATAGGGGCATGGTGTTCATTATAAATTCTTGTCAGGTTGAACAAACACACCAGTCCATGTGTCAGGGAATCTTCTGCTTTACTGTAGAATTGTTTTAACTCTGGCAACTAGCCCACTACTTAGTCTTAAAAGCCTTGGCTCACAAGCCCTTGATTTTTACAACACATTTCAACAAGATCCCAACTCCTGCTTGGAATACTTCTGTATAGAATCATGGGTATAATATGATAGCCACACTTCTCAAGACAAAGCAAGACAGGAGAGAAATAAATGCAGAAGAGAGAGAAAGAGGAGAAAGAAGATCACTAGGTCTTAGATCCTGTGTTGGTCCTGCTGCAAGGGTGGTCCAGATCTGGGGTAGTGAGACAAAGAGAAAGGGAGAAAAAAAACAGAGGGGAACTGATCTACTTCCTTTTTATAGTTAACCTGCTGTGTGCTTCTCCTGTAAACTGGATTTTTTATGCCATTTGGTCCACACCAGCCATATCAAACCCTCCAGAAACTGAGTTGGCATTGGGAGAGTTGATGCAGATGCAATGAGAATGAGTCTGAAGGCAGAAAAAAAGCTGGATCAGCGAAGTGCTGCCCCAACTCTGGGAGGGATCTCTTATCCAATAGCAACTTTCCAGTCACAACTGTCAGAATGTTTGAGGAAAAATGTTCTTACGTGCTTATGCCTGATCCTCCACATCTGGTCACATGAGCCTGAAGCTGTGGTACAGTAATTCAAAACATTGATTGGATGTAAGAAATGTAAGAGAGAATTATTTGAGGAAATACAGTAGTTTAAACTAAATTTTAAACAAGAATAGAGTAAGTAGTAGTTTCCTGAAAAAAAACCCAAAGCAAGCAAACAAAACAAAATAATCAAACCCAAGTGTACTGGAAAAAATCCAACAAAGTCCCTTCCACACATTGTGCCGCTGATGCTATGTGAAGTAAGTGAGTTTTGCTGATCACACAGCAAGTTTGAATTGGGTACCCGAATTGCCCAGGGATCTTGGAATTCATCACAAACTGGCCTGAAGGTGAGAATTTCGGACTGTTGTCATCGGAGGAAGAAGAAAAGGTGACGTGCTGGGGAGGCCCCACCACGTAATCAGCTACCAGAGTACAAATAGTGATGCACTCTCTTCACTGGTGGTTCCTGACATACTGTAGGAATACATAAGAAATAGAAAACTTCTGTATGGAGACCTACATGGTGAGTGACAGAAGCTTTTGAGGGACAAGGTGGATCGAGTCAGGTTGCAGATCTGAAAGCTGTACAGCTGGTTTTGGATATTGCTGAGCAAAAGAAATGGCCAGCAGTTTACCTCTGTGCTGACCCATGGATGGTAGAAAATGCTCTATGGTGTTGTCTCCCTCAGGAAACAGTCATCCACAAACTTCTTCAGTGTGAGTCCATGCCACAGACAACAGTTCTTCATAAACTGCTGCAGTGTGGGTCACTATTCCATGCAGGGAGGCTGGGCTAAATGACCTTTAAAGGTCCCCTCCAACCCAAACTGTGGTGGGATAGCACATGTTTCAGCCATTTAACCCACAGAAGTTTACTCCTGGAGAGGATGGGTTGTCCTGTCCTGCCTTCCAGATACTACTTCTTTTTGAATATACCCTCTTAATTTTAATTTCAAAGAGTTGTCACAGTGTTTGCTTTGGTTTTGCTGAACCTTCTTAGAGCTCTGAATAGGGAATTGTTTAAATGCCTCCAAAGCTGCTTACTGTGAAACAGAAGCATTCTGTTACTAGAGGGAGTCTGCTTTTCTGTGTGCTTCTGTGGGTTTAGGAGATCCTTTTTGCATATTGACGCTCAGGCACCATCTATCTAATCTTGTGGGAAACCCTTCCAAATTTGTCAAGGTACTTCAGTACTGATGCCTCAGACTTCTCAGCACCCAGAAAAGACTGGGGTTCCACTGCCTAGGGAGAGCTTGCACAGCTGGCACAAACTCTGGGAGCATAAACCACAGTGGGATTAAAGAATCTGAACAAACTGATATGTGAGACCAAATATGATGTTCAGAGGCTGTGAGTGACACCCAGTGGGGCTTTTTCATCCAAGGCAACCAAGCTGGAGGAGCTGTAATATTTCCTAAGCCTAAACTAGCGCCCAAGCTTTAAAGCCAACCATAGGTCTCTGCTTCTTGACCATCAATGTGGAAGCAGGCAGGTCACATTCCTGCAGCTTTGAGAAGCACCCCATACACCATGGTTCACAGTAGGGGCAAACAACCATGCTGGGGCTCCAGGTCGAGCTGCAGAGACAAATTTCACCAGTATACATTGGAGGATCTGCAAAGCCACAAGGAAATAACCTTGAATGCTAATTCCTAAGCCATGCCATTCCAAATAAAAGTCATAAATTTTAGTAGGAGGTATAAATTCCATATTGGCATTCTGCTCCAGCCTCAAGCATGGGAGAATAACGCACTGTTCAGGCTGCTGAATGAGTGCTCTGTGTGCCCAGAGTCATTAAAAACCTGTGGAATAGTCAACCATGGCTGCACAAAAATAAATACACAGCTGACTGTAAGTAATTCCTTCACCTGCTTTTTCAAGTAGAATTTTATAAAAATGTTTGTTAAAGGGAATGTTGTATTTTTTTTAATATTTTTTTTAACACAGATTTTGGTATATTTGAATTGAAACCATATGTCTGGGTTTATGCTGCTCACATACAAAGTCTGACTAGTTTTAAGTTTAATACACTGTTAAAAACAATGAAATAAAAATCTGAGTGACTGTGTTAGGATACCAAAAGGACATTTTTCAACTCCTAAAAAATAGATCTGTGAATACAAGTGAATTTTACTATAGAAGCATGGGGTTGGGGTTATTCTTTTTATCCTACAATTGGAAAGATATGGCTGAGAGGAGATTAAACTAATTAAATCATATGATTTTTTTTACATTTTCCATCTCATCTTACTTTTATCTGCAGAGAGGATACTATTACATATATTTCAGTTTTTACCTCAGGCAGGAAGGCTAATCCTCTGTGGAGGCATGTTTAATAAAACTCCATGCATTTGGTTAGCCTAAACAGGTAGGCTCCCCCTTTAAATTCACAAGCAAAGACTTCAAAAGATTAGTGAGGAGAGGAAATTTGATGAATAACTAGTATAAACGTGTCAGGATCTAGCTTTTATTCAGGAATTCATGTCTGATCTTAATATGTAAGATTACTTATAAATCAGAAAATGCCATCCTTACAAAGATGGTAAGAATGGAAATTCTTTAGTGTGTTTAAATTGTTGGGGAATTGAGCTGAAGAACAGACCTGGTGAAATCCAGCTTTCAGACAATTTATGTTCTCAAGACCCTGCCTCAAATGACTATATTAGATCACAGGTCTACAAAACCTGAGAAACTGGTATAAATGGATTAATCCCACTGGAGATGACATCAGCATTTCCTCACCAGACTCTCCTAGATTTCTTCCAAGGCTTTTATTTCAATTCTTTGCTACCCCTGCCTGAGAAGGACATGACAGATTGTATGCTTTCTCTACTTTGTGAGACAGAGAGAGAAGGAAAAAGAAACTTTGGGGCTTTTAAAATCTTATTTTACTCCTAACAGGTTAGATGGAAGGGGAAAACGTTTTTTATGAATAATTATGAACTATGTTTCTGTAACAACTGCAAAGTATGTGTTTCCATATTCAGCCTTTTCATGCTTACAGAGAACATAAAAAATAACATAGAAAGGATTGAAAATCAAATCAACATGTTAAAAGCATGATATGCTGTCTCTGTAACAAACCACATTTACAGTAATTGGAAAATTTCTCCATGTGCTGGCCAGCAATGATGTTTTTTAAGTGTTTTCATTTCCAATGAGGAAGTGTTATTATTTCCACTTCAGGAACCTTGCCGAAGAGATGCTAGCAATATCCCTTTTGGAGTTCAGGATTTTTCATCAACAGGCTGACACTGCACTACTAAAATACCAGTACATATTTATCCTGCTTCAGCTCTCTTTTAACCTTTTCCATTCTTGGAAGCATCCAGATGCATCACATCACTTTATAAAAGCAAACTGAGCATAGCCTCAGTTTTCTGCTTTAAGCAAATGATATTTCCATAAAGTAAACCAGCACCCACTACAGAGATGGGCTGTGGTAAAATATTTTTCCATATTTTTTTGCCAAGGCCAAGGTCATTTTGGTGTTGGCTAAAGCTGAAGTAGGTTCAATATTACTTGCAAACTCTTCTGAGACAAACAGCCTGACAGACCTTTTCCATTAGTTTTATTCTTATTCAGCCTCATACCAAATCTTTCTATAGCTACTTGTGCTTTTTAAATTTGGTTTTCTGTAATGCTTATCCAAGACAGGCCAGTGCTAATGGACTTGGCTTCTGTGCCCAGATACAGACGTGGTTTCAGCCTGAAGTTGGTAAAGGAGAAAAGGGTTATCATAATCAGTTAGCTTAAATAAGCTAACATTAAAGTTGTTTTCTCTACAAATTTGTTTTTGAGATATCTGTTGGTCAGCTGTTCCACTTCTGAATTAAATATGCCTTTTTGAGAAATTCAAAATTTCAGTGAAACCCCAGACATTCTTCTGATCCTGGAATACTCAGTATGGTTTGTGCTTCAGCATACTGATTCTGAATTTCTGCTGTATTGCAAAGTTATACTGAATGAATACTAAATGCGTCATAAAAGCTTCATTTCCCAAACCTTTTTTTCACTTTACAGAATTTCTGGTATGTTCTTACGGCAATGTTCCTACAAAAACTCCTGGCATTACTCCTTCACGGACTATTTCATGCCCCCTCCCCACCCCCCCTTAATGCCCTTTGAGCATTTAGCACTGTGCCCTACAACTAGAAATTACATAGACATACTTTTTAGTCTCATTTTAAAACAAGGTTTCTTTATGTAAAGGCATAGTACAGTTCATAGCAGGAAGACAGAAGCCAGTAGTCAGAAAACATTTATACTCTGAAGCCTGTGGGGCCTTTAGGACCATATAACATATTTCTGTTCTCTGAATAAATGGCCATTTACCTCTGAAATATTCTGATGTTGCAAAGTTTACCATGATCTACAACAGAAATAGCAACTACATGTGAGCCAAAAACCAAAGATGAAGCATAGCTTGCAGAAGAAAATGTGTACAACTGAAATCGCCTGAAATCCATGCTGAGCTGTGCATTTGCCATCAGTTTATAGGCAATTTCTGGGCTGGAGGCTGATTTTGGTGCTGCATAAGCAGGCTATGCAGAGTAAATTCTACAGTTCTTTATGTTACTTTAAACTTTGTTTTAAATGTTGTTCATTTTAGCTACTGTTCAAAAACAGTGGCTTTACCACAACAGCGTATATAATGCCAAGTATTTGTAAGACAAGAGTACCAATGTGTTGCTTTACTTTTTGCTTCCCATACTTTTTCCTCATTTATACAGAAGGAACTTTTAAATGCTTGAGCAGGCATGGAGGATAAGATACTGAAGTGAACCAGTCTTTTCGCAATGCCAGGATTTAAATGAGGGCCTTCATGGGAGCATGCCGCAAGGGAGATGTTTCTTGGATGCATCCCAAAAGCTCCCCAGATATCTGATGTCATGCAGCAATCCCTATGGACTCCCAGCAGAAAATGCAACGTTCAGCAGAAAAGCAGCTCACTCCCTTTCCTGGTTTTCTGCACCCAGGTTGCTGGTATTCTTGATAAATTCCCTTCTGTCTTCCTTCTGTTTTATTGCCCTCTGAACTTCCAGCTATTGCCAGAAATTACTTTACAAAGTTCTACACTGATTTTTATTTGTGTTGTTCTTTCAGCCTTTGCTGTGGTGTGCCTGCTGCTGTTAACTGTGATGAAGATTTCAGACCCTTCACTCAAGTCTTTGTAGAGAAAGGTAATTGTTACTTTCAGTGCATGTCTTTCAGAAAAAAACCGAAAACAAACTGATTTTCATTTGTATGCACATAGTTTCATGGACAATTTAAGGGTATTCATATTAGATTTTCTCATTGCAGTCTTGAGACTTTTGTCTTTTAGGTGTGATTTGGAATTAATAATGGCTACTCATTCAGTCTTGTTCTGTCAGTGTAAGCCTTCATCTTTTCCACCATTTGATACTTTTCAGTTAAAACTTAGAATTCTGTTGCTTTGTAATCCTGACCCCTAATAGGTATTGCCTTGGATCAGGCTGTTGCGTATCTTTCATCAAGTTCCATTTTTTACCAAACCTTTGCCTCCTCAGTCACTAAGACTGCAGATCCCGAATTGCAGACTTCCTTAAAAAATAGACATTCCAAGTCTGCTTTCCATTGGGGTGAGAGACTATTTGGATATAAAATTTAAATTAAACCTGGATAATGTGTGCCCGATTGAAAACAGCAGTGGCAGGCAGCTGCAGCAGGAACAGCATATACTTCTTAGTCTCTAAATGTAAAAAAAAGACAACATATTTAGTAAGGCTAGGGGTTTTTTTACTCTCTGTGGCACTGCTGAAAGCATAACCATGCTGACAAAGCTATAGCTGGGTGATTTACAGTGCAGTACTTCCATGAGGAGACATCAAAAGGGGAGTCCACTAGAGCCCAAGTACCAGCCAAATCAGCTGACTGTCAGTAACACCACCTGGGTGGAAATGGATGGAGACAATGTACTATGATTGGCAAAGAACAGGGATCCAAACAAAACTTTAGGTGAAACAAGAGCACCCTGGGAATAGAATTGTTTCAAGAAGCCCCTGTGGGCTAACAGAGACCAAGAACAAATACCAAACAGCCTCAGCTGAATAAGCTTTAAACATTTTATAAAAAGCTCAAACACAGTACCTTAGCCTAATCCAACCTATTTATATGAGTGTTTTGTGAACTTAATTACAGACTTAAAATGTTTCCAAATGAGTGGAGTGCTTCTGTTACAATAGCTTGTCTAGCTGGGCTTCTCAACAGAAAGTCATCTGGAAAGAGAAGATGCCTAGACACTGAAAGTATTTCTCATCTTGAGGTGTTTGTGATCTCAAAAGACTCCAGAACTTCCAGAGACTACTTTAAATCAATTCAGTAAGTGAAGGCTTCAGTTACTGCTCCTGTTGTCTCTGGTTAGTTTTTTGTTGGCTGTCTGACTACTTGGTTTATTTTTTGCTTTTGTCTCTTGGTGTTAGTCTTAAGACCATGTGAGCTTATGTGAAGTGCCTCAGTAGGCTCTGCAGTCAATACCCAGGCACACTGATAGCACAGGTTACCATGGAGCATTAAAGGCCCCACAGAAGTGACAGCTTGCACTCAGTAACGATGTGTCTTACATTAAAGGGCTTGGCCTTGTAGGTAAGTTCATCACTGAGCTCCCAGGAACCTACCAGACACACGGGAATAGGTGCCTTCCCTCAAGGAACAGTAAAGAAGGGAGCAGCTTGTGGAGCTCAGTACAGTTGAAATTGAGATGAGCAGCTGGTCTCTGCAGCAGCTATTTGCTTCACATGTGCACAGAGACAGGACAGCTTGTCATTACAGAAAGAAGCTGATGTGAGGGGAAGGGGCTCTAGACTGAGTTTGAATTATAGGTGTCTAAAATTATGGCAGCCTAAGAAATGGTAGACCCAAAGGCCCCTGAGTCCCGTAAGCCTTTAATCTACAGTGCCCAGAAGAATATGAAAAAAAGCAGAGATACATCTCAAGTGTCTGGCTTATTTTCCCCAACTAAATTAACTGTAAGCGCCGTAGATATTTACCACATGCAGAAAGTGACAAGATGATTGTTCAAGTACTTACTTGCTTACTTTACAAGGCAACGTAAATATTGTTGCACGCAAATCTCCCACAAACAGCAGTAGGAGTTTCAGCTCTGGATGACTGCAGGATCCGGCATAATCTTTGTGAGGTGGTGATTTTTTCCATGAAAGAAGAAAAATTATATGAAAGGAGTTGGTAACTTTACAGACCCTTTCTTTTTGTGATCTCAGCTTGATTTAACAACTCAAAAATGGTAAAGACAAATTTCTAAGTTACATGCACGGTTCAAGTGTGCCACAGTTCTGCTACTAGATTCACCCAAAATATTGTTTCATGAAAAAGAAACACTTCTTACTAAGTCAGCTCCATAGGATGCACTGTAATGGGGTTTTCCTTGAACATATCAGATATCTTGTTTAAGAGCAAATTCTGTGTCTCATTTTCCCATCTTACCCTATCAAGGTTTATTGTTTTACACTTTATACTTGATCCTGCATCATTTTCCCATCCAAGTTTTTTATCAATGACAAACTATGTGGCCCTGAGCAACTCGGAGGAGTCCCTCTGTCCCAAGCCGTGTGTTCGAGCCGCTCTACAGGCCAGGCTGTTAGCGGAGCAGTCGTTTCTTAGGGGCAGAAGAGCGGAGCCGAGCAGCTCAGGTTTAAGGGCTTTTCTGTTGAGAAGGGAGAGGGGTGCGTGTCCCGCTCGCTGCCGTGTGACAGCCCCGCGGGGGCGGTGCTGGCGGCCCTGCGGCCGGTGCCCGGGGCCCCGGCCGGCAGCCGCGGCAGCGGAGCCCCATGCGGCACGGGCGGCCCTAGGCTGCGCCTCGGCCGCAGCATGCCGCTCCCGCTGCGCCTGGCGTGGCTGCTCGGGCTCTGCAGCCTCTGCCGCGGGTACTTCGAGGGGCCGCTGTACCCCGAGATGTCCAACGGGAGCCTGCACCACTACTTCGTCCCCGACGGGGACTACGAGGAGAACGACGACCCCGAGCGGTGCCAGCTGCTGTTCCGGGTGAGCGAGCAGCGGCGGTGCGGCGCGGCGGCGGCGGGCGGCGGGCTCAGCCTGCGCGAAGAGCTGACGGTGCTGGGGCGGCAGGTGGAGGACGCGGGCCGGGTGCTGGAGGGCATCGGCAGGAGCATCTCCTACGACCTGGACGGGGAGGAGAGCTACGGTGCCTACCTGCGCCGCGAGTCCGCCCAGATCAGCGACGCCTACTCCAGCTCGGACCGCTCGCTGAGCGAGCTGGAGGGCAAATTCCGGCAGGGCCAGGAGCAGGGCGGCCGGGAGGAGTCCCGCCTGGGCGACAGCTTCCTGGGGCTGCTGCTGCACGCCCGCGCCCTGCTCCGGGAGACCCGCCACGTCTCCAGCGGGCTGCGCGACAAGTACGACCTGCTGGCGCTCACGGTGCGCAGCCACGGCGCCCGCCTCAGCCGCCTCAAGAACGACTATCTCCGCGCCTGAGCCGCAGCCACCGAGCCCGGACCCGCCGCGGCCTCTGCAGGCACCCCCGGCCCCACCGCCGGGCCCCCGAAGGCACAGCCCTGGCGTCCGCCTGGAAGGAGCACCTCCTTGGACCAACCCCGCAGTTAGGAAGCTGGGAAAAGACATCCGAGATCATCAAGTCCAGCCTTTGACTGAATACCACCACGCCCACTAAACCATGTTAAGACGTGCCACATTTGCTCGTTTTTTGAACGCTTCCAGGGATAGTAACTCAACCAAAATACATTCTTCTTCATGGAAAAAAAACCTTATTTATTTTACCTTCTAAACAAATAGCCCAGTTCTATAAACCAAGAGGTTCGAGGTATGTTTAAGTTAATGTCCCATATTAAAAAAATCTACCCTCTGTTATATACCATCTTTGATTGCAAAGTGAAGTAAGCTTTCTGATGTCTGATTCCCTGTTTGTTTTTGTATCACCTGCTCTGCTGTGGGTCACCCGTCCTAAGTGTAGCTGAAGTGAGGTGCTGGCCAGCTCCTTCCAGACTCGTGTGTAGCAAATACTTAAATTGCTTTTGTTGTTAGTCCTTCAGGGTGACACCTCTGGCCCTCCTTTCTAATGATGTGTATTATATGTTCCTTAAATGTTGTTCCACTATGTAAAGCTGTGATTTTCATTTGTGTTTGGAAAGATGGGAACTATTCTGGCAGGATTTGTACTTCCAGCCTTGCTTATCTGTGACTCTAAGCTATCATAACCCTAAGAAGCAGCCAAAAAGGCTTATGTCAGATCCTGAGAATGCTCGTGGAGATTTTTATAGCAAAAAGAATGAGCCCTAGCGCTGATTAGAGTTTTGGATCCCAGATTTGAGAGCCAGGAGCATGTTTCTAAAGCAGACAAAAAGGTTTTGTCTGTGCAAGCACATTTGACTTCTCTTGTTGGTGACTTTGTACTTTTGCTAGCTAAGTTATTAATATAACTTTGTGGTCCTGGACAATAGCAAAAGTGCCTGGTGGGAAAGAGGGTGGGGTTTTTAGACTCATTGCTATTTAACTGACAATTTTGGGTAATGTGGCTATTAGGTTACAGATACTGCAGGCAGAATACCTGTTGGGACGAAATGAAGTTTATAGGTTGTTGTAATAAATATTTGAGAACAATGTTAAAGTACATTTTTGTTATTACTTTCCAAGACGCTCTTGATTTTAAAACATTCTGTTGAAATGTGTCTTTTCAGCAAAACATTGAAAGTTTGTAACTCCTGCCAAGTGAAATAACTTGCTTTTTAGTAAAAACAAATAAAAATTTACAGAGTCTGAGGTAATCAAGTTTCATTAAAAGCAACAATACAAAAGGCCTTGCGGGGCAGACTTTTTTGAGTTTTTAAGCCTTTTTAAGCACCCCTGGAAGAGAAGGTGATGTACTTCTGAGGTCTGTTCTTGTTAACCCTGCTCCCATTGAGTTATACTTCAGTCTGCAAACCATTCAGTGGGGTGAGGTACTCAGCAGTGCAGTGGGCCAACATAAGTCAGCTTGGACTAGAGTGCTGAAGACACCACGAAAGTTTCCTGGAGGTAGGTGCTTACAGAGCCAGAGGGCTCATTTTGCTGAAGGCAGTGAAATGTAGCCTGCTGGCAAGATACTTCAGATGTCATTTTACATTTTTTAGTCCTCAGTACCTTTAAAGATTTGCTAGAAAAAAAAAAAAGTAAACATTTTATTGGTTGACTGTGGTGGAGCCACTCAGAGTTATTTTTCTGTTCTCAAGTTAGAAACTATTTGACAAGTTCTAGCTCTTAAAAATTCATTTATTTTTGATGCTTTCCTTGCCTCTAGATGTGGATGGCACAACAGAAGAGTGAGCCGAGTCACGGATTATTGTATGCTCACTATCTTAGCAAAACATAATAGCATTCCTGGGCTGGACCAAGCTCCAGAAGTGCCTGACTGGCGTCTCCCCCAGAGATGTCATGCAGTTCCATTAGTGCCTAGAGGCTTCTTAAAGGAAGTTTAAGTCTGTGTCTTACCCACTTTGAGTCATTTGTTGTAACATGAAGTAAATAAACATCAATGTTTGTTATAACATCAAACGGTTTGTTATAACACATCAGTAAATAAACAAAAATGGCATGACCGTGCTATTTTTTAGGCATATGAGAGCAGTATTCAAATCCTAATAGAAAATAAGTAGTAGCATAAAACACAGCTTCTTGAATAGCCCTGAAGCAGCTTGACTATTCTATTTGCAGTAACAGATGTTCGGTCAAGCTGAAACTATTGCAATGCATGCAGCATACCAAAAGAGTAAATGTTTGCAGAATGCTTACTTTTCAAAGCAGGAGATGTGTGAGTATTTATAGTATAACTCATTCCAGTCAGTGCCCTGTAAATTGTCATCTAATGAAACAAGACTGTGGTACTTTACAGTCCACACTAATGTTTCACATCATATATGAATTCTTGACACTTTTTATGTTTCAGTAAAATAGAAACATTTTTCTATTTTAAATGTGGCAGAATTCTGATTTTGTTTCAGTAGCGTTGATTTTGGAAGGCTTTAAATGGTTCTTTCTAAGAGAAAATGAAGATATCTGAGTCTGGTCTATGTATAAGTTCATGCATTTAATAAGAAAGGTCAACTTTATGTGGATTTGATGAAGCTAATACAAAAAACTTTTAGGACATTTAAATCTACTAGAGTTTGATTTACTTTGATAATTTTGGCTGACCTAAGCAAAGGTATATGTTAAATATATCATTTTTGAGTCAGAGGTGATACATTAAATGGTTTTTGTAGAGCTGCCTGCAAGAACTGAGTGCTTAGTGATATTCAGCAGTTTAAGTTTTAAATTAAATTTTTTTCTTTAAAAATTATTAAAACTATATTGCAATACTCTTTACAATCTTATAAATGTCTTTCTTTTGCTTTTTATCTGATAAAACTTATTTGTTTTCGTGGTATGAAGATCCCCTGGATCTGGATCTTTATACAGCCTATTTTAAATAGTAAAGGTCTTTTTATTGTTGAAAATGTGGTAATTACTTTTAAGCAAAGAGCTTTAAAAGGATGATTGTAGCACAGTCATCCCCATTATGTCCTTAATATCCCCTATGTTATGTTAAAATACTATATTGGTACTAGATTCCTTTTCAGAATGCAGAAGGTATCTGACAGTGGGGGTTTTTTTGTAGTTTTCTGATGATTTTCAAAACATGTATTATTTAATGAGATGATCATGCTGAAGAGCAAAAGACTATTTTCGGGGGGGGGAAAAAAAGTGCTGCAGCTGGAAAAGTCATAGAGAGCTCACTCAATATTAAGTTTTTCATCAAGGGGAACAGACTGCCCAGAGAAGGTGTGGATACTCCATCCTTGAAAGTTTTCAAAGCCAGGCTAGACGGAGCCCCGAGCAACCTGGTCTAGTGGAGAGTGTCTCTACGAGATGATTTTTAAGGTCCCTTCCAACTCAAAGCATTCTAGCATTAGAGTCAAAGCAAGGCACTAAGGGACTCACCTGCACTTCTCTCCAGGTAGCTCACTTTTGAAGGCAGTGCTCTGATGTGGATATTCTCGTATCCACTGATACACACAGAACAGAAGAAGCTCAGAGCATGCACAAAACCATTAATAAAAGCTCAAGAACGAAAAGTGTACTTGCCTTGTGCCAAGTTAATGGGTAGGAATTCAGAGGAGAGTGTGCAAACTGGATTTCAAAACTGCAATTTTCAGTTTCACAGGTTGACTTACCCAGGACCATCATCACAAAGAGAAGTCAAGCGAAGCTTTCAAAACCTTGGTGAGCCTTTAAAAAACCTTACGTGTGCCGAGCCGGGGTGTATGAATTGTCTGAAGCTAAATTGTTGCTCTTATAGGTTGTCACGTACTCAGATGCAGTTTGGCAGGACGTAAACCTCATAAGCAAAAAATACACCTGGCTAGGTCACTAGAAACAACCTTATGAGCTACAGAGCTCTGGTTGTAATCTTTGTCTAGAAAATGTGTATTTTGTGGGGAAATTCTGTTGGATATGTGTATTACTGTTGATGTGGTTGCTTGTTTAGATGGTCTTCATGTTTCTTTACCAGTTTCTTGCTCATGCTTCTTGAATATCAATTTTGTGACTATTAAAGAAATTTTCAGCTAACACTGAAGTGTTATGAGTGCATTTCACAGCAACTATACCTAAAGTAAGCCTGTGGATTCAAAGTCTGTAATTTTTCTGTCTTTTAAAATGTATTTTTACTTGAAGTTCATTGGGGAAATTGTTTTTTTATTAC
The DNA here is from genome assembly GCF_014805655.1 of Passer montanus. NCBI lineage: Eukaryota > Metazoa > Chordata > Aves > Passeriformes > Passeridae > Passer > Passer montanus. The sequence goes on along the minus strand of NW_024370374.1, from coordinate 4,160,531 downwards.
CTGGGGTTTTCTTTTTTGGTGAGCCATTAGCAAAACGTTGTTCGATTTGAGAGTCTGCATTTCATTCCTATAATATGTGAAACTGACAAAAAAAAACCTGACTGTGCTACGTGATTCTTTAAAAAGCTGTTATTAGAACATATGTATAAAAAAAGGACTAAAACTGCCTATTTTCTTTTCTTCATTGAGTTGTCATCCTGCCTACAAGATCAATTTATAACTGAAAAGACAGAATTTAATGACTACGTCTGTAACAAGGAAAACATATGGTCTCCATAACCATTACATTTTTAATGATGTGGCTTGGACAGGGCCTTTCCTCCTTGAAAACTGCCTTACCTTGGGGAGGTACTGCTGGCAGTCTCCAGCATGCCATTAGCATTCTTTCATAAGAAAAGACAACGCCAAGAGTATCGTGTTTTCTCAGATGAAAACCTTCCTTAGACTGTGTACACCCCTTGTAGGTGCTTAGAAACTGTTTAGTAGTCATTGTTCGTGTCTAAACTCTCTTGGAGGGTCAGGGAGGAAAGTCGTTGGGGAAGGTTGGCTTAGGGAAGAGATTAATTATCCAGTGGTGTGGATGATGTGAATATTGTGAAGAGCGTGATGACCAAAAATATATATATACTTGCATCGTATTTTCCATACATATTCCACTCTGCAAATTTTTCCGTGTGACAGGAGTTACCAACATAGAGTAGTTTCAGTGTTAAAATAGAAATTTAGTATATTAATACTAACAGTTTGGTGTTATATATTTGGTATATAGTGTAAATGTTATAATTTACACTAAAAATTTGGACACACTCCAAACTGCAAGATGTATTTTTTCTGTCTACTTGTTATCTCTTCTTAAAAATACTGTGACTGTGATTTTTAGTTTAGTGCCAGGTTTTAATCCACAAAAATGAATTCAGTGGAGTTTTAGTTTCTCAGCTGGTTTTATCTAAGACCTTGTTATGGCTTTTTTGGGGTAATGATTAGGAATTATTTCCTTTACACTTTCTGTGTGGACAGCTTCTTGGTTAATGAAGAGCAGTTAATTTTTCTTAGTAGCAGGCTTTGTCCTTTCTTCATTAATATGATTTTGTTTCTAATTTAATGTAATTCATCTGAGATTTGTATTAAAGTGTAATGCACTTTTTACTTAGGATTCAAACAGAGGTACAACAAAATGCAAGCTAATTCATAATTCATAACTGGATCTGCATATAAATCAGGATGCTATTAGATTTGTGACTTTAAATAATATCTCACATACTCTCTACTTTCAGAAGAGAAAACCTAGGAAAAAAAAAGAGTGAATGAACAAGAGGCCATCTTCATCTGATCTACCAGATGTAGGTTACATGTGGTATTTAAAAGCCCAGGTTCTTTTGTTTCTTTCCACACACCACCACAATTCCTTCTCCCTCCTAGGAGCTTGAAGTGGTCTTCAGGCAATGTCTCCACTGCAGTGCTGTGCAGCCATGAAGGAAGGTGGATACAGGGGGCTCTCTGCCTTCATGGTGCTATTTGCTGTTGGCTTGTGAGGTAACAAGTCTTTTTCTGCAGACACTGGCACATGTAGGCACTCTGTGGTGATCAGGAGTGGGGCTGGGGCCGAGTCTCATCCCCAGTGGGTGCAGCACAGGTGAATGCTATTGAAGGTGAGGAGCCATGGGGTGCCCAGGGGTGCTGCCCAACCCCGCAGGGAACAGAGGGCACACAGGAGCACTGCATGTAAGATGAAGAGTATAAAAAGCTGGATTAAAGAACAAGATGGGCAGATGCCTGCAGCCTTCTGAAGAGGTATGGTATTACTCTGTTTGGGGGATGCCTAAAGCCGCCTGATACCGTATCGTGGTACTTTGTGTATCCTGGCCGTCTGGACTGTGACATATGCTGTGACACCAGAATACAAGGTGATGTAGTCTAGCCTTGCAACCAAAGGCACTAGACACGTTGTATTTAGGCAAGAGTGATACCAGGGGTGATTTCAGCCAGAAAACAAACTTTCTGACACAATTTGAAGCATTAGAAAGTAGGAATTCTTTATTCTCAGCATGCTGAACACACTCAGAAAATATCTCCCTCATTAAGTGTGTCATGAAACTTTACAAGTTATTTGTTCCACCGTGATCGTACATCTTAATTAATAAGTATATTTCCTAGCTAACACACAAACATCACTTTTTCTGGAACTAATTTGCAGGCATCTGCCTCTTACTGGGAGTCCTTTTGTGGTCCTACAGGGTTGTCTAAGGGTCTCTGGTGGTCGTACTCACTGAGTGTCCCCAGTGTTGCAGATGACCTCACCTTGAACTTCTCTCAGGGCATACACTGTTTCTTCTTTTTACATGGCTTTGCCACAAAAGCCACCGTATTCTTCATTATCTGCTTATCTACTGGTTGCCACTATGTTTAGCATCCTTTGTGTCTACTTTTACTTTCTTGTATCTATTCTGCTAATTAGTCTTTAAGCTCTATTTAACAACTTCAAGGGGAACTGAAAATATCTATTGTCTGTCAAGATGTCCAGTCCCCCCTTTTCTTGAGACTATCTCTTTTAGGCAAGTCTCAATGCTTCATTTTCCAGCACAAAGTGTTACAACAGTTATAACATTGAATCATAATACAGGCAGGTACACACACTACAATGATTACAATGACTGCCATAAAAGTGTTTTGTAGCAGTCTCCAATTTGGTAACCGTGAAGTAAGCCAATCCCACCAAGAAGAATTTTCCTCTTTGTGTCGCTCTTCTACTGCTCTTTCTGTCGAGGTGATTCCTGACTGTTGGACTTCAAACCCATCATTGATGGATGTGCTGTTTAATACTTAAACAGTATCATTTGCCACTTCTAATAATCTAGTTAACTTCTTTATATAAACTCACAGGACAAGGTAGCGCACATGGGGCATAGCATGAACCATAATCTTCTGCTTTCTGAAATCAAAGGGGTGTATTGCAGATCATGCTGCAGTCCCTGGATGGAAAATGTTCTTTTGGCCCTAACTCTTATTGTGCATTTTGCCAAAGTACCCTAATGAGAGAAATTAATATTGCTTGGAAACAGGACCAAACTCTCCTTTAAGAAGCAATTTATAGGCATTGTTTCTGCATAGACAATAGGTGCCACTCCCAGTACCAAATATCTGATTTCCTATTTTCCACTACTGCACTGCTGATGGAGTTAGGGCTTCTATACCTGATTCTTTTGTGTCCTCACTGCCATTAGGCCAGGGGCAGTCAGAGAGACTAAATGTGTTTTGCATGGTGCAGCTGAGAAAGAGGGGACTGTGTGCCTGACCATTACCTGGCACACAGATCTCGCCTAGGAAACTTGAGCACTAGTGACAAATTGAGTTGTTGTGAAATGCTTTATTGAATAGACCAGTGAAGACGTGCTGGGTGGCCTCTGTGCAGAACTTAACCCAGAATACTCTTACCATTCCACTCATGCATACCAGAAAAAATCCTCCTGAAAGGAGAAGCTTCTGGTCTGGTGCTGTGTGTAGGGAAGAAAAACTAGACTTGTTTTCTCCCATCTTATCTTAGTAGCCTCCTGCAAGTGGCCCATGTGCAACCCCTCCTCCACATGCATTTTGCATGACCAAGTTACCTATGACCAGATGAACAAATACCAGTTAAGTAACATTTGTAATAGCAAGACAATGAACACACCTCAGTGTCCTGCCACAAAAAAAAAAAAATTCTATTACCACTAGTGTATTAGGAGTCTCTTAGAAGTAAGTTTAGATTTCTTAATTATATGATAAAATAGGAGCTGTCTAGAAGCCCTTTAAATCTGGCAAGCTTCACATAGGGCTTCAGACTTAGTGATGAATCTTCCCTTTGAGACATTCAGAAAATAGAGGTTTAATATATTTTCCAGTCCCTTGTTTTGGCATTTTGAAAAAAAATATTTATAGAATATCTATATACAAAATCTAGGTAGCTAGAACTGCCTTGCTAAAGAAGAGCCTTTGCTTAGGTTAAATGCTAAGCATGTGAATAACAATACAATTATTTGGCAATCCACTTACACAAAATGAGAAATTTGTGTACAAAAGTAGCGTGTGGACTACTGGATAGATGAATGTAGTGAGAGTATGAAATACATTATGGAGAAACTTTGAAATTAAATACTTAGGGGTTTAATATGTATATCCAGACCTTTGGATTTTTCCTGCTTCCCCTATTTAGTAAGCTGGAGGAGCTTCCTGATGGCCTTAAACATCTAAAGCAAGTTCTGGTTCTCATGGTCTTTTCTTGAGCAGATAGCTACAGGAGTGCCTGCTAGATTTAGTACACAGAGACAAGCATCCCTGTCGCCAAAGGAACTGGGTGGTTGGTTCTGGGAAGAGTGCTTTGTTCTACAATTCCTTACACATTGAAAGATAAGTGGAATAATTTGGTCTGACCATTTCTGTTGCTCAGGTGCCTCAGTTCATGTGGATGTGAGGATCATGCCTTGTGCTGGACAATTCAGCATTGTCCAGGGGTCAAGCAATGTGACTCATTACTGTCAGGTAAACTGCTAACCTTGAACAGAGAACTATCCAGAAATGAGGTAGCAAAAGTTTGTGGCATGTTGATTTATTTTTTTTTTTAACCCTAAAGCATAACACAGCTTTTCAGCCATACATAATAAAACTTCATCCAAAAAATCTCAGAAGGACACTGCAGCCAGTCTTGCAATATTTTTACAGTTCAAAAGAAATTGCAGTATGGTAGAAATACACACACACATATATATGTGTATATATATAGACATATGTGTATTTATATTCACATTTGTAGAAAAGAAAATCTATTTAATCTAGATATAAACACAGTTTTGGATAAAAGGTGTTTAAGTCTGTATGCACAAAACTAGCTGTGCTGCATTGCAGGTGAGGATTAGTAATTACTGGGTTCCAGTGGGACTGCTATCCATAAACACAAGAAAGAAAAAAACCACAGTATTCTGCTTTGCTATATTCAATCAAATGAAATAAAAACAAACGGAGACCCAAGGGTCCTGTGTGGCCTAGTTCTAAACTGCAGCAAAGGAAAAATATTGAAAAACCATCTGATAACTCCAGAAGGCCTTTGTGAGTGAAAATACTGAAGCCCAGGACATTTTTTTTGTGCACAAAGACAGCTGGTGAGACTTTTGTCCTGGTAGCATCAATATGTTGCCCTCTAGCTTAAGAACAAAAAGAGAAGATTCTTAATAAATATGCACTATTTGGCATTGATTAAGTCATTAAAATATGTACGTAATGACTTACTGATTCAGGGAGCATCCCCTGAATTTTTCTGAATAAGAAAAAACATTAGACCAGAGCTTTTCTAATTCTAGGATCTGGATAGACCATCGTTCTGCAGTACAGTATGCAGCTGGCTTTAAATAAAAGAGTGTATCTATAGAAAATGGTCTGGCTGTGAAAGGAGAGAGGAACTCTCACAGAACTCGGTTGCTGTTGCTGTTTACAAAGCTTTTCCTTGCAGGGAGGTGGATTCTGCGTTTTCTATTCCACAGTATCCACAGCAGGGGTTATGGTGTAGGTACTTTCATGCTTTAGGTTTTGAACATGGTTAGTAGTAGCTCTGGCTTTTGGTTTGTGGAATTGGTTTTGGTGTGTCTTTCTGTGAGAGACTGAAATGTTATGGCTAAGGGCTCAAACATTGTTATGAAGGACTTGTTGCCCTTTCTGGCAAAACTGCATAATGAAACTGTGACCACCAAAGCCCACCCCTTCCTGAATATGCCTCCCGATTGGAACTTTGGATTGGGGAGTTAAGCGGCCTAAGGGAGCATGAGATAACAGTGACACTATTGTCCAGTTATGTCAGGGCCAGGGAGAAGTAAACAAGGCCTGGAAAGAAGAAGGTATCCACAAGAAAGCCAGACCCAGTCCTGAAAATGTGCTCTGGCTGTGTTCAGGGTGGGGGAGGCTGTAGCCCCCAGACTCATGTGCTGGGGCCGGGTTTGCACACACCCTTACCCCAGCCACGGGCAGAGGAGGGTTCAGGGCTGTTGCACCATCTCTGGTCAGAGGGTGTAGCAACGAAAGACAGCCAAGATGATGGATCAGATTGAAGGGATTTTTGAATAGCTGTGTCTGAGTATACCCTCTGTAAGCAACATATAATGACTGTTCCTGAAGTCTAGGTAGTTGGAAGGTAAGAGAGAATCATTGTAACACTGTCCTTTTGCTGTACTTACTTCTTCAGTAATAAGCTGCTCTTGGTGGTGTTTTAGGAGCCCGGGATGGAGTTCCCTGAAGAATCGTGTTTCCTGGGCTGTTGGGGTCCACTCTGGCTACCTATGGACCCTTGCCCACACGATACTTCATAGACGATGGTAAAAGATTAGAGAAGCGCTCTCCTCCACGTGGGAAACGTTGTCCTTTATTCCAAGACACACATCAGGTGGGCAAACCCATGGGATAAAAGAGAGCGTTCCCTGCTGGCAGGGAGCATTTATATCCCCTGGGATGGGGACAGAGGGAGAGGTCCACAGCCAACGGGACGCCAGCAAGGAGTGACGAGGGGAGGGGTAACCCAGGGGAGAGACCACCAGGTGGTACCGGGATAGGTGAGGGAAAGAGCATGGGATAGGGAAAAGGGGTAACACAGCACATAATGTTGCATAAGCTATACAGTGCAATATAGAACTATTCTGTGCAAATTCCCAATCACCCATTGCAAGAGAGCAACTAAACTGGTGCACCACAACAGTTCCCTCTGATCTTTTTGCTATAGAACCCAATATATAATATAACAATGCTTTTTAAAACTCTGCCATATGCTTCTCCTAGTTGTTGAAAATACAGACATTTCTTGCACGTTTAACGGCAATTCAACTTTTCCCTCTCTTTATTCTTTAAGCGGCTTCAAAATCGAAGGGAACAAAAGGCGGACGGTTTCGGGAGCTGCCCCCTGACGTCTCCCCGTGACGTTTCGGCCGCGGAGCCCGGCGGGCGCCGGGAGCGGGGCAGGGAGCGCTGGGCATGAGCGCGGCCGTGCGCGGGGTGCGCGCTGCGGGCGGGGGCCGCTTCGTCTGCGTGCGCTGGGAGGACGGCAGCGAGAGCAGCTACCCCTGCGTCTGGCTGCGGGACAGCTGCCAGTGCCCCCTCTGCTTCCTGCCCTCCGCCGGAGCGCGCCGGCTGCTCCTCGACCACCTGGATGTCGACATCGTGGCGAAGCAGGTTGCCCTGGCAGACAGCACAAAGGTATTTGAAGCAAAGCGTCGTTCGCCTTCTCGTGAAACTTGTCTAGCGATGCTCATTAGTCTAAATGCGAGACAATTCCGAGTTATGCTCTAATCACCGTTTGCTTGTTTGGAAACCTTACCTTGCAAAGCTTTCAGGAAGAATCGCAGTTTGGAGATTTCAGATCTTTCCACCTTCTTGTGAAACTTAACTGTATGGATGTTATGCAGAGGCTGCATAAACCCAAGCTTCAGCTTTTATCATATAATAATGCTTTTAAAAATTGTGCCATATGCTTCTTCATCACTAGTTGTTGAAAATACAGACATTTCTTGCACATTTAATCACACTTACACTTTTTCCTCTCTTTCTTTTCTTCAACTAAATGGCTTGAAAATCTGAAAAACAAATGGCAAGATGATAATGATGACTTTAATCCATAACAAAAATATCAGCTTTATTAGCAAACTTTCAATGCAAAATAACCTTTATCTTGAATGAACACTCAAACCAAAGTTGAATCCAATAATCAATATCAGCTTTATTAGCAAACTTTCAATGCAAAATAACCTTTATCTTGAACACTCAAACCAAAGTTGAATTCAATATTAAGGATTGGACTAATGTCTGTGTCCCTGTCTACTTATCTACATTAGCATTTCTTCCTGAAAATGGAAGGTTATCAAGCAAGAGAGGATAGGAGCTGCCCTACTTATGAATTTGAATTTTTCCTGATATATACAATCCTGGTATATTATTTAGATTTTTTTTATCTTTTATTAGAAGCAGTACATGGCTCCTTTGGCAAACTGGTTTCCTTTGTTTTATACTTAAAGATGTTTTAAACATATTGAATATGCAGCAGTCAGCCCTGGTCAGATGGAGCAGCCTTGCTGCAGGGGCAGTTTGCAGAGGCTGACTCACGTGTGAGTACCTCAGCCACAGGATGAGGGTCTCTGGTGAGGAATTCTGGGCTCCCAAGCTGATTGTAGACAAAATGAATGCAATGTAAATTCATTATTTGATCAGGCAAATTAGGAATTGTCTGCTTCCACTTATACTCAGGAACTGATAAAAGCACAGCACTAATGGTAAAAATTATATTGATAGTGTTTTATCATCATGTGAATGAGCAGAGCCATGTGAATTGGGAATTGATACATATTCATCCACCTTAAAAATTGAGCTGAGAGTCGGTGCTGGACTGAGCTCTTTCAGATCATGACAAGCAAAGCCATATGTTTTCTATCCATGTTTTTTTCAGGAATTGAAAAACCCAACTCTTTTTAAAAATTTATTTTATAGAGGGAAGACTTCAAAAGTCTAAGAGATGGATTTCTCTCCTAGCACAAGGTCCTTGTCTGTCTTGTTCTTTTTCTTTTCTCTTGACCTGTCAGTGTTTTGCAAGAAATTTTCGCTCTTCTGAGCTGGGGTAAAGTGTACTCCCCAGTGATACGTGCCCGTTTTTACAATTCCCTTCTTTCTGTTAAGTGCAGCTCCCACAGTGGAAACAGTCCACACAAACCAGCAAATTAGGTCATGAGTTGAAATGAAAATGAACATTTATAGAAAGTGTCAGAATTTGAATGGTGTTTCAGCTGGGTTTTCATTACTTGTTTGCTGTCATGCTTCAGGGAAAGTTTAACTCTGATATTATTGATCTAAGTATTACAATTTCTGCTGTTTCTAAGGGGTTTTGTTATTCTAGATGATATTTTTCAAAGATTTTTTTTAAATTCACCTTTTCCTTTGTGTTGAAAGATCTCTATTACATGGCCTGATGAGCACACAAGTGAATACGAAGCTGAGTGGTTGAAAAAACGATGCTTCTCTGAAGAAGCCAGAGCTGTCATGCGAGCAGATTTATTTTTACCAGGTAGGAATTAAATCCATGTCTGCCATGCTTGTGACCAAATGCAAGGGGTTTGACACTGACAGTCCTGGCTAGAGGTGCCTGTGTGGGGACCGGGCACACACAGCTGAAGCCGTGGCAGCAGCCCTTGGTGCCCAGTGCCAGGCTGTGCATGTGTGACAGGGACCCATGGTTATCTTTTCCCTCTTCTACCTGCTCTGCCTGAGAGAAGTACAATTAATTGGGCTGCACTCACTTTCCTAAAAGCTTTGTCTTTTCAGAAAGTGTTAATAGGTCTCATAAATAAGCCATGGATGACCAGTGGTCTTGACTATGCAAGTGTGTGAGTGCTATTTAAACTATTTAAATTTTTATAAAAAGAAAGATTATTTGAATTGCAAGGGAGTTACAACTGAAATATTTTCCCCCTTTTTCATGGCCTTCTTGTTAAAAAGTAACTGTGTAGCATGGCACTGTGTAGTGCTGAAGTTCAGGTTGTGTTTGCTTTGCTTCCTGTGCGTATTTTAGCAGTAGACTGTCTTTTGATCACGAGGTATTTTGTACAACTGCCTTTGTAACATTTACGCTGTACAAATCACTTACCCTTTAAAGTGAATAATTCTAAACCCACAAGTTTTGGCATGATGCATATCATCATTACTTTGACAGCATTTCAGACTGAGCATGAAAGTGTGAAAGCTTGCAAAATATCTGCGGTTGCTCTTGACAGTGTTCCTGTGAGATCTGCTGTTGCAGAAAGCTGTGTGTCTGTGTTCAGTATTAAGAAAGTATCTGTTAAAATAGGACATTACTGGTTTAAAAGATAAGAAATATCTCCATTCATTGCAGTGGATGCGGTAATAGACTCTTCATAGTTCAGAATGGAACTATTTTCCCCTGGTAATACAAAAGTTTCTATCCACTTTTGGCAAAAATAAACAGTTGTGTTTACTATTTTGAAGAGTTTGGCATGCTTTCAGAGTGAATATAGTGAAGATACAAACCTCATTCAGGGAAACTAGACTTGATTTTTCAGATGGCAGGCACTTTTATTTGTGAAAATGAATAGCCTATGAAAGTTAGCAGGATATTTTGTAGTCTTCAAAGGGGTCATCGTAAATTGCTTTAATTAATACCCAGACAAAATAATCTAGATCTCAGGTTGTGTTCATTGGCAAAGGTATTAATTACTGAGATTTCAATATTTGAGATGTAATGCTATGCTTTTCACCTATTATGAAGTCTTAACTGGCTGTGATTTGCCTTCACATGCATGCATTTGCACAGTGGTGACCCTTGGCATCTAAATACAATGCATGTTTTGGAAGCCAGTTCTCTGCTCTGCCACTGCTCTTCTTCATTGGAGCCATCCAGGTAAAAATATACATGAAAGATCTGTTTCATTCTTTGGGTAATGCTTTTTCAAATTCTGTTTCACCTGGTCACTCTGAAGAAATAAAGTGTATAAATGTTACATCAATTAACTGGCTTTTTTTTAGTGGTGTCATTCATCTCTTCCTCATGCTCTCAGACAAGGCCTGGCTCGTTATGATTGACACCTTGCAGTTTTTCCCAGGTTTCAGTTGCAAAAAAAAGGCTGTGAGTTTGCTTGCTGGCTGTTTAAGATCTGTTTTTGTTGTATATTTTGGTAAGTTTAGAACACACTTCCTTGTGGTGAGTGGAGATGGGCAGTGCAAATTACATGCCCTTAAGTAGCTAACCATGCCCCAGCAGTATAATGTTACAGAGAGTGGTATGAAATGCCAGCCTTGCATGCTGATTCAACAAAGAGAAATGCAAACTTGCCAGACTGCTGTAGTTAAAGGTTAACCTTCACTGCTGACATTCACAGCTGTGGCTGTTTTTTTGTTTTTTTCTTTTGCAAGTGGTTATTTGCTTTTAGTGCTGCTTTTAAAAAAATTGTTTTTCCATCATAGTTTCTGACTTAAAAAATGTAGCTGTCAGACATTGTGTCAAGCCCAAAAAGACGACTAGGTCAGATTTTCAGTGCGTGATGAAGTGACTATAAATAGCTCTATGGCAATATGTCAAGATTTCTGTTTTAAAACATTGCCAGATCCTATCCATGCAATATGCAAAATCATAATCTGCTATTTGTGTATATCAAGGCTCATTTCAGTCCAGCTTCTACGATGCTCCCAAAAGAGCAGCCAAAGAGCCATATTCTACTTCTACAGCTGTGGTGTCTCAAAGATACTCTTTTTTTTCTGTTTCCTTGAGTTCTACGCAGCAGATGTCACAGGAATGATTTACCATGTCTGTAATTCAGATGCTGGAGGTAGTAGAGGGTGCTTGTGAGAGACACTGAGTAAGGCAGTATCCAGCATCTAACTCCATTGTGCTAGCTGAGACTCATTTTCCAACATGCTGGCATTCCAACAACAGGATGGGGCTGGTGGGGTTCAAGGGATGGGGGTGGAATTTAAATAACATCACAATCATATTTTCCTGTTGGGTGAAAGAGAAGATTCTGCAAAGCTAATCTGTAGTGGTACCTAATATTTTTAACCGTAGGTTAGGTTAAGGTTTAAACAGCAGTTTAAAGGTTTCAAATGATGATATTTCTTTAAAATGTGATAATATGATACTGGATGTTTATATCCTGCACCATAAAAGTTTGAATCAGAATGTTAACAGCATCATGTTAACATGCTGTTTTCAGTTTCTCTGCTAGGTTCTGAGGGATGATAATTTTAGGAGGATGAAATTAAAAGTAGTTTTTTATTTAAAAAGTTTGGTCATTTGAATTTCTACTTCAGTAATAACTAATAAGGGCTTAATAACGAGTTAGGTTGCCATATACATAACTCACAATACAGCAAAAATACACTTGGCTTTCAACAAACATTAAAATACTTGCTGTAGGCAAAATAATTTTATATGAAGTAATTTACTCTAGTGGTGTCTAGACTTCCTTATATTACTCCAGAAGATTTGATCAGCATTGTCCCAAGTGGTGTAGTGAATGCTGGATAATTCCAGGTGTTGATGCATGCACACCATCTGCAGGTTCTGAATAAAGGGCATATTCTCATTTTATGCAAAGTGTAATGGAGTTAGGACTAACCTGCTATGATCAAGAAATGGGATTTTTGTTTTTTCTTTCTTTTTCCCCCCAGATTACTGTTCTGAAATTATTGAAAGAGGCATCAATTCTTTCAAAAGAATCTCATTCTTCCCATTTGGAAAAGCACTTAAGACTTATTCTATAAGACTGATTTTTATCCTGTATGAGTTGTTCAGTTACATTTGCAGAGGGACCTGGTCATGTTGGATAGATGGGCTGAATCCAGCAAGGTGAGGTTTAACAAAACCAGTTGCCAGGTCCTGCAGCACATCAACCCCTGCAGTGCTGCAGGCTGGGGACAGTGACAGGACAACAGCCAGGCAGAAAGGGACCTGGGGTTGCTGACTGGTGGCTCACTGAACGTGAGCCAGCAGTGTAGCCAGGTGACCAAGAAGGCCAAGGCCAGTGGCACCTGGCCTGGATCAGGAATAGTGTGGCCAGCAGGAGCAGGGAGGTCACTGCTCCCCTGTGCTTGACACTGGTTGGGCAGCACCTCGAGTGCTGTGTCCAGTCCTGGGCCCTCACTTTAGGAAGGACTTTGAGATGTTGGAGCATGTCCAGAGAAGGGCAACAAGGCTGATGAAGGGCTTGGAGCACAAGTCCTCTGAAGAGCAGCTCAGCTGTGGAGCCTGGAGAAAGGGGGCTCAGGGTGACCTCACCACTCTCCACAGCTCCCTGAAAGGAGGTTGTAGCCCGGTGAGGGTCGGGCTCCCAGACAACCAGTGACAGAACAGGAGGACACAGACTGAAGATGCACCAGGAGTGTCCAGGCTGGGCATCAGGAAGAATTTCTTCACAGAAAGGGAGGTTGGGCATTGGAATGGGCGGCCCAGGGAGGTGGTGGAATCACCGTGCTGGAGGTGTTTAAGAAAGGCTGGATGTGGCGCTCAGTGCCATGGTTTAGTTGTCAAGGTGGTGCTAGCTCATAGGCTGGGCTTGATGAACACAAAGGTCTTTCCCAACCTAGTTGATTCTCTGATTTGCAAGCATAAAGATTTTTAATTTGGCAACTGCTGCTGTGCTGTGTGAGTGAGACCTAAAGCTGTCCAGACACTGACGACTCATTCTTATCTTTCTTACCCCTTCAGCTTTCAGAGCATATGTTCAAATACTTCTACTATAGTACAATGGAAGCTGTATTTGCTGCCTTAGCAGTGGGAAGAAATTGTTCTATGATGACACAATAAAACAATGAAGCACTTGAGTGGGGTCAATTACCACCAGGAAATACTGCCAAAGAGTACAGTCCCTGTGCCGTTCAGTGCAGCTCCTTGACAGATTTTCAGGCTGAGGAGATTTTGTGAATACAAATGGGTAGAAAGTTCCTGTTGTTTGCTATGTGGAAGAATAACATGCCATGGGGAGCATACAGTTTTCTAAGCCTTTCAGGCAGTGTTTTTAAAAAAACACTTTTAAATGGAAGAATGTAACTATCTGCATACTACAAGATCTTTTTTCCATTCTCTGAGTTTTGCTTTTCTGTCCTTTTCCAATTAATTATGGACTGGTAATCTATCAAATTGTAAGTACTGGACAACACAGAGCATTTTTATTTGGAGCTAAGGTGTAAATGCTGCTTCTTTTAGCACAGACCTATGACTTGTCTCTCAGCTATTGCTGTTGTGCTCGCCTGGCTGTGATGCTCTCTGGGACCAGTCAGGAGAATTCCTTCACTGTTTTTCGTGCAAATATGAATTGTTTAAAAGCAGTTCATGTGTATATCAGACATAAGTGATAGAAATTAGACCTCAGAACTACTGCAGCTACTAGAAGGAACAAAATCGGCACTAGTGTGTTTAAATTAAGCTCTAAGAGCTCTCTGAAAAAAACCCACAACTCCTAATATGTAAAGCAAAAAGATTAAAAATTCTGCAGGAAATTCTTTGCTAAAATTAATAATTTTCTTTGGGATATTTAGTATTAAATGTTGTGGTCACATTCGTATTACCACTTAGAGCTATATGTACGGTTTCAACTTCTAGTGTATTTACCATGGTGTCATTACAGAGTGCACTGGCAAATGTGAAGGGGGAAAGGCTGCTCCTGCAGTAGCTCAAAGGCCAAGCTCTTGACTGCATCAGCATGTCACTGAAGGGCTGGAAATTGAAGCCTTTCTTCTCTGAAGTTTGAGGTAGGATTTATATGGTATTTACCATGGTGTCATTACAGAGTGCACTGGCAAATGTGAAGGGGGAAAGGCTGCTCCTGCAGTAGCTCAAAGGCCAAGCTCTTGACTGCATCAGCATGTCACTGAAGGGCTGGGGTTTGAGATAGGATTTATACACATTTGTGTACCAGCTTGCACCTTTAAAAAGAGAGATAAATCGAAACCATTAAGGATGCTGGCTACACTTGTGACTGAAAGGGAGTTTATATGAGCAAAGGAAAGAGTTTATAGCCTTGCAAGGCAGGATTGAACCATGTTTACTCTCTATCTTTTTTGTTTTGTTGGTGTTTGGGGACTATGTTTGTTTGTTTCTTGGTGTTTTTAAAATGCAAAGTGATGAAACATTAAACAAAAAAAAGCTCTTCAGCTTTATTAGCTGTTTTGGGACTATCAGAGCAGAGTTCAGTTTCCTTGACACTTTGCAATTTCCACATTGTAGCAGTACGGTAGAGGTTAAATATCTCTTCAGTCAGCAGGCAGTGTTATAGTATTATTCCCAAACACATTTCAGAGTCTGGCAAAGGCTAAATTCCCAGAAAAATTATTTCTCTTCAAGTTAAGTGATATGAGAAACACGTTGAATTTAGCTTTTGCCTCGCTTTGGCTCCGTAGCTGTTTGGATGTGAGGCCAGATGACAGTCGCCAGTGCTGCGGGTCTGGTTGGGTGCAGATGGAGGGTGGTGGTTCCACAGGCCAGCTGGAGGGGTTGACAGGTTTGTCATGCCAAAGTCCAAGACAGTCCCAGGCTGGCATGCTGCGTGTGTGCTGTTCTGCAGTGCTGTGACAAAGCACAGGTCTGTAACCAAAGCCAAACCCACCTGAAAACCCAACACCACGGGCCATGCCCTACTGCAGAAGGGTCATCCCAAATCAGGTGAAACTTCTAGCAAGAGCAATAGGCATTGGAAACTTGAACAAGAGGACCCTTCACTCCATGTGCCCTTGGAAGCCTGGGACTCCTGGAGGTGCAGTTCAATTACAGGTGCATGTATTTATTTTCCAAAGTGAAGAAAAATCTGTTGATATATTCCTTGAAATTCTACTTGTTGTTTCTGGAAAATTAGGAAAATATTTATTAGCAAGTCAGTAAGAAAATTAGGATGGGAAAGATGAAACTTAAAAATGTTGTGTTAGTTGTCACATGGTTATTCACCTGCTCTGTCTTTCAAAAGATATTCTTAGCATACTTATACAGCGTGCAACATACTTAAGTCTATTTTAATTTCATAACTTCTAATAAAGGGAAGACATTAATATTTTATTTTTTCAGTATTTTAAATGTGTGGAAATATGTATATTAAGTTAAACACAGTGGAGAAGTGAGTAACTGACCATGGAGTGGTATCAAAAAGGAATTTAATGGTGTGAGATATGTCTCCTCAAGATTTGTGCTTTTTTATTTTGTGAACATGTTACAAAATTCAACAGCTTGTTGAATCATACTGCTGTTTCTCTGAAACACAGGTAGACCATAAAAGATGCTCTTTGTGGATAGCTCATATCTGGGCATGTGTTCTGATTCTTGGACCCTTCATCTCTAACTACTCTTAGCCAGATAAAAGGAGAACCCTTACCCTAACTCTGTAATGTCTGAGTTCAGGGGTTTTTTTTATGAGTACATTGTATTTTGTGCTTCCTACCTATATCTAGAAAGAGGTAAAAAATACATCCAACCCTGGCCTTCACATTTGTTTGAACAATAGTATGTCCTTCAGGCACAAGGTAAAATTACCCAGAGTTCTCAATTCTGAAAGCTCCTTGGAGTTTATAGTTTTTATTGGTCTGTCCATTGAAGAGGAATAAATAGAGATACAGGTGTTTTATAAGTGATGCCACCTGCATAATTTTACAAATGTTGATGTGGTCTCATTTCTAGTGTGTGATCTCTGTGACTGATGATTGGGCAAGTTATCTGAATATTAGTTAAAATACCAAGTAAGGTAGTTGTTATTTAAGCAAAACAATTATTCTAGATAAAATCTTTTCATGCTTTATAGTACAGTGTTCTAAACTTCAGATTCACTGTTCTTAGCTTCAGATTAAATATATAATAGCAAGAAAAAACAAATGTGTCTTTGCTGTAAAAATAAAAGCCCTGATTCAATATTTAAGATAATGCTTGACTTAAACCAGTAATGTTTCAAGTTTTGCAAAAAGCTAGAATCAATGCTAACTTTATGCAAAAAAAAAAAGGTAAGAATTAACATCTTTGTCCTTTTTACCCATTACTGTGTGCTATCTTTGAACGTGTGTATATGTTTGTGCATACAAGCCAGTAAACTGAAGAATTTAGAAGATATTACTAAGGGAGAAATGAACAAGAAGGCAGGCAGTCTTAAATTGGGGAGTATCTGAAATAGGTCTTGTATACAGGAGAAAAAGTAATTACCCCACATCTATTTCCGTGTGTTACAGTACCTTCAAAAAGCCCATTTATCTGTCCAAGTGGTCTTTGGTGTCTGCTGTCAGCACAACTTTTCAGATCAAACAAGCAGCTCACACCTCATTTCCTCAGTCTGAAAGCTGACATGTTCCATTATTCATAGCCCACAAAAAGTCTGAAACATGTAAGACCCAAAGTTGGTATGAGCGAGCCTGGAGAGTCATAATCACCAGGATATTTCACCAGGAGTCAGTAACTTACCACTGAATTGTCAACAGTGTACCGAGTCCTTTCACTCACCCCTCAAAGAGCAACCACAAGGCAGGCATTCCAAACTTTGGGGAGAAGACACCACACATTTGCAGGGGATGTGCAGAAGACTTCTGCTTTGTGAATGTATGGTGTAGCTTTTATAGTTTGTGAAGTGGGGTGTTTGTCAGTTCCAACTTATCTTTCCATATCTGCTTCTACAGCAAGATGTTTATTGTCAGCTCAGGAATGGGAATCCCATGGTGCCAGAATAACCCATTAACTCCAAACAAGCTGTCCTGATGGAGTTATTTCACCAGTTAGCAAACTCATGTGAGAGGCGAGATGGCCTGAGTTATTGCACCAGCTGGCAAGCTGATAAGGGCAGGGGGCTGCACTCCAAATGCCCTTCATGTGTTGGAGACTCCAGAGCTGGATGCAGTACTGCAAGTGGGGTCTCAGCAGAGCAGAGAGGCAGAAAATGAATGGGCGTGAAAAGTGTTTCATGGACACAGGCAAGGGAAGCTGAAACGATTGGCTTGGGTTTTGAGAAGCTTCTTCACAGAGCTCTGCAGGGACCAGCATGGTCCCAAGCCCTGAGTTTGACCTCAAGTAACTCCTACAGGCTAATTGGTTCAACTCAGGGAATCCCAGCACAGTCCCAACCAATGAGTCTGACCTCAAGTGACCCCTATGGGCTAAGTGTTTGACCCCAGCATTGTCCAAATTTATGAATTTGACCTCAAGCAGTCTAATTGGTTGAACCTAGGTAGCACCATCATGGTCCCAAGTGATGTGTCTCAAGTCAAGTAAGCCCTTGGGTTGACCTATGAGAGATGTCTCAGGGTGCTCCTTGGTTTTTCCCCCTTGACAAGAAACCTTCAAAGCAGTCATATTTTCAAATTTTCGCTCTTGTGGCTCATCAGTACAGACAGAAAAATGAATACACGCATTTCTGGTGCACTTTTAGCAAAAAATATTCCTTTCAGAATGTCCTTTCATTCAATTTCTGACCTAAAATTCTGATACTGCAGTGTCTTGCTGAATTTAATCATTAGTTTGCTTGTCATGGGTGCAAAATCAGGGACCCCATTTGAGATGGTTTGCAGGATTGAGGAATATTCACAAATCCATAGAAATACCACTAACTTCCTGCTTTGACCATATCCTGAGTTTTGATGCTAAAGCAGCTAAGAACTTGTTTCTCTATTTCTTCCCTTTCAGAACGTCAGTACTGGGGCTCAGACCTTCTGCTTACCAAAATACCTTTTGAAGAAATCATGAGCAATGATGAAAGTGCATACAAGTGGTTGTGCACCCTAAAGAAAGTAGGAATTGTTCTACTGACAGGAGCTGCTACAAGGCAGGGAGAATTGATTAGGCTGGGCAACAGGATTGGGTTCCTGCGTCTCACATTTTATGGGTGAGTTTGTTTTATAAAATTTTTGTTTTGCCGGTGTTGTAATCACCTCTAATGTTCTTAATCTAAGCTTGTTATTTCTCTTCTGTGGATTTATATGTTAAAGCAAGGTGTATGTTTTTTTCTCTATATATTAGAAAATTTGGCATCAAGTTCATATACTGTAAAAGATAATTGCTTTGCTGTTACAGGTAGGGTATGAAGGGAAGAGCAGAAATAACACAAACTGCTGAGAGAAGGAAAAGTTCCTGAAAACAAATGTTGTTGAATATAGGATAACAATGAGATAGACTTACTTATCTATGCCATGAAACAAAACCATGAATCCCTAATCTAGTCCCATTCTGAACAGAGGAAGTAATCTGTTCTGAAACTTTTTTTTTAGTCTGATTTTGAGTTATAGATATAGGCCAGACTTAGATGATGGTATTGTGGCCCACATCACCAAGAAGATGGGCTGAGTACCCATTTGCCTGCTTTCTACAGAATATGCTCTGGAAAGCCATAGCCAATCCCAACAAGCAGAGTGCGGCTTGAGGGAGCACAAGCAGGCAGTTGTAAATTATCCTTTTGATGCCAAGAACTGGCAACCTGAAGCTCTAGCTCTGCAAGCACCTACTAAAAGAACAGACAAACCATGATGGCAACTCTCATTTTGCTGAGCTGAATCAGTGACCTCCATCTAACTAAGAAGAAATGTTTCTAGCTAATACTTATCATAATTTTCATCTCTGAAACAGTTCAGTTCTTACTGGCATCCAATTCTGGAGTGGCTTTTGCAACTGTAATAAAATAATAACTCTGGGTTATTATTTCCCTGGTGTTTCACTGGGAGCCAAATACATGGCCTACAAAAGGATAAACTTGGAATTGGCAAACTTGCCAAATTAAACATTACCTCAACAGAACCCTGAGTTTTAAACTGAAATGTAGCAGCAATGAATATAATTCTAACGCATGCAAGAAAAAAGCCTTTCTTCTTGTCTAGGTGTCTGCTCGGTGTGACCTCCCTAAAATGTCATTACTGTAAAAAGTGGAAACATTCTCTCTATCAGCCATATAACAACATCAAGAGTTTCCACATTTTTAATTTAACCTTTTTCTTTCCATTGTGGAAACCCAACTGGATTAATGAAGTCTCCAGTCATACCACAATTCCTTTCTCCAACTTCTCACGCCCTAGACCTTGTGTTCCTCTGTTCTGAAGCCTTGTTCAGTGCTTGGTGTGGTGTCAAGGCCTTCCTTGGGGGCTCCAGCACTGCCATGCAAACAGCCAATCCATCAGTATCACCTGGAGGTCTTCATCAGCAAGAGAAGGACACGTGTCCCAAGTCTCATATGTATAAGACATATACTTTTAATGAAGTGTAAGAACAAATGATTCAAATGTGGCTTCAGTTCCTAGTGCTGCCCTTTGGCAGGACTAAGGAGGTAACAGCCTGGTTTTCTACTGGTGAAGACTGAACCCATATTGCTATCTAATGCAAAAAAATTGTTACACCTGTTTGGTGCCAATCTTCCTACTCTATCAAACAACCTGAACAATGGGCTTTGAAATCTGACCCTAATTATTAAACCACAAACCATTCCAACCCATTTTGCTCTCCTTAAGGTCCCAGAGTCCTCTGACATAACCTTACTACCTGTGCACCCAACATGGCCAAGTTGATGCTTCAGCTCAGTTGAGACTTGGACAAAGTAAGGCTGATTTTTCCATATTCAATGCTGAGCTCCCCATTAGCCTCTTTGACTTCAAGTCAGTAACTTGGGCTTTGCCCAAAGCTCCCTGTGTGGAAAGAAAGCTCCTGGGGAGTGCTTCCCTTGCAAATCCTGACAGTACAAAAGCAATGATTGCTTTTACAAAAGCTTCTGATGATTCTATAAAGTGTTATCACTCCAGCAATTTTATATATTTTGTATAAGACAGTTAAAATGTGTTAAATTGTTTTAGATCCATCAAGTGACACCATAGCCTATTAAATTAAAGATGGAGCAAATCTAGCTGCCTTCAGCACTAATTACAGGAAATATAAAAAGGGGCTATTTTTTGGCTGTCAAACTGTGGAAGTGTGGTTGAAATGATCATACTTGAGTACTGAGTTCATGTGATGATGAATATGTGCTGTTACTCAAGTAATGTACTGATGAATATGTGCTCTACCAAATAACAAAAACTATTTCTCCTAGGCAGTTAAACACATTTGCAAACACTCAAGAGAGTTTTCCCTCTGGAAATTGCAGAAATCTAATTTTAGCATTTTGCTTAATTTCTATACTAAATACCATTCCTAGACCAGAAACATTTATATACTATATAAAAATAATTTTATCTGCATGTTCTTTATCCTATTTTTTTAAAGCTGTTATTAAGAAGTAAAACTAGGCTCACACCATCTGGAACATATTTTCTCTATAGTATTCCACAAGGGAAAATGAGTTTCATAATTTCTTTTTGGTCCCTTGTGTGCACGCAATTATACCATCTCTGTATGGTAAATTACACTTTTCCAGACAAACATCTGGATCTATAACAGATGCATCTTAGCAGATCCATGCATCTGCTAAGGATTGTCTTCAATCATGTGAACTTTGTGTAAATAAACCCTGTGGTTCTGGGTCTCAAATTCTCCTGCATGGTGTGTCACTCAAAACACATTTTGTCTGTGCAGCAACATGAAGTATTCATGTCCTAGTCATATAGCTGTGACTTACTTTTTTCACTGCAGTTGTCAGAAATCTTTTTTACTGAATTGTGCCAAATTCCAAGAGAGAAACTATGTAATAAAATAAACAGAGCTAGTTCTCAACAAGGGTGTCATAGAAAGGGGAGAAGTTTCAAAATCTTTCATCAAGACATTTTTCTCCAGAAACCAAATTTTCAACTTACAGGAAAGATCCCCTGGTAAAGGATACTGTATATTTTCTAAGATTATGAAGCCTTAAAAATAACTTCTGGGGAAAGTTACATGGCCTTTACAAGTTCTGCATTTCATTGATAATGTGCTCCATGTGGTAGGGGGAAAGTGAAAGGTTGATGAAAAGAAATGAGCCAGCTTCTGTTCACTTATTTCTGAAGCATCTAGGATGATTTTTACTGCCAGAAGCCTCTTGGTTAGTGTCTTCAGCTGGCCTTTGCCACCACTAGAAAGCCATCCTTCTTCTAGGTACTGCCCAGGTGCCAGATGTCCCTTGACACACTGAAGTTTTATCTAGGACTGCTGAAATAAGCCTCTGATGGTGTGGAGGGACACTGCTAAATCCTTATTTCATTATAATGTTACAATATTTTCATGTCCAAAGATGAAGTGACTGTTGTACTGTGATTTCACAGTTTCAATGTGTACTGTCTGGCATGCTGGCTGGATGTTCTAACATGTTTTCTCTTTTCCCTTTCATTACAAAGACCAACTTGGCAAGTGCAAGACAAAGCAGATGCTAACAACGTAGCTTATACAACTGAGAGACTCTGTTTTCACACTGATTACCCTGTTCTGCAGCATCCACCTGGGGTAAGTTGAATTTACTGACTTTTTACTCCATAAAAAGGGAAAGGGAAATGTTCCTGTAGTGTGAAATATGGTTGGTGATCAGTGGCTAAGACTTTTGTCTTGAAAGAGCAATGTAAAAATATCAATATATTAATCTGCATATGCTGATCTATATACACATGGTGTGCAATTTGTACAGTATGATGTAAATTCAGCATGTCTCCCATATATCCCATAATTTTAAAATTAAGTTCACAAAGTATTGAAAGTATTACCATATGAGAAAACTTTTGAGTCCTTTATATGCTTTGAATACTGTTCTCATTATTTCACAAAAGTTAGGTGTCTAAATGCTGTAGTCAGGTTGTGACATTTTAGGACTCATCTTTTCAGCTCAGGAGGGGAACAGAGAAAGAAATGCGATTAAGATGGTATAGTCTGTTTTCTGTGAATTGGTGCAAGATAAATACTTGTTTGCCCTTTCATAACACACAAAAAATCAGGGCCATTCTGTACAGCTGGACAACCACAGAAAATATGTTTTCACCCAGTTCTTGTCATATCAAAGTATAATCCACATAATTCACATCATTCCATAGAACTGGAAAGTAGTAGGAAGAGGAAGAGTGACTCAAAGCAAAGAAGCAAGACCTCTTTGCCACTGACTCACAGGTTGTAAGCATTAGAAGATATCCCAATGGGATGGATTTATGAACACGCTATTTTAATTTTCTGGCTTTGTGATACTGGTGGCAGAGTGTTGTGAAGCTGCAGTAAATGAGAGCTCAGTCTGTCACTCGGGAAAAAAAAAACAACCAAACAACAACCAGAATAAAAGAACCACAGATGTGAGAGAATTGATACTAATAAACGGTTAAATATGCAAGCCAACTATTTTTTAAAGAGCTGTTAATTCATTCCAGGTTCAGTTCCTTCATTGTATAAAGCAAACAGCTGCAGGAGGTGAAAGTGAAGTTGTAGATGGATTTAATGTGTCCAACAAGCTGAAGAAACAAAATCCTGAGGCATATCAGATCCTGTCCTCTACTGCTGTAGACTATACTGATGTTGGGGTGGATTACTGTGATTTTGCTGTGCACTGTAAACAAAGGATTATAGAGTGAGTATTTTCAACAACACCTGAAAAGAAAATCCCTGTCATCTGGTGGATGATGTGTTGGTAGGAGAAGGTCTGCTCCTGCCACCTTGTGGGAAAACGCTAGTTTAACCTGGTCTGTGGTTCTAGGTTTGGGTGGAGTTCGTTGGTTGATTGGGATCTTTAGTCTGGTTTTTTTGGTGGAATGTGTGACTTGTTCTGTGCATTGTGCCACTCAGTTGGTTTTGCCACACACAAAGAAGAAGTGGTGGTAATTAGAGTAACTCCTAGGCACATGCACAGGTTAGCAAACAGCCAAATGCCAGCCAATGTACATGTATATATCATGCCAAGGAGAGGTCGTGATTTGAAATATTTAAATTAAAAATTATATACTATCAGAAGATGAAATGCAAATTTCCATATTATTTTCTGATTTTAAAAAATATGATTTATTAAAAAAAGGTTACAATTAAAGAGTGTATAATATAGATCTTTGAACAAATTAAATGTCTACAATTTCTCCTGGTTTTCCGTTTTCCTAGTTAGTATTAATTAGCAAAATCCAATCCAATATCAATCTGAATTTTACTATAGAAACATACAGATACTCTAGCAGGAGAATTCAGTTATTGTTTAATCATCTTGAACTGTTTCAGTAGCAACAGAATACATTCCTTTTTCTTTTTTCCTTTATTTTTTCCCCTTTTCTTTGTTTTATAGCACGGATTCCAGAGGCCAAGCAATTCGCATCAATTTTAATAATGCAACAAGAGACACAGTGTTTGATATACCAGCTGAAAAAGTGAGGCCATTTTATGCAGCTCTAAAGGAATTTAATGATTTATTGAACAGCGTAGAACACAAGCTTACTTTCAAGATGAAACCAGGTCAGTAAGTTGCTTCTCCTCACAACAATTTTTCACATGTTTTTTCCTGACAGTCAAAATACTTGAACACTGCTAGCACTAGTACTCGGAGGAACTTCAAGTCTTTCTATCATCTATTTTATTTCATACTGCTTTCTTGCATTCATCTCATAGATTTATTTTGCCTTTGTTACACTATAAAGAAGAAAAAAGTGGTAGGGGAGAATAGTCTACCTATAGATTAGTCAAATGTACCTTTAAACTAAATACAAAACAGCATTTTATGCTACAAAGCGTATTGGAAATGGAGGTATCAATAGCACCATAGACTGGCAATGCTATGTGTGATATCATGTGTGGCCTTAATCTCTGTTCTTTCATTCCTCAGCATTTCAATACATATATGAATCTCTCAAGAGATACTACAGAAGTAAATTCATCTTTGTATCTGACTGCCTCATATACTATGGTACTTGTGTCTAAAATGTCTGTGAGGAAATTAATCTCTCTCCATTAGAAATACACAATAAAATAATGTGTACAATCACATTAATGTAAAAACAAAGTGCCTTACACTACATTAATGGCATCCATTTTGTTGATTAACGCAAATGATGGTAGAGGGAATGAGGAGATAAGAAAGCCTGTGAGTTTATTTAATTCAAGATTTACCATAATGGTGACACACAAGGGAGAAAAATTCAATTGGTATTCTAGCATTAATTATGCGATTTCTTAACTTTCAGTGTTTTCACTTTGTTCTCATGGAATTCTCTTAACAGGGATAGTATGTATGTGTATAGTACAAATAGTACTAGACTGGTCAAATAAAATGTACCCTAGTGGTTTTCAAATATTTTATTTATTTCACCTCTATGGATTTGCGTTCTCCTCAAGGCTTGATTTTCTCACTATGGACTCCTCCTCTACCACCCTGGTTTTTAACTCTTCATTATACAAGAAATGAAAGAGATGTCAAAAGAGAACTGGCCTCTCTGGTTGAGAAAGTTAAAATTACTGTGTTGTTGCTGTGTATCTCCAGCTGGGCTACTTAAAATTATTGCTCGCTAACTCGTTGATACGAATCTACCTCTGTATTTTTTTGAAGGAATCGGCTCTAACGTTTGTGCAATCTCTTTACAGGAGACATACTGACATTTGATAACTGGCGTGTGCTTCATGGTCGCCAGAGCTACCCACCCCGTTCAGAAGTGACACGTCACCTGGAAGGTGCCTATGCAGACTGGGATGTAGTCATGTCAAGGCTCCAGCTCCTTAGGAAAAGGGTCCTGAATAAGGATTGAGTTTTCTTCTAACTAGAATGATCAAAATGTTGATTATCTAACCTCAATCACAACAGCAATATTAAAAAAATGAGTCGTCTTTTCAGAAACTGACATAACTTTTGACAATAACTTTTGTCATAGAACCAGGGTAAAGGCTTTGAGCTGACAGAGGTTAGGTTTTGGTGAGATATGAGGAAGACATTCTTTCCTGTGAGGGTGCTGAGGTACTGCAGCATGTTGCTCAGAAGAACTATGGCTGCCCAGTCCCTGGAAGTGTTCAAGGCCAGGCTGGGTGGGGTTGCAGCACTCTGGGACTGTGAAAGGTATCCTTGCTTATTGCAAAGGGGGTGGAATGGTATGGTCTTTAAAGTCTCTTTCAACCCAAACCGTTCTATGAGTCTGTCATAAATATATTTTTGATTTCTATAAGCTAAGAAACATTTTGTTCATAACAATTTAAGGTTTATCTGTGGCCTGGTATTTGAATCTAGGAAATATATTGCTATGTCTGTAAGTGTATGTGCTTTTATAAAAGCAGTGTGCAAAGTGGCTTGAAAGATTATCACTTCGCTGGACTGACTGTGGATCACAATGCCTTCCTTCGCCTCTACATATCTACCTGCCATCTTATAGCAGCAAGAAAAGAATCAGCTGGCAATAAGTGTTTGCAAGACAACACCGAAGAAGCTTTTGGGCTGTATCCAGAGGGTCGTAAAGGACATGATTTCACTCAGCTGTCGAAATCCAGAAGTTGTAATGCTGTATTAGCTTTGTGCTGTTCATGATACATCAGCTAACCAGGTGGTGGTCAACAGGTGAAGAAACAGAAAAAAAATACATACCCATTTTACTATTTGAAAATGCTTTTTCTCTTTTGTCCTAGCTTTCTTCTCCTACTGCATTTTGTAGCAGTGGATATTGGATCCAATCCCAAAGCACTGTTTGTATGTATATTTTGTGAAATCTTCTTTTATATAGCAGATTTCCAGCTATTGTTTAAAGTTTACTGAAAGTAAGTAGCATCTTGGGCAGATCAGTGCACTCACATCTCTGTGGATCACTTCAGCACAGGCTCCACTCTGCTGCTGTTGAGCTACCTGCTGCATGGACCAACTAATTTTGGCTGGTTAACCAGAGTCCAGAGAAATCTCCAAATGCCTGTTGTGGGAAGAAAACTGGACAAGCTGCCTAGGTGTACAAGTTGAAATATATTTTAATTTTTATCTATATATATATCTGTCCAGATACATCTAAAATAGTTTTTAGAGTATATACTTAGAATCATGTTACCCAGAGGCATAAAGGCATATGCAGTCCTGTTCCACATTTGGGCTCTCTTGAGTGTGATAATGTCACACTTGTAAATTCAAAACAAATCAAATGCAGCTTTCCATTGCATGCCTAGTTTGGGCTGAAAAATATGTTTTTATTCTGTACCGTGTTTTTCTCTGTCACAAATCAGAGAATAGACTTGGTGATCTTGTCTCAAATTCTCCTTAAGGTAAAAGAGGTTTTACTTTAATCTACACCCTCATAAAGACAGCTGTCAGGGCAAGTCCATAGTTAAAATTTTCATGTTGGAAATATGAAATCACTTGTGTTAAAATCTAACATATTTTAGACACACATTTCAAGCTTACAGCAAAACATCCCCCATGCTGACATGCCAGTCCAGTAGGACAAAAAAGATGGTAAACATGCAGAAAGAAGACAAAAATCCCCTTTTAAAGTAAACAAACTTAAACAAAGTCGAAAGTTTAATGTATTATTAATTATTTTTAATGACTAAGGGGCCAATAGCTTTAAAGCAGGCAGAAGATTTTCTTGCTGTACCGTGATACAAGTCTTATACAAGTCTTTACCCATTAGCTCAAGCAAAGTGTAAGGCAGGAGGTCTAAACATTGGATGTGGATTGCAGAAGAGGATTTCTCTATTATTCTTCTCTTCCAAGCAACCATTTAAACCAATATCCATTCATGCTGGCAATAATCAAGCCATGCATCTCTTTCAAGTTATTTTTGGATGCATTCAAAGCAGTGGAAATCACAGAACAACAGACATGAAGAAGATAGAGAAATTTTCAGGCTATACCCTACTCAATTTCCGAAGTCTTGCCCTGTTTTTATTCAAACAGGAGTGTTGGTATGAAAAGGTGCCAGAGGCCATACAATGCCCTTGAAGGGCAGTGGGTGAGAAGCAGCTTCTGCAGCGCGCACTGTGGTAGGTAGGACGCCTAGAAGCGCTGCTCATGAGGGAGGAGCTGGTTAACATCCTGCAGCATGGCTGGAAAGCAGGAGGACACAATTCCCTCGCTCCTGGTCACACCAGCCCACAGCTGCCTCCTGTCCTTTGCTGTCTTCAGCGCTGTGCTCTCCACTGGGTTTTCCATGCTGCTTCCTGGCAACGTGTCTTTGACTTCAACATGCAAGTACACAAGAACAGGGCAGGTAGGAGGAACGTCCCATCCATTCGCTTTCTTGGCTTCTCTACAAGATTGCCAAGTAAAACAAATGTTGTACAGTCACCTTGTGACTGGCAGCTGAAATCTTTTTGCATCTCTCACTGTTTATCCAGGGATAGGGATCACATAACTACCTGTGGCTCTACCTCTTCCTCTGTCTAGCTTTCTTGAAAGTTAGGAATATTTTTTTCCCCCTTTTTGTTTCCTTTTCTCTCAGGAAATTCTCTCCCATCCATTGCCTAAGAGGTAGTAACGACGGGGGCAAGGGGTGCAGCTGGCCGCAGCCTCCTAGCCAGAGGCTTTTCTCCTGGGAAGGGCAGGAATACCCTGAGGTGTTTGGCTGGGGGCTGAGGGGCTGGGCTCAGCTCCTGGCTCTCTCTCTCGCTTTCGGGACAGGAGGGGATCAGTTGAGTTGATGCTACCGCGGGGAAAATTCACCACCACTGGGGAGTCCAGCCTGGCACTGACTCTTCTTTACCACGGGTGAGTCTCTGCTGATAAGAGCAGCCAGTGAACCAGGACCTTATTAACACCCAGTTTAAGTGGAAAGGACCCTCACCATCTACTGCGGTGCCCCAGGGGAAAACCCAGGACCCTGACCCCTCCTTCTTCCCAGAGGAACATATCTCCCTGGCATCCACACCTGTTGCTGCCTCCCTAGTGGGGAGAAGAAACCCATGCTGGCACTTGCTGCCTCTCATTAGAAGTGGATGTTGCTCTTCTCTCAATGCCCTTAAGATGTGCAGAGCTCCACTCCCCTCACATCAGCTCTGGGCACACCGAAGCCCCAAGCTGATGACAGTGCTGCTGACCTGGTGTGATCTAGCTTTGGCTCACATAGGTTAGAAAGGGGGTCTCAAGTCATGGACTTAACTTGAAAAAGTCATGATAGCTCAGACTAAGGGTTAATAAGGGTTGCCACAGTGCTCTCTGACCTTTTTTACCTTCATTGGAGCTGTGGGCTGACTAAGGGGTCTGATCTGCAGCCAAGACCTCCTGGAGATTAGACAGCAAACAGGAGTATGGCTCTGCAACTACCTCTCCCTTTCAGATCAAATGCTTCATCTCAGTAAGTGCATTTGTGTTCTATTTACCCAGGTTTATTTATTCAGAATAAGGTGAAGAATCATTAATCCTTGAAAACCTCCTTTTTCCTTCCAAGAATTTTCATTTAGTCCATTTCATTTGGCATATAAATCTGAAAGTGTTTTGTACAGAGGCATAGATCCAGTCAGCTTTTATATGGCCAAGGAGCTATATTCTCTGTTTCCAGTGAGTGATTTCAGCAGTATTTTTAGGCTCTTGTTTAAGAAAGGAGAGATGAGCTCACATTTTCTGCTGCCATGCACAGCCATCCTTGCTCATAAGCACATACGTTGCTCCTCCTCCTGTAAGGGGAAAAGGGCTCTCCCAGATAAGGTTGTTGAATATAGAAGGGGCATGAGTTCATGGATTCCTTTCCAGGGCATATTTATGACTATGAAGAATTAAAAAAAAAAATTAAGAAAGGTCTGAAATAGCAAGTACTGTCCTCTCACCATTCAAGACCCCTCACATGCCCTTGCACCCTAGGACTTGTGCAAGGATCACAACACTGCTCAGGAAATGGCAGGAGAAGCACCATAAAACATCACAGTGTTAAGCGTAGATATTAAATCAGGAATGAAAAGTCCTGCCTTCAAAACTCAACATTGCTGCAGCAGCCCTATTAATTTGCATATTTCAGAGAGCTGGATGTAGAGGAGTCTCGATCTGTTCCAGTTCCTTTCTGGGTCAACATAACCTTTGGCATCAGGGACCCAGCACAACCCTGAAGCTGGCTAGATGTACAAATAAGTACATGCTTAATAAGTACTGCTTAAACTTCACTGAACCCAGTTACCACTGCAGGGAGTATACATACAGTATATTTAAGGAATCCTGCAGTACTCTCTGTTGCTGTCTCAACAATGGATGTTTCTGTGAGAGGACATCACTCTCCTTGGGCAGTGGATGCTGGAGGACAAGCTCTTAGCTTAGCATTGTTGTGACCAAACAAGGCAAAGAATCATGGGTTTTTTTTCTCATTTTATTTCTTCACCCATTTGTCATCCAGACTGCCAAATGAAGACCTGTAAAATCCTAGCTCTTCCTTGTGTTTAATGTGTTTTTATTTCATATTTATGTTATCACAGAAAGCAAGGAAAGAAGAAATGTGACTGGTTCCCACTATTGCTGTGTGAAGGCTTTTTTCAAGGGCTGGTGTACTTATGTTCTCTTTTTCCACTCCAAGCTTGACTATTTCCCCTCCTTTTCTGAGGTCTGCTGTATTGGGTATCCCAAGGAGGGCTGGGTTCCTCAGCCAGGCTCTTAGGAGTTGGTGCTGATTCTGCTTTTTCTGAAGGTGAATCAAAGTATGCTACCAAAGACTGTTTTCTCCACTGGAAAGCTTTCCCTCGATGGCCATCAATGCATGTACATGTTTTAATCGTGTAACCAGATGGACTAAGAAAAGCCAAAACCCATAGGAGACTTCTTTTTGGTTTGTGTCTCTGAGAGGTGGGCTGTGTTCTGGAGAGGGAGGGGCATGTTGGTGCATGGCAACAGCCCCAGGTGTGAGCTGTGAGGATGATGAGGGCTCAGTGCAGCCCCGGGTGTGAGCTGTGAGGATGATGAGGGCTCCGAGCAGCCCCGGGTGTGAGCTGTGAGGATGATGAGGGCTCAGTGCAGCCCCGGGTGTGAGCTGTGAGGATGATGAGGGCTCCGAGCAGCCCCGGGTGTGAGCTGTGAGGATGATGAGGGCTCCGAGCAGCCCCGGGTGTGAGCTGTGAGGATGATGAGGGGGGTGGCTCCTGCAGGGGGCAGTTTTAGGCGGTTTGCCTCAGTTCCCTGTTGCATGGAGCTGCTAGAGGAGAGGGGTTTACGGGAGGCTCCCGGGGTTGTCTCATGGAAAGGACGGTGAGAGCTTCTCACGGAGTCCGGGGGAACGCCTGGATACACACTTGGATGTGTGGAGCATTGCTTAAAGGAGGTGCCGAGGAACAAAGTTTCGCGCTGGGAAGCAGCAGCAGTACAGGTGAGGAAAAAAAAAAAAAAAAAAAAAAAAAAAGGAGGGGGGCAGGAGGCGATTATGAGGGCAAAAGAAAATAAAAAGAAGGAAGCGACTCCTCTTCCATTATTGTTTGTGTGTGAACTTGGGGAGGGAGCGGGGGGGCGTCCGCCGTCATTTGTGGTTTTAAGGGTATTGATTTGGAGGAAAACCTGCCTTTTCTAGTGTGTTAGGGGTATTACAGGGGTGATAGGGAGTCCCTGTGCTCTATTTTAAATGGAGGGTGAGCTGGTGTGGATTTGTAGCGGGGACTTTTGCCCTTTCCTTTTTGGTAAAAGTATTGTTGTCGTATTATGGGTTTGAATTGAAGGTAGTCCCGCCCCGCCATTTTCATCATCCTAAGGTTTAAATTGTTTAAATTGAGGGGGCAACCCTGTTGTCCTTCCCTTTAAAGGGTTTGAATTGAGGTAAAAATCCCTCTTCTACCGTAATTTGAGGAAAACCTCTTTTTCTATTATAGGGTGTGACAAACGCCAATCACTTGTTTTTGAAATTTGAAATGTTTAATAGTAATAAAATGGTTATAAAAATAGTAATATAATTAGAGTAATAAAATTTGAACTTTTGAGATTAGGACAATATGAGACAATAAAAACAAAGAGATTCGGACGTCTGGGTACCTTTTTCTGGGCAACACAAGCTCGAAAAAGGACCCCCGTGAACAGAGGATTAACCCTTTAAAACAACCGCCTGTTGCATATTCACACATCTCATACATGATGCATAAATGCCATTCAAACACAGGATTCTGTCTGGTCACTGTCAGCTTCTTCCTCTGAATCCTCATGCCGTCTTCCAGTCTGAGCGAGGTGGGAAGAAGTTAGTTTTCTGCTGATAAGGGAGCAATAAATTCCCTTTCTCTGAAAGATTCAGGTGTCCTGTGGCTTCTATCTGGTGTGAGTCCTTTCTTAAACAAATATCTTACATAGCATGGTTTCTATTTTAACATTATGTTATAACCTAAAACTATATTTAATACACTACTTAAGAAAATTAACATAGCATAACTTTATAGCATAATACAATATTTATTTTAATACTTGCGAAAAGCCAATCATAAAATCACATTTTTCACATAGGGGATGAAATTGAAGGGGAGAACACATTTATTTGCCCTTGTTGAAGCGAGGTGAACACCCCCTGCTGCCTCAGTTTCGGGGGTTCAATTGAAGGAAGCTCCAGCTCTCGCAGCCTTTGCAGGGTTGAAGTTGAGCTGTGCCGCTGCATTTGAAGGAGCTTCTTCTGCCCGTGCTTCTTGAATGTTACAGTTCTTGGTTCAGGTGTTGATGATAAAGTATTTTTTTTCCTGAATTTTGTTGTCCGATTTTTTTTTTTTTTTTTTGGTGGGATATTATGTTTTTAAAATATATGTTTCCTAAGGTGTACTATGGTTTTTATGGATCGTAGCATGAAGTAGAAGGTAAGTTTTAAATTCTGTTATGGTGGCTTTCATGAGTGTGAGTATGTAGTGTTTGTTTCGGTTGGTGTGAGGTAGTGTCATGTAGTTTATTGGTGAGGTTTAAAAGATATTTATAATTGCATTATTGCTTATGATATTTTCGGTGTTTTATTTATTCGGTTTGTTAGATTGTAGTGTATGTTTTGTGCTTACGGATAATTGGGGAGGCATTGTTTACGCTTACATTTATCTTTAGGCTTCCTGTTTATTTCTGAGTGGTAGTTTTGTTTCATTGGATAGAGGCATTTTGGGTTTGTCGAGTTAGGAATAACTTTTTTGTTAATTCTAGTTTATTTGTTGAGTTTTTTTGTAGTTTGATGTGTTTTGTTTTTGTTTTTTTTTAGTTTTAATTTTGGGGACATGGTGTTTATATGGTGGATTTTTTAGGTAGTTATTTTATTTGAGTAGTTATTTTTTAAATTGTTTTTTTAATATTGGTTATTTGTTTGGTTTTCAAATTAATTTTATAGAGTATTGGTTCCTCTTTGAGTTTGTGTAGAGGTAGAGTTTTTGTTATTTTTTTAATAACATGTAGGGTCTGTTGTACAATTTGGAGTTTAGGAAGTTGGTTGGATTTCTTTTTTTTAGTGGTTTCTGACATTTGCTCTGTGGGTTTCTATAGGGCTGGTTTTCAATTTTGTTTCAGTTTTGTGATATGATAAGAATTGTTAGTGAAAAGAGCATGGTGTAGGTTTTTTCCTGGTAGTTGGTTGTATGGTGGAGTTTTTTTAGTTTGTGTTATTTGTTTTGGGGTTTTTTTGTTAGTTAAAGTTTTTATTTTGGGGTTAATTTGTAATTATTTTCGAGGTGTTAGTGTGATTTAGATTTTTGATTTGGGTGCGAGTATGATGACAGTAATTTATATTATGTGAAATTGATGGCAGGATAGAGGACATTTTTGTATAGAATATGCGCTTTAGTCAAGGTTGTTGGGATGGTCGGAGGAATTGTGTTTTAGTGTTTGTTTTTGAGGTGGTTTGGAGTTTTCTTATAGGCTAGGGTATTCTGTTGGCTGATGGAGCTATTCTGACTTTTTTATTATATTGGTGGGAATTTGATGCTGTTTCTTTTGTTATTTTTAGGAATTGTATCTTTTCAGTAGGCTTTTTGGTTTTGCTTTTTTGATGGTAGAGTTGTTTTTTAGGACAATTTGAGTTTTTAATTTTTTTTATGCTTTTTATCTAATATGGTTGGTTCATTGTAAATGTTTTGGAGGTTTTTTTAGTTTAATTTGAATGAATTTATGGTGGATGCTAGGACTGTGTTTTTATTTTTGGGGTAGTTGGTTATAGGCGTATGTTCTTTAAGTGAAGGTAAATCTATGTTTGTATTTGTTTGTTAGAGGAATGGAGAAAAATGTATTGGTAATGTTAATAATGGTGTGTTATTTTGTTGGTTTGGATTTTAGTTGGTATTGGAGTTGTAGTAAGTTTATTACTGTAGTGTTTAGTGGTGGAGTTTGCTGTAGTGTGTTTGTTTTATTAGTATGTTTACTGTTTGATTTGTAATTGTGTAGTTTCCTTACGCTGTTCCTTTTGTCCCTGCCCTTTTCCCAGAATCCTTTTACTCCTCCTTTTATTAACTGCCAGTCTCTTCCCCAACCTGCTTTCTTTCAAGTAATTTCCCTGCCAGTTTTGTATTTCTCCAAACCTTATTAGCTCACTGAAAATCTTCTCCTCCCTTGAAATTCCTTATTGGTTTATACCTTGTTTTTTACTCCCAATTTTTCTAATTTGTTAGAGATTGTATCCTCCCCTTGGGACCTGCCCCCATTTATAAGTCATTGTCTGCAACCAGTTCGGGGTCCTGGGATGCTGAAGAGGGGAAGTTTTACCATGGAATAAAGCTACCCAAGACCCGTGGTGCTGCTCTTTGTTTATGCTGCAACATCACTGGTAGCTGGGATTCAACGGGGCTCAAAGGAGGGATTTGCTGCCTTCCCTGTCACCATCCAGGCGGGACGTGCGGCAGGAGTTACTTAAGGTACGGTAGTTTGTGGTTAATTTTGATTTGTTTTAGATTTGTGTATAGGTTAAATGGAGTTGTTAAAAGCCGAGTAGGTTTTGTTCATTACTTTTTGGTGTTTTAGTTTTTGGAACGTTTTTTGGATGGTGGTTAGAGTATTTTGAGTTGCTTGGTGTTGCTGGAGGTGTATTGTTGAGGTGGTAATGGATATTTGTTGGGTTGTTTTTAAAGAAGTTTTATTATAGATGGTCCTAGGTAGTTAAGGTTAGGTGTTTATTTGTTGTATAGTTCTTAGCATTATAGTAGCTATTTTAAATGTTTATTTGAGTTTTTTTGGGTTTTGAAATACTTATTTTGGAGGACGTTCATGTTCAGAATGTATAAATTGTTGGGTCAAAATAGAATTTTTAAATTTTATTTTTAGTGAGGTTTTTTTAGGTTTTATTACAGTTAAATTTTGTGATATTTGTGTTAGGTTAGTAATAGAAATAGGTTTTGTTTTATATTTTGTGATAAGGGTACCATGTACTGGTGTTCACTAAGGTTTTATATTTTCATGGTTCGGAACTGTTAGGTTAATGAATTTATACAGTTTACAAGACAGGGGTTTTTTGATTTTATTTGGTTACAGACAGGGCTTTTTTAGATTTAAGGGTGTTTTTTGGCATAGATTTTAGAGGGTTTTTTTATGTGTATTGGACATGGGGTCTTTTAATTGCATTTGGAAGTTTGGTTGTGGGAAAATGGGGTTGACTTTTTTTGGTGGAATTTTTGGGTATTGTTCTTTTTTAAATTAATGTATGTTTCTTGATTGTAGCTGACCAAGGGACCACAGCGGTGACTGCAGGAAATTCCTAGTGAGAGAAACAGCCTTCTTTCCCACTGGACGATGTGGATTTTCATCCCTGGACATCCAAGAGATAAGTTGAGGGCTGTGACACCCAGAGGGATGAAAGCGAGGTGCTGGGAGGGCTTTTTGAGCAGCTTCTTTGGAGGCGGGGATGTGCAAGAGGTGGTCCCTTAGGCCACATGAAGGAAGTCTCACGGTGCTGAGGTGCTCAGGGCAGAGCAGTCCCGGTGCACGTCACTTGTGTCACTTCTCTGTTGTGCCTTCTGTGTCTTTTGGGTGTCTCGTGTTGCATGTCTTTTGCTTTAGTGCTTTGAGAGGCTTATCAGAAACCCAGGTGTCCATCTTTGCATCTCAGATCTCTGTGCTCCTCGGCCCAGTGCTGATTCCTTCAAATTCTTGACTTGGGAGCCTGGACAGGCATTGGCGTAGCCTCTCTTTAGAAGCATCCAGTCAGATGTCTTTAAAGGTCTTGTTCTGAGCTCTTCTCGACAGCTGTGCATGGCAACGATGCATTCTAGTGCATTAGGACTTGTGCAAATGCAAAGATAAAGCATTCTGACTTCTCAGGCAACCATCTTTGTGATGCTTGGAGTAAGTCATTCAATTAGCATCATATTCCTGCAGGGTTCTCTGAGCCTCATTGGCTCGCCATCAGTCTTACCTAGGTCATGTTGTTCCATGTTGTCTCGTTTGTTGCGGGCCTTCTCGCCAAGAACTTTCTCTCCCTGTTCTGAACCCTCGTTTGTCTTGTTCTGTGTCATGGGCGTCTGGGTATTTGGGCTGAAGCTGCTCTGCCCTGCTGCATAGCCTGGTGTAGGTATAATGAGACAAGTCCCACAGCCTGGAAATTTGTATTGCAGGGTGTAGATGGACTCCAGATGAGATTTGTAGATTGGCTATAGATGTCTGGAACTGTTGAGTTATCCTGCAGCACACTGACTTCTGTTCTAACCTTCTTTCAGATGCAGCCAGATGAAATACGTGGCAGAGCGCCCCATGCCGGGTGGGTGGGCTCCCCTGAGAAGGTCAGTCAGCGTTTGTTGTTGCAGGGGAAGCGTAAGTGGTGACTCTGTTTCACAGCATTGTTCTTTGTATTTATTTTCAGGAAGTAAAGCCGGACGCCAGCAGTCAAGGTAAGTGGGCAAGGTGCGCAGTGGCTGGTGGACGGAAGCAGTTGCTATTGTTCTGGTCTTAATTACTGGTGCAACTCTTAGCCTCCATTCTGCTTTGTGTGCTTTAGGCGGTCCACTGGTATTATGCCAAGACCCTGTCAGCAACTGGCCAACAGGCCCGGTTTGTTGCTCTTGTGGGAACTCAGGAAGTAGTACAGGGCTCTGTGATAAAGCCTTGACCATTTGACGGTGTCGCCCGGGGAGTCTTGAGGAATGGCCGAGGAGTTGCTGTCAGTTGGAGAAGTTGTGAGGAGGAGCTAGGTCCACTTAAGTTTCAGCAAAGCCAAATCACCTTGTCTGTTCTTAACCCAGGCTGTCCCCCGGGACAAGTGTGGGCCTCCCAGCACGGCCGAAGTGTGTGGCCTGAGGAGCCAGGCATTGTTAGGAGAAGGGCGAGTAGCAGAATTGTTGGGCTTTGGCTGCTGCACAGCTAAGATCATGCAGTGAGGTTTGGTGTTCCTGACTGTAGCTGACCAAGGGACCACAGCCCAGTGATGGCGGGAAATTTCCTGCGGGTGAGGCGGCCTTCCTTTGCACCCGATGTGGAGACTCATTAGCATTCTCATAGCGCATTACGACTTGTGCAGACGTGAGTACAGCTAGAGGATTCTTACCCGTGAGTGGGCGGCTGCCTCCTCAAATTCTGAAGTGTATCGCATGTCTCCCTGTCCCAACCACCAACAACCTCCAACGCGTGCTGCCTTGACAGTCCCCTGCACCTGTTGCAAACTTGAATCAGCAGTCTGGCTGGAGATTTTTGCCTCCGAGGGAAAAACTGGCATTTGTGTTCAGGGGTCTGTGGCCCTGAGTGGCTGGCTGCCTGCTCAGGTTTCGCACAGTGCAGGATGTTTCGCAGTTCAAAGCTGCCACCCCAGCAAACTAAGGATGCTTTGAGAGTCCCGAGTGCCTCCTACAAATTGACTACAGGAACCTGGGCCTTCCAAGGTGAGTTCTGTTACCCTAGGACATAGGGTAACAGACATTTTTATTCAGGGGCCTTTGGCCCCTGACTGCCTGCAGAGGTTCCAAGGGTGCAGGAAGCCTCCTCGTTTGAAGTAGCCACCACCACAAACTCAGGCTGCTTTCAGAGTCCCAAGCACCTCCTCCAAACTCACACCAAGAACCAGCGCGAGTGACTTCTGTTGAACGGGAGAAATGACGGCGTTTCTTTAAGGGACCTCTGGCTCGGAGTGGCTGACTGCATACTAAGGTAGTGCACGGTGCAGGATGCCTGTTTGTTTCAAATTTCTACCACTGAAAAATGAGGCTCCATTGGGAGACCGAAATGACTCCTGCAAATTGCCATAAGCAACGTGGGCTGGTGAGTTTCGTGTCACAGGAAAAATGGCTGGCGTTGGTGTCCAGGGGCCAGTGGCCCAGAGTGGCCAGCTGCCTGCTGAAATTCCGAACGTCGCAGAATGAATCCAATATGCAAAGTGCCAACATCAGCATCTGTGCCTGGTTTGACAGTGCCAAGTGCCTCCTGCAAACTGACATCAGGAACCAGGGCTGCTGAGATTAATTTCCCAGGGAAAATGGCCAGACTTGGTGTCCAGGGTTCAGTGGCCCAGAGAGGAATGCTGCCTGCTGAAATTCTGAACATCTCAGGACGCCTCCGAGAAGCAAGGTGCCACCACAGGCAAGTGTGGCTGTTTTGACAGTGCCAACTGTCCTCTGCAAACTGACATCAGGAACCTGGCCTGGTGACTTTTGTTTCTCAGAGAAAATGCATTGGTTCATGTCCAGGGCCCGGTGGCCCGGAGTGGCCAGCTGCCTGCTGAAATTCCGAACGGATCAGGATGCCTCCCAGATGCAAGGTGCCACTACAGGCAAGTGTGGCTGTTTTGACAGTGCCAACTGTCCTCTGCAAACTGACATCAGGAACCTGGCCTGGTGACTTTTGTTTCTCAGAGAAAATGCATTGGTTCATGTCCAGGGCCCGGTGGCCCGGAGTGGCCAGCTGCCTGCTGAAATTCCGAACGGATCAGGATGCCTCCCAGATGCAAGGTGCCACTACAGGCAAGTGTGGCTGTTTTGACAGTGCCAACTGTCCTCTGCAAACTGACATCAGGAACCTGGCCTGATGACTTTTGTTTCTCAGAGAAAATGCAATCCTTCGTGTCCAGGGCCCGATGGCCCGCAGTGGCCAGCTGCCTGCTGAAATTCCCAACGGATCAGGATGCCTCCAATATGCCAGATGCCACTACAGGCAAGTGTGGCTGTTTTGACAGTGCCAAGTGTCCTCTGCAAACTGACATCAGGAACCTGGCCTGGCGACTTTTCTTTCTCAGAGAAAATGCCATTGTTCGTGTCCACGGCCCAGTTGCCCGGAGTGGCCGGCTGCATGCTGAAATTCCAAACGGATCAGGATGCCTCCCAGATGCAAGGTACCACCAGAGACAACTGTGGGATGCCTCCCAGATGCCAGGTGCCACCACAAGGAAGTGTGACTGCTTTGACAGTGCCAAGTGCCTCCTGCAAACTGACATCAGGAACCTGGCCTGGTGACTTTTCTTTCTCAGAGAAAAGGCCATCCTTCGTGTCCAGGGCCCAGTGACCTGCAGTGGCCGGCTGCCTGCTGAAATTCCAAACGGATCAGGATACCTCCCAGATGCCAGTTGCCACCACAGGCAAGTGTGGCTGTTTTGACAGTGCCAAGTGTCCTCTGCAAACTGACATCAGGAACCTGGCCTGATGACTTTTGTTTCTCAGAGAAAATGCATTGGTTCATGTCCAGGGCCCGGTGGCCCGGAGTGGCCAGCTGCCTACTGAAATTCTGAACGGATCAGGATGCCTCCCAGATGCAAGGTGCCACTACAGGCAAGTGTGGCTGGTTTGACAGTGCCAAGTGCCCTCTGCAAACTGACATCAGGAACCTGGCCTGGTGACTTTTGTTTATAAGGGGAAAGACCATTGATCCTATCCAGGGCGCAATTGCCCGGAGTGGCCAGCTGCCTGCTGAAATTCCGAACGGATCAGGATGCCTCCCAGGTGCAAGGTGCCACCACAGGCAAGAGTGGCTGTCTTCACAGTGCCTAGTGCCTCCTGCAAACTGACATCAGGAACCTGGCCTGGTGACTTTTGTTTCTCTGAGAAAATGCCATTGTTCATGTTCAGAGCTAGGAGTCACCCGGAGGGGGAGGCACACCTGGCCCCGGTTCCGGTGCCAGCCGGGCGCCCCACGCTTTCTGCCGCGCAGCAGAACCCCCCAGCTTCCTGGCACCAGGGCGCAAAAAGCCAGGCTAAGCAGGAGAAGGGGTCTGCAGGAGCAGAAAGGACCTGCTTCTTGCTCCGCACCTGGGAGGTCAGTCAGGTGTCCGGAAACAAAGCCCAGCGTAGTGCCCGAGGGAAAAGCTCTCCCGCAGTCCCTGAGCTCCCCACGACCCCTCTCTTCCCACGCTCCAGGGGCGTTTCTGCCCCGCCCCGGGGCGGACCCAGCCGTGGCTCGGGAGCACGGACGGGGCGGCCCAGCTGCAGCCCCGTGACTGCGCCGCGCCCTTCCTGGGAAAGGCTGTTCCTCGCCTGATCCGCACAGCCGGGGAGAGGCTGTCCCACTCCTGATCCGCACAGCCGGGGAAAGGCTGTCCCAGCTCTTTATCCGCACAGCCGGGGAAAGGCTGTCCCGCACCTGATCCGCACAGCCGGGGAAAGGCTGTCCCGCACCTGATCCGCACAGCCGGGGAAAGGCTGTCCCCCCCTGATCCGCACAGCCGGGGAAAGGCTGTCCCGCACCTGATCCGCCCGGGTTCCGCCGCCCAGCCCGGGAGGGGCTGCCCCGTCCCGGGACAGGTAGGGCAGCGCTGGGAGCGGGATGAGCTGCTCCCTGTGTCCCGGAGCGGGATGAGCTGCTCCCTGTGTCCCGGAGCGGGATGAGCTGCTCCCTGTGTCCCGGGTGCCCGTGCTGCCGGCCGGAGCGCCGTGCCCGGCCCCGGGGGCTGTGGCACGTCCCCGCCCCGGGCGGCGATGGAGTTTTCACCCGTGTCGGGTGACTCGGCGCAGAGTTACGGGTCTGTTTCATGCCTCTGACAAAACGGGCTTTGTACCCTTTCCCGTCGGGGAGATTTTGTTACCTAGTGGGCAGCGAAGGCTGTGCGGTTTCAGAGCGCACCTGGGGCACCCTGCAGGGCTCTTTCCCCGCCAGCTCGCCACCGAGCGTGGGCCGGGAGAGGAGAGCAGGGCGGCCGGAGCGGTGACACGTGCGGGTGTTGCACAACCAGAGCTCCGCAAGAGACAGGCAGGACCAGTTCGGCTCGGTGCCTCTTGCAGGGACCCACTGGTGCGTGTAGCTGCTTGCGCTGGATGACTTCACGGGCAGGATGCGCTCAGGGCTCATCGCTGACACTTCAGAGGATTGCGCTGTCATCCCTGCTTAACTCACCTTGGTTTCTGCCTGACAGATCCCGGCCATGATCGCGGTTTTGGTGGTGCTGTGTCAGCTGCATGTGACGCTGCTCGCGTTTCCTCACTGCCCTGGGAGGTTAAATCACTTGAAGCAGCCGGAATGGAAAGATGGTAACTCAGTTTTAGCGTGACTTTGTGCTTTCCAAAATTGTTTCTAACTTTGCTTTGCTGGCTTCTTTAGTTGTTTGGTTATTGTTGTTTTGGTTGTTGTTTTGGGGTTTTTGGTGGTTTTGTTGTTTGGTGGGTTTTTTTTGTTTGGTTGGTTTTTTTCGGTGGTTTGTTTGTTTGGGGTTTTGTACTTTATAAAAAAAAAATCAAGCTGTTTTATGCTTAATTTCAGATTATTTTAATACCTCTTGCTGAAATTATTGATAATTTACTTTGGTGTTAATATCAAGTATTTGTCAGATCTTGCAGTAAGTGCAGATTGGGACAACTGAAGTTTTTCCAGTCCTCTGAGGTTATTGTGGTTGATACAACCAAAAGCCTTTAAGTAACACCAAAATTCAAAAGGTTTGAAACCTGTGTTAAGGCAGTATTGTTTTGGTACTATTTGAGCACTTCACAGTTGTATTTGTGTATCTGAAATTGCTTTGCATTTGAAAGGGTTTATTTGGTTGTTTTTTGAAATCCGTATTTTCTCTCAATACCAGGCCCCCTTACACCACCTGGAAAGATAAGCATAGTGCTGCTTTTGTAGTCCTTCCCTTTGGAGGGAGAGAAGTGGGGAGGAACTCATATAAAAGCAAATAAATTCCCCAGAGAGACTCAAGCACTACGAAGCAAAGGCTTTCGATGGTTAGCATTTTAAGGGCTTCAAAAAGGCTCAGCTGTCCATCTTCTCAGTGGAGAAGGAGTGCTGAAACCTTAAGACAGATTTTTAAAAGTCATCACATGGAGCAGGAGGCTCCTTCAGGGCAGTATGTGGAGCAGAAACCATGGCTAGCAGCAAAATGCTTGTGAGAGATGATTTGTTAAAATCCATCTTGCTCTGGGCATAAAACGTCAGGCTGCCTCTTCCCTGTGAGCTCCTGTGAGAATTCTCTCCTCACTATAGCCCAGACCACTCCTCCTTTAAAGACAGAGTTGGACAGAGAAGTATCCCATTAATATCCAATAATATCAATATAATATTAATATTATAATATCATATCCAATAATATTAATATCAAAAAATATTGTCTATATATTTTAGTTGTGTATATATATAAATAATCCAATAATTCAGCAAGTAGAACAGTTGCCAAAGGTATGGGGTACCTACATTGAGAGGTCCCTCTTCAGCATTTTCTGAACATCTTTTATTAGCAGAACTGATTTACTGAGAGTATTGTGTGGTTGCATTTTTAATTAAATGCTAGGCATCCTGAAACTGCGTGGATCATTTTATCAAACCAAGGGCTGCAGAACTGCATTCAGGTCCCTCACATTTAGGACACAATTCAAATCCATCTGTTTCATTCTTCAAATACTGTTTTAATCACCAGGTAGCAAGTAAGTTGGAGATGGAGATATATGACAAAGTGAAAAAAATGCAGATAAATGGAAAAAAATTCTTGAAGAGAAAAAGTGGGCCATGTATCCCTGGGAATTGGGGGTTCTAGGCTCCAGGCAATTTGATTATGCATTCCATTTTAAACAAAATGCATGAGTTTTCTAAGTTAATTCAAAGGACAGCTAATACTATTTGCATGGTAAAGAGTGAAACGTTACTGAGCAAAACTGAAGATCTCTGCTTCAGAAGACTAAAGTTACTTTTGTAATTTGCACTAAACCAAGAATATTGATTTTTTTTTTTTTCCCCATGTAATTATTTTCCCTTTCCACTTGTGGGTTTGAGGGAGTTTTGGTTTTGGGGTGGTTTTGTTTGTTTTTGTTGTTGTTATTGTTTTGTTTGGGTTTTTGTTTGGTTTTCTTCGGTTTTTGTTTGTTTCAGGTTTTTTGTTGGTTTTTTTTTTGTTAATTCCTTTTCCGGTTTTTTTTTTTTTTTTTGTTTTTTTTTTTTTTTTTTTTTTTTGTTAATTCCTTTCCTCTGGTTACTGTCTAGGTATAGTATAACTATTTTAAGCTTGGATTTTCTTGCAATTGCTTCAGAATAACAAAAACAAATGCATGTGCACATGTGTAGCTACTTCAGTACACAGTGTAACAGTATGCAAATTATATAAATATATGCTGTCTATTCCTTAAATATACTATCGTATTAAAGACATAAACAACCAATATGTAAGTTATGCTGCAGTTTTCTCAGTTTTCAGAGAGGAAAGTGTTATGAGAGAGCACTGCAAGATTTAACAGTAACTCTTAGGGTGAAAATTCCAGAGCGATGTGATAATCTTGCCAAACAGGCTAACAAGAACACAAAGCTAATTTGTAGCTGAATAACTTTATCCTGAATCTCATCTCCCTTTTCAGCCATCCTGCTTGGTATGTGACAATGCTGTTTCTGCATTACACTTGCAAAAATAGTCCTCTAGTCATTTTGCTCAACCAAAGAGCCTGAATTTCGTGGACATAGATTAATCTTTCATTAGAAATTTGGTTTTGTCTTTTTTTTTGTTTTGTTTTGGGGGTTTTTTTGGGTTTTTTTTTGTTTGTTTGTTTTTGGTTTTTTTTTTTTAAATAAGACACTGGAGCAAGAGCAGGCTAAAATTTGACTATGGAAAATGCCTAGTGAGGAAATACATTCCTGTATTCCAAAGCCTTCTATAATTTCACTCACTGTTCTGGAATCTCACCTCACCACTTACTCCACGAGGCCTCATGGAACACAAAAGAGAATCTCTTCTTTTCAGAAGTCTTCAGAAATGCATGTTGTCAGTAAAATTCATATCATGGACAAATTTAAAACAAATAAACTTGGCAATAAGGCACCTTTATGTAAAGTTTGGTACCACAATGTGAAAAGAGAACAATTGTAGAATGAATAGAAGTCTGCTGATGTGATAAAATGTGGTACTCACAGATACTAGAATATTGATAAATGTATATTTGTTTTTTCCTTCCCCTACCCTTGTCTCCTTCCCCCACGAGGTCAGGGTGTTGTTTGGATCTGACTGAATTCTTTATGTGACAATTACTTTGTTCTTAAGAGCTCCAGTAAAAATTGATGCTCACATCCCACCAGGGGTCGCACCAAAACTTGACTAACAGTTCTCATGACAATCAAATTCCCTTGACCAGGATAAGGAATAGCTGAGATGGTTAATGAGAAAGGCAAATATAT
Organism: Passer montanus; assembly: GCF_014805655.1. Taxonomy (NCBI): domain Eukaryota; kingdom Metazoa; phylum Chordata; class Aves; order Passeriformes; family Passeridae; genus Passer; species Passer montanus. The sequence goes on along the minus strand of NW_024370374.1, from coordinate 4,116,825 downwards.
TTATTTCATGTTACATAATTAGAAAATATAGTAGTGAAGAAGACATTTTAGGAGGAGACTTTGATATTTCTTTCCCTTGTACATAGCTGAGAGATGCCAGGGAAAGAAATGATCCCAATGTGGTCCTTTAAAATCCTTACCATTCTTTAAAAAATACCAAATCTAGCCTTCCTAATTTGTTTTAAATCAACTTGATTTTTTTTTTCATTAGTGTTCACATCTGCAAGGGAGGCCAATTTATTCATCGGACGACATCTTCTGAACAACAGATTTGATTTTGAAGCATTCACAGCTGATAACCTGGAAAGAGAATGCTATGAAGAAGTCTGCAATTATGAAGAAGCAAGAGAAATTTTTGAAGACCCTGATAAAACGGTAGCCTTTCAAATTGAATTTAATATAGTGAGGGAGGTTATGGGCTAAATAACCGTGGTTTTGTACACAAATTATTGTAATGTAAATTTTTGTACACAAATTATTGTAACATAAATTATTATACACAAATACTGTAACTCCTCTAACACAGCACTGAGAGTAAACTACTTATTTTGTTCTAAAAGCAGATGTCCCAATTACATGGGGTTCTTGCTTTAGATACACAGTGAATGCACTTGAGTGTGTTGAATAATGTCTTCATATATGGATGTTGTTTTAAAATATGAATATTGTCTTAAAGACTTTAGATGTGAATTTAATTCTGCAAACAAATAGAAATGAAGCTTCAGAAGTCCCACTTGTGGCTATTCCTAGATTTTCAGACTTCTGGATTTTTTTAGTGACTTCTCAGCATCCAGTTGAAATGTTTCACATTATTCATTATTAATGTATTAATTGGCTGATCACATCCTTGTGTCATGCTCAGAAGTGTTTTGTAAGAGGCCAGTGTGGAGCAAACCTGCAGTTCAGCTATTGCTGAGTATTCCTATGGCAGCACATTCTAGCTCCCCACCTAGACATGGCTGAGAAGAAACCTGGTATGTGTGTGTGTGTGTATATATATATATATATATATATGTAACCAATGAGAAACCTTTCAGCTCAGCAAAGGAATGTGAGGATTGTCCAAAGACTGGTTGTTGCACAAGCAGCAAGAATCTCTTTGTCATTCTAGGTGTGCTCTGCAGGAAGAGTGAGGAATACACCCCTGTTCTAAAGGTGGAAGTGTTAGCTTGACATTGCTAACATTTTCCTAAGAAAAAGGTCAAATTGCTAAATTGAAATCTTGCTTGGTAGCAAAAGTGAAAATTATAACTCAACACATTTAACGCCTGATGGTCATAAAACATTAAAGTTTTTCTCTTAAATGAATCCCACTATTTTTCCTAGCTGATGTGAGTTGAAACACTGTTCATGCAATTAAGAATTAAACTTTGCCTCAAAAACTGTTTTGTAGGGATTTGCAAAAAAAATAATTGTAAGCATTTTTTTGGTGTCAGAATATACCTTAAATGCTATTGTAATCTGGCAGAAATATGAGGTAATACTGGATGGTTAAATATGCTTTTTTCTTTTACCAACTGGGATCTGAGAATTTTTAATTCAAAGTTGTGGAAGAAAAATACCATGAGTAAATACAAATCCTTCAGCAGGAGCTATTTCTGTTTATGCCACTGTTAAATTCTGCCCGAGGTACCATATTAAATATAAGTCAATAGGCCTGTAACTTATGTATCTCATATAAATCTGATTCTTTTCTGGGTTTTATAGATGGATTTTTGGAAAGACTATTCAACTAAAGGACCTAATATAAAAATAGGTAAGTCATCTTTGTATTTTTTATTATATTGCAATATTTTCTGGTTGTTATAATAGTACATGCTTAATAGATCATGCATTCAGTTAAGGAAATCAGAAATTATCTTTTTACTGAAGATCACTGTGAACTGTACAAATATATTTAATTTTCTGATAAAACTGAAGCATCTTAAAGTGGGATCCATTATAGGTCTGTAGGTAAAATCAATAATTTCCTTGACCACTTCTTTATTACACAATTGGTAAACTGTGCAGCAATTTTGTGGCTGTGGTTAGGTTTTGTTTTTTTCTTTAATACTAATATATAACAGTCTCATTTAGGCTCAGAGTAATCTGATGCCAGATGTTTAATAAAAAATAAAATAAAAAGTTTAACTGATCTTATCAGGTCAGTTGGACCTGATCAAGGTCACAAGTACATGAAGGAATATTTGGAAGGCTTTGGAAGAGAGGGATCTCAATAGTTTAATGTAGAGAAAAGGGGGCATCAACTCCCTTTTGCTTTAAGTTGACTGTGAATGATTCTCTTGGGTTGTGTTGCACAGATTTACAGCTTCTAACAGCAAGTTAGACATTTGTGGAAGGAAGAGCCCAACAGCAGTGCAAAAGCAGTATTTTACAGTGTACACTGCAGGCTGGGTGGATGGAAAGAACACTGTGAAAATCACCAATGTTTTCTCTCCAGGTGATGAGGCACTACAGAAGATCAATGTCACAGGACTGCTCATCAGCCTGGTTGCTGCTGGAGTCCTGCTGGTTATAATTGCTCTGATTATCTTCTACTGCTGCAAGAGCAGATGCAAATCAAGGCAACCACCAGGGTAAGGAATTTCACTGTTTAAAAAACCCAAACACACACAATACAAACTCTTGCTTAAGAGTGGCATTTAAAAATCACTGTGGGTTGGTCTAACTATTGTATTCTCAGAAAATCCAGTGGAAGTTCTAGTTCTTGCTTGCCTAGAAGCAAAGTTAAATGAGCACCAACAGTAGTTATGCTGCAGTTAATAACACAAAATCATAAAACAATATTGCACACCCAAACCTTTGGGCTTGCCTTTTTTTTTTTTATTGCATGTGTGTGTGTGTTCTTGGTTTCAAAATATTCTTACTAAGATGATGGAATAATTTTAGTAGGTGGGGGCCTGCAATGGGAAGTCTAACATGTTCCGTGGGTGCTCTCAGATAAGCTGTGTGCTCTCAAATAAGCTGTGTGCTCTCATGGCATGTGCTCTACCTCAGATATGAAGTGGTTGTGGTAGTGGATGATGAAGCAGTTTGGGGGAAATGCTTTTTTACCAAGTCTCTGGTGCTATTGAGTCAGGGATGGATTAAATGGTTCTATGGTTCAGAAGGTGAAAAAGAGAGAGAATATTTATTGAGAGGTAGCGTCTTTTTATAACTAGGATTGCTGAGGTGAAATTTGATTAGTCTCAAAGTAAAACTTTTTCACACTGTTGGTGAACTATGAATAGCACATTCTGAAGGTACATATCTATAAACAATATGAACAGAAAGAGAGATAATAATTGTTTTCATTCTTCTTTAAGTTTCCCAGGCCTGATGCCTGGGAGAATTCTCTTCGACTGAACTGAGAATCTCTACAAGTCTCTACTCCTGAGTGCTCCTTTGTCCTAATCTTGGAAGGAATATAAAAGGATTCTATGCTTTCTCTTCCCTATGAATTTCACATCACTGAGCTATTCTTACCTGTGGTTTGGAGAGTGTTTGCCTTCTGGTCCTTGTGATCACTGAAGGCATGATTTTTCTCTTGTGGGGGTTTTTTGGGTCGTTTGGGGTTTTGTTTCTTTTATCATTAAGACTTCATCTCCTTGCTTCTCTTTAAAGCAGAACTTCCCACTTACCTGCTGTTACCTTTGTTTAGGTACTTGGGTTATGTGAGGAGCAGACGACGGAATTCAGCCAACATCTTCAGGAGGCATGAGGAGTTCTCCTTAAACCCCCTTCCTGTCCCAGCTGAGGAGTCAGGGCTGCCCACCTACGAGCAGGCAGTGACCTCTGATGGTGTGCCCCCACCCCCTTACCCAGGGCCCCCCAGGCATCCACGGTTCTTCCAGAAGTCCATGTCCCTCCCTGGCCCCTAGGCACAAACCTCCTGCTGGGCCGGGGGGGGGTTGCTGGAACACAACATGCTTTTGAAAAAAGTGCGTGCTACCTTGCATATTGCAAGATGATTTACAGAAATGTGAAAGATCTTCTGGACAACGAGGAAGGAGTGAAGTTCCCATTTGGGAAAAGGGACACGAAGGCTGCAGGACTGTTCTTTGCACAAAGGCACTGTGCCAAGGGGAGAGAAAAGAGCAAATTTTGTACTGCTGCCCTCTTCCATATGAGCCATCCCATCAAACTATTGATGTTTCATTAATAGTTTCATCTTCTTTTTCTTCAGAAAGAAGAGTATTTTAATTGCTCATATTGACACTAGCTATTTTTTGTGACTTAATATTTTAAACCACCATAAGAAGTCTATTTTGTTGTTTGGCAAATCCACTTCTTTGCTGGATGAATTTTCTATTCATTCTTGTAATAGATTGGAGCATGAAAATTATTTTATGACTTGATCTGTCAAATATATATATACATATATATATAGTACTGCTAGTGGATTACACTGGTTTGGTTTAGACATTGCTGCTCACATGACTTGTTTTATTTTTATGATCATAATTTTGCATCAAAAGGAAGCATTCGTTACATGGCACACGACCAATTCTGAGAAAGTACGCTTGCATCAAGTTGTTTTGATGTTGAACAGTAAATACCAGGTTAGAGAGAGGAAATAGAATACTGTGGGCCAGTGGATGTTAAGCAAAAAGCCAGAGATTTGTCCCTATTTAAAAAGCTATCCAGGTTTCACAGCTAATGTTTCTTTCATAGCTTAAAAGCCGAAATGTAGAGAGACACATTTAACTTTCAAACCAAAGCCTGACCTACCCCCTAGAAGCACTTTAATGTCTTGCACTACAGAGATGACAAAATGATACCTTTCAATAGAATGAAACATCATATTAGATCAAAATTCAAGAGTCAAGAACTTGTGGGAGTTATTGGTTCAGTGTGTCAGGACAGTTCCTGTTCTTACAGCTGTAGCCACCATTAATTTTGCGTCTTATTAAAATATCAACCCCCAGCATTATGCAGCCCATAGGTCCTGCTGAGCAAATTGCTGCCCACCACTTGTGTCCCCTCTTCAGCACAGGAGCCAGAGCAGAGGTCTCACAGGAAACATGTCAGGCTGTTCTCCTGTTTGACAGTGGCTGTACAGTTAAGGCACAAACAATTAAAGAATTTTTTAAGATTAAACAACCCCCCTCTTTTTTCCCCTTCATTGAGTCAATGCTGACAACAGCAAATTCTCTTTCAATTTGGTGCCTACAATCCACTTGATATTATAAGTTATTGGTTTAAGGGTTGAAATGAATATGTAATATTTCACCAAATCTTATTGTTTTTAACATACTGGAAGCTACAGTGTTGTTGAGCAAGATGCAGAAAATTGGTCTGAGATTTTCAATCTGTAAATGTCTTTGTAACAATGGAAACACTTCAAATCTTGGAATGTGAAGGGGGTACACTGACAGTGCTACACAATGAAGTCTTGCCTTTTGAAAAACAAATACAATGCAGTTGGTAGCAGTGCAATTCGTGTTCCTGTTCACAAAATTTCACCATCCAATTTGGCTTTTGGTGAGTCACAAATCTCTCTCCAGCTTCTTATTTTTTGTTGGGACATGGGGAAATCCCCATGCTGGGATGTTTCAATTCACTTCTGCCCTACTTGTGAGAGCATTTTGAAGTTCTTGAAGTTCTGTAAGGCTGAAATAAATGAATTGTGTGAGGTCACTGTTGATAATCAAAATACAAGGTTATGAGAAGCTATGCAATCATAAGCTTGCAAAAACATTCTGCCATATTTCCCTTTCATTTAGCTAACAATTATAATTTTTTTTTAATATGCATTTTGAGCTCTAGAGCACACTTTTACCTAGATTTTTGCTGGGACTCAAAAATTGTTAACTAATGGAACTGACAGGAGCACTGCAGAGGAAAGGGATTTCACAGGGCTTGTGACCATCCAGAGATTCTTTAATGTTACTACAGACATCTGGCAAAGCCAAATTTTAAATACACTACAGAAATTGTACAGAATCCCATTCAGTCACTGGAAATTTTATTTTTTCTACTGTTCCTACAAATTATTTGCAACTGATTCCATACAATACAAGCAAAAATCTCATCCTTCATAATTAATCAAAAAACTTAAGAGGGTGTAGCTGTTAAACATCAGTTGTGTAGTGGTTTGGGCAGTAAACTGCCCTTTCAGTAGAGTAAGACTCTCAAATTTACTCAAGGATTCTGCACCTTAGACCCTGAAAATGTGCAGGGACTGACATTCAAACACTAGTTGCACACAGCATGATAATTTGGAAGACATCCTGCCTTTTACAAAAAAGGAGCAAAGTTTAAAATTTAGTTGAATACAGTGTAAACTTACCTCTCCTTGTAGAGGGACAAAATTCCTTTGAATGGCACTTGTTTGGATTGAGTTTTATTTCCTTCTTTCATACACTGACTCCTGGCCCACTCTTACCTTGTATCTTGTCTCTTTTTAGAACTCATGATTCCAGAGGGTTAACAGAGGGAAAATCAACAAGAGACAGACTATGGGGAGTTATACATTTACATTAAAATGAAAATGAATTTATTTTGCCACACTTGCAATTTTTACATGTAGCTTCCTTTGAAAATGGAGTTGCTACTAGAATACATAAAGCAGCAAATGACTTCTACTTGTAACAGCAAATAACCCTGATAGAGGCCAGGGTTGGATTGGATATTGGGAAAAAACCCTTTACTGTGAGGGAGGTGCTGCACAGGCTGCCCAGAGAAGCTGTGGCTGCCCCTGGATCCCTGGAAATGTTCCAGACCAGGCTGGATGGGGCTTGGAGCAATCTGGGCCTGTGGAAGGTGTCCCGGCCCATGGCAGGGTGTCTGGAAGTGGATGATCTTTAAGGTCCTTTCCAATCCAAAGCATTTTGTGATTAAGTAGGAAGAGGAGGAGGAGGATTTTTGAGGAGCAAAGCAGCAGCAAGTTAACCTAACTTGCATAGAGGTGTAAACTATCAGTGTTTTGATTTTGGCATTTCTTTCCAGGACCTTTAGGAAAGACAGTGGATTTTAAGTGATTTAACAGAGATCTACTACGACAGTTGAAAACAGAACTGTCTAAACAAAACACTGGTAAACACAAATATTCTGTTTTAAATGTGTCACTATAAGTGCTGTTAGCCATTGCCTTGAACAGCCTTGCCAGCATCACAGAAGATTACAGCATGTAACCTTTTATAAAACAAGATAGTTTATTAATTAGGGAAAATAATAAGGGTCAGAAAAGTGATCTCTGGCTGTGTCAGTTGAAAAATAAATCAGTGAACCTGCTTACAGCTGCAATAAGAAAGCCTGCTATGTGATCTATCAATTATGCATTTATAGGCTGGGGGGTTGTTGGGGTTTCTGTGAATTCATTAGGACAGCAAAACCAAAGCACCACGTGGAAGTGCACTTACCCAGCTTGTGAAAATGTGAGCTGTGAAGCATTTGATTCTGGTCCTGTCAAGGTTTTTGTTGGCTGCAGCTGAACTGGGATTGGAGCAAAAAATGAGATAACTGATCACTTCAGGTAATAAAAAGTATAATGCTCTGCCAAATTCTTTACCACAATGCTGTTGCCAAACCCAGTTCAGAATATTCTATTGTTATAATGATGCCCACTTCTATTAATTAGAGTGTTTCATTCTGATCTGCCCTTAAAAGTTATATCTGAAATTTGAAAAGCATAGCAAAATTCCTTATCATTCCTGAGATTACCAGCTTAAAGATTAATTTATTACCTGCATCTTATTAGCAACACTACTTCTAGCTTTAAATAAACCATCAAAGTAATAAAAAACCCCAGAAACCAGACACAAACCCAACTTTTCTGTCCACAGTCTCTTCTGCCAACAGAAGTTTTATTGCTGCTATCCTTGCTTGTTCCATGTGGTATAAAGAACAGGAAGGAAATTCTGGATTTAAAAGCCATTTTCAAACACGTCAAGCATGGTCTTTCCATACTGTAAACATCTTTCAATTAATTCCTGTCACTACAAATTTATCCTTTCCATAATAAAGAACTTGCATGTGTTTTCCTCTCAAAAATCTTAAGCAGATCTTCTCAAACAACCTGCTCTTTATTTAGCTATTTTTGACTATTTCCAGTCATTCTGAACTGTATAAACAATTACTTAATCTTATGGACATATTTCCTTCTACTCATCTGTCAGAACATTTTGAATGCACTTGTCACTGGCTATATTTAATTCTAACATTGATTTCAAGTGCTGTCATATTTTGGGTGATGGGTAGCAATATTTTAAGCTGTGCTAGTGTCTATATTATTTTTAAAAACAATTTCCAAATAAACATTTATATAAATTAATCACAACAAAAGAGAATATACTAATTTAGCCTATTATTAAAAAATTTTAAAAACCTCTGACAATCCTTTTGATTTCTTTTAAATGGAGTTGGTAACAACTCTTCTTAAAGGGGGCTCACAAGAAAAATGGAGACAAACTTATTAGCAGGGCCTGTTGTGACAGGATAAGTGGTAATGGTTTTAAACTGAAAGAGATTTAAACTACATATAAGGAAGGGGTTTTTACCATGAAGGTGGTGGAACACTGGCACAGAGAAGTTTAGGATCCATCCCTGGAAACATTCAAGGCCAGGCTGGATGGGGCTCCATCCATGAAGGTGTTCCTGCCCATGGCAGGGTTGATAGATGACCTTCAAAGTTCCCTTCTAACCCAAACCATTTTACAGTTAGATGATTCTTCATGCCATATAGAACTTATTGGCAGAGAAAAAGGGCTATTGTTTGTTTTCTTTAACACTGGCAATTTCTGCTCTGGACAAAATCTTCCTGCTCCACTGCTCCAGTTTACCTGAGCATCTGAGGTTCATGAACTGCAGACACTGAAGATGAACTCTTCAAGACTTAACCAGGTGTTAAGCCTTCCATCTTCCTTGACTTTCGTCAGGCCTTTGGTGAGAAGATTTAACACAAAATGACCAAAAAATACCACTTTCCTAGGGGTAGTGAAGTAAGATCCCTCCCCCCCCGCAATGAGGAGCAGAACTGTAGCTGTGATATTTTATGAAAAATCTTTTGCTAGGATTTTTCCCTCCTGGGAAGCTGAAGAACCTCAAGAGAGAAATGTAAACAATAACTATCTGCTGTTGTGGAATGCAACAGGTGCAGCTGGGATTGGTGCATGTTAGTTGTTTTTAATTAATAGCCAATCACAGATGCAGCTGCATCAGACTCTCTGGAAGTCAGGAGTTCTTTGTTATGCATTCCATTCCTGTTTTTTCTAACCTTCTGATAAATCTTTTCTCTCTATTCTTTTAGTATAGTTTTAATGTAGTATTTTAATATAATATATATCATAATATAATAAACCAGCCTTCTGAAACGTGGAGTCAAAGCTCGCGTCTCCACACATGGGGCACCAGATGTAACACAGAACATGCAAAAGCAAGGCAGGAAGAAGCAGTTCCTCATTTGGTAATGGTAATTTCAATCTGAAGTGGATGGATACATGATGCAGTGTGCGTGGACTTCCTCAGAGAGGCAGGAGAGCAGCTAGACAGAGCAAATGTGGAGCACAGTGAATTTCACTAAATTAAGCCACTCTTGATTTACCCCCTGAAAAAAAATAGTCAGAGCTGTGCTTTTTCTTCCAACCATACAAGAGGAGCTGAGCTTCCCACAAACCACCCAAATCTCCTATATTTGAACATCCAATGAAGCTTTTTAACCAGTCAACTGAACTGATATTTGAAATACAGCTAATGGGATAGATACTTCATTCTCATCAAGTGTCTTGGGACACCAATTCCATCTTTCACTCCATTTATATAAATTAATCATGGCAAATGAGAAAATGCTAATTTAGCCTAGGATTAAAAAATGCAAAAACCTCTGACAACTCTTGATTTCCTTTAAATGGAATTGGTAACATTTTCTTCCTCTAGGTGCTCTTTTCCAGAGCACTGAAGCACTGAAGTAGTAGAGGACATCACATGCAGGCTTGTTGCTGCCTAAATTCTGGGAGCCCCCAAGAGCTTACACTATAAAGGGAGCAGACAGACTTCCAAGCATCTGGAAAAATATTCTAATCTACAAACTGGTGCAGTTAAACATAAGTTTTGAAATGGCCTCATTTCAATTTCTGAAGCAGTGCCTACTTCATTTAAGAAACAAGAAACATCTCTGATTGCTCAGTAGAGTTCAAGCTTCAGTTTAATTTCTGTAAAGATCAGCAAGTATTGAATACATAAACATCCAACACTTCATATTAAACACCTAGCATTGATATAATACAAAGGAAAATATCTTCTAATAAGAGTTAAAATAAAACACTCCCTATTAAAAATATGAGTTTGTTCAAGATCAAAGGTTTTATTTAGTTGGGTTTTTTTTCTACATGTCATTGCACATTTCTCCCACTTACCTTATACCAGTTCTGGTCCTCACTAGATCCCTTCATAAATCATCCAGTGAAAGCACAGACAGCTTTCTCAGGAGCGGGTGATTTGAGGTAACACAAGTGCAGTGGTGGCACCTTGGAAGGAGTGGAAGCACATGGCCAGGAGGAGGATTGGGAACAAAAAGGAAACAAGACCTTTCTCTTCATTGCTGCAGTGAGCACTCTATCAGCTCCATCTTTTGTCATGTCAGAAGTCAAGCTTTCATACAACAACTTTAGCTCAATAAAATGAATTCCGAAGATTTTGCTTCATTTGTTTGTACATACACTAAAGTTTTCAAATAAATTCACAGAGCAATGTAAGTGAAGAAATTCAAAGGAAAGCATTTGCTGTGAGTTTCCAGGACAGAGCGTGCACTTTGAAAGGCAGCACTCTCCTCCCTTTTCACATTTATTTTAATGCCTAGCTTTATGTTTAAAGAGGCCACATGCCAAATTAAATGCAAAATCTAATCTGTTAAAGCAACTGCAATTTTCTGCTTTGGTCAGAATCACAATTACAACAACAAACAACACAGTCAGTGATTAATAACAAGCCTAACCAAGACTCATGTTATTACTGCCTATCTGATCTACTCACTCATTCCTGCTCGTGCAGGATACCACAGGCTGGCAGCAGCCACAGCCTGCACAAAGGTGCTGCATCCAGGATGTGTAGCTGTCCAACAGCGCGCAACAGAAACATGTGCTGCAGAAATCTTATTTTGTGCACTTTTCATAATGTGCTGATACATCAGACCAAATTCAGCTTTGGCCTGAACGTCTTCAAACTTCATCTGATTAGACACGTTCAAGTTTTTTATTGTTTTGTCTTTGAAACATTAGTTTTTGAAAAAGAATGTCCTCAAGTCTCCAAAACACTGTTTCCAAACAATTGTGAGGATTCATTCTCTCAGAACAAGGCTATTCATTAAACTTATTTCTAGAGCTTTTGTTGACACGTGGTTAACCACTGAAAGCTAAGCACTAAGATGTTTGTATATGTTAGCAAACTATTTTGATACTGTGATAGTTCTAAAATAAAGTACTGTTATGTGCTGAAATACAATCCTTTTTGTCCACTTGTAACAACCAAGCTGTAATCTCAGACTTGCTCCATTTACTGCACGTTCTGCCCTTAACTACTTTCTTCCATCAACAACAGGTGAAGCATGTGCATCTGCCTATTCTTCCATGATTCTTTTCAGTCCACCAAACATTGCCCCAAAGCACATTAAGAATTTTGCTGCAAAGCCCAGTTTACAGGTTTAGCTGAAAGCCTTTTAAAGGAAGAAAAAATATTTTGGTACTTAAACACAAAGGAAGAGCCAGAACAAGACCAAAACCAGCCATCATCTGTTATGGAAAGGCAAAGTACAGAAGCAGTGCTTTCTGTGTAAGAAGGGGGCACTGGGGATAGAGAGACATTGGAAAAACAGTGTAGAGCCAGGTTTGTTGTACTTGCAGTGAAAAGGATGCCAAAATCACGGGCAGCAGCTGCTGGCCCTGTGAAGAATCACCACGTGCTGCCCCAAGCACAAGGACCCCCAGTGGTGCTGGCCTGGTGTTCTGACACCCACCCCTGACACCATTAAAGCTGTGACACACCACAATGGTATGGCCAGTCTGGTACATCCCACCCACCCTTCCTACAAGGGCATGTAGTGACAGGACAAGGGGGAAGGCTTTACAATGAAAGAGTAGCTTTATATTAGATTTAGAGGGAAATGCTTTGCTGTGTGAGTGGTGAGGCCCTGGCACAGGTTGCCCATCCCTGGAAGTGTTTAAAGCCCAGCTGGATGGAGCTCTGAGCAGCCTGGGATAGTGGAAGGAGTCCCTGCCCATGGCAAGGGAGATGGAACTGGGTGATCTTCAGAGTCCCTTTCAACCCAGGCCATTCTATGATACACAATAGAAAAAACAATCACACTCAACTCAAACACTGGCCTACATTATTTCTGGTAACATATGTAATAATTCTAGCACACTGTGCAACAAAGAAGCTAATAAATAAATACATCAGTTACAAATAAATACATTGATGCCAATCATGAACTGGAGCTAGATTTTAGCCCTGGATCTGTGATTGCTTTATTGCTTTAATATGATACAATCAAAGAAAACTGCCAACTACCCCTTAGCTTGATCCTGCATTTAATTTGGTGTATGTTCATGCTAAACATGTAACCAGACCTCAGAAAGCAATATTGCCATTCAGCCTTGTGTAACAGTGAATGATTTAAAGAGAAACAGGAAATCTTCCCTAAGGGGCAGTGTGTATTAGCTCTGCACAGCTCTGCAACAGAGCTGGCTTGATTCTGCTTGAAGCATCACACAGGCAGAGGAGCCCACCACTGTCTGCAGAGTGCACTCCTAGATTCTAGAGACTTCCATATGGAATATACCATGAGCCAGGACAACATCTCACCATCAGAAGTAAAACTTCCCTGTCATCTCATCCTGGCTGCTCACTACAGCTAAGCCAGCTCTCATGAAGGCAAGCTGACTCAGCTCAGCAAAATTACACAAAAATCACCTCTGGCAGAAAAAGGTAAAGGTGAAAAGGGGAAGCCAGTGGACTGAATTCATTACTCAGCCTGTGGCCAGAGCTCATCACTAGAAGTGAGAGGGTGAAGCAGGGAAGGAGGGACAGTCAGGCCTTCTTCTCCTTTGGGTGTCAGCAAGCAGCTGAGGCAGCCCAGCCCTGCTGCCACGCCACATCTGGAGTCAGCAGCACATGCTGCAGCACTGGAGATTGTTCCTCAGACCTTAAGCAGATGATTCCCATTACAGTGTTACCTTAAGTACTTATATCTGTCTCCTAGCTATCAAATGATATTTTTGATTCTATAAAAGATTTATTTTTTCCAAGTGCAGACTCTTAGTTTAGGGAAAGAAATGAGGGGGAAAAAAAAAAAAACAAACCAGTGCTGCTCCAGGCTGGTACGCTGTACAGATTGTGTTACAGTGCTTCCACTTAAGATTTTGGTCTTAAATAGAGAGAAAAATTGTATTAGCTTATGTTTCAGCAAGATATTTTTATTATATTCAATTCTCAACTTCAGAGAGAAGCACGTAAATATCACTACTGGTTACAGGCACTAAGTCATGCACTACAGTTCGGAAGGCATTTTAGCCCACCAAAGCTCAGTTCCTAGACAGCAAGTAACAGCTGCATTTGAAACAAAACCATTTCTTATTAAGACAAGAATGCAAGTTTCAGAATCATTAACACACCTAACATGACTGCTAAATATACATTTTAATATGCACACTATAATCTAAACATTAAAAAAATCTAATTAACATGCTCTATCAAAGGATTTTTTTTATTCCTGAACAGATCCTTCAGAAAAGCTGCTTATAAGTATCCTAGGTACCAGGATACTGTAACAGCATTACTCTCAACATACTCTTTTGTTGTCTCGAGAAAAATGTTACAAAATACCATTTGGCTACAAAAAGAAAAAATGCACAAACTTCGAGGAAGATTTCCTAGACAGAGGACAGCAATGAGCACCAGGGGTCAGTTTAATGAGAAAGCTGCGGAAGTCTCACTGGCTGATCTCAGGACAAGATTTATCTCATACACAGGAAAAGCAAATCTCTGGATAAACTGACCTTATCTGATGGTTATGGACATCAGTGATTAAGGTTTCAGTCTATTCCACCTCTATTAAAACCATGTAAAAGAAATTAAACTTAACAGCTGTCACAATTTCTGTTTCACTCAACTTCACTATTTGCCAGAAAAAAGGATCTACTCCAGTAACGTTCAGGGAAACACTGTGCCTGTGGTTCATTTAGTGGTATAAAGGCACTGTCTGTGTTCCCCTGCATGCAAATCTGGAAGGGTTCTTGTTTGTGATTTCTCGTGTAACATGATTTTACAGCCATGTACCCACCCCCACATTCTCTTTTGAGCAGTTCTGTAATGGAAATAAACAACATAATGGTACTCTTTACAGTTCATGTTGTCATTACTTGAGGAAAAAACCAAACAAAACACTAGCAGTTTTACAGTTTATTAGCACATCGTTCCAAATTTGGGACAAGAAACTCCACAGCAACACATGCACTCTAGAAAATCAGACACTACAACTGGATGGAAAAGGCACTTCATATCAGTTCCACGTATCACCCTCCTCTCAGGCCCACTTGAGGGAAGCAATGTGCTCTAAGTGTAATAATAAGTGGAGATTAGTGGAGATCCTGCAGGGAAATAAAAAACTGTGGGTCCTTCCCCACTGGAAATGGCACTTTCAATAGCATCAGCATGGCAAACGCTGCACTATTAGCATACAACTGGAGTGATTTTCTGTCATCAGGGCTCGTTCATATGTAAAACAACAACCCTCCTGTCTCCCAGGGAGAGAAGGTCTCCCACCCCCCACATGGCTCCTCCAGCTGCAAGCAACACAGGTGCTAACTTATGCAAACACAAGGAAAACTCACTCTGCTGGTTTCTGCCTTTGGTGAGCTGCTGCTTCTCCCTCCACCCTCTGCCCTGGCCTCTGGGTGACTTCGCTCCTCTCCTCAGTGCTGATGACTTTCACACTCACCTTTCTTTCCCTCCCCATCTACGGCTGCATTTCTTCCTGCTGCTTCTTGAAATCAGGCATGAGAAAAGCAGAACCTCAGCTTTTCCTCCTGAAGTCTCATGCCTTTTTTCTTTCTCATTTAGATCACTCCGTCTTTTCATTCCAGTGTTGAGGTTTTTTGCAACTTTTATTTAACATCTAATCTGATTGGCTGCAGCCAAGTTTCTAAATGCATTTCACTACAGAATTCATTTCAGTCTGTGGTTCAGCATTGCCTGGAGTGCTACAAACTGAATCTTCAAAAGACTTACTCGCTCATTAGCATACACCTTCCTCTTCTGAGCAGTGCCTTCAGGTGCAGTCACCCTCTTTTCAAGAGCATATTCCTCATCTTTACCTCTGAGGCACATTCCTCCTGCTCATCTCGGCCTGCCTATCTTCAATCTGCAGGGAAAGCAAGACACCACAGTTCACTCATCATCCTGATGTCTCCTTTGCTGCTACCCTGCTCTGTGCAGATGGTGCCCGTTTCCCCTATTCTTTGTTTTAACAAGCATTCAGCAAAAGATACAGGAATTTACCGCCTACAAATCAGGTGGCTTAGGCTGCTCTCAATAAAAAGAAACTGCTTTAGCCAGTCCTAGCTAAAGTAGTCCTCTAGAAGTTTCACCATTTAAATTTAGACTAAGTAAGAATAAAGAAAGAATAAATAGATATTCTCTCTGTTCTCTTGCTAGCTGACTTTTGGTGTACCCAAGAAAACTGGAAAGAGACTTTTCACAAGAGCATATGGTGATGGACAAGGGGTAATTGACAAGGGGCAATGGCTTTAAACTGGAAGTAGGATTAGATTAGATATTAAAATGAGATTATTTACTGTGAGGAGGGTGAGACACTGGAACACCCAGAGAGATTGTGGCTGCTTCATCCCTGGAAGTGTTCAAGGCCAGGCTGGATGGGGCCTTGAGCAGCCTGATCCAGTGGAAGGCGCCCGTGCCCATGGCAGGGGGGATGGCACTGGATGATCTTTAAACTCCCTTCCAACCCAAAGCATTGCGCGGTCGCATTACACGATTCCGTTCAGGCCTGCAGCGACTGCCCGATGGGGAATGCCCGAGTCTCTGGGAAAGCTCTGGCACCCGGGAGAGGCGGTGGCGGCCCGGCGCTCCCCGCCGCGGGGGGAGGCGGACGGGCGCGGGGAGCGCCGTCAGCGCTCGGTGACGGTGCCGGGGCGGCAGGGCCGCCCCACAAAGCGCCCTACAATGGGGCGGCTGCCGGGCTCCATCTTGGCGGCGGCGGCGGCCCCGGAGCCCGCGGCTGGCGGCGCTTCCCCTCCGCGGGAACAACATGGCCCCGCCCCGGTTCCTCCAACAAAGCGCCAGCGCTTCGCTTCACCGAGGAACCGGCCTCCCCCAGCGCTTCCCCCTCGGCCCCGGCCGCCCGGCCGCGAGTCACAGACCTCCTCCTCCTCCTCCTCCTGCGCCCGCTCCCCCCGCCGGCGCTGCTGGCGGCGGCCCCGGCGGCCCCTCGGCCGCGGCCTCCCTGCCCCCGGACACGGAGCCCGTGAGCCCCAGTGCGCTGGCGGGGGAGGAGCATCCTGGGAACGCGCAGCCCGACATGGGTCCGGCGGCCGCGCAGCCCCCGCCGCCGCCCGCAGCTCCGCCCGCCGCCCGCCGCTGA